>NC_073313.1:37151679-37823345 GCF_027595985.1 Sorex araneus
TAGCAGGTTGTGCTTTCAGTAGTGCTACACTTTATTACTCTACTGATCAGAAACAGATTTCTGTACTTGGTCTCTGTGTTACCAGTTTTTAAACTGACATTGATCTTCAGGATCAGACGAGGAACATGCATGGAATGAATGTGCTCTAGTTCCATGAATCAGATTTTATGAGAATATGCCAAATTGCAAAATTTCATACACTCTTGTCACCTTGAAAATAGACTTAATGTATATATCAATATTGAAATTATGATTTGATAATTATTATTTTGATGTACAGAGTTTGACTCCCTATAAGCTAAATCAACAGGAGACAAATTGAAGCATTTCAAATAAAATGGCATTAAAATAAGCTGCACTCAAATGAGGTTTTTGGGCCACATCCAGCAGTGCTCAGGGGTTACTCCTGACTCCGCTCAAGGCTCACTGCTGGCCAGGCTCAGGGGACCATATGGGGTTCCAGTGATTGAACCTAGTTGGCCACATAAAATGCACGCACCCTACCCACTGTATTATCACTCTGGCCTTCAGTTCATTTTTTTAAATGTGGATAATGTGATATTCTTATTTATAAAGTATTAGTACATTCAGATGAGCCAAATATATTCCTCATAAATATTTGGTCTTAGTCCATGGTTTTAGCTTTTCGGATCCCTACTTTTCCTGGCACTTACTGTGAGATTAGATTGATGGAGACATCTTCATTATAAGATTTGGTCTCCTATTTAATGAATTATACCTCTTTAATGAAATATAAAATTTCATAAAATTTTATGAAGTACATAAAAACCCCAAAAAGAGGGCTTTCAGCTAACTTTCTGGTTGGGTACTTTAAAGTTCTCTGTGTGTTATCGTGCTATGCAGAAAACACCCAGATGATGAAAGCTCCTTTGATGCCTTGCCTAAAAGTCTTTTCCATCTGGCTGTTGATTCATACATTTTAATATGCTTTCTAGTAATCTGGCAGTCTATTGAGTAAATCGATTTGCTGAGTTCTGTTATCTGCTCTAAACAAATTAGTAGCACCCTAGGAGGGTCCTGGGAATCCCTGATTTGTAACCAGTTGGTCAAAATCTCAGATGACAACCTGGAACATCTGAAGTCTTGTGGGACTGAGCCTTTAACCAGTAGACTCTGATACTCTCATTAGGAATACAGTATCAGGCTTGAGCTGATGTATGGGATACCTAGCTGGTGTCAGACAAGTGCTCAGTAATGTGGGGAACTGAACACACAGATAAATCAGTGGTCCCTTAAGTAACAAACTGGTTCTTTTAAATTATATAGTGATACCTTATAGCTGTATAAACAAAGACTTGCAGACTTAAAATGTCCTTAAAGGGGTCGTCTGACCTATTCCTTTTCTCTTCTTTTATACATTCAAACCCACGACCTCTGCCACTGAGCTACATGCCTGGCCTTCTTCCTTTACTCTTGAACAGAAGTAATTAACCATAATATACTGGTCCCATGAAAGAAAATTACCTACCTGTCCTGTTTTCTTTTTTTCCCCATTTCCTCTACAAATATTTCTTTTTATTTTGACATGACAGTCTAAAAGGCTTCTTTTTTTTGCTTCATTTTCTATTTCAGATTATGGTCCTCTCCCGGATTGTACCACATAAGAGCAAAGATTTGCCCCAAATAAGTGTGAAGAGTTCGCCCAAACTCAATCCTTGTTTCATATCCAGCAACATGTATTCTAATCCTGAAAGGCTTCTGCTGAGCTGGCTGAACACAAATTATGAAAATGCCAGACAAATTATATGGAAAAACTGTCTTAGAGGTAAGACTTTTCTTTCTCTTTGTCAGAAATTGTGGCCTGGTACTATTGATACAACCATGAACTCAGAATCCATGAGCATTAAAGCAGGCCACAGCATTAATCTCGTCTGCAAAACGAATGTCTAACACCTTCAAGATAAGTTTCCTTGCATAGGAAATGAAATGAATAAAAAATGAATCTTTGATTTCTTCTTTCACAATGAATGGTACCTTGATGTAGAGGTGCCCTGGAATCCAAACTCTCATTGCTGGACTTTTCCACCTGTGTGAGGTCTAAAATTTAGGGGACCCTGTTTCACACCTCATATGTAATTAGTTGAGATCAAGAGAAAGTGAACTCAGCAAGAGCTTCCATGGCGTGATTGTGAGGGAAATCAGTAAGTGCAATAATGCTTTATGAATTAGGGGGCATTGCTGTAGGTTCTATGGATTCATTACTCTGAGAAAAGTGTGCTTTAGAGATACTTGCTCCTCTGTTTAGGCCGCATTTACTCCTTTTTGACCTTGAGGATTGAGCCTCTAAAAATGTCTGCCCCAAACATTTATACTCTTTTAGAGAAAGCTCCAATTTTTCAGTATAGCTGTGTATTTTTCTCTTCATCTTAAGTATTGATTGTAGGAAGGAAAACAAGGTACATGTTGGTGATTTCTTTGGGGGGGGTCTTACATTTAACTTTTGGAAAAAATTAATAGGCAAGACTATCAGAACCTCAAGATTGAAAATGTTGCATTGATATGTTGGTATTAGATAACTGTAAACTTTAACTTTGAATTGATCTGCTGATACTGTTATATAATTTGACATGAAACTCCAATTTAAAAAGATTCGTGATTTAAAAAAAATTGTATTTGGCCTATTCAAAGGAAAAAAATCTTAACATGTGGATAATTAATTTGATGAGCAAGAAATAACAATCTAACAAAAGTTTTACAAAATATGCACATATATTATAAATTAATGCTTTTATAAAATTATCCTGGTTCAACTCATATTAACAGAATGGATCTCTGCAGTTAATTTCAAGGAATTTGCTACATTTAGAACTTAATGGGTTTTTTTGGGGGTTTTGTTTGTTTGTTTTTTGCTTTTTGGGACATACCTGGCAATGCACAGGGGTTACTCCTGGCTCTGCACTCAGGAATCACCCCTGGTGGTGCTCAGGGGACCATATGGGATGTTGGGAATCGAACCTGGGTTGGCTGTGTGCAAGGCAAATGCCCTACCTGCTGTACTATTAGAACTTAATGTTTTATAGGCACTCGCCCCACTGTTGTTTTTTGAAACAGTACCTTTCAACTTTTCAAATCTTTGTATTTTAATTACATATTGGTTTGAGGGCCAGAAATAAAATTAGATATAAATTTATATGAGAAAATAAATAAAAGTACTAGTAGACAATAGTATAATTTTACGCTTCTGCATCTGGCAGCTTTCCCATTTGTTGGAGAGAACCATATTGACTCTATTGTATGGTTGGATCTTTTGTTAAAGATAAAATTTTGATAAATGTGGTGTTGTTTTTTCTGTCTGGGTTTTCTGTTTTCATTTTTTGTTTTGGGGCCATACAAGGCCGTGCTCAGGGTTTACTCCTGGCTTGGTGTTGAGGAATTGGTCGGAGTTGGATGACAATTGAATCCCGTTTGACCAGGTGCAAGGCAAGTGCCCTGCCCACTTTATTATATCTCCAGCCATGCAAATTCTATAACATGTGGTTTAGTTTATTGTAGATATTGTGCAAGAAAGCATTTTGCACAGGCTAAGTGGACACCTTTAGTGCTTGTCAGAAGGTGCATTTGCCTTTCTACACCCATTCTTCTGTTTCTAGTAGCTCTTCCATATATTAGTTGTTAAGGCTTTTCACAGATGAGCCATCTTTTTCACACCTTAGTGACAGTATCTACTTGAGTACATCCTACCTGTGATAAAGCATCTTTCCTGTCATTCCTTTGGCACCTTTGTTTTGATTGCTGCATTTGATTGCTAATGTTTTTTTTTTATTTTGTGATCACCTGGTGACTTTGAAAGTTGTAGTATATCATTTCCCAAAGGACAGTAGCATTTTTGACAGGACTCAGTACCTACACTGGTAACAAACTCCTGAAGTTGAAGCATTTTGAACTGTCTGTCAGGAGGAGCTCTGTTCTTCAAATAATGTCTTACTATTACAGGACATAACAATTTTCATTGTAGGGTCTTGTGGGGTGCAGTTGCCCAGGGAGATCAGTGCAGGTAAAGAGTTACCCTCAGTCTCTACCTAGGTTCAGTTTTTTGTCCTTATGTCATATAGAGAGGTCTGGAGTGATAGCACAATGGGTAGGGCATTTGCCTTGCACGCAGCCGACTTGGGTTCAATTCCTCTGTCCCTCTACTGAGAGTATCCCGCTTGCACGGCAGAGCCTGGCAAGCTACCCATAGAGTATTCGGTATGCCAAAAACAGTAACAACAAGTCTCACAATGGAGACATTACTGGTGTCCGCTCAAGCAAATCGATGAACAACGGGATGACAGTGCTACAGTGCTATAGTGTTGTCATAGAGAACAATTCTGGAGAAGACAGTGAAATAAAAAAAATATTATATTAAAGGAAATCTGAGAGAGGGTGAGGAGAGAACCCCATAAAATAGAGGAAAGAAATTATGTGTCCTAAGTTGGGATGTGCAGGCAACTCTAGAATAGAGTGTGCAACATTAAAGGAATCATACACCCCAGATGGCGCAGGCAGCACTAGAATGGAGAGTGCAGGGTTTGTTTCTACAAACCTGATTTTGTGGGCCTTTCCCAGGCTTCTATCTGGGTGCAAAAAAGAGTCTTATTGCTAGGGCTTTGTCATGAAAAATGACTTTGGGTTCTGAAGGTCTCCACTGAGTCATCAGGGCCTCTGTTCCTGCTAACTCTTTTCTGTGGGGATCCAGTTTCTGGTTTGAGCTGGCATCTGCAGTCTGGAATTGAGGGCTGGCTGGCAGCAGAACTGTTTTTTCAGACCACGTTTTGGTTTTATTTGCCAAGTTACCCCCACCCACTTACCCGATTGTTTACTTCACTTCTAATAAGTGAAAAGGTGCAGTTGTTCTGTTTCTTTAAGGTTTTTCTTTTCTTTCGCAGAACTCCAACAATGTTTGGCCACACCGATCTTTCCTTTTGTGTGTCATTTAAAATTAACCTGAATATCATTTTCTAAAAGTCTGATAAGTTAAGCATTCTTTAGTACACATTTGGGAGATTATATTGGCCTTTCAATAATGTTCTATATTTCTAAAACTAATGTAATTCTGAGTTCTACATTTTTGCACATTGATTGTTTTTTAAATGGGCCTAATATTCAACTTCATCAAACCAGAAAATAATTATTTACAATGAACTTCATATTTTTCCACAAGTTGCAAATCATCCATTTATTGTTTAACAATAAATATTTATAATTATTAATCTCTAGGCTTTCAATGAGTCCAAGATGGGATATCTCTGTCCATCTCCCTGTACTTCTGGAAGCCCTGACAGTCAAATACATGCCTCCAAACTGCTGCCTAGTTAAAAATTTAACTCTAGCTGTATCACACCATTAAAAATTTTGAACTTCCTGGAGTGAAAGTTCTACAATACAATAAATCAGCAGTAGCACACCAGATTGGATGGGATGTATTGCTGAAGGCAACCGATTTCAATTATCAAAATATAAACAGAGAAGACTTAATCTGTAACAGCATCTTAATAATCTCCTAAACAAGGACTTCATGGTGACATGCAACAATTTTCACTAGCTTTCTTCTATGTAAACATTTTTGATCATTCTTTTAGCAAACTATTTATAACAAGCAACATAAAATAAATTATTGAGGACTCGTATGGGGCAAGCTTAAGGGGTCATTGGGAAAATTGGAGACAATGGTGGAGGGAAGGTATAATGGTGGCAGGATTGGTATTGGAATATTGAATGTCTATAACAAATTACCATGAACAACTTTGTTATCCACAGTTTTTATATAAAGTGTAAAGGAAGAATAATTTTTTAAAAAAATGAAAAAAATAATAAAAGAAAATGTTTGTCGAAAAGTCTATATTTATAATAAGTGTTACAAGATTGCCTTACAAACAAACAATAGAAATGGTATCATCTAAAGTTTTCTTGCTACATCTAGAATGTCTTATTTTGGAAATGTGACTGTCAGCCAATATATAGGAGTTAAGACTAATGTGATGTTCAGCACTAAATTCAGAGAAATGCTAAACAGTTTAAGAAACTTGTGAACAAAAAGTCAAACCATTTCCAGTAGATTAGCAGTGTGGTGGTTCAGTAAATAATGATGGTCCAAGGCATTAACATTTGTCCTCGAAAATGGAGGATGTGAAACTTCACCAATATCAAGTCCACTTCCTTTCTATGTCATATTGATACATACTCTGTCACACCTTTCCAGCTAGTCACCATTGGGAACAAATTTGTTGTTGAACACATTTTTTTTAATAGTCACTGTAGAACCTCCCGAATGACACCGGAAATGAATTCAGCACAAGAAACCAGTAAGTCTGTTGAAGCATGGTTTGGAAAGATTGAGAATTCTTCTCCCCCACCTCCCCCCCGCCCGACACACTACACACACACTTTGTCTCAAAGAAAAAGAACATAGAAATCACAAGGAGAAACCTCCATTTGCAGTTACATTAGAAGTGTACCTCAGGGGATCATGCCATGAAGGAATTTGTTAATCACTTTGATGCCCACTGACTTATAACTCATCTTTCTTAAAAACCATCCCTGTTCACTTTGTCTATAAAAACTTCTTCTGGGAACAGGGCAGACAAGATTTGACAATGTGAATCTGCCATTTTTCAGTCAGCCAGCTGTACAGTTGCCTGTACAGCTCTTGACCTATCTCCACATTTCTCATTTGATTGACCCTTGAACACCAGTAGAACTGAACCTTCACAATGAAAATTGCAATGACAGAATCTTTGATTTTATGGAAAATCATACCGTGATTCACAATAAAAGTTATCACATGAGACACAGGTTTTTGGACTGCCTAGGAAATTTTGGGGAAAGTATCAGGAAGCAGGGATTTGCTGTGATTGGATGCTGTCAGTGGTGCTTCCATGAATAACTTAATCTGTAGAGGGAAGAAGTCTACACTGAGACTAATTGTTCATTTGGCAGAGAAGAAGGACAGGTGGATGTTTGATATTGTGTGACGTGTGCAGTGAGATTTCGGGGCAAAATAGGGCTCCTTCAGATCTCAGAAGTGACTCCTAAGGGTACACAGGAAACCATATGCATTTCTGGGGAATTAAACCTGGGTCAACCACTTACAAAGCAACCACCTTATACCTTGCCTCATGTACTATCGATCTGACCTCCATAATGAGATTTTATCTACTTAGACAAGATTATGAAATGTTTGTGTTTAATCTTCATCACAGTGGCAGAGTGAGCTTGTAGGATGTTGGTGTACTGTGAGACATTCATTTCCAAGAGGAGTTTAACATGACTTAGCTATGAAAATCAGTTAATACCAATCCAGATGACAATACTAGCTCAGATTCTCTTTCTGAGCAGAATCACAGCATGAATATATTTAGAATCATGCTTGAAACATGACTTCTTTTGAAATGAACTATCAATGTGTATAAATAATTACAAATGATAAATTATTGTATTACTACATTTGTAAATAAATGAGTATATTTTTAAGAGCAACAGTTAAAATTCATTATTTCATTAATATTTGCTTAATGCCTGAGATATAATATAGGAAGTAAGGAATTTGTCTTGCACATATCCTATTTGGTTTTAATCCCCTGGCACCTAATATTGATTGTCATTCCATGAGACCCTTCAAGACTGATCCCTGAGTACAGCTGAGTATGGCCCCCAAATAAAAGCAAATTACTGTTTCAGTGATCAATGTTAAAACCTGTATGTGAATAGTTTGTGGCTTAACTCTTTCCTCATTTTGGCAAAGAAGGGTTTTTACAATTCTTCAATGAGCATTTTAAGAATTCAATTACAACATTCAGATGAGGACTGATTTGTCTTGGTGTAGAGTTAGCATTGACTGAGGTATTACAAGTTAAAAACCATCACATCAGTCTCAAGTTCTTAAACATAAACTTAGGGTTACTAATTTAAAATTACTAATTTAAAACACAGAAAAGGGAAAGTAATTGGAAGGTGCCTCCCAATGGTGCTGAGGAAGCTCAGGGGTCACTTCCTGTGACACTGGGCCGACTGGGCCAGTGGCTCAATACAAGAGCCGGAGCATGAGGTGCTGTCAGGCCGTCTGGTGCTGAGGACCACTGCGATCAGCCTGGTGGTGCTCAGGGCCCTACAGGGCCACCCTGGATGATGCTGGGTTCAAACCCCCATGCACCTGATTCCCTGTGCTATCTCCCTAACCTTAGGAGAATTTTGAGGGCAAGAACTATTGGTCTTTTTTTATTCTTTTTGGGTCACACCCAGCGATGCTTAGGGGTGTGACCCTGAGTGGCTTTACACTCAGGAATTACTCCTGGCAGTGCTCACGGGACCATATGGGATGCTGGGAATCAAATCCGGGTCCGCTGCATGCAAGGCAAACACCCTACCCGCTGTACTATCACTCCAGCCCAAATTGGTTTTGAATTTATTACTTTATTCAATAATCTTGAATTTTTCATGTGTATATTTTGATTTCTTTGTCCCTCAACTGAATGTTAAACATTTGAGAAATCTTCCATTTCTATGACTGTAAAACTGCTACATCCATTTGTATACAAGTCTCTTATGAGCAAATGTTCCCATGTCTTTCAGTTTAAGATCTAGGAGTAGAGTTGCTGAGTTTTAAGGTAGATGCATTTTCAATATAATCTTATCCACCTTAAAATGGATCTTTTTAGGGGGCCAGAGTGATAGTAAAGCAGTAACCCCTGTGCAATGCCATGTATGGCCCCCCCGCAAAACCAAACAAATCCAACCAAACAAAAAATTAAGGCAGTATTTTTCAAACCTTTTCCAATTGTGGCCCATTTTTCCCTATTAGTTCTCTCCGAAGTATGCCATAAACCTCTCTTTATGCAGTTTTTATCTGTGATCCCCTTGGAATAACCTAGAAAACACTAATTTGTATTATGTCTCTCTTGACGTAACTATCCTAAGTATTTCATATGAATGAAATTATACAGTATTTTTAAGACTAGCTTTTCCATTTAGTATACGATTTTAAGGTTCATAAATTGACAAATAATGTTCTACTGTAAATTTATGTCACAGTTTATTATTTGATAGACAGTCATATTGTTTCCACATTTTTGGCTATTATAGTTAATGTAGCTATGAAAATTTATATTAAAATGTAGGGCCAGAGCAATAATACAGCTGGTAAGGCTTTACATGTGGTAAGGCCTTGCACACAGACAACCTAAGTTTGATCCCCAACACCCCAGGCCCTGCCAGGAGCGATTCCTGAGCACAGAGCCAGATGTAAGCCCTGAACACCTCTGAATGTGACCCAGAAACAAACAAAAAAATTGTATAAAAGTTTTTGTGAGTGTTTTTATTTTGCTTGAGTATTATATGGGAGTGAAATCTCTAGGTTACTAAGATAACTGAGTATTTAACATTTAGAGATATTTCTAAATAGTCGGCTTAAGGGGCTAGGTTGTTTTATTTTCCATTCATCATTAATGCATATAATTTCCAATTTATGCACACATTCATGAACACTTGTGACTGTATGTCTTTTTGACTAATTATTTTTGATAAAATGCTATTTTATTTGGATAAGAATTCTATTTCCTTCTCTCTGTGTTTTTTTTTTTGGCCACACCCAGTACTGCTCTCTGCTTACTCCTGGTTCTCTGCTCATGGATCACTCCTGGCAGTGCTCGAACTTATAGCATGCCAGGGGTGGAGCCTGGGCTAGCTACATGCAAGGCAAAGTGTCTTCCTCACTGTATTATTGCTCTAGCCCCTGCCTTTTTTTTTTGCGTCACACCAGGCCATGCACAGGGGTTGCTCCTGGTTCTACACTCAGGAATTACTCCTGGCGCTGTTCAGGGGACCATATGGGATGCTGGGATTCGAACCCGGGTCGGCCGCGTGCAAGGCAAACGCCCTACCCGCTGTGCTATCGCTCCAGCCCCACTAGCCCCTGCCTTTTTAAATGTTTTGCACTCAGTATTTTTAGTTTATAATATTTTAAATTTTTTTCTTTTTACTGTAATTTTTGTATCCTGATAAAAGGTGATATCCAGGTTTAGAAAATCGCTATCATTTTCTAAATTTAGATGTTTCTTTCACTTGCTAGGTTTCCAGTCTTGAATTTGTAATAATAAAATTTGGCCAAGTAATGCAAAAATACTAAGTACTGAATTATTATATAATATGAAAATGTTTTTAAAACTAGGGAATATTTACAGATGCCATGAACAAAATTGAGAAATCAAAGCAATGAAAGTATGTAATAGACTTTCATATTATTGATGTGGTATTTCACCTCCATATTAAACATCAGTTCATTTAGTAGTGCTGGGTCAACTGGCTATTAATTTTTAATTAAGGTAGAGTTAACTGTGCTATATACCAAATATGAATCCTGAATACTTGAAAGGCATTCAATATAAAAACAAAGATAAAGACCAAAAAATACTTGAGAAGAGTTAGTAGTTAATTTTAAAATATTTTAACTCTGGAGAATTCTAACAAGTAGGTGCTAAAAATATCATTTGCTTAGCAAATGTTTATTAAATGCTAATTTATATTTCCAGATAATATCCAGGGATTAGAGATGCAGCAAAGAGCAGAAGAGCCCAAATCCCTCTATCATGTCAGTTACATTGTATTAGAAGGAAATCCGTTGCATGGCAAGGAGACTAGTGGGTGGCAGGTTGGATTTGTTTTTATCACTTACATTGATTAAATAAAGCCCTGCTATATTTGTAGGTATAATCTTTAGTTGTTCACTAAAGAAGTACAAGAAATTGAGCCATGAGCATCATGTATATATAGATACGCATACTCACACACATATAATCTAATCATTTAAGTATAGAACAATAATGTAAGTAAATGCGAATCAGTTCTGCTGTTTAATCGACACTTCTATGCCTGGCTCCAGTGATTTCCCATTTAGCAATCTTTCATTCTTAGCCTCATCACCCCAACAAATCAGCATCGTTTGTAACGGTCTAAGGAGTATCAGTGCTTGTAATTTCGCTGTAAACAAAAAGCTAAGGAATGAGGCAGCCAGCTAACTCTCCTGTACTCTAATGCTCCGATCCTTTATCAAAACAGTTCTTGTTTGGAATTTCGTTCTCTGTCCCTTTGCTGTTGTTGCCACTGTTGTTTTGGCCACCGGATTGCTCATTTGTGGTGCTCACAAGGGGTTGTACACTTTGTTTCTGTGCCTCTTAGTTTAGTTGCGAGGCTCGCCAGGGTTTGCACACTGGCTGTGATACGCAGAGTCACTTGTGTGCAATGTGCTAGAGATTCCTGGAACTCATAAATGATCATAACACCAGGGTGGCATTTAGTAGGTAGAACAGTGCCAGGAGTTAAATTTGTAGCCATATACCTGCAGAGCAGAGCCACGGAGGCATCCGAGGCCTGGAAAATTCTTTCCTTAATTGTTATCTAAAATCTCACAATTTTGGCTGTCAAATTATAATGACCATCATTCTATTCAAGACCTTAAGCATTTCAGAATTTTCTCTTCGCCTTTCCAAATATTCAGAAAAGATTGACAAGTTTTACGCATTTCTTTTAAGGAAAGGAGACTTGAGACTTTGTATAAAATTAATAGTGAGGAATCTTACTACTGTGAAAAGAAAGCATGCTAGAAAAGAATCAAATAAAAATATATTCAGTTGCCATCTTCTCTTCAATAAATTAGACCATAATTTTCATTGACTTTTGAACAAAATCCTAATCAGTAATAATAATCAAAATTAAAGGACTGAGAAGTTTACAAATATTTTTGTATTTAGTCCTCAGAACAAGTACATGATAAGGTAACTCCTAATTTCTAGAAAAACTAAAATGAAGAAGTTAATATGTTTCGTAAAGAAGCTAAATTTGAATACAAGGGGTTTGATCCTAGCCTGATAACTGTCACTCTGATCCTGCGCTTTCAAAATATTAGTTCTTCCTTAACTTAGGTCTGTGCCTTTATTGCAGATATTTTAAAGATATCCAAAGAGATTTATTTCAAAAGAAGTATCCACGGTAGTGATTTTCAAATACAGATGCCTTTGGAATCATCTGATATATTAAAAATGAATAGTATATGTACATGGGCTGGAACGGTAGCACAGCGTGTAGGGGGTTTGCCTTGCATGCAGCCAACCCGTGTTAGATTCTCCCTCTCAGAGAGCCTGGCAAGCTACCAAGAGTATCCGGTCCACACAGCAGAGCCTGGCAAGCTACTTGTGATGTATTCGTATGCCAAAAATAGTAACAAGTCTCACAATGGAGACATTACTTGTGCCTGCTCGAGCAAACTGATTAGCAACGGGATGACAGTAATACAGTGACAACAGTGATATGTCCATAACACATTCAGGAAACTTATATTTTCCCCACTTTATTTAAACACCATGGTTTACAAAGTTGTTCATGATGATTTGTTACAGACATTCAGTATTCCAACACCAATCCCATCACTAGTCACCTTCCCTCCACCATTGTCTCCATTTTCCCAACCACCCCTCATGCCTGCCCACATAACAGGTCCATGGTAATTTATTTTGTATTGCTTGTTGTCACTAGGAGACTGTAGCACTGTTGTCCTGTTCATCAATTTGCTTGAGCAGGCACCAGTAACGTTTCCATTGTGAGACTCGTTGTTAATGTTTTTGGCATATTGAATACGCCATGGGTAGCTTGCCAGGCTCTGCTGTGTGGGTGGGATACTCTTGGTAGATCACCAGGCATCTGGCATCGCCCTCCATCCATTGAGAGGGATGGAGGAATCGAACCCGGGTCAGCCGAGTGCAAGGCAAATGCCCTACCTGCTGTGCTATCGCTCCAGTCCGAGAGGCTAATGAAATAATGAAAAAAAAATCTTCAATAAAAGAGAATTGGTGAAAATTGTTATATCTCACTACAGGGACTTTATGTCCTTATCTGAGGGTTTCACTAAGCAGTTGTTGCTAATTAAGCCTTCTGTGTTCATGTTTTTGTTAGTCAGGATTAGTTGACTTCTACTTTACATCCCCATCCAATCTGGTGTGCTCCTTACTGCCATGTAAGCATTGTAGAATTTGGAGATTCATTGCCCGGTGCTACAGAAAATCCAGAATATCTAACTGGGCAGTCCTGCCGGAGGCATGGCAGCAGCTATTTGGGTGTGTGTGCAGTTGCCAGGGCTTGAAAGGGTCTGAACGTGGCCCACCGCCGTCCCGAGATTGCCCCTGAGATCTCAGATAAGGTCTGATACCTGAGAAATTCCTGGGTTATTTGATCTCTTTCGAAATTTAATTAGGAGTCTCTGGAACTGGACACTGCTAATATGGCAGTGGCAGTGGGACGTGGGTTACAGCCAGACCAATTTCAACTTATTCTTTAGGGTGTTGCTTGTGCATGTGTAACTTTTAAAAGATCTTTAGATGGTTCTGAAGCACAGTAAATCTCTAATATAGCAAGTATAGAAATAGGAAATAATGTAGACACCATATAAGAGAAATATTTGCTTGAACCAAGGACTGGAAACTAATGTATCTTAAATTGAAAGATGAAATGAATGAATAACATATTTCAAACTTTTGTGGCAACTTTTTTTTAATTACACAATAGTTATAGTCATTACTCTGACAGGTAAAGTAGTTACACTTATTTTTTTCCCAACTTCCTGCCATTTCCCTCCATTTATTATGCTTCCTTTCAAATACTACACTAATGCTCAGTCACTGTTGCATTTTACTTGGATTCTTCATTTTATTGGATTGCTGCATATCTCACAATTCTTTTTCTAACAGAACCCTTTTCTAAGTTCTCTGGTCTATGAGTTTCCTTTGTAAATATCTTCATTTTATTTTTATGTGAGTGGCATATGGAAAATCAAAAGTTGGGAGTCACCCTGTGTGTTTCCTGAAAACACTATTATGTTACATCCATAAGATTTTTATCCTAAAAGGGACTTTTTTTCTTCATTCAGCTCGTGCATTTTTTATGTTCTCAAAGAGGTGAGAGATTTCAGAGTAGTAAATGTGTTGTAAAATGTTTTCTCTATAAATTTTGTATATAAGATATTTTTCCATCACTGTTCAAATCTTTAACAATAGTTGAAACTGAGTCACGAAGTAGATTTTTCTAATCTTGTATTAACATAGATAAGCTTGTATTGTCCCTCAACTTTTTCATATTTAATCATAGACATAATACGTTAAACATTTAGTCATTAACTATTATTTACTCTATAGGATTGTTTTAAATTTTATCTTAATTATTATCTGGAATTTATATCTATCCTAGTCATTATCACCTTGGTGTAGAAAATTGTTTACTGATATAGAAGATTCCACTTTGTAATACACTTATGTTTTTGGAAGTTTGACTAATTTTGGGCTGGAGCGGTAGCACAGTGGTAGGGCATTTGCCTTTCATGCAGTCGACCCTTGTTCAATTCCTCCGTCCATCTCAGAGAGCCCGGCAAGCTACCGAGAGTATCACGCCCCCACGGCAGAGCCTGGCAAGCTATCCGTGGCGTATTCGATATGCCAAAAACAGTAACAATAAGTATCTCACAATGAGAAATGTTGCTGGTGCCCACTCGAACAAATCGATGAGCAACGGGATGACAGTGACAATGACTAATTTTAGATTCATTACTCAATTTTTTGTGACTTTCTAATGATTTTTGAATTAATATATCTTCCGAATTTAAATACTTTTAGAACCAATATGATTTCTTCAATAAAGCATATATTACATTGATTTTTCTATAGTGCTTCAAAATATAATTTAAAATATATTACCCACCACTAATATAGGCACAAAAGCACTAGAAATGTAGCAAAAATAAAAAAATCTGTATGGGTGAAATGAAGTTTGGCACCAACCTGGCAGTGTTCAGGCCACACTCCTGACTCTGTGCTTAGGGATCACTCCTGGTTATGCTTGGGGGACCGTATGCTGTGCTGGATATTGAACTTGCAAGGCAAGTGTGTCAACTCCTGTACTATCTCTCTGGTCAAGACAACATTTTAAAAAGATTAACCAAATAAATGATTTTTACTTTAGGGATGCAAGATTAATTTCAAATATTAATATAAATCAATGCAAAACACTGTTAATAAAATAAATAGGAAAATATAACCATTTCAAAGGACATAGCAACAGCAAGATCATATATATGTATATATAAGTATGGATGTAAGTGTATATATAAAAAAATAGCAACAATAAATAAAACACGGGCCAGTATTATACAAAGCAAGCAACATGATTAAAAATGGGTTTTGAATATACAGTTATAAAAAGAAGATAAACAAGGGAGAGCCATTGAGCACATGAAAAGTTCCAAACTGGGGAGTGGAGAGACAGCACAGCAGGTAAGACACTTGCCTTGCATGTGGTTGACCTTGCGCAATCTAAGCAGCCCATGTGGGCCCCGTGTTCTGCCAGGAGTGATCTCTGAACACACTGTCAGGAGGGAGCCCTAAGCACTGCCAGGAATGACCCCCCCAAAAAAAAAAAAACAAAACAACAAAAATATTAGTCACTAAGGAAATACAAAGCAAACCCACCAGACTTTTGTACTGGATCCCAACTTGGATGATGAAGACATTTTTATATGCTTGGTCTGTACCCGAGGTGGCTCAAGGTGGTGGGCCCCCGGGGCCCATTCCTGGCCATGCTCAGCCAAGCAGAGTGGCCCCAAAGTTCAGTGTCAGGTAGAGGGCTTCATTGCTTGGAAACAGGCTGTGTGCAGGACTCCACTGGGGCTCACCCTAGTGCTCAGGGGATAATTGTCACGGAGACAAATTCAAGGCCTCATACTTCCTCCACATTGGCTCTGACACTTTGAGCCGTATCGCTGGCCCCTCACTTGCTTAAAATTTCATCACTTATCCTTGCTTATTTTCTTCTAAATGACTGATTTTTCTTTCCTAAAAGGAAATTATTGTTCTGATTGGGGGTTGCATACTTGCTAATGCTAATTGCATACTTAGTTGTGTTTGCCAGGGTTTACACGCTTCAGTAGTGGCACTTACCAGGTTGAGGGCGTCAGAGATTGCGCATCTTATTGTGTTGGGGATCACAAACAGCAGTGTCCCCAGAGTCGCAGTCAGAAGGAAGGGATAAATATCAGATCAAAGGGAACATAGGGAGAATGGGTCATGGGAACTTTAGTGACGGAGGTGTATAGTAATTTTGAACATCAATACCAGAAACCTGAATGCATATTAATGTTTGCTCAAACGGGCCTAGTAACGTCTCCATTTGTCCTAGCCCTGAGATTTTAACAGCCTCTCTTTACTCATCCTTCCCAAAGGTGCCACATTGGAGGGTCTTTCAGGGTCAGGGGAATAAGACCCATCATTGTTACTGTATTTGGCATATGAATATGCCACAAGGGAGTTTGCCAGGCTCTCCCATGTGGGCAGGAAACTCTGGGTAGCTTGCCAGGTTTTCTGAAAGGGAGAACTAGGCTATAAGATGTTGCTTCCCGGAGCTTGGTTTTATAGTCCCTGTGGATGTTGGCCGTTGATGTTGATGGGATTACATGGCACCGGGGCAGTTTGTGGGTGTGACTGCCTAGGTACTAGAAAATGGGGGATCTGGGCGGAAGAGACCCAGTCCTGATCCGAGCAGGCTAGGAGGTTTCAGCCCCGGGTCCTGCACACCTGTGTTCCTCTGCCAGTTCCTTCATGCGTGAGGCTCATCTAAGCGTCTGGAGAGTGGTTTTGAGCATGGCTGTGGCTGGGCTCTGGAGGTCTTTGGCTACCAGGGCTCTGCTCAGGGCAGGAAGGGAATTAATATTAGACATGTTTAAATTAAAAAAATATTGAATCACAGTGAGATACACAGTTTCAAGGTTGTTCATGATTTGATCTCAGGTATATAAAGTTCCAGCACCCATCCCTTCACCAGTGTACATTTCCCACCACCAGTGTCCCCAGTTTCCCTCTCACCATCCTCCCCTCACCACATTCTTCCCACCGTCTTTTTTCCTCCTCCTCCTCCTCCTCCTCCTCCTCCTAGTTCTCCTCTTCTCTCCCTCTCCCCTCCACCTCTACCCCCCTACTTCTCCTTCTTTCTCCTTCTCTCTTTCTTCTCTCTTTATCTCCCTCTCTCTCTTTCCTTTTGGGTGTTATGGTTTGCAGTACAGATACTGAAAGATTATCATGTATATCCCTTTAACTTGAGATGATTAAAATTTAAAAATTAAATATGCTATAGTTATAAAATGAAATTAGCACAGGCATCTGTTTCTATTTTTTAAGTTTTAATTTAATTAATTAATTTTTTATTTTAGGCATCATGATTTATATTGCTGTTAATGATAGGGCTTTCATACGTACAATATTCCAACACTGCATCCTCCACCAGCACAAACTTCTTTTCCTCCGTGATTCAAAACAATCTGTAGCACATCGTGTGATACAATGTTCCAAGAAGTGTTTTTTTTCTCTTTGGGTCCACCTGGTGATACTCAGGGGTTACTCCTGGCTCTGCACTCAGGAATTACCTCTAGTGGTGCTTGGGATGCCAAGGATTGAATCCAGGTTGGCCGCCCTACCCACTGTACTATCGCTCCAGCCCCACATGATTCTATTTCTTTTTTAACAATTTTGGTAAAGCGAAATTATAGGGATGAAAAACTGCCACCCTGTTGGGGAGTGGGAGTGGGTGGTGGGCAGCCAGAAGATAAGGGTGAGGGTATAGCACATTGGAGTTTGTATAGTAATGAAACTTTTCAGTTTGGAAGTGTGGTCGAGACATGACAATGGATCCCTTGGAATTTAAAAATAAATAGCATACAGAGGGAACATTAGTACATCTATTTTTTTAATCAACCAAGATATGGAAGACAAGATTGAATTAAACCATGACCAGTGACTCTACTTTTGTTGCAAATGTTTGATGTTAACATTAAATGCAGAGGATAAGAAACTGACTTCATTATCTTTTGAAGTAATCTCATGACTGCATATGATTGAACAAAAATGAGAATTGTACATACGTTTCTTGTAGAAGTATGTGTTTCAGCTCTGAAAGTACTTGATGTACTGAAAGTACTGGGGTTAAATAGATGAGTTGGACATATATAATGTGAGTCAGGTTTCTTGTTTTTGTTTTATTTTCGGAGGGGGGACAAGGGGGTTGTACCACATCAGTGGTGTTGGGCTTGCTCAGGGGTGACCCCTGGTGGCTCTGAGAACCACATGCAGTATTTGGTATCAAACCTGAGTCAGCTGCATGCAGGGCAAGTACTATGCTTCTCCTATACTATCTCCCCAGCCTGAACACCAGGTTGGTTTTTAAGTTTTGTTTTTGTTTTTTTGGGGGAGGTTTGGGGACCACACAAAGCTGTGCTCAGGGCTTATTCCTGACTCCGCACTCAGAATTTATTCCTGGCTGTGCTCAGGGTACCATATGGGATGCCGGGGATCGAACCCAGGTTGGCCACATGAAAGGCAAGTGCCTTACTCACTGTACTCTTCCTCTAGCACAAGAGCCAAGTTTTTAATTCTGGAAGTTTATAGTATGAAACTATAAACTAAACAAAACTAGTTTTGAAGTTTCCGCCAGAGGCTGAGAAAAAAATTATTGTCACAGAAGCTGCGTTTAGATTACATTCGGCTTCCACCTTCCAACTTCCATAAAGGGGAGGAGCTGTTTATTGGAAACACAAGTCCTGACTGAGAAAGAGTCTCTTACCCCCATGCCTGGCTGTTTTCACCTGGGCCCCTTGGGGGGGGGGTTGAGTTTCCCTCCGCTCCCGGAGCAGAGCCCCCACGGCCGAAGACCTCCAGAACCCAGCCACAACCATGCTCAAGTCCCCTCTCCACACGTTCGGATGAGCCTTACGCCTGAAGGAATTGGCAGAGGAACCCAGGGGTGTGAGACCTGGGACTGAGATCTTCAAGCCTGCTCAGATCGGGACTGGGCCTCTTCTTCCCAGATCCCCCATTTTCCAGTAGCTAGGCGGTCACACCCAGAAACTGCCTCCGGTGCCATGTAATCCCATCAATGGCCAACATCCAGAAACTATAAAACCAAGCTCTCGGAAGCGCGGCCACTCTGTGGCTGCGCAACATCTTACAGCCTAGTTCTCCCTCTCGGAGAAACTGGCAAGCTGCCCGCATAGGAGAGCCTGGCAAACTCCCAGTGTTGTATTCACGTGCCAAACTCCCAGTGTCGTATTCACATGCCAAAACCAGTAATAATGATGGATCTCATTCCCCTGACCCAGAAAGAGCCTCAAATGCAGCACTGTTGGGAAGGACGAGTAAAGAGAGGCTTCTAAAATCTCAGGGCTAGGACAAATTGAGACATTACTGAGACTGCTCGAGAAAATCGACAATCAACGGGATGATGATGCTAGTATGAAAAATAATTTGAAATATAATGCAGAATATGATTTTTTATGTATTGAAAATTTTTACGACCCTTGATTTTTTCAGATATATACTATCTACTATAAAAGTATTATATGAACATTCCCAGTTGTAATATTTCAGATGAAAATGTTCCAGAACTATTGTTTCAGTACTATATCTGAGATATATATATATATTATCCAATAAAAAAAAGCCTTTTAATTTCAGATAGGAATCGATCCTGGTCTGGGAAATAAATATCCATATTATTCTGTCATGATTTCTTCAGAGAAAATGCGGATCAAAGGATTTGAGGGGATTTGTGAAGGACTGCAATATTTCCCTTTGTTTATATCATCTGAGAGTTTATGAATCTAGGCCATTTTGAAAGCCATTTTTAAAGGCAATGTCACTTTGTTGTTAAAAGTGTCATCACCTCAAAAACAAAAACACGAAAAATAAGTCAGCATCACATTCACACAATACTAATTTCTTATATTTAGCTCCCTCTCCAATTCCAGTCAGTACAGGACAGTTTTTCAGATATTTACTAGATATCAAAATACTTAAGTTTTTTGTTCTAGTAGTAACTTCTTTAACCAATCATTCATTTTATTTCATCTTCATCTTATGTTTTATACATCAATTCTAGTTTTTATTGATTCATTTATTTAGATTATTTTAGGGGGCATTTGGGCCATACTATATGTGTTCAGGAGTCACTTCTAGTGGTGCAGATGGGACCATGAGGTACAGGAAATCAAAACATGCGCCTTAATCCCTATACTGTTTCTCTGGCCTGAACTCTGCTTTTTAAATCTCTAATCCTCCCACAAACTTAATCCAAAGATAGGGGAATTTCTGTAACCAATGGGAAAGTAGCACTAAAACTCGAATTATAATTAACTCCATGCCTTCTAATCCATGTTGATGCGTATTGATGAAATATTTGAACTCCAAGGTATTCAGCTAGGTGAGTAATTTTGAAATGCTGGATTTTTTTCATTATTGTATAATAGTATGTTCTTCCAAGTTGTTTAAATAAAAATAAGGGAGATAACTCATAGTTGTTTAAAAGCATCTTACAGTTTGATGGCAATAAGCTTCTGAGGTTTAAATTTCATTTTTAATTCCAAAAGTACAATCCTTATTTTTGAAGTAAAGGCAAAGTTGTATTTTGGCTGTTATTCAAATGCTGTTGAGACATTAGGAAAGTGAAACTATTCTCTCTGCTCTTTTTTTAAATAGGTGTTGCTCCCAGTGAGAGATGGATAATAAATTTCGACACCGATCTTTCAGATGGCCTTGTTTTAGGAACACAGTTTGGAGCCTATTGTCCTTTTTTGGTGAGAATTGTTTTTTATGCACACTGCTCATATTATCTGAAAGAATCTGAGAATCTTATAATTAAAATGGGAAGCAGGTATTCTGCAAACTGATTTTTTCGGCTGTTTTAAGTCACACTTGAATCTAAATGTCTAGCATTCCTTCTTTGTTTATTCTTGCACATTGATTGAACTACTTGCTGCTTATAAATGTTCATCTATAAATGATTCTGTGCTGAAATACAGAGAAATGTTGAAAAACAGTAATTTTTATTCCATTTCTAAAAAGAAATTCGTGTCTTTTCTAGATTGACTCTCATTTGGTTAATATGTATACACATCCAAAAAGTCCTGAACAGTATTTGCACAATTGCCTAATCATTGTCAATGTCCTGCATGAAATTGGCTTTGAAATGGATATACAGGTTGGTTCCTTTTCTTCACACATGTTACAAATATTTTAAGAATTTCTGTTTTTACTTGTCCAGCTGAATTAGGTATTATAGGAAAAAGGTTTTATATTTTATTTTTACAATGTGATTTTTAGGTGTGCATTCTAATTTAATATAGATATACAAAAACCCAATGAACACAATCATGTTTTTGTATATGATGAGTCTGTACTCTTAACAAATTTCAATTTTATAGTCCACTGTTATAATAATCACACTTTACATTATAATACCCAGAATTTAATTATTTTTATAACTGAGAGTTTGTAACCTTTGATCAACATCTCTAAATTTCTTTTATCTTCCTTCCCTAGCAACCACCATTCTACAATCTGGTTCTATGTGTATGTTATTTTTAGATTTAACATAATGCTAAAATCATACCGTACTTTTGTGTCCCTTAGGATAATATCCTCCAGATGCACTAATGTTGTTAAAGTAGCTGGACTTAGTTTGGGTTGGGGAGGGAAGAAGTTTTGACCACACCCTGTGGTGCTTGGGGACTACTCTTGATTCTGTGCTCAGGAGTTTCTCTTGGTGGCATTTGGTGGACCCTCCCATGCCAGGTATAGAACAGGTCAGCTGCATACAGGCAAGGTCTGTCCGTTCTGCACTATCACACAAACCTCAGCAAGTCCTTATTTCCTATGACTAAATACTCCTGTGTGAAGTATATACCATGTTTTCTTTATCCATTCATTTGTTGACAAATTAGGGTGTTTACAATATTTTGGCTACTGTGAATAATGCCCCAGTTGAAAACAGTGCAGATGAGTTTGAAATACTGATTTCATTTCCTTTGGATATATATGCAGAATTGGATTATTTGGTGGAACGCCCATACTTTTATACATAAATGACCGTACCAATTCACATTCTCACCAACAGTGCATTTCTCCACAACTTAACCAACACTGTCACTTAGCTTTTTTATTGTTCACATTCTGCCAACCTAAGAGGCATGAAGTAATATCTTGTGATTTTGATTTTGGTTTCTCTAAGGGCTGGAGAGATAACACAGCGGGTAGGCATTTGCCTTGCATGCAGCCAACCCGGGTTCAATTCCTCCGTCCCTCTCAAAGAGCCTGGCAAGCTCCCCATGGTGTGTTCAAAATGCCAAAAACAGTAACAACAAGTCTCACAATACAGACGTTACTGGTGCCCGCTTGAGCAAATCGATGAACAATGGGATGACAGTGCTACAGTGCAGTGATCAATTATACTTAGCAAATATTCATGTACTTGGTGGCCCTTTATATGTCTTCTTTGCAAAAATGTTAATTTATAAGTCCTTTTTTCATAAATTTTTAATCCAAATTGAAACGGCTTTCGGGGAGGGCACAATCTGCCATCCCAAGAGCTTACTCCTTGCTCTTAGTACAAGGGGGGGACCAGGTGTACCCAAGAATTAAACTGGATCTCATCCATGCAAAGCATGTGCCCAACCAGTTGTACTTTCTCTTCAGCTCTTGAAACAGCAAGGTCGAAATTGAAATGAGACTTTCTGAAACCTCGATAATTTTAAATACATGCAACTGTAGATAATAAGAAAGTCATGTTAATAATATGTCCAGTTTTCATAAACCATAAAATATGGCTTCCATGGTCTATCTTTCCCTTTGAGGTGTGGCTGTTTTGGAGTCATCTTACACAACACACACTTGGTTTCAGTGCTCACTTACTTGGTTATCATACACAATATGCAGCACTCCATTTTTATGGTAGGCATTACAAACAGCTGAAATGCTAGGATCACCCTTGTGTATGCGGGGCAGTGCCAGGGATCAAACTCAGGGCTTTAATTGCCTCAGGCTTACAAAATGGTAACTCTATCGGGAGTCTATCCCTGGGGCTCTCACTGTGGTTTTAAATATTTATGTAGAGATAAAAATCGTAATACATATTTTATATTTGTGCTTCTAAGTTATAATCCTATCTCTCCTTTCACATTAAGTCCTCAGCAGCAATAATAAAAAGTACATTTTATGGGGCCTGGGAAATAGTACAGGGGATATGGTGCTTGCTTTGCACCCGGCTGAGGCGGATTTAATCTCATATGGTACCACATATGTTCCCTGGAACCCTCCCAGAAGTGATTTTGAGCACAAAACCAGAAGCCCTGAGCAGAGCCACGTGTAGCTCGAAATCCAAAATAAAATGAATATTTTTTAGCATGTTCTTGTTTCCAACTGTTGGATCGATTGTACCAGTTTCTTTGTCAATGCCATGTCCTGTCTCCTGGCTGTAATGTAGAGTTATTACATACATTCTTCCCTTTCATGATATGCTTTATACTTAAAGTAAGAGTACTGCAGAAAATGTTTAGACTTAGCATTGCGTGTATTTTTATTCCCTTATGTAGAAATATTGATAAAAAACTATAATGAATATTGATGGAGGTTGTGCTGCATGTAATTCATTGAGTAGTGATGGGAACTAAGGGTGAATAGATTATACAAACTTTCTTCTAAATCTTTATATTTTCATCTGTATGTTTAGCCATCAAAACAGAATTTTTGAGTAACAGTGGTTTAAAAGTCAAGAAATTTATTATGTTACATAAGATGAAATAAAACAATAGAAGACTGTAGAGATATTTACTCCATTTCCAGTAAACCTATCTGAGATTCATTTTTGCTCAGCCATTCTCTGCCTTTTGGTTTTGTTTTAGGCATGTACACTATTAATCACAAAGTTCCTACTGAAATTCTCAATTAACACCTTCATACAGCTATGCTCAGGGCTAATTGATTAGTAGTTCTTGTGCCTCTTTTTCTATAATGGTTAACCTCTACCATGGGTCCCACAGAATATTTCTTTCGAGTATCATTGGAGTGACAGCACAGAGGTAGGACGTTTGCCTTGCATGCAGCTGACCTGGGTTCGATTCTTCTGCCCTTCTCGGAGAGCCTGGCAAGATACCAAGAGTATCTTGGCTGCATGGCAGAGCCTCGCAAGCTACCGTGGTATATTCCATATGCCAAAAACAGTAACAACAAGTCTCACAATGGAGACTTACTGGTGCCCGCTCAAGCAAATCGATGAGCAACGGAATGACAGTGATACAGTGATACAGATATTTATCAGACTTGCATTCCATACTTGCAGCTAAGCCAGTGGTTGATAAGCTAAAGGTACTGCCACAGGAATTGGGATGCTTAATGAATAAAAATGAGAATTTTTCTATTGAGAAGGCAGTCAGTACTGTTTTTATAAGATTGCACTATATCAGTGGTTATTGCTAGTTCTGGTTCGAATATAGTTTGAAAGCTGGGCTATGTTGAAGCCATAGAAAATTAAATCCACCATAAAACTCAGAATTATCTACCCTCTCCTCGCTGTTTACAAGGAAACTGAGACTTACAGAAACCAATTGATTTAGTCACAGTGGTGACACAGTATAGTAGGATTTGAGTTTACTCTGCCAGGTATTTTTTCCAGCATTTTTTATTTTTTTATTTGCTTTTTGAGTCAAACCTGGCAATGCACAGGGGTTACTCCTGGTTCTGCACTCAGAAATTACCCCTGGTGGTGCTCAGGGGACCATATGGGATGCTGGGAATCGAACCCGGGTGGGCCGTATGCAAGGTAAATGCCCTACCCGCTGTGCTATCGCTCCAGCCCACTGTGGTTTCATACTACTATATAATATACAAAGATGAATTTTTCAGGATAATTTTGTATTACTATTGTTAAGCGGAATTCACGGATTCAGAGATCTAATCCCTTAACCAGTGTCCATTTACTTTCACCAATGATCCATTTTCACTCCCACCCGCTAGCCTGCCTTTATGACAAGTACTTTTAAAATAAATCTGGGCAGTGTGTTTTACTATATGGCCACTACTATGGAGGGTGACACAGAACGGGGTGCAGGTGGTCTGAGGCAGGTGTGCCTATGCGACAGGTGGCCTATATGTGCTGGGTGGTCATTGGATGTGCCTATGGGCGGGGCTGTGGCAGTCACGTGACTTGTGCCCTCAGGCAGGTGTGCATGCGCTCATATGGGCCATGGCAGTTCCGTGACCTGTGCCTATGCATCATGTCAGGCCCCAGTGCCATGCCATCATAACACCATATGTAACACTTCACCACCATTCAGCACTCACTCCCTCGTCCTCCAGAGTGACCATTCCCTCCATCGTTCTGGTAGTGTTCTCTTCCCCGCCTTATCCTACCAGTGGTAAGCTGCTTCCTGAAGACCCGTTCTCCTGTTCTTTCATTCTGTAGCCTGTGGGCATTAGTTATCCCCCTACTATGTTTCTTTTTCTCCCACCTATGAGCCACATCATTCTTTTGTTATTTTACCTTATGACCCTCCCGTCTGATCGTTTTCTCACCTTCTATTTCCTCACTTTTCTTTTTTCTTTATGAATGCGCACCAATCTGGGGTTTTCTTACAGAATGTTTTAGTTTCTTCTTGAATTTTTGTACTATGAATCGAAAACATTTACTATTCCCAAATACAAGCATTTTGGCTCATCCATGAGCCCTGTTTTCTTACTGAGACTTAACAGAAATAACTTCTATTTTGAACGCATCTGATGCATGTTGAAATAATTAGGTCAATTTCTTCTGATTCACAGCAATATCTTGTTTTCTGAGTGTCCACTTCAGTGACATAGTTGATCTGCGGCATTGAAAGGGTTTTAACATGATGAAAAATTGATATACTGTGTTTTCTCTATGTTCTTATATTTTATATTTTACTTGTATGTCCTCTAACTTTGTTTCTCTCCTCTGAAACTAGGCCACCGACATCTGTGACCCCAATCCAATCATGATGCTCATGCTTTGTGCCTACATGTATGAAAGACTCCCTACCTATCTTCCCAAGAAAATGGTGTTGTTTAACTGCTCGCTGCATGACACTGCAGTTAGACAGGTCAGGATAATGTGGAGGCCAAAACAGAAGTAGAATATAATTTGAGACATATAAAATATGATTATCCTAGTCCAAAGTTAATGAAAGTATCAATATGATACAGTTAACCTTGGCAAATCTTGTTCCTTCCAATCCAAAGTTATTGAAGGGTAAAATGGACAATTTTCTATTAAAAGTTATCAATACTACAGTGAAATGATGCTTAACTCATTTGAGAAATTAGTTTAGGGGAGGTGAAAAATCAAATATAGGTATTTTTTGGGGGGCCAACTAAGCTCTGTGCCCATTCCTGGTGATATTTGACCAACTGGGCCAGTG
Organism: Sorex araneus; assembly: GCF_027595985.1. NCBI lineage: Eukaryota > Metazoa > Chordata > Mammalia > Eulipotyphla > Soricidae > Sorex > Sorex araneus. The sequence goes on from NC_073313.1 coordinate 37,177,964, forward strand.
GTTCAGTGAACTGCATGGTTTCATCTTTTTGTTTTCTCTTATGGGGGTACATAGTATTCCATTGTATTTGCTATGGTTACATGGTGGGAGGAGAGAGGGAAACTTGGCACATTGCTGGAGAGACACTAAAACTAGTGTTGGGGTTGGAGTTGGAACATTGAATGCTCACAACATCTTTGTACGTTATGGTGCCTAAAGAGGGAAGTAATGGTCCACTGTGTTTCTATCGAACTTAGCTCCGCATACCGTACCAAGTGGCTCTGATTAGTAAAACATCTCCTCTGACATTTTAGAAAAAAAACTGCTTGGGGAATCCTAACCTACACCTGCTTCTAGTCAAGGTCACCATCATTTTTAGTCAGAATCTATTAAATTAACATGCTTTATAATGGACTGGAGCAATAGTACAGCAGGTAGAGAGTCTGCCTTGCAGGTGGCTGACCCAGGTTCGATTCCTCCATTCCTCTCCGAGAGCCCGGCAAACTACCGAGAGCATCCCGCCTGTATGGCAGAGCTTGGCAAGCTACCTGTGGTGTATTTGATATGCCAAAAACAGTAACAACAAGTCTCACAATGGAGACGTACTGGTGACCGCTCGAGCAAATCGATGAACAACGGGACAGTGCTACAGTGCTTTATAATATTTTCTATACCAAACAGCCAGGGAGCCCTTGTAGTAGACTGGATTGTATAAATTCTCTTGGATATTCTACAGAGATTTCCTTTTGCAGTAAAACTAAAATCCAGTCTGTGGAGATAGTACAATGGGTATGGTGTTTGCCTTATAGGCAGCTGACCCAGGTTCAATCCCAGGTACCACATTTGGTCACCTGAGCACTGCCTGGAGTATTCCCTGAGCAGAGCCAGAAGTCTTTAATACTGCCAAGAGTGATCCCGCAAATCCGAAAAAAAAAAGTAAAATCTATGTTTTTAACTTTTGAATTCAGAATATATATGTACATATGTGCATGTATATATGCATATGTGTATATATACATGTCTCTGTATGTATGTTATATATTCTCTATATTATATAAATGTATGTTATCCTTAGAGTGTTATTTCTGCCAGTTTGTTCACATTAGGAATATTTTTATTAAAATGACTCAGAAAAATATGAAATGTTACTTTGCATACTTAAAAATTATTCATCTTGTTTATACTTTCTTATTAAACAAAGATTCTAATAAAAAATCCAAGCATGAGTCAGTTAGTCTATACTGCTATGATCGTGGGAAGAGATGCTGCTGACTTCAGCCTTACTCAAAAAGGGGACACTTTCGTAGTCGCTCCAAGGTGAGTGTTTAAATATTTTCCCTTTAATATAATAAATACAGAGATTTAATTATAAAGTGTAATCAGGGTTTGTATTTAACTCATAGATATAGACAGATAAAAAGAAAGATTTATTACTCATACATAAATTATTCATATTTTCTGAGATTTCTCATCAATTTTATTAAAATAATTCTAGCAACATAAAAGGAATATTTTTTATATATTTATTTAGTTGTGTTTATTTTGCATGTATGTTGGCCATAGAGATTAAACTATAAGTTGTTTATGTGTTAATATTTCTATTTCCTATAGGAACTCGTAACTAGTACATGTTAACCTTATTTTTCAATGCATATATATCATATATGGACATACACATATATCATATATACTATATGCATTATATATAGATGTACTTAATTCTAATTATAAAAGCACTGTATTGTTCATTGTAGAGAATTTCAAAGCTATAGAAATATTAAGAATGAAATAGGTAATGTTATCCTAAAGAAATCCTCCAGTGCCATTTTCCCCGTACCTTCATAGTTAATGGCTGAATGATTAGATAGATAGGATGAATAAATAAATATATGATTAAATGGATAAGAGGATAGATAAATGAATGAATAGAAAATCACTAAATGCTCTAAATTGGGTTGATTTTCTTAAAGTCCTCATTTTTTCTGATTCTGCTCCTAGATTACTTGTTTGATATTTTTTCTACTATCCTACTCTAAAACATGAAATTAGATCCCCAGAGGATAGTCTTGATGGGTCAAAGGTGCTACATAATTGGCATATGTAAGGCCCCGGGATTACATGGCACAGAGTTAATTCTCAGCATTGCATGGCTCCTACAACCAATGGCTGTGGCCTCACCACAATAAAAATGCAAAAAGGAGCTGAGATTTTTTCATATATAACTCTGAGCTAATAAATATGAGCATAATGTATTACTTCCCAAATCAACAAATTTGGTTCAAAGGCCAGCAGGTGTTTGTGATGACAAATGCTCTTTTTTTGCATAATACTTTTGTATGTGAATAGCTGTATCAGTTGCATAGGGCTTGACAAATTTGATGCCACTAATGAGTCCATTACTTAGCTAGACTTGAATTTTAGTCATCGCCTTTACAGTCAGTTATTTTTCCTCAGTACTAAGTGACAAGGTTATGGATACTAAAGTCATTTTGCTTTGTCTTTATTTTAACTACATGTTCACAAGTTACTTGTCAGATTTATTATTTATTATTTCTAGTACATCACACACAGAATAATTGGAAATGTGGTTCCTTTTTGAGGGTTTTTTTGGGGGGCCACACTCAGCAATCCTCAGAGGTTATTTCTGGCTCTGCACTCAGGAATCACTCCTGGCAGTGCTTGGCAGACCATGTGGGATGCTGAGGATTGGATCTGGGTTGGCCAAATATAAGTTAAGTTCCCTGCCTTCTCCGCTATCACTCTAGCTCCCTGGAATGGGGGTCCATTTTTAATTTAAAAAACCTAGGAAACTTTATTGCAGTAGTATACTTGCCTTGTGTCATTTATCAGCCGATGTTCATTTCCTTCAGTTACTGCTCATGGCTAAATTGTATATAATTTGTAAGGCAGATAGTTTGGAACTGTGCTGAGATTAAATTTAATATAATGAAAATAATTCTCCAATCACCAGTTTATGTTTTATAAATCAATTTCCAGAATAAAGCCCTTGTAAAAAGTAGTCCGCCCATTTACTAAGTTGTACTTTTCACATATCTATTAGAGAACATAACTGATAAGACAAACTCATTTGGACATGGTCACGGCATCATTTAGTTTCCCTCCCCCCTCCAAATAGGATGATGATTCCAGAGGAAAATACTCATATATTCTGCCTTATTTTATTCCACTTATAAATCTTTGCCAGAAAATCTGAGTATAGGACTAAGGTGATTGCATGTGTCCAACCCTGGTTTGATCCCTAAAACCGCCTAACAAACACAGTTTTGTAGTTCATTTGCTTCTGAACCTTTTACATGCACATAGATGTGTTCATTCATGAGTAACTATATGGCAGTAGAAAAGTATCTAGTGATTCTGCATATGTATAGCTTTGCTGCTTGAGATTTCACTTTAGGTTAAAGCATTTATGCCCAGTTGCACGGAATTCTACAATAGTCTTTGAAAGAATAGGGTTGTCTGAATCCCATTTTATACTGCAAGTCAGCAGCCATCTCTGTAAATGGCCTTTGCAGGAGTCTTCCAGGCAGGTCTGTTTCTTTATTTACTTGAATGTAGATATTCATTTGTGGATTCCTCTAACTAGCTCATTTTTTTAAATATCCTTTATTTTGATGATAAGGAGACTTCTCTTAGAGAAGTGATGGTCCTTGGTTGTATATACCATTGTGGTTAAGAACCCCTCTATCATTTAACAATTGAATACTGGGCTTGGATATTGATAACCAATGGTCCAACTCCATTTTTTTTAATTTGTTGAATGAGTATCAGAATACTTATCAGATGTTGGGGAGATAACTCAGAGGGTTAGAGCACATGCTTTGCATGCAGGATCCCTGGGTTCTACCCCTGGCACAGCATGGCCCCCTGTGTACCGCTGCTCTAGTTCAAAATGGGGGAAAATACACATAACATTGTCAGCAATAGAGGTAATTATATAGGTCAAACACTTAAAATATTTGTTTCCTTTCCTCTAATTTTTAAGTACTGTTTATTCGTAGATAAAAACATATCATCATGGGGTGGAGAGATAATTCAGGAGTTAAGGCACTGACCTGGCATGTGGCTGACCCTGGTTTGATTCCCAGAAACTTATATGATCTCTGAGCACAACCAAGAGTGATTCCTGAGCGCAGAGCCAAGAGAAAGCCCTGGCCATTACCAGGTGTGGCTCCAAAACAAGTCAAACAAAATATACACGCATATACATATACATATACATATACATATACATATCACTGTCACTGTATCACTGTCATCCCGTTATTTATCGATTCACTCAAGCGGGCACCAGTAATGTCTCCATTCGTCCCAGCCCTGAGATTTCAGCAGCCTCACCTTACGCGTCTTTCCCAATGATTGGAGGCTCTTTCAGGGTCAGAGGAATGAGACCTGTTATTGTTACTGTTTTGGGCATTTCAAATAAGCCACGGGGAGCTTGCCAGGTGTGTGTGTGTGTGTGTGTGTGTGTGTATACACACATATACATATGCACTTATATATATATGGATTCTACTATCAACTATTATGCACAAACATAACTCAAAACACACAACTCAGAACTATTATATCTCTCCACTACTCACAAATATTTTCAATTTAGAAGAGTCCATATACTTAAATGCACAATGAGGATATAATTTGGTAACTTTTATATGTGGTAGGTCTCTGGATGCCTTTTATTTTGTTTGATCCTAATACTGTCTGGTTCTATAGTTTTGTTTGATCCTATATTTTGTACTATCCTAATACTGTCTGGTTTTATCCCAATTAACTGGTTCTATAAGTATTTCTTTACCTAGATTAAACAATTTAATAGTCTGATGTTTATAAATAGGACTCAGAAAACACCTCTTTACATAAAATATCTGACTTTTTAATGATCAGATATTATAAAATTGTGTGTACTAACCACATTTGGTCTTATAATCTAAATCATTTTAAATAATGACTGCCTGTTACAGATTTAGAATCCCAGAGATATAATTTACACAGAAAAGATTAAATAACTATACCAAAATATGAATAAACATTTATTTCTGCATCTAAATTCATAACTATACTTAGCTATAACATAGAGTGACTGTCATAAACATGAAAGTTTATGAAAAACATTCTGGTTTTCCCCCTTTCATTATTCTTATTGAACCATATGGGAACTGACATTGATATGTTATACATTTATTTTCCATCTTTTCTAAAGCCAAATTGAAATAATTTCCAAGATACATGTAATTATCAAGGAATTTTTAATGAGAGGGAGACAAGTAGAACAGTATGACAATAAAAAGTGATAAAATTAAGATGAAGCCTTTAATTATGATAAACATGTCTGGAGCCTGAATACATTCACCTGAACTGGACCACCCATTTGATTCTGAACTGTCTTGGCACATTTGAGAAGGAATCCTGGTCATTTATGTGTTTCAGCATGACTACAAATTTGAAAAATGAATACATTCAAGACAGTTTCAGATCATCATTACCTAATACCAGCCATTGAGTTCACAAAGGGATACTGCATTTTAAAATGTGTTTTGTTAGATTTAAGTATAGGTTCATCAGTTACTCTAGTAAATTGCATGTTATTTCGATTATGGTCATTCTTGGATATCTTGTTCATAACCTGTCATAGATATGTAATCTATTATGAAATCCTATAAATTTTGCCAAACGTTATTTGTAATTTCACATTTATTTTGTGACAATATAATTAACATTGCTCATGTCTTATTGAATGTAAGATCCAGGAAGTCAGTATTAATATTTTGTTGTTGTTTTTCTTTTTTTCCCCCTTTTTATTGACTCACCGTGATGTACAGTAACAGAGCTTCCATGTTTGAGCTTCAATCATACAATCATCAAATACCCATCCCTTCACCAGTTTTCCACCACCAAAGCCCCCCTCCCCCATTCCACACCTACCCCTGCCTGTGTGGCAGACGATTTGCACAATACTCTCTTTCATTACTTTGGTTACCTTCGATATTTGAGCCCAGTCCCACCACCACTCATACCTGCCGAAAATGCAATGCTAGACAATGTGTTTTGTATTGCTTGCTATGGATACAATATAATGTGTGGCTGTGAGAGCTGCCGCATGCTCTAGGAATTCTAAAATTTTAATGTTTAGGGTCTGGAGAGATCACTGCAGCAAGTTGCTCGGGTCCAAGATTTGTTTGTCTGTCTCTGGATCATGGCCGTGTGGGAGCTTAAGTAGACGGTGGCCGTGTGTGGGCGTCATCTCAGAGTCCCATTGGGGCAGGGGGCTGGGGAGGGGAAGGAGATTGTTGTTATTTTTCAAATTATCCCTCTATCCTAAACACTACCTGGAACATTATAAATTTTTATCTATGTATCGAATGAATTGATGAAAAAAAGACTTTACCTAAGGATTAACTATAAAATATCTGTGAAAACTCTAGCTCATAGGTCTCTTTACACAGAATTTGAACCTATAAATCCAGAAAAAGATCTCAAGGTCAGGCGTTCTTTGTTGTCAGCTAAACTCAATTCCATGAACCTTTCATCATGGCCAAGAAAATGTCCTTAAAACAAATTGAAATTAATGATACTGGAGAAGTGAGTGTATTGCAGACTGTAGGCACTGAGAAAGTGATTTGTACCAAGTAGATGTTTGCTAGTTTTCTTTTTTGACTAAAATAGTTTCCCTTTTAATATCTGACTAAACAGAGGCCAAGTTGATGTTAATGTGGAATTCACCAGCCGCTTCCTCCATCCTGCTGAAGCATTGTTGCTGTTGGTTTCAAAAACTAAGCATGCAGAGGGAGGAAGTACCTTGACTTTTGCCCTCAAGGGTGAACTTCTCCAGTTTAAATCTGTTGTAAGTAAATTGTACTGAGTTTCTGTGTCTTTTCTAACCTTTCAGATGAATAGGGTGTGTCTCACACCTCACTTTTCTTCCAAATGCTGTCACTATGCAGCTTTCTCACAGATCATATGTACTTAATTGCATTTACACAATTGTTGCCTTCTGGGTTTCTTGTATTTTTTCATTGACACTTCTCCATAGAGATAACGGATCAGCTGTGTAATTGGAGGTAAAAGCATATCCTGGGAGATAATGCTTACGTGAAGGCACTTTCCTGCACCATTTGTGGTTTCCGAGCACTGCCAAGAATCTCTTAGCACAGAACCAGTACTGGCGTAGGAGCCCTGCCTGCTGTTCATACCCTTGATCCCCCACATACACATAGAAAAAAAAGAGGTTGAAGGGGCTTATATTGATTGTTACTTTGTCACTTGTCACTTGTCATCACGTTGATCTTCAATTTGCTCGAGCAGGCGCCAGTAACTTCTCCATTCATCCCTGTTGCGTGCTAGTGTAGCCCAATGATATCTGCTTGCTTCAGGAACAGGAAGAGCCTCAAACCATTCATTCAGGGCCTTGAGGAAGAAGTCTGACCATCTCATTGTTGGGCAGCCATGTGGTCTTTTGAGGGCCCGTGGAATCCAGTTGGTAACTGCTCTAGTCCAGCGGTCATCTCTGAATCGCATTACATGTCCAGCCCATCTGAATTTTGATGCCTTGGCAAAGGAGACAGCGTCTCTGATTCTTGATCATTGACAGAGGTCAGAACTCCATATTCCTTCACTCACTTGGGTGAAACGTGATACTTAAAACATAGCTCTTTCCATTCCTCTTTGGGAGACCCGAATAGCGTTCTCATCCTGTTTTCATAGGGCCCGGGTCTCTGAGGCGTATGTTAGTGCAGGAAGAATGGTGGAGTCAAAAATATATGCCCGGAGCCGGAGGTTCTTTGTCCTCTTAACCACTTCTTCGACTCTCTTGAAGGTGTTCCATGCTGCTCTCTTCCTTCTGCGAAGTTCTGGTGCCAACTCGTTCCTCATGTTGAGTTCTTGACCCAGGTACACATAGCTGCTGCATTCGGAGATGTTAGTTCTGTTGAGAGCAAATGGGACATCAGGGACTAGTTCGTTTTTCATGAACATTGTTTTCGTAAGATTCAGCTGCAGTCCGACCTTTCCACACTCGAGGTCGAAGTCGGCCAGCATTTGTGCCACTTGGTTAATGTTTGGTTTTATGAGAACGATGTCTTCAGCGAAGCGGAGGTGGTGTAGTTGCGGACTGTCTATGTTCACTCCCATTCCTTCCCATTCCAGTCATCGCATGACGTTCTCGAGGGTGTCACTGAAGAGTTTCAGTGAAATATTATTACCCTGCCGAACTCCTCTCTTTACATCGATGATCACTTCCTTCTAGAATGATGAAATCCTGGTGGTGAATCCGTAATTCAGCTCACAGAGTATCTTGATGTACTGAGTTTGAATGCCTTGTTTGGCTAGGGCTAACTTTGTTACTTTAAGGACAGATTTTTTTTAAAGGACAGATTTTTAGGATTCACTAGTTCTTTAAATGAATCACTCACTTTATTCATAGCAGCTTACTTGCCATTTGTTTTTTATTTGTTTGTTTACTTTCTAATGGAGACCTGAGCCTGAAATTATAGTGATCCTTGAGTCTGTGTTTGAATTGGGATTGGTGCACTGATAAGGCAAAGCAAATGTCACTCTTTTCTATTAGAACATTCATCAATATGTCTTGAGAGTCCTGCGGATCAAATTCATTGTAAAAATGTTGCTAACTGGCATTTCTTGAGATAGGATGATGTTCTAGATAAATTCTTATTATTCTCTCAAAGGATGGGGGAAAGGGATTTTGAAATATCTCTGTAAAATGTTTGTGATGTTGATTTGGGTGATCTTTTATGCCATTATTTTGCCTTCAAATTTTTCTACCATGGATAGAAAGTAAAAAATGTAAATTGGCTATGCTGTCAGATTTCCATATGGTTCATAAATAATTTTAGGTGTTCAGGGACAGGTAAAGGAAGTAGAGAATAACTTGAGTGATGGCCAGTTGCCTAAGAGAACACTAAGATGCTCATATAGACAGTCATTTTTGCTAATGGCACCTGGAACATGAGACAGGCATGAGAGTATTACCTAGATGTGTGTTGTCATGTTCATTTCTCTGTGAAAATTTAGCTCTTTATACTCACACACCTCTCACAAATTCTCTGAATAGGACATTGCTTTGTCACATACGGCAGTGCTTGGTATAAGAGACAGAGTTGGTGTTAGTCTGTCATTAAAAGGTTCTGGAGCAGAAAAAGAGACCCCTGAATATTAGGTGGTGTCAGTTACTCTAGCTGCCCACTATGGTCTTAAGATCTTGGAGAGGGAATTGGATCATTGATGATAATGGAGAAATAAAGTGTAAGAAAATGATCAGCCTTAAACTGTACCATGCCTCCAATTTCTGCCATGGAAGTCCTTTGGTAATTTGAAGTTTTGATTTTCCATTAGTTGCTTTGGTTATGGAAAAATTTATCATTGTAGCCATACATTATAAACACAGCCAGGGTACACTCACACATGCTCATAGATCTTCACGCACTCACATTTATGTATATATCCACACACACATGCCTCACCCATACGCCAGGTGGTTTAAAAGATATATGGGTGATTAATTTGCAAGTGTGAAATAATTCATGGACACTAACAAAATGAATTTTAAGAAAATAATTTGGGAGACACCATTCCAACAAATAGGTCAGTTGTTAACTCAGTCCCTGCTTTCACTGATGAGGTAAAATAATAATGTATCTTATTTTAGCAGTGTGATGTGTATGGAAAAAAGAAACTATAAATGAATACAGCTACAATATTTAAATAGACTGTAGGTATTTGTAATTTATGTCTTATAATTCAGGATGTTCTTTTTGTTATACACTTTTTTTTACATTAGGATATTATAAAATGTATAAGCCCGTGTTATACATGGAAAGAAGTCACCGTGACTATTAAAAATCCATTTCGTTCTGCTGGAGAGTTTAGGTAAGTTATTGTTTGTTATAAATTCATTGCAGTTAGCCATATCCAGTTTCAATGAAATTGTGTAATTTCATTGAATCATTTGGAGAAGAAATTATATCTATTTATATTGCTATTAATGTGTAAGAATCATCAGATAAAACAGAACAAATAATGAAAGTAAGCCATTTTCCTTATAATACTATTTGATAAGGCTATAACTCATAACATCAACTTTATTAATTTTATCCATAATATTTATGTTTGCTGAGATTAACTGTTCTTTCAATTAAATATAATTAGTAGAGTCTTCTAATTTTATTCCATCTGTTAATTCACAAAAGTAAAATATTGATTCAAGCTAGACATGCATTTTTACTTACAACATCATGATTAATTAAAATTTCATATTATGTATTTGTGCATCTTTAGACTTAACAGCATTACTAACAGTGACACAAATTTGAAATTAAAAGACAAAAATACTGAAGTATTACTTTAGGTCGCAATAGAAAAATACAGTTGTAAATATAGTCAAGTCTATATTGAGAAAGAAAAAAATGATACCTTGTTTACCTTTTCAGTTATAGACTCTGCACCACCTATTTTTTTTTTTTTTTTTTGCTTTTTGGGTCAAACCCGGCGACGCACAGGGGTTAATCCTGGCTCATGCACTCAGAAATGACTCCTGGCTGTGCTTGGGGGACCATATGGGATGCTGAGAATCGAACCAGGGTTGGCCGCGTGCAAGGCAAACACCCTACCCGCTGTGCTATCACTCCAGCCCCTCTGCACCACCTATTTCATCCGCTGGAAATCACATCCTCCTAGAAAGGACTGTGTGATACCTATAAGTTTTACACGTGCTTATTATTTTACTATTTGATAATTTAGGGTATTTTAAAATACATGATCTGCCTAAGCTTTTGGTAGTTTCTTGCTAGCACTATAATTCATTGTTGTCAAAACATGTTTGCGGGGGCCTCCCCAGTCATGCTCAGGCTCAGGGAGACTCAGTAAACCAGGCCAAAGAATTCAGTGCTCAAGCCCTGTGATGTACAATGCTCAGACCTGGAGGTGCTGGGAGTCATCAGGGCCGCTCCTGGCAAAGCTGTGAAGAGCAGGGTTGCATGTGGCATGAGGAACAGATCCTGGGTCTCTGCACACACAAGTCATGAACCCTGACCAGAGAGCTATTTCTTGGAGCCCTCAGAATACTTTTTTTTTGTTAGAACAATAGTTGATCAATGTGTGGTTCCCATGCTAAAGTCATGAAGAATTTTGTTTATGGTAATTTGATTGAAGTGTTACATCAGAGAGTAAGGAACAAAAACAGGTCAAAATATGTGGCATTAACCCAAGTCTGAAAGTCTCCCCTTATAAATGAAGCAGTTACTCAGAGGAAAGCAGGTTCCCAGTGGCATAACTAAAAGAAAACCCCAGAGTTCCAGAACTTGGGGCAATAATAATACGTTCCTCTGTATATCATTATATGTTACTTATACTTTATGGTCTATCTCAGATCAAATTAAAATTGTTTCTTGTTATGACAGCTGCATGGTTTGGTAGAGAACAGCATTATTAACTGGGGAGTTTTGACTCTTTCCTCCCCCATAGTCCTTGTGGCTGTCAAACTTGGTCTCATTTAAAAACAACAGAATTTGTAAAAAACATATTTTACAATAGTCATATTCTTTTGCAGACTATAATCATGTCATGCTGGTGTGTTATATATTATTTTAGTTTTGATGGTATTCTTTTGAAATTTTTACATTTACAATAGTGGGATTTAATAGTATAATTCCCTCTTTCTTATCATTATTTATTTGTTTAGTTGTTTTTTTTTTTTTGGTGTCATTAATACTGCCTTCAGAGAATGTACGGGAAACAGTCATTCCTATTATATTTTTAGAAGAGCTTCTGAAAAGCTGGTAATGCTCTTAACGTTTAGTAGAATTTACAACTGGAGTCATCTGGAGTTTGGATTTGTGAGAAGTTTATTTCATTCATTACTTTAAATTCTATCATGTCTGTCATTACTATAGTTACTCCATCTTTTTTATACTCGTAACCATGATACACACATATGTACACACATGTTTATATGTTTAACTTTCAGTATATTTGTGTGTTTGAATTTATCAGTTACACAGGCGGGGTGGGGGGCTAGGGGTGTGGGGGGGCGGTGGGGAGCTATACTGTGATTCTTGGTGGTGGAATATGTGCACTGGTGAGGGGATGGCTGTTCAAGCATTGTATAACTGAGACTTAAACCTGAAAACTTTGTAACTTTCCACATGGTGGCTCAATAAAAATAAATAAATAAATAAATAAATAAATAAATAAAAGACTCTTAAAAATAAATAAAGTGAATCTTCTATAGATAACACATAGGTTGTTCTTAAAAAAGACTGTTTTGAATTATGGAGAGATAATAGAGATGTTTAGGCATTTGCCTTGCATGAGGCCAAATGTGATTCTATCCCTGGCATTACATATGGTTTCCTGAGTACTATCAGGAGTGATTCCCTAAGCACAGAGCTGGGCAACACTGGTCCATGAACACCAAAGCATATGAACCGCCCCCTCCACCCCCCCCGCTAAATGAGCATTAAATTTAAAAATCTTTTCTTAAAATTTCTCTCTTTGACTGGACTGTTTAATGTATTCTTCGCATTTGTTATCATTGATATAGCTGAAGTTTTATCTGTCAGTTTCCATTTGCATAGTTCACACCTCCTTTTTGGTTTTCTGTGTTGTTGCCGACTTTATTTTACGCTAATTATTATAATGCAATATTTTTATTTCTCTAATGACTTTTTGAGTGTATTTTGAAGTTAGAGCTTTAGTGGTCACTCTAGGAATTACTGTATATAATTTCAGTTATATTGCACTGTAGCACTGTCGTCTCATTGTTCATCAGTTTGCCCAAACAGACACCAGTAATGTCTCCATTGTGAGACTTGTTACTGTTTTTGACATATCGAATATGCCACGGGTAGCTTGCCAGGCTCTGCCGTGGAGGTGGGATACTCTGGGTAGCTTGCCAGGCTCTTCGAGAGGGACAGAGGAATCGAACTCGGGTTGGCTGCATGCAAGGCAAATGTGCTACCCGCTGTGCTATAGCCTAACTTAATTCTTGTGAGAGTCATTTCTTATAAGAGTTATTGCTGTTTGTTATATTGTGAAATTGTTCTTGATGTTCTAAAGAAAACTCAACTTTGTCACTAGTTTTCTCTCATTTTCTTTCCTGTGATTAGTAACCAAAGCTGAAACAGCAAAACTCCTCTGGACCCTGAAACCTTATCTAAATAAAAATTAATCTTTTGTGTGACCTTTATAGTTTTTAAAAAATAATTTTCTATACTTGTTTGTGTTGTGTTGTAAAGTGTTAAAGGTATAAGTCATTCACTATTTGCCGCCCGGGGAGGGATTTTCCCTCTCCACCCTGTTTTTCTGCTCAGAAAATGGTGGCGGCAGCATCATCCACGTGGCAAGAGCCACCTCCTAAGACTTCCACCCAGAGGTAGGAACTTTGCAGTGTTGTGGCTCATAGGCCATCATGGGAAGGGGGCGGTACTGGCACGCCCTCGGCCCAGATAAGATCTGGAGCTGCTGCTCTCGAAACAGATCCTCTGCTCCTAAAGACTATGATCCAAGAGGTCTTCTAACCCATTTTGGCACCTAGAGCGGCTTCTTACAGAAATGCATCTAGACTGTGAACTGAATTAAAATATCAGAAATCCAAAACCGCGCGGCCACTGTTACAGCAGCGCGAGCTCATAGAATCTTCATTCTCAGCAATGAAAAGAAATTCTTACATGATGCCTTTTCAGCAGGCCTGATTGTTGGGGGAAAATTCCAAACAATAATTGTGAGTTCTCTATTGAAATATTGAATGCATTCGAAGTATAGAGAATAAAATGAAGACCATTAGCTACTTAGGTGGGGGCTGGGTGGGAGGGGTGTATATTGGGTCCTTGGTGGTGGAACATGTGCACAGGTGAAGGGATGGGGTTTCAGTCATTATATGACTGAGACTTATACCTGAAAAAAAAAGTATAAGTCATTCATATAGCAGTGTTATCAATATTTTTCTGATGCCTCTTTCGACCTTCATATGGCTGTTCTGTCTTCCAATTTGACACCCTACTCTTGTGTTTGGCCCCCCTTTCATTCAAGTGTAATGTTTGGCCCCCTTGAAAAATCTGAGGGGAGCACAGAATGCCATCTAGCCCCCAAGTGAGAAATACTGCTCTGTAGACCGTTTGTATGCAGCAGATCAAGTAGCATTCATAGCTACGTAAGAGCACATTCACCCACTTAAACATATGCCTGCGTGTTCCTAGTTTATATGTGTAACTTCTTGATGTAATAGTTGAAAGGTTTCTTTATATATAGATTTTACTAGTGTTCAAGCCCTACAGGTTTATGGTGATATTGATCACGTGTTTTATGCTGTGAGGTTTAGTAGTAAGAGCTTTGCTGTTTTGTGGAACAAATTCTGTATTTTGTCTTCTGGAGTAAGAAAACATGGCACTGGTTCTAAGCATTTGTTTGAAATGTTAAATAAATTGGTAGGGTAGTTGTGTTCAAGAAGTGGGCCTTGTTGGTAGTACAGGGTGCTTGCCTTGCATTCGGCCAACTCAGGTTTGATCCTCAGCATCCCATATGGTCCCTCAAGCCTCACCACAAGTGGTCTCTGGGCACTGCTAGATATGGCCCCCAAACCGAAAAATATAATAAGAAATGATGGCTTGTTAATTTGTGGTCTTCTTAAACTGAGTTTTTATTTTATTTTATTTCCTATTTGGGTCACACCCGGCGATACTCAAGGGTTAATCCTGGTTTTGCACTCAGGAATCACTCCTGGCAGTGCACAGGGGCCATATGGATGCTGGGAATCGAACCCGGGTCGGCTGCGTGCAAGGCAAGCGCCCTACTCGCTGTGCTATTGCTCCAGTCCGCTGAGTTATTAATGTGGTGTTTGAGTTTATAAGAAATAAATCTCAGTAAGTTATACCTCATTCTGATAGTGTCTTTAATGCCTCACCTTAACTTGGGTGTTGTTTGGAAATCGAGGTACTTCTAGAGAGTCTATAATGAATGAGAACTATGACCTGTCATTAAATATTTTGTTCATTGCCTTGGCAATCCTTTCTTGCTGTGGTATCACAGTATCTAAAGAAACTGTTGTTCATCGATTTACTCTAATCGGCACCAGTAACGTCTCTATTACACTCAACCCTGAGATTTTAGCAGCATCTCCTTACTTGTCTTTCCCAATGATTGGAAGCTCCTTCAAGGTCAGGAGAATGAGACCTATCGTTACTGTTTTTGGCATATCGAATACGCTACAGTAGCTTGCCAGGCTCTGCCGTGCGGGTGGATACTCTGGGTAGCTTGCCGGGCTCTCCGAGAGGTATGTATATATCTGTTACTGTATTTGGGATATGAATACACCAAGGGGAGCTTGCCAGGCTCTCCAGAGTGGGCAATAGACTCTCTGTAGCTTGTCAGGTTCTCCAAGAGGGGAAACTAGGCTATTAGATGTTGAGTGGCTGCATTGCAGGGTAGCTTGCTGGGGTAGCTTCTAGTATTTTGTGAGCAATACAAAGAAGGAGTTAATATGTAAATACAGGCTTCTCTTATGAGACTTGACTTGTAAATACTGAGGCTAAAGGAAAATTGTGGTTTGTGAATGCTGGAATTTCTTCAGTGGGTGCTAAAATGTTGTATTTGGATGTTGAACAAGATGTGTCTGAGACTACTAGATATCATACCATCAGAAGATGTGTCTCAGATTTGAGACTCAAAAGGCAGGAGTAGAAAATTGTTTTTCACATTTACTTAAGGATCATAATTTTTAAAAGGAGAGATCTCTACCAGAATAGGCAGGAGTGTGAGTCATTCTCTTATCCTTGACCCTGTGCTGACAAACATAATTCACAGTCTTTTGTGCATATCTTCAAAAAATTTTTGAACCATAACAATGATACTTTCTTGAAACCATGGCTTGGCATTTGTTGACCTGATGTGGGTGAACCAGAGACTGCTCCATTTACAGGGTATTTTAAGTAAGGTATATTCAATGCAATTTAGTTTCATATAGGAAATAATTATAATTTTGATGGAGATGAATTTAGGAGTGTTTTAAAGAAGCTTGTGAGGCAAGGAAATGTTCCTTGTCAAAAGTTCTAGGAATTTTGAAATGCAACCAACTGAAGAAGGAACTTTTCCCATTAGTAATGAACACAATATCTTAGTTTGATTTTGTTTTTTTAAGAAAACTGAGGCTTACTTGGTAAGCAGCATTTTAGTGAATTTGATACTTCACGCCTTGCAGTAGTATTGGATTTTTTAAAACCTAGAGGGTCAGGGCTGGAGTGATAGCACAGCTGGTAGGGCGTTTGCCTTGCACGCAGCCGACCTGAGTTCTATTCCCAGCATCCCATATGGTCCTCCGAGCACTGCCAGGAGTCATTCTTGAGTGTAGAGCCAGGAATAACCCTGATCATCGACGGGTGTGACCCAGAAAGCAAAAAAACAAAAACAAAAATAAAACAACCAAAAGAATAAAAAACAAACAAAAAAACCCCCTAGAGGGTCAGTAATCAAAGTAATTGCAGTAATATCTACCATTCATTAAAGATCTAATTAATGTTTCAAAATCTCTAAGGTGTGTCAGGAGATATAAATATCAGTTCAATGTGACAGAATTTATTAGACTCCTCAGATGAAGAACATAAGACTATAAAACTAAGGAAAGTGCCCAGATTCGCAGATCTGTTATAGAGCAGAGATGAAGCCACATATACTTCTAGTCTGAATTCTTTTTTCTTTTTTAAAATTCTTTGGAGGACTGTTTGGGACCCTACCTGGCTGTGCTCAGGGATCACTCCTGGCAGTACTTGGGGGACTGTATGTGGTTCCACTCATCTAAACGGGGTTGGCCACATGCCAGACAAGCACTTTAGCCCTGTACCATCCCTCTGATGGTTAAATTTTTATTTTTATTTTTTTTAAATTATGGCCACGTAGCATTGCTCATAGCTTACTCCTGACTCTGTGCTCAGCGATCATTTCTGAAGCTACATTTCTGAGGACCATACACAGTGCCAGGGGTCAAACAGATTGACCGCATGTCTTGCAAGCACATTAGCCGCTGTACTATCTCCAGTTTGGTGAATTTATTTTAGAGAGCTCTCCATTCCACTCTTTGGCTGAGGCTCATCTTTTGTTTCATTATTCATTTCTATGTTCACTATTTCTTATTTTTTATTTGTATTTTAAAAAGCCTAATCAAAGCAGATGTAAAGAAGGGAAAAAATGTGAAAATAAATACAGTTTGAGGATTTACATTTTTTTATTGAATCACCATGAGATACAGTTATAAAGCTTTCATGTTTGAGTTTCAGTCATACAATGATTGAACACCCATCCCTCCACGAGTGCACATTTTCCAGCACCAATGTCCTCAGTATTCCCCACACCCCACCCCACCCCAACCCTCCCCCTGACTCTATGGCACACAATTTCCCCCATACTCAGTTTGAGGCTTTTTTTTTCTTTTTGGGTCACACCCGGCGATGCACAGGGGTTACTCCTTGCTCTGCACCCAGGAATTACTCCTGGCGGTGCTCAGGGGACCATATGGGGATGCTGGGATTCGAACCTGGGTCGGCCGCATGCAAGGCAAAAGCCCTACCTGCTGTGCTATCACTCCAGCCCCTGAGCATTTTTTAATGACCTTGTTTACTTAGGTTTCCACTGCTCTTAACCCTCAATGCTCCTTAAAATCTGACTCCTTCACGGGCTTTGCATGTTTGTGTACCTCCAGCCTGTTTGCACACTGTATTAGGCTACTCTTAACCTCTTCACTGTATTTTCTCAAGTCTGCTCACTGCTCCTGGTGCAGAGCTCAGAATCATCTGCTCTTCCCCTCACTTGGAATAGTCCAATACCTTGGTAGGCCATCCATCACTATGGATCCCCTCTGATCATAACCTGTTCAGTGCCAAAGATCATTTTGAGATTTGCTCTCGTTCAGAGAGCCCAGCAAGCTACCAAGAGTATCCCGCCTGCACGGCAGAGCCTGGCAAGCTACCCGTGGCATATTCGACATGCCAAAAACAGTAACAATGGGTATCACAATGGAGACGTTACTGGTGCCCGCTGGAGCAAATCTATGAACAATGGGATGACAGTGCTACAGTTACCTACTAACTCCCATTATGTATCTTTATCACCTCATATTACCTCCAGGTGATCAGGAAGTTGCAGTGTGATTTACACTCAAATACCTGTTTTTGTTGTAGTCCCCAAAGATTGAACTTTTTTTTCTAGGTTAAACTCTTTATTTCAATAGAACTTTGATAGGTTTTTGTACTTCAGAAGTTTCTTAAAGCCTTTAACTTTTTTAATTTTTTTTAGTCACAGTTAATTTTAAGTTAAATTTGGATATAAGGTGAGACTGGGGTCTTAGGGTTCTAGGAGATATATAAACATACCAATGAGTTTACCTCGGTGGTTAAGAAAACCAGTGCCATTTATCTATGGTGATAGAGATCAGGAAAAGCCACTGAAATAATGAAGGTAGAAGATACCTATAATATATCTATAGTGTCTCAATTCCTGTAAGTTCTGGAGTTCATCTCAGAGGGAGAATATGATCCTTGGTATTACTGTTATATGCCGTGGTATTCCGTGTATTTCCTGGTATTACTGTTGCATTCCTCTTGATGCACAGGTAAAATCTTGGTTTCTGATAATGTAATTTGACCTGTGCATATGATCAGTCATTTTCATACAGGTGGTGGGTAGCAGAGAATTAGAAGCTAAAAGTTTTGTTGAGGCACCAAAGGAACATTTTCTCAGCATACTATGATCATGCCAGTCATAGAGTAGAATAGTGCTTTTAAGTGAAAATGGCGAACTTCCTGCAGAGATGTGTAAGGTTCTTTTCTCTATTTTTTTTTTTATTGAAGCACTGTGGGGTGGAGCATTTCAAAGCCATTCATGATTGGATTTCAGTCATACAGTATTCCAACACCCATCCCTCCACTATTGTACATTTCCCAGCACCAGTGTCCCCAGGTTCCCTCCGATTATCCCCTACCCCCACCCCTTGCCTGCCAATATGGCAGGCACTTTTCTTTTTTCTTCTCTCTCTCTCTCTCTCTCTCTCTCTCTCTCTCTCGCTACTATTGGGCATTGTAGTTTTCAGTATTGATAGTGACAGGTTATTAAGAATATCCCTTACCTACTTTTAACCCTCACATCATGTCCAGTGTGATCATTCCCAGCTATTATTGTCATAGCAGTCTCTTCTCCATCCTACCTACTCTCAGCCACACACTGACTTGTGGTTAGTTCCAACCATTGACCAGTCCTCCTAACCCCTGTTTACCCTCACCATGGATATTATTCTTCTACTATACATATTTTATATATGTAAGGTTCTTTTGAAATACAGATGTGACCTTGTATCGAAAATCACTTGGTTACAGAGATCTTAAAAAACTGCAGACTTAGAAGGGAACGTTTTTCTGCAGAAATGTTCCCCCAAAGTGAAAACCGTTGCCATTACAAATAGTTCTCTCTATCGCCTATGGCACTGCTTATAGGGGAATACAAGTGTACACCCACCTCTTGTGTGCTGCATGTGACTAGCTCTTGCCACTGAAATATGTGCAGAAACCATGTCACTTATAGGCCAAGGCATTTGAGAGACAGTTTGCTAGGTAATGTTTTATTTTCTTTCATTCGGCAGAACCTTGATGTAGCACTGTGATTTACATTAGCATATATATGTATATATATATATATATGCGTTTGAGCTTTATTCCTTTTTGTCACAAATCATAAAACTTTTTTTTTTTTTGCTTTTTGGGTCACAATGGGTGATGTACAGGGGTCACTCCTGGCTCTGCATTCAGGAATCGCCCCTGGCTGTGCTCAGGGGACCATATGGGATACTGGGACTCGAACCCGGGTCAACCGCGTGCAAGGCAAACGCCCTACCCTCTGTGCTATCACTCCAGCCCCACAAATCATAAAACCGTTAGAGGGAATTTGCTCAAGAAATAAGAGAGGAAAGCTGTTCCTCTGTAGGTTAACCGAGCAACTTTTGAGCTTTTTTTTTTTGAAAGCCCTTAAAGATGGAGGCAGGTTTACTGGACAACTTAACCATCATAATTCAATTTAATGGGCTCAACATTTGAAACCTTCAGTTTCCCCTCATCCTGCTAACTTCTGCAGAGGGGAAAGGTGTTGGGGACTAAGCTTTATCTCAGTTTTACCAGGGGCCATTATTTAATCACTCTTGTGCGTAAAAAGGCTAACGGAGTGATGGCTTGAAGGACTGTAACACTTGCTTTGGACGTTGGAGCTTCAGGTCGGATCCCCAGCACCACACGGTTCCTTAAAAACCACAAGTTATGGCCCCCAAGTAACGCTGAGAGGATTGGGTTTGGCTGCTTCCTCCTTGATGAACATGTTGGGATTTGATAGAGTGCTCTGGAAAGGTATGCAGGCTCCCTGCCCCATCACCCCAAGCTTGGTCTATTCATCTCTTCCATCGGATTGTTGCTGAGCTACATCTTTTGTCTGGTTAAAGTTCTATATTCGGGCTGGAGTGATAGCACAGAGGGTAGGGTGTTTGCCTTGCATGTGGTCAACCCGGGTTCGATTCCCAGCATCCCACATGGTCCCCTGAGCACCGCCAGGAGTGATTCCTGAGTGCAGAGCCAGGAGTAACCCCTGAGCTTTGCCAGAGTGACCCAAAAAGCAAAAAGAAAGGTATTTCTCTGTAAGAAAATTTCTCTATAGAGGTGTAAGTTGCTTTCACTGGTAAGTAGTACCAAGAAGAGATCATGGGGACCTCTATAGGCAGTTAGTAAGAACTCAGAGACAAAATTATTGCAAAAGATAATAACATTTATTTCAGGCAAAATTGCCTTCACCGAGGAGAATGCAAGGTGGTCATATCGTGCAGATTTCTTCACTAATGATAAACAGGAAACTTCAGTTTGATCGGTTTATTAGAATTCCACTTTTGACTGAAACTTCATTTAGCTTGGGGATTTTATCTTGGTGGTTGGGGCCAGAAACAAATAACTCTGTTTTAGATTTCTTTGTTTGTTTCTCCGTCTTTTCCTCCCCGTCCTCCTCCTCCCTGTACTTTATCCATACCTGACACCTTTGTTTATTTAGAGAGAAGAGTTAACAGTTTGTTATATCAAAGGGAAATGCTTTTCTTCCAAATAACTTGATTTATACTTGATATAGTTTATCTTTACAAATGTATCAAAATGGATCTAAATAACAGTCCTACTTACAAAACAACTGTGTCATACAGTGGAGCAGAAAAAAAATAAACCTTCACAAATATTTTCTCAAGCAAGTGTATGGGGCTGCTTGCAACCAAAT
Source organism: Sorex araneus (assembly GCF_027595985.1). Classification (NCBI taxonomy): domain Eukaryota; kingdom Metazoa; phylum Chordata; class Mammalia; order Eulipotyphla; family Soricidae; genus Sorex; species Sorex araneus. The sequence continues at coordinate 37,199,252 of NC_073313.1, forward strand.
TTTATTTGGTCTCTCTGGCCTCTCAGTCTCTCTAAATCCCAAACAGGAAAATCCAAGTTAGTTGAAATGACCCCACCTTTGTGGCTGGTGTGTCGGTCTGCCATATTTTAAACTCTCTCTGTCTCTGTCTCTGTCTCTTTCTCCTTCTCCAACAGACACACCACATCTTTATCAGATCATTTAGATATCTTAGCTACGAGAAATAATACTTCGGTAAACACTGTGGTAAAACTGCACATGACTCTTAGAGTTAATTTCTTATTCTTTAGATAGTTACCGAGAAGTCACATTGCTAGGTTACATAGTATTTCTGCTTTTTATTGTGTGTTTTTTTTTTTTGAGGAAGCTCTATACTGTTTTCCTTATTGGTTGCATCAATCTGTATTCCCACCAAGATTATATGAGAGCTCTTTTTCTTCTACACTTTCATCAATACTTGTTCTTAGTCCTTAGATGTAAGGCACTGATTTTCACGGTGTGCGATGAGATCTCATTCTGAGCTTGATATTTATTTCTCTAATAAGTAATGAGGAGAATTTTTGATGTGTCTGTTGGCTATTTTGTTACAAGGTTAGGTTGGGGTGTTATTTTTTTTAGTTCCCTCCCTGCCTATCACTTTGTTTTACCGTTGCTTATAATGTTGTGAAGACTGGGGGCCATGGAGCTGTGGTGCTTGCACACTTGGCCATGGCGTCCCTGAGATTTGTACTCCTTTATTTGTGGTGCTCGTATACATGTTTGACAGCGCTTTTACTTGAGATGCACAAGTTATGGCTATGATCATCTCTTGGGGCGTCACCTCAGTACTCTTCTACATCCTCACCAGTTGCAGTGTTCACAGGGGCTTGAGCCGTGGCTGGAAATTATTTTTGGTCCCAATGATTCAATATAATAGAACTACCAGAATCATGGCCAGCATATGTGGGACACTGGGGATTTGAACTCCTGATCATGCCCTTGGAAGATAGGGACTCTCACCCCTTGCTAAGGTATTCCTCCTGGGCCCTGTTGACCATTATTATATTCTTTGGAGCACTTGATTGTCTATTCATATATCCTTTTCTCTTTTTAGTTGCAGTCTTTTTTGTTAGTGGTAGGGGTGTTGACTTTTATGAGTGAGTTCTTTATATACCATATATAACCATATACCATAAATATATAGATATGAAATGCAAATATTTTTTTCATTCTGTAAAATTTGAGGGGTTCTGTTTTGTTTTATTTTGCTATGCTAAAAATTAAATTTAAGGCAGCCTCAGTTGTTTACTTTTGCTCTTATTTGCCTTGGCATTGAGGTTAAGGTACTGAAGACATCTCTGTCAAGTGATAGCCTGGAATATACCAATTGTGTTTTGCACAGCACCATTTGTTGATGATTTTCCTTTTCCCTGGTATTTTTTTTCTTTCCATGGTAATGACTCTTGTCACAGTTTTTTTTCAATATATATTTAAATTTGTTTTTGGACTCTTGATTGGTCTCATTTATATGTGTTTCTATTTTTATACCCATACTACTATACTACTAGTATTGCTTCGTAGTAATGTTTGAAATTGGGTAATATGATGCCTCCAGTTTTCTTTTTGTCACTGGGAGCTATACCCAAAGGTGCCCCGCCCATCAGTGCAGTCCTGAAGGTTCTGTACTCACAACCCTGGTAATGCAGTGCTCAGGCTGGTGGTGTCTGAGGGCCACCAAGGCTACACCCCATGGTGCTTAGAGAACCGTGTTGTATTGGAGATCAAACTCAGGCTAAGCACGTACTCTACAACTACAACTGTCACCATGATTCTCCCCATTTCTCTTTTTTCTTTATACTCAAGAATAATTTAACTACTTGAGGTATTTTATGAAGATTCATTTATGAATGTTATATTTTTGTTCTGTTTCCTATTTAAGAATAATTGTCATTTTAATAGTGATTGAAATGCATATATATATTGCTACTGGTAACATGGCCATTTTGATGTATTCTTTGTATAATCTTTTTTCTCCATTGTTAGATGTATTCTTAGGTAATTGATTTTGATTCAATTATGAATGGGATTTAAAAAATTCATTTCTTCTCTCTTGTTTACATATTTGAATACAACAAATCTTTTGTGTCCTACTATTTTTTGTACTTATTTCTGATACTATATCTAGGGCTTTCTTGAAAGCCCTAAAAATAGTTTTATCTGTGTATTATCATATCATCTGAAAATTACAGCTTCACACATGCTTTTTCAATCTGGATTCCTTGAATTTCTTGTCGTTTTTGAAGGGCTCTCAAAGAGACTTGTAACACTAAATTAAAGTGATGAGAGTTTACAAGCATATCTTATTCCTGAGCATTTTGTTTCTCATTGCTGAGTATCGTTTTAGCTGTACACTTTTAGTAGATGTTGTTTATGTTGCAGTTCCTTCTCCCCTCATTCTGCTTAGATAATAGGTGCCAGTTTTGTTTGACTTTTACAGGAAAAAATTCAAACAAAAGTCAAATTGAAGGCACAGAAAATAATTATTAAAGAAGAGTATACCTACAAGAGTTAGTGCACTTACTCACTGACCGAGCAGCCTTTCTAGTAAGACAAAACGTTTACTACAAGTGAGACACTATAATCTAGACATCAGAGTGTGGGCAGACTCTGGAGGGAAAGTATTTTATTTGGTAAAGAAATAGGGATGTTAGGAGGTGAATACTCGTGATTTTTCAGGGAAGATAGAGGAACAGGAAGTGGAGATTTTTGTGGAGCCCAGGTTCAATCCAGAGTCTGAGCATAATTAGTCATTTCCAAGGGTTGTCATGGCAATTGTCAACTGTCATTGCACAAGTAGTTGCACTTGTGTTATACAAAAGTGTGACAAATAAATTGGAAGTTGTCCATCGGTCATCTGATTCTTCATCCCAGATTCTTTTGGCTCCAACCAATATAGAACAAGCCTTGCTTGTTCTTGCCGTTTAGGATATTTAACAGCTATGACATACTTATTCTTTTGACAAAAAACATCATGTGGTTCATATGCAGAATAGATATAATTTCAAAGAGATAGTGATCACTGAGTAAGAGAACATCTTTGAACAGGAAGATGACTAAATTTTTACATAATTTTAGCTCAGGTCGCTTAATGCATCACACGAGCACTGGCCATTTCCCCCAGATGACTTCGATTGGATTTTCATGGTACTTAGCTACTATTCTCTTTAGCTCTATTATTTGTGTTTGAAACTCACTCAATTTTCTTTATGTAGCTCACATTTTCTTTTTCTGACTGTTTTTCTTCCACCTGTAAAGATCATTATGAGTGCTTCTTTTGAATTCCAGTTACCTAGTGCTGTTGCAATTAGATTCCCCCAACTCTTTGCCCTGGCCTCCCCCACTGGGGCGGGGGGTTGGGTTGTTCCATTGTTTGTGTTATATTCTACTGTCTCTTCATTTCGTTTGAAATGTATGCCAATTTCCAGGAAGTCTCTTCATTTTGTTTAAAATGTATGCCAATTTCCAGGACGTCTCTTCATTTTGTTTGAAATGTATGCCAATTTCCAGGAGAGACAGATTTTTTTCCCTAAACGTGTAGGGCGTTTGCCTTGCAGGCAGCCGACCCGGGTTTGATTCCTCCATACCTCTAGGAGAGCCCGGCAAGATACCAAAAGTATCTCGCCTGCACAGCAGAGTCTGGCAAACTCCCCGTGGCATATTCGAAATGCCAAAAACAGTAACAACAAGTCTCACAGTGGAGACTTTACTGGTGCCCACTTGAACAAATGGATGAGCAACGGGATGACAGTGATACTGATGCAGTGATACAAACTTGATAGTAGCACAGCGGGTAGGGCATTTGCCTTGCATGTGGCCAACCCAGGTTCGATTCCTCCGTCCCTCTCAGAGAGCCCGGCAAGCTACTGAGAGTATCCTGCCCACACAGCAGAGCCTGGCAAGCTACCCGTGAGGTATTCTATATGTCAAAAACAGTAACAGCAAGTCTCACAATGGAGATGTTACTGGTGCCTGCCTGAGCAAATCAATGAACAATGGGATGACAGTGCTACAGTGCTAAACTTGATATATTGGTCTTATGTTAAGAGTGCAGGTTAAAAGGAAACTTGTCCTAATTTTCCTTTGCACTCTCAGTTAGGACCAAAACTATAGGCTCTCCCAGTCTCCCCAGTCACCCTCTTATTTTCTCAAAGATATGTACCTTAGAAAGTCTTATTTCTATGTAGATTAAATATTTTACCTTGCAAGCTATAATGCTTCATCTTTCTTTGGGCAGCGGGGAGGCCGGGGGACGGCTTCTATAGAGTTTGAGCCTTCCCTAGTGGAGGTGCCTGAGTTGAGGGGACAATATCTGCAGCCACCAGTTCTTCATTCTGACCTTTCCCAGGAGACTAACACTGACCCCTCAACTGCAGATCAGAGCTGGACTGCAGGTCCTGCAACCCAGATTTTCCCCAGAGGTCTGTACTAGAACTGAGTAATCTCCAGGTGTGGACTGTGGACAGACTGTAGTCCCCATTGCAGTAACTGTAGGATAACATTGGTTTGTCCTTTCTGCCTTGCCATAGGGCGCTTAGGTTTATTGGGTTACTCCCATCACAGTGCTCCCATTCCTCTGTGTTTCTTTGTGCTCTCCTTTCCCAACCAATCACCTTTATCTCCTCATCAGACTCTGTTACCTTGTAAATATTGCTTTTCTCTTCTCCTTAAGTCCTTTGCATAGTTAATTCAGAGCAATTTCCATTTTCTGTAGACACAAGAAGACAGTTAATGTTATGCTTTTATAACTTGGAAGTGAATTGACTCTGAATGAAATTCACTCCTGGGCATCTGTTCTCTCGACTTAAGCCTCAGTTGTCCTTACTTCCTAGACGAGGGACTGGATAGACCCAGGGCAACCTGTGAGCTCCCCTGGCATCAAAATGGGCCAGGTCAAAGGGCAAATACTTAATTGTAAGTTAAGAGCATGGTCATGGACAAATTCTATCATGATCCCAAAAGTGACAACTGGATTAGGACCTTGCTAGGGTTAGGAAAGATTTATCTGGCCTGAGCACTATAGTCTGAGATCTATAGCGAGATGTCCCCAGGAGAGCCATCCTACAAACTTAATGTATCTCTTACTGTGTCCATACAAAATAGCTAATATTAAGAAGCAGAATTAAGATGTTAATTAAGATGCTAATTGAGTTATTGGGCAAAGGAAAGGAGAAGGACCGCTAAGTGGCATTTTGCCCTTGAGCCTGATCCATTGGCTGCACATGATTGGGAAGGGCTTTGATATGTTGATTGTGCTACTGGACCTAGGTGTGTGGTTGCTACCTCCAATGTGGGGAGTTGGAAGAGACTAGAGACAGACCAAGACGGTGAGTCGGAGCTCAAATCAATGAGTGACAGAGACAGGAGGAGACTGGAACGGGGAGCTTAGTGAGACTGGAACAGGCGCATGGGAGAACAGAATAAACTGCAAATGATCAACACCCAGCCCGGCCCTCGTTTCCTCCTTCCTCCCACTGCATTGACCCTCACGGGTGGGGGAGCAGCACAAGACCACCTAACGCAGGTGGCAAGAGAGAGCCGCGGGGTTTCCCAGTCATCTTGTGATTACACGGTAACGAGCAGATGAGGAGCAGATGCTCATGGTGAGTGGGCACTGTTGAGAAAATTGCCTCACCAACACTGCGGTGGCCCCACGGAGGAACAATCACTGGAAGTGTATTGAGACTGGGGGCTGTATTCATAGCCAGTTGTAGTTACAGAGCTTTCCGTGGAGGTGTAGACAGAGGCTGGCTACTTCAGTTCTCACTCAGAGTGATGTCGTGGGCCCCTTTAGGTGATTTGTGTGAAGCAGGGATGAGAAAGACAGTCACTTTCTCCCCACCCGCCTCAGCCACCCGGGACCCCCTGGGAAGACTAGGACTGGTAAAGCCAGTCAGATGGCATCAGGCCACACCTGAGTCCACTTGGTCTGCCAGGCACGGGAGTTGATCCCCACCACCCGATTTCTCGGGGAGCCACGAACTCAGGCTGGAGCGAGGATTTGCTCTTTGCAGGAAAGGAGATGACAGTCCCAGGTCTTACCCAGGGTTTCGGGGTTCAGCAGTAAAGTAAAACAGATTTTATTTGGAGGTTTTGAAAGGGAGGAGAGAGAGTAAAGCATTCAGGGGAGAATGTGGGCTTCCCCAAAGGCAGAGAAGCCTTGAACCGGCCTTAAAGACTGGTTTTTATGTGCATATTCTAAAGGATGCCTTTGTCTGGAGAGGTGGGGGTTGGTCAGGTATCAAAGGAACAGCTTTGGAGTTTCTAGTGAATCTCTTTCATGTCCTTAATTGATCTCTATTTCTTCTGCTGTCGTTTCTTTGTGGGGTTCAGCCTCCGCAGGGTCTGTCATGGACTGGCAGACTGGCGCCAGTTAGTTCTCCATGAGGTCAGGGCTGTTACTTCCCAGGAGATTGACTGCCATTGCCTTGGGAAGGGGCCTTCCCTAGCTGCCTGCCTACATCAAGAACAGCAAACCCTGTGGCTGGTGGTAATCACAGTGCTCCCCATTACACTGAAACCAGTTGTTTAGAAGAGACTTTCTTTGGGCTGGGGGTTGGGGAGTGGGGTCGGGGGCTGGTGTCAGAGTTGGACCTTGGTAACCTCCCTGGGTCTCTTCCCAGAGACTTGAACTCTAGCAGCCTAGATGCTCCAGAAATCCATATTCCAACTCTTGCTCCTCCTGGACAAGTGCCTTGCTGGCAGTGAAGATGGCCTGATGGGCTGCACTGTGGCAAGGGAGAGTGGCCAGGGAGTAGTATCTCCCATTTCGGTGAAACACTGATATAATCACTTCTGTTGCCTACTTTTTTCCTACTTTTATTTTTCTCATTTCTTTGATTTTTTTTTTAATGTTGAAAATTTGGACAGATAGTATAGTGGCTAGGGCACTAGCCGTGTGTGCATCGGACCCGGGTTCAATCCCCAGCATCGCCCATGGTCCCCCAAGCCCCACCAAGAGTTATCCCTGAGCATAAAGTCAGGAATAATCCATGAGGATTGTTGGGTGTGGCCCCAAACCAAAAATTCTACACATATATGTTGTCATCACAGGTGTTATTCTCACTTCCTACAAGATTGTCAGGGTTTTTTTTTTTCTTTTTGGGTCACACCCAGCAATGCACAGGGGTTATTCCTGGCTCATGCACTCAGGAAGTACTCCTGGTGGTGCTCGGGGGACCATATGGGATGTTTGGAATTGAACCCGGGTTGGCCTCGTTCAAAGCAAACGCCCTACCTGCTCCAGCCCCAGGATTGTCAGTTTTAAATAAAGCTGGCTCTGTAATTTTTCCTCAGGAAACTGCCTTGGGTTTGCTCACAATCTCTCTGAGATAGTTGCGGCTTGGGCAGGGCACCGGCTTTCTCTGCCCACGCTAAGCTATTACAATCTCACCAATTCCCGTTACTCAGAAGGGGTACATTGTTCCTCAAACCAATTTACTTCAATCAAGGCTCCTTTGAAATAATAGTTTCTTATATCTGTGTTTAAGATTTTTTTTTTCTGACCCTCGAAGGGCTTCTCTCTCCCAGATAACTCTTTACCCAGTTATCTCCATCAAGCCAGCAGTACTACACTATTGCCCAAGTCTTCATTGAATGTACCAGTCCCCCTTCCACTTGCCTTTTATCACAATCTGCACTATTTTTTTAAGTTTTTAAAAACATTTTATTGATTCACCGTGAGATATAGTTACAAGTCCTCATGTCTGAGTTACAATCACACAATGATCAAATACCCATCCCTCCACCAGTGCATATTTCCCACCACCAATATCCCCAGTAGACCCCCACCTTTCCCACCCTCCCACTGCCTCCATGGCAGACAATATTCCTCATACTCTCTCTCTACTTTGGGGCATTATGGTTTGCAATGCGGATACTGAGAGGTTATTATGTTAGGTCCTTTATCTACTTTCAGCACACATCTCCCATCCCGACCGATTCCTCCATCCATCATTTTCTTAGTGATCCCTTCTCTATTCCAGCTGTCCTTTCCCCTCGTGAGGCAGACTTCCAACTCTGGAGCAATCTTCCTGACCCTTCTATCTACTGTCCTTGGGTGTCGGTCTTGTGTTATGTTATTTTATACCTCACAAATGAGTGCAGTTCTTCTATATCTCTCTCTTTCTGACTCATTTCACATAGCATGATACTCTCCATGAATCTGCACTGTTTTGAAAAGCATATTCTAATTTGATTTTCTTGATGTTTGTGGTGGTGAGAACTAAGCTACACTTAGTGGTACTCAGCGGCTATGATTAGCTCTATGCTTAGAATTCACTCTTGGAATTGCTTAGGGGATCTTAAAATGCTGGGGATCAAACCCAGGTCTCCCACATGCAAACTGTGCACTCACTTGATTGAACTGCTTCTCCAGCTCCTTCACATTTTGTTCATTTTTTACCCAGTTTTACTTTATTGCACTATGATTCACCGATACCCACGCCTCACGCATAATGAATGAGTTGCTATAACTGTAACTTGAATGAATGTGTATTACGGAAGGGCTCAAAAAGTGAATTGTGGCATAATACCAGAAGATGATGCCTTGCACGCAGCCGACCCAGGTTTGATTCTTCCATCCCTCTTGGAGAGCCTGGCAAGCTACCGAGAGTATCCCGCCCTCATGGTAGAGCCTGGCAAGCTAGCCATGGCATATTTGATATCCCAAAAACAGTAACAAGTCTCACAGTGGAGACGTTACTGGTGTCTGCTTGAGAAAATAGATGAACAATGGGACAACAGTGCTACCGTGCAGTGCTGCAGTTCTTTATAACCTAAATTCCTTAACTTTGATAATTGAGTGTTTCCTTTCCATGTAAACAAATAGTATTTTGGAGAGGTGGAAGATGGCTCATTGCCTTATAGATCTGAGGTCCTGACCATGGTTATCAGGATTGCATATATTATTGGTATTCTATTTCTTTATTATATATTTTATTTCTTCATGATATTTTATATTTCTCCATAAGATTTTATATTTTATTTCTTCATCTATATTTTATTTCTTCATGAGAATCCCTCTGCTACCACATGCACTGAAGGTGATTCTGTGAGCACCACTGTTCAGGATCCTTAGCGAGGGGAAAAGTATATTATTAAAAGTTTCTTTGCAAAACAATTAATTTTTCCATTCTAGATCTTTTCCTCTGTTCTGTGTTTTGAGTTGCAGAATGAGAATGTGTGAACTCTTTGAACTGTATTTCATTGTGGTTCTAATTGTATTTTATGAATGATGGTAACAATATAAAAGATTTTTAATAGTCTAGATTTTATTGACATAGAAATAAAAATAATCTTTTTTTCATATTCATTTTAGAGTCATTTTGCTGGAATCCTCAACATTTATCTCCATGCCATCCCAGTTACTTGAATCGAAACAATTGCTCAACCGAATGGAAGAGTAAGTGTCTATATATATTCTGTAAGTGTCTATATAAAATTGCCTGAGGAAATTATCTGAGAAATTAGCATTCAACTAAACTTCTTATATGATTGCACAATAGTTTTAATTTATTTGAAATATTCATTCAGTTTATATTATATATACCTTATATATTACACATATTCTCTTATGTCTTACTAGGCGTATGTGCATAGAAAGTGAATACGAATGACTTGATTTAAGAATCTAATTATTTGCAGATGTTTTATTTCTACAAAATTGCTGCAAATGGACAACTAGTGAATATTGACCACTAATCCTATAATAAAAAGTGCATATAATCACATTGATTATGATGATCAGTTCTAAAGACAGCGCATCCTGGACTAGTCTTTTTTTCTTTACAAAGAGAAAATGACATTCAGAACATGTTAAATGACAGCATGAGGCCAAAGAAATAACAGATGCTGGAGAAGGGACTCAAATCCTCTCCACTGGCCTGGGAGTTGGATTCAAACCCTCTCCACTAGCCTGAGAGTTTTCTTGTGTTTTGCTGTTGGTAACCCTCTGCTTTTTCTCTCCTCATCATCTCTATGTGAGAACTTGTTTGACCTCAGCTAGGAATTCATGTAACTGGTGACACTAACTTTTTTTTTGTCACTGTGCGTATTTGTTCAGAACCACCAAATCACCCTGAGTATTGATTTGTTGATTACAGATTGATCCTAATGAGGTGGTTTTGCAAATTTGAATATTTGAGATCATGAGAATTGACTTATTTCAGCTTATTCCACCAATGCTAATGGGATCTGTATTTAGAAAGGAATTTTGGCTACTGAATAGGGAAGCAAACTTAAAAAAATCAAATAGCACTCTGTCGCCCATATGTTTTTAACTATACAATATCTACTTAATGTGACTTATAATAAAAAAACAGTGTGACCAAGGTGAACATCAGGAAGAAAAAAGATAATGCAGCTTTCTATTAGTAAATTATGCTAATTGTAAATAGTCACAGACTTATTAGAAGTCAGCATCAGTGTCATCCTTGCATCCTTTAGATGCAGAGTATTCCAGGAGGCAAGAATTTGTTAATTTTGGTAGCATAGGAAGTCTCATAGGAATGTTTTAAGTTACAAGAAGCCATTAAAATGATTTGTGTAGATGTTGCAAAGATTAAAATGAGTATAGTTAGTTTTCCAAAAGTGAATTGTATTTGTGCCAGTAGTATTAGGAGGTTATATGGATTGTATTTATTATAAGGCATTTTATTTCTTTGTTACTTTGTTCATGAGAAAAAAAAGTGTTAAAGAAGAGACCATTTTGTCACATTGCTTTTGTTTTATTGACTGTTAATTTGATGCTTAACTAAGCCATTCAAAATATTCCTTTTATATTTTTCTCTAGTGAACAGCAAAATCTGAATTAAGGCATGTAACTATAGGCCATTATTATGGGCACCATAAGAGTAGCAGGTTTTAGAAATTTTTTGCTAATTTCTTCGTAGTATGAAATGCTAGTATTTCTAAAATCTCTTGTTTAAACAGGTCTAGATTCTTTTGTTTGTTTGTTTGCATTTTTGGTCCACACCCAGCAGTGCTCAGGGGTTATTACTGACTGCACTCAGGAATCACTCTTGGCAGTGCTCAGGGGAGATCCATTTAATGAAAAGTAAATTGAGTCTAGTTTTTAAATTTGAAATGAAATATGGAAATTCTCTTTTAAAAAACTGTTAACATGATTTTCTTCATTTGCTGTTCTGGAATGGTTTTTTATTAGATCCAAAGTTCTAGAATTAATGAAGCCATGTAGATTCAAACTACAGGGAATGACTTCCTTTTTAAAGTTACTCTTCTCAAGCCCCAACTAAAATGGAGTGTACAGTTATAAAATAATTTATAATACAATTTAGCAGGATCTAAAATCTTGGAAGCATTATTCAAAATAGTTGCAAACCAACAATGAAGTGCAACTGAAGAAATATGTCACTGGGGTCTCAAATATTATTGACTGTCTTTATATTGTCTCTCATTTGTATTTATTTATTTTTGGTTTTTGGACCACATCTAGCAGTTTTCAATACTTATTCCTGGCCCTATACTGAAGGATCACTCATGGACCATATGGGGTACCAGGGATCAAACTCGGGTCAGCCACATACAAAGCAAACACCCTTTCTATTGTACTATCACTCTGGCCCCCAGAAATAACCGTTTTGTAAATAATTTCCTGCAGTGATATTGAAAATCATTCTTCCTAGAAATATTCAATTACTAATTTAATTCTTACTGACACCTCAAGCACTGTTCTTTGTAACAGGAAAATGTAGAAATAATTACATCACAGACCTGACACTCAAGGAAAACTCCATCAAGTAGAAAAGGAAAAATATGTACACAAATGAAGGTACCTGTTCTGGGAAATATGCATTCATATTAAACCAAATCTAATCACCCCTCCAAAATTTGCTGTAAGTTAATGTACAAGACATTAAGTAGAAAGTGAGCTACTAAGTAATTTCTTTTTAACAATTATACATTATGCCCTGGTGTTCTCTTTTTTATCATACACAAATTGGGATCTGAAACATAAATAAGATGTTGATGACCAGAATTTAGAATAGGAGGATAACTTTATTACAAGTAGAAGCAGTATGGGGGAGGAAATTGCAGGCACAAAGGGGAGACCAGGTGAGGTGAGGTATAGAATGTGTGCTTATATATTAATACTGTTGGCTTTTGGTTTAAATTGCTATTTAGAATAGATACTAAGATAAAAACTTTCCCCTTTTAATTTTCAGATCATCTTTGTTCTTGGAACCCAGGTGAGCATCATTTACTTTCAATATTTTTCAGCTACATAGGGACCAGTGCAACATAAAGCAGAGCACACTTCCTATTTATACTGCATTCCAGATGGCCACTGGAACCATTTATGAAGAACTCCCAGATCCTGGAAGATGGAATGAATCTAAATTCATGCTCTTATATTTCTTCCCATGATGCATGAACCACTTATTTTGTTATTAATGCCGACATGGTTCTCAATGTTGGCCCAGCATAATTTGTTTTGTTTGGAAGACACAGCCTGCTGTGCTCAGGGTTTTCTCCTGGCTCTGCACTCAGGTATCATTATTGGTGGGCTCACAGGACCAGGTGGGCCACATGCAAGGCAAGCAATCTACCTGTTATACTATTGCTCTGGCCCCAATAATGAAGGATTGTGACCAAAATCATCTTCCCTGTTGGGAAGGGCTTGAATAGATTCTTTGATCATGCTCTATTCACATCCAAGTCAGTGTCGTATTGGTAAATTTTTGCAAAGCAAAAAATGAATGTCATCCTTTCATACATCATATGTTGGTTCCTCTCCCTAACTTTCACACACTAGTAAATCATCAGAAAATATTCTGTTGCTTGATATACAGTATTTTGTGTAGTTTATGACTCTTTTAACGCTTTTCTCCCTTATTAACAAGAGTTTAAATATACTCAATCCATCATTGCCTCTATAATAATGAAGGATGAAAACCCAGGAAAATTATAACGTGGCCTGAGGTACAGGGAGTAGAAAAAATGTAGATGATTTATATTCTGCACTATCTTTGGGATACTCATTTTATGGACAAGCTGAGTTTAGTACTGAATTTATAAATTCAAGAACATTAATCAGTTAAAATGGATTTTTACTGAGTCAGAAGATTTTATTTAGTTATTTTGTAATGTCTCTGAGTTAATCATGATAATGATTAGCTTTATGGACAAGTCAGTATAAATTTCAAAGTCTCCTCTATATGTGTCTATTTGTCTTTATCAAAAACAGTACAATTGGGGGCATCTGAGTTTCTCCTTTGAGGATAAGGGAACTATTTGATTCATCCAAAGCACTTTCATTAGCTGTTCTCCAACCAAAGTAATGGGGAAAAATAAGATTTTACCTAAATTGGTGTGCTTTTCTATTCACAGTAAAAAATTACTTAAGTGCTAGAGATTGCAAGTATTTTACATGGTGAGGGTTGGAAATTATCCTTGAAATTTAATAAGACATTCACTTGGAGTTCCATTATTGAAAAGTTGTCGATGGAGTAATGCAGGAAGAAATAAGCAATCATTACTGTCCTTTATACTCTATGTGTGGTCTTATAAATGCTAAAATATTCATCTATTGTGGCCATGATAACTACAAACTATCAAATGCTTAAATGACTTAAAATATTAAATGCCTCTACTTTAACTGCCAACCAGAATACCTCTGAGTGAAGTAAAACAGTAATTACAAGGTATGATTTTAAAAAACCTTATTAATTATGTAGTTTAAAGAAAAGACGAATGGAGAAAAGAAATATCTATGTCAAGACGAAGTTTACTTAGAAATAGCATATTTTACAGCACCGGACTCAGGCAAAAGCAGACAACAAAGTGAGAAAATATGGGGGGGTTGTATTATAAAAAAAGTTAAGCAAACAATACCTGAACATCCAGATACTAAATGACAGCTTGTTGAGCAAAGCAATTGTGAATGCTATGAAAAGAACAATTTGGGGGAAAATTAATGTGTTTTGGAAGGCCTGGAACCTTTCAAAGGAAGCAGTTACTTCAGGCTTTGATATGCTAATTAATTTTCAGAAATGTAGCCAGAGATTAAATAGCTTCCCTGGTCTCCTGTTCCCAGTAAGACAAGGAAGCAAATGTGGAAACAATAAACCAGAAAAGAGAATTTTTCAAGAAATGAAATTCTAAAACCACGTTTGGAGAATATATCTATCTAGTCCTTTGTTGAAACCACCTACTTTTAAGTCTCAGGATTTGGGTTTCTATTGTCATTATATACAAATGTTTAGTTTTCTATAATAATTGGAAATAAAGATTATTAAATTTTACCAAATTTAAAACACAGTTAGAGAAATAGGTATGTTCCCATTTATTACTGTTCTTATTTTTAAAATTTCTATAATTATCTGAATATCATATGATAGATAACACCTCTACTAGCTCTTCAGAACATAGTGTAAAGAGCTATGACTAGGGCACCCCAAGATTTCATTAAGATGGACAATTAATTTCATTAATTGTCTCTCACTTTTGTCTGTTGCTGTGGTTTTCTGTTTCCTTGTGACAGTGAGGACCACACAAGCTGCGATCGTGATGTATCTGAAGGCTGTGTTCCGAGCGCAAGTAGCCTAAAAACCTGTGAGTATCTCCACACAGAAACTTTTATTTGTTTTCATATCTGATTTTTTTATGTACAAAACATGAAATGAAATGAAATATCCAAGAGGGTGGTGAAAATCATGGGCTGAAGCACAAGGTGTGGGGATTGCTGACTGAAACGTGAGCCAGAATATTGGTCTTTCCTGTTTATGACCTTGAAGGACTCCGCCTGTATCTTTTCTTTCAATGTCAAGTCCGTTTCTTCACCTGTATCGTGTAGTTGTTTAGATACTTGACCTTTATGTTTGTTTTTGGCTTAAGGACATTGCTTTACTTTGTTTCATGAAACATAACTGTGCATTAAGAAACGATGAATAGCATGATGGATAGGAAAATGAATAAAGGAAAGTTCTGCTTGTCTGTAGCTATAAACCAAACCACCGAGTGGCATTGCTTTATAAACCACAATCAGTGTTGCCTGCGGCTTCATGGAGGTGCTTTATGTGAAGAGGGGGAGAGGCAGCAGCCTAAGAAGGAAATCTACCACTTTTCTTTACCCACATCCATTACCAGAAGAGCTCCTGGGAGATTTAGCACTGATTGAAGTCTGCCATGAGCCCCTGCATGGCACAGAGGCTCACATCCCACCATGCCATGAGGCAGCAGCTGTGCCTGAAGTCCACTTGCTCTGCGCAGCATGGGGGATGACCCCTGCCACCTGCTGAGTCCGGGAGCCGTGCACTCAGGCTTGAGAGGGAATTACTTTTGGTAGGAAAGGAAAGTCAGTCGTAATCTTACCCAGGCTTTGTGGCTGGTCACCTTTTCGTCACCGAAAGCGAAGTATACATAGCAAGTTTATTGGGAAAGAGAGGGAGAGAAAGGAAGAGGGAAGTTAGCTACATGCCCAGGAGAGGAGACGGGCTTTTCCGAAGCTGGGAGGGCCAGTACTCATACCAACATTCAAGTGCGAGAGCACAGATATCTAGAGGGGAGGTGTGAGGGGCTTGTGTACCCGCACCGTGGGCAGCCTGGGCACCAGCGGCATGTGGGCTGAAAACATGTTTGAGCTGGCAACCCATGCACTGACTTGTCTATCCAAGTTAGTCTACATACACTTTTCCACTTTCCCCCAGCAGTCCCTCCTCCCCAGTCTGATGCTCAAGTTGCCAAGGGGGACAGCAGGGAGCAACTTGTGGCCTCCCTTTGGGTCCCACCACCTCTCCTCTCCAGAAGTCTCTTGCACGCACTTGGCCTGGAATTCTGCATCTAGTGGTTTTCCTGGCTCCTAGATGGGTCCTCCAGGCCTTTAGGCTGGCTCAGGTTTCAGACAGTGCCCCCAATCCACCCTCCCCACCAAATAGACTACCCAGTGTCTTATCTCCCTGATTACAACAATTATGAATATTAACCTTCTTCCTTTGGGGATGACTAGCTCAGCCAGGTGACTCTTAGTCTGGATCTGTCCTATAATGAACAGTCACAGGGAAACCAGGACCTGAGTGAGGCTTCCTCAAGTGAGGCTGTTGGCCTGGGCATAAAGGCTACCGAGGTTACCTTACGGGATGTCACTTTGGTTCTAAAAGAAATTGAATCAAACAAGATAAATAATTAGGAAAAAGTCATGTTATACTTTCTGACCTGGTGTCAGAATTTATACTGCTTGACTTTTACTACATGCCAGCATAGTACCCAATAGAAATAAGTCTCCTAGACTGATGACATTTAAGGCATTATTGAAGAATTTGTGATTATATCTTAAAACCACTGAAAAGTATATATACATAACTGCTGACCTTTGAACAGCACAGGAGTTAGGGGCATAGTTAAAAATTCACATAGAAATTATTGACTCTCCCAGAGCTTTACAATTAATAGCTTGCTTTTAATTCAATACCTTACTGGAACATTCCTCTTGACTGCTAATGATATTATGCTATGCCTGTGGTTTTGTACTTCAAGTTTGATAAATATTGATTTTCTACAATATATTTGTATATATTGTATCATGATAAAATAGGCTATTACCTGCCAATATTTTACACATTCCTGAAAAATCTAATCTTAATTTTTGTATTTCTAGAGTATGTGGGTTCATCTGTGATTTTTTCAAAATTGTTTCAAAGCTTTAGAGAAAATCACATCATATTTACTGGGAAAAATATGTGGTAAGGGTACCCATGCAGTTCAAAGCCATGTTGTTCAAGGGTCAAATTTCTATGTAAAATCAGTCTCTTATTTTCAGTTCATGTTGTCTGTCTATCAGTTCTACGCTGCCAGGTGAGCAAAAAGTTAGCCATAGTTAGCAAAAAGTTGGGAGATTCTTGGTGACCACTTCATTATTTATTTATGGATAACCAGGCTAATTTTGAACAGTATTGAAATTCCTCTTGTAGTGAAATTTATTAAGGAATCTATATTAGTAGTTTATGATGCAATTTTATTATATCGAACTTGAGCTGGCAGGTGCATTAACAAATATATCTATTGTCGAACTGTGTGTGCTAATCATGCTTTGAACTTTTAAAAATCCACTCCAAAACTCGAATCACTAATTGAAACAATTGAAGCACAGTAAATAAACAGGCTTTACTTCTTGTCTTGGCAGCAATTAAGTGCAATTTCGTCAGAGAGTTCTTTTGCTCTGAAACTACTTTCAACCTGTCATTGAAAGGGTCATCCTTGAAACTGTTCTTCCTTCCTTTCGCCATGCACCTGCGCTACTGCATCATCATCCTCAGCAGCAGAAAGGTGAGAACAGTGCTGCTTTTCTCAGAGGCGGTAACTTTAATAACCCATACAGATGGCTTGAAAGTAGCTAAAATCTATAAATGTGCGAAGCATTTTCAGCCCTCTGGTTGCTAAACAAAGAGCTCTGCCTCATAAATAATCAGAGTCACACTCAATGGGTTGTAGATAGATTTCCTAATAGTTCCAGAAGGAAGTCCTATGGGCATAAAGTGGGGACGTGCCCTAAGTTTGCTGTGCTCCCATCTGCATTAGTTATTTCTAGTCAAACGGCAAATCATCCAACACAGAAGGACTGAAATCAATGCATGTTAGGCAGTATTCCCCATACTCTCTCTCTCCTTTGGAGCATTACGGTTTGCAGTGCAGATACTAAGAGGTTATCATGTTTGGTCCTTTATCTACTTTCGGCACACATCTCCCATCCCGACCGATTCCTCCAACCATCATTTTCTTAGTGATCCCATCTCTATTCCAGCTGCCTTCCCTCCTCCCGCTCATGAGGCAGGCTTCCAACATGGAGGCAGTGGGAGGGTGGGAAAGGGGGGTTATACTGGGGATATTGGTGGTGGGGGAAAGTGCACTGGTGGAGGGATGGGTGTTTGATCATTGTGTGATTGTAACTCAAACGTGAAAGCTTATCCCTATATCTCATGGTAAGTCAATAAAATTTAAAAAATAAAAACAAATGAGCAAAGAAACAAAAACCAGAATGCGTCCACATTGTCTATGGACTAGAAATCTAGGACCTAAACAGTTTCTCTGTGGAAATTCTATGAAACCTTCATTCCAGGGCCTCCACAGTTCCGTGTTCTCCACAGAGGCTCAGTCCAGGGAGAATCATCTTCTAAGATCATGAAAGATGTTAGCAGAAAATTAATTTTCTCTTAGCTCTGAAATACATTCGGTTTGCTTCTTTAAATTCAGCAAAGGCGAGACCGAGGGAATGAGAGTAGGGGGAGGAGTGGTAAGGAGAGAGAGAGAGTGGAAGGTGGGGACAGAGACAAAGTCAGGGAAATGTTTTGGGAGTTTGAAGGCATAACTTACCTCCAGAAAGGCAGTACCCCGTGTTGATGTGAGTAGGAAATTTATAACCACCACCACCCCTCGAAGTAAAAAGATCAGAAATGTGTTCATTATGCATCACTTTTGTCCTATAATGAATATTGGAAAGAAGTGCTGGATTTACCTGAAATCTATAGGATAATTTGAATACAAAAAGCAATGTATCATATATAGCTTAGTTTTACATGTTAAGTTGCCATTTTAAAGGAAGAACTACTGTTTTATAGAAATATTGTTTCATCCTTTAGAGCAGGAAAATTTTCCCCTTTTTTACAGTGGTGACCCCTTTGTGTGGGGGGTGAGGGGGTTGTTAGGGGCCACATTCAAGGATGTTGAGGGCTTAATTCTGGTTCTATGTTCAGGGATCACTCCTGGCAATGCATGGGAGACCATATATGATGCTGGGGGTCAAACCAGGGGACCGGCCATAAGTCTTTAAAGAAAAGTGCTGTGAGATCCCATCAAGACCCCTTTTGCCTTAGTACTCTTTATATGAACCTGGGTAAGCATATAAAAGAGGTGTGCAAATTCAATCAGCTTAATCAATGGCTGAACAAACAGCAGTACTCCTACATTATTAAAAAAAATAAAAGTAAATAAATAAAAGAGGCATGCAGGGGAAACATTTCTTGATGATAAATTATAAAGAAATGTATTGATCATTCAAATTTATTTTTTGGGGGGCCACATCTGGCCATGCTAAGATCTTAGTCTTATCTCTGTGCTCAGGAGTCACTTCTGATGGTGCTTAGAGGACCATAAGCAGTGCAGGTATGAACCAGGTTTGACAGTATGCGAGTCAAGTGCCTTACCCCTTCCCTTAGCTCTTTGACCCCAATAAATCTATTTTATTTATTTATTTATTTATTTATTTATTTATTTTTAATTTTATTGAATCACCGTGAAAAAAGTTACAAAGCTTTCAGGTTTAAGTCTCAGTCATATAATGATCAAACCCCCATCCCTTCACCAGTGCACATGTTCCACTACCAAGAACCCCGATATACCCCCCTCCAACACCCCTACCTGAGTGGCTAATGATCTTCATTTTACTCTCTATACTTTGAGTACATTCAATATTTCAACAGAGAACTCACTATTATTATTTAGAATTTTTCCCCAACAATCAAACCTGCTGAAAAGGCATCATTTGATAATTAATTATCCATTGTTGAGAGTGAAGAATATATGAGCTCGTGTGGCCGCAATAGTGGCCACGTTTTGGATTTCTGATATTTTAGTAATTAAGTCCAGAGAGATTTCTGCCAGAAGTCACCAAAAGACAAGGCCGAGAGAGAAAAACCTTTTACCTCCCTGGGCAGCCTGGAGTTGTAGCTCAGTTCACAGTCTAGATGCATTTCTGTAAGAAGCTGCTGGGTGCCAAAAGTGATTAGTAGCCCTCCAGGATCATAGTCTTTAAGGAGCAGAGGAGCCATTTCATGTATGTGGCCACTCCGGTTCTTGTCTGGGCGGGAAGCCCCAATAAATCTATTTTAAAACAAATTATTTCTTTATTTTATTTAGTCATTGTAAAATTACAAAGTGATTCATGACTGGCTTTCAGGCCTACAATGCTTCATTATCGATCCCTTCACAGGTGTCCACTTCCCTCCACCAAGACTCCCAACTCTTTTACCCTCCACCCTCTAAGTTTTGCCTAGTGTTTGCCCTGTGTTTTACAGTACTGTTGCCGATCGTCTTTCTTTCTTTTTTTTTCTTTTTTTTTTCTTTTTGGGTCACACCCGGCGATACTCAGGGGTTCCTCCTGTCTCTGCACTCAGGAATTACTCCTGGCGGTGCTTGGGGGAGCATATGGGATGCTAGGGATTGAACCCGGATCGGCCACATACAAGGCAAATGTCCTACCCACTGTACTATCTCTCCAGCCCCTGCTGATCATCTTTCATGCTTAACACTTTACCGTCTCTCAGAACCTCCTCCTCCTCCTCCCATTTGAAAACTTCGCTGTACCATAGTTGTTGTCCCTTCCCTGTTCTATCTTCCCCTTCTCCCCCCTCCCCAGTTCCCCCAAATGCCATGTATCCGACTGAAGATCAGTTTCATCGTCTTTGTTTCCATTGTATTTTGGTTAAAATGTTTTTTAATAGAATCACTATGAGCTACAGTTACAAAGCTTTCATGTATGTGTTTCAGTTATACAATGATCAAACACTTATCCCAGTGTACATTCCCCACCGCCAATGTCCCCAGTATCCTCCCCCATCTTATCCTATCCTTTCGCCTGCCTTTGTGCAGACAATTTCCCTCTTATTCTCTCTCTACTTATGGGCATTATGGTTTAAAATACAGATAATGAGAGATCGTCATGTTCAGTCCTGGTTAAGATAAATTTTTAAAAGTTACTAGCTAGGATCTAGTGCAGAAGCTGGCCCAAGTTGGATCTTGACATCTCATATGGACCCACAAACACTGCTTGGCTTTACTCCTGAGCACAAATCCAAGAACACCTGAGTACTCTGAGCAGCATTTTTTTTTGCCCAAGCCCCACCCAGCACCAAATTAATGATTTGTATGATGGTTGTACAACCCCATATGGGGTCACGAATCACAATTCAAGAAGCTCTAGAATTCAAGATGCAATCAAATTCCAGTGCAGAGAAATGAATGAAAAATGGTAACTAAGGTGTAGTAGTTTCATCAAATGCTCCACAGTACCTGTTTTTGTATCAATTTATACCATAGCCTTAGAAAAATATGACTAGTTTTCAGTAGTATAGTCAGGAGGTTGATTTTATTCTTTGAAGCAGACAAACTGTCCCAAAAGAAATTAGAACTGAATTCAACTATTTTTTTAAATTAGAAAGCTCCTCTGAACACAGGCAATTGTCTTTTTCTTCCCCCAAAGCTGAATATATCAAAAATCAACCATTTGTATTCTTAATATATATGTATTTTTTCTCTTTTACCTTTTTTATTATTCCTCTCTTCTAATTTTTTAAAACTTGAGGCTAGTGAAATAGTACAGTGGGTAGGGCACTTGCTTGCATGCAGCCAACTGAGGTTTAAACCTTTGCATCCCATATGGCCCCCTGAACACTGCCAAGAATGATTCCTGAGTGCAGAGCTAGGAATAAACTCTGAGTATCAGCTGATGTGGCCCCAAAACAAACATTTTTATTTAATTAGTAAATTAAATGATTTACAACATTTTAACCATTGAATCTTAGGCATGCACTATTCCAATATTAATCTCTCTCTCTCTCTCTCTCTCTCTCACACACACACACACACACACACACACATATACACAAACCTGCCACCTGCCACTTTAACAGGGCACATTTCAAAATTCAGTGGTGGGTCTTCTTTTTTTTTTTTCTGGGGGTTTTGGGGCCACAGCTGGCAATGTTCAGCTGTGACTCCTGGCTCTGCCCTTCCTACTGTACTGTCACTCTGACCCCTATGGTGTTTGTAGTAAGTGTCATGTTCTCAGTGTTGTTGAGTCTGTGCTTTGGATATATAGCTATACTGCTCTCACACATCACTGGTATACCAGAGGCCCCTGACCTCTGTCCCCCATTACTTGTCTTTCTCATTGTATTTCTCTCCCCCCTAAATTTCTCTCTTTCTCTGTCCCCGTCTCTATACTCTGGGCTCAGGGGTTATTTAGGCATCCCCCCATTACTGCATTTCCTTGTCTAGTTATTCTATACAGCACAGATTTTGTGAGATCATCTTGTGTTGTCCTTCTTCTGACTTACTTCACTCAGTATATCTTCCAATTCCAACCAACTTATAGCAAATGACATGATTTCATTGTTCCTTGCAAAACCAATCTGAGTTCTATTTTTGGCACCACAGATCGACCCTGAGCCTGCCAGTTGTGATCCCCATCCCCGAGTACAGAGCCAGGAGTAAGCCCTGAGCACTGCAGAGTATGGTCAAAAACCAATCAGCAACAGCAAATCCTAGCTGCTTTGTATGTGTGCGTGTGTGTGTGTGTGTGTGTGTGTGTGTGTGTGTACTTTTGGGCCACCCCCTTCAGGCAGTAGGCAGTGTTCAGGGTTTACTCCCAGTTCTGAGTTCAAGGTCACTCCACGTGAGGCTGGGGGGCGGGTCGGGAAGGACCATGCATAGCAGCACCCTACCTGCTCTACTTTCAGTGTAGCCCCCAAACTGGCTGCTTCTTGAGGAAGTAGATTTTTGATCCTTTTCTTGGGGCTTCTAACGCAATGGGAGTGGTTTTCTGTAAGATCTTTCCCTGTTCTGCCAGTCCTCCTCATCCTCAAGGTCAGTGCAGAATAAAAGGGATGCTGCCCCAGGTCTAGCCATTTCCAACAGAGTGCGGTCACTTGGGCTGGAAAGGTGCAGGAAAACACAGGCTTGCAGGGAAGGTGGAGGATGCCTCAGGGGAACTGCCCAGGAGGACATTATTCATCTCTCTTGAGGTCAGCAGTCTGTCACCTACATGTCCCGAAAATATGCTCCCCTCTTCTATTTTTCCATAAAAACCGCGTCTAGAGACCTTGCAAACACAACGGTTCCTTTGAGGGCGGGAATCTGCCATTTCCCAGCTTGTTGCCAACAGAGCATTTTTTCAGTCCGCTGTCATGTCTCTAGATTGATTGGTTCTCAGGCATCAGTGAAAGAGGAATTTCCCAGATACAAGACTATCGGAATATTAATATTTGCCTCTATAAATTTTATCTAAATTAATCAAATTATAATTATACTTAACTTGGCATCTCAATTTATTAAAACATGAATTCTGCCTGCATATTTTTGTCCTTGTCAGTGAAAATATTAAGAAAAACAATTATCATGAAATTATATTGCCATCAATTGTGAAGTAATAATGCCCTAAATCTAAAGGGCTGCATTGAATTGCAATTACTTATGTGAGGAAGCACATCTATTAATTTACACATTCAATTTTATTGCTAATTATATTGAAAAATGCAATTACACGCTTAAATAGATAATCAAATATCCAAGTCCACCTAGTTAGCTCCTATTCTTATTAAATGTGTGATAACTGCTTTGCCATTAAGAACCACCTGTTGTAAACTGTAAAGTAATTAGTCTTCAATTTGATAGCTTGCCATGTGTAAAGCCAAAACATTTCTACTAACACTGCTATCAAGGAAATACCATTTGTCTCATTTGAACTTTAAAATAACAAGTAACTCACAGCAACACTTTGAAGGGAAACATAGTTTGGCCAAACTTCTATTGCAGGTAACTTACGTGAGGTGGGGAGCTCTGGAGGCAGCCTGGAGAGCAGAGTTTTCCCACCTCCCAGCTAGCCTCGCCCTAGCCACGGGGGTAATGACTGTCAGGCCTAGAAAAGTGGAACATCGCCTTCCCTTGCAGGAAGGAATTCCAGTAGGAAACAGAATAGTGAAGAATAGTTTTATGTCACTGGTTGATAATGGCCCTGCAATGTGTGTGTGTCCCAGTCTGGTGGCTTCATTTATAGTGTCTTTGTAGGATGGCGCCAAATTGAAGTGAAATGTGAAATTTTGGCAACAATAACTATTTCTGTTGGTACAGTCATTCCGGTGGGACACAAGTGGGAGCCGTCTGTAGCGGATGCTATCGGGTAGGACGTACGAGTGAAAGCCGCCAGTGCTATGAAATTTGCGTTGGGAACTGTGAGGGGAGAGAAAGAAGGAAAAAACATGGGCTTCCTCACAGGAGAGAAAGCCAGAACAACACAAATTGAGAAGTGGGCTCATCTTCGGGGTGGAGGGTGAGCCCCTCGTGCCTTTGCAAAGCTGGTTTTATATTAGGACTTTTCTCAAACTGCCCCCATCCCCTCCCTAAACCAGGTGGGTAGGGGCCCCTTGTAAGGGTTCTGTCAAGAGAAAAAGCCTTAGCTTTCTGATGATGATGCGGGACCAGGAACGTTGGGTCTCTGTGTTGGTCCACCAGTCCCAGGTTTTTCAGTATTTTCAGGAATTCAAATACTGAGAAATTAGAGTAATCAGAATTCTGGGCATCTGAGCCCTGGGTGTCTGAGCCCTGCCTGGATTCTACCCCTGGCTGGGCCTATGCGGCCGGCCTGGACTGGGCCACATTTCCAGGGAGCATAGCCCTACCGAATCCTGGAGGTCTGGGAAGAGAGGGGAGAGTCCAGGGAGTGTGGGGCGAGTGGGAGGGTGGGAGAGGGGGGATGGAGGGGAAGAGAGGAGGGAGGGAGGAGGGCAGTTGGGGTTGGGGACTTTTGTCTGCAGCCTTATCCCACCCACCCCCACCCACTATCCCATTGTTCTGATTGGGTACCTGCTCCATGACAAACTTTAAAGTGGCCTGGCACTCCACACTTCTGCTCCTGCTGCATCAATTATTCTGTTCAGAGTCAGAACCCACTTTCCCACTCACTGCTCCCGATGTCGTTTAGTTTACCAGCAAGCTAAGAGCAATATTCTAGGTAGAAAGAGAGTGAACACACAGAAGGGCACGATCTGGGAACTCATGGGCATCACATGATAATGGAAAAGACAAACTTGAATAAAATGGGCCCAGCCAGCTCACCATAGACTTGTACTGTTAATTTGCAGTACATGCCTAGTAAAAGCTTTTTGAAAATATGGAACATTTGTGAGCATTAGAAACATGCACCCCTTCCTTCTGATAATGCAACCTTGCCTGGGAGACCTTGCACTTGACAAGATTCCACTTGTTCAACATAATCTTTTATTGTGTACATGGAGCATGGAGCGCGATTTCTATAACTTTAGACTTCGGCTCTTTCTAGACTAGAGAGAATAGATTTCTCTGACAGCTGAGAAAAGAATAACTGATAGAGGAGTTAGTTAAGAAGGATGATGGGGCTGGAGTTATAGCACAGCGGGGAGGGCGTTTGCCTTGCTTGCGGCCGACCTGGGTTCGATTCCCACCATCCCATCTCATGTGGTCCCCTGAGCACCACTAGGGGTAATTCCTGAGTGCAGAGCCAGGAATGACCCCTGTGCATTGCCCGGTGTGACCCAAAAAGCAAAAAAAAAAAAAAAAAAAAAAAGGTTGAATGGGAGTATGCCAGCAGAGCAGTTTATGCAAGGGATAAATGTGTGCATTTAACATTCCTAAAGGCCTGAGGCAAAAGCTAAGTATGGGATTTCATGGACCCTTGAATTGCCAATGCTTAGAATGGTTTGTTGGAAGTGACAGAAAATAAGTTGGATGAATTAGTAATAAAGAGGTCACTAAGCCATTGATTAAATATCTTATTATCATCATCATAATTATTACCATCATTATTATTAAAGGCATGAAATCATGGGAGATATCTAGCATAGACATGATATTTAATCCTTCAGTTTAAACTAATGCAGTTTCCAGAGCTAAGGCACAGTGTAGATTAAGAGAAAGAAACTGGAGTCTGAGAGATAGTGTAGAAAACAAACACTTGCTGTCTAGTACACTTCTCCATTCACCTTTCTTCTATCTATTCTGCCCTAGGCCTTTTGTTTATCAGCAGTAAACATTGCTGGATTTTAGAAGCAATGGAGAGAGATGATATTAGATATGGGGGAAGGAAGAAAGGCACCAGAGGGAACTGTAAAGATGAGTATTGATAAAAAGCTCATTCATCATGACTGAGATTTTCACTGAAGGGAAGCAAATTTTTACTTGGAGTACAAATTGAGGGAAATAATTTGGGTGGCGACTGTTCTGGAAACTGTGATAAAGGAGAAGGGAGATTACTAATCTCATTGCCACAAGGACTATGAAAATCTAGGCTCAGCTTCCTGTTATTTGATGATATGTTTTTCTGCAACAGAGCATGCATTTTTATTGACATCTTTTAACAAGCAGTTAATATTGTATGCCATCCTAATGAGTGTTGCCTTCTCAAAATGCCTGTGGAATAGTCTCTGAGGCAAGCAATTAAGATTGTGTAAAAATTTTGCTAAAGTTGAATTGTAGGTGCAGGTAGATAACTCTTTTCAGAAATATTTTCCACACTTACTGTGTCTCTTCGCTCAATTATTCTTTGAAAATCAGTAGTTTCAGGAACACTGATTACTTTTGCTGGTCAGTCTCACATTAGAATGATGACAAAGTCAAATCGTTGCCTATAATGATTAATGATCTCTCTCTAATGTATGGAGTTTAATATTTCAGAATTTTAGCTTAGCTCTATATGCCCAGTATCAAATCTCATTTATCCACCAAAATAATAAAATTTCATTGAGAAAATTCCAAGAAATAAATTGCAAAACCTACCAGATCTATGCCCCAAATAAGAGAATAAAAAGAATAAGACCTGTGAAATAACATGAAAACTTTCCGTCCAGAAATACATTCTCCCCCTTTTTTCTAATTTGGTGGTTTATATTTGGAGGGTGTTTATGACATGTTCAAGGTTACCTAAGTAGATAATTAGTGGCAGGAATGGAATTAAACTTACCTGCCCATTGGGTGTTTTGTCCCTTCTTTCTGGGTCATTAACAGCAAATCTTCAGGTAAAGATGTATGCAACTGTGCTATTTAAGGACTACTTTTAAGTAGATACTTGAGAAGAATTAAATTCCTCTTGTAAAGCTTTCTTATATTGATGAGGAAATTTGTCATTCTTTTGAGAAAAAATTGCTATAAATCCAAATCAACATGCTGAATGGAAAATACCAAATTAAGGGAAGGCAAGCAATTGACTAGTGACTATTTCAATAGTCAGATAATCATATAAATAGACATTGGTAAGTCTTAAGTCCAATTGGTAGGACTTACCAATGTCTATTTACATATCATATAATTTTATTTGATTTGTTATGGTTTATCTAAAAAAGCCTTTTTTTAACGTAGAAAAACTTTGTTTTTTAATTGCTTTTGTATTTGTTTGTTTTTAATTTGGACCACACCTGGTGGCGCTCAGGACTTACTCCTGGCTCTGTACAGGGATCACTTCTTGCAGGGCTCAGGGACCATGTGGGTGCCCAGGGAATCGAACTCAGGTCAGACGCATGCAAGGCAAGCACCCTACCCACTGTGCTATATAGCCCCTAGCCCTTATATGTATTTTTTTCTGGCTGATTTAATTTCTTAAAGAAGGAAACAGCCATACAATATTGCTGATGACTTTCCTGAGTTATTTTGAGACATAGGCAAAACAAGCATTATTTTGAATTATGTTACATTTATTCTTCTTTGAATTTTGAGGTTGTTGTTACTTGTTTGTTTTTGACCTAACCCAGCCATGCTCAGGGCTTATTCCTGGCTTTGGCTCCTGGATCACTCATCGTGGTGCTCAGGGGTCCACATGCAAGGTTGGGATCAAAACAGGGTTTGCTGTGGACAAGGTGTGTTCTTGAACTCACAGTTCTATCTCTCTAGGGCCCGATTACATTTGTTTTAATTTTAAAAGTGCAATTGAACAACATAGACATTTTTTTTGTGAAAAAATAATACATTGTCCCTGTAAGGCAGGGATTTAAATGTAATTGAGTGGAATCTTCAGTTCTGACATTTTCTAAGAAGTTACTATTAATTTTTACTTAAGAAAAATATTCTGGCAAAGAGTAATTTGTCCCTTAGTGCGGACTCCTATGAGTTTTTTTTTTCATTTTGTGGAGTTAATGTTTGTGTAAAAATGTGTTTTCTTGATTATTTGTTTCAAAGCATAGGTCACATTTCTTTCAGGTAAACATTAAAACAAGCATGAATGTCATAACTATACTTTCCTGTGAATTTTATTTGAAAAAAAACCCTCATAATTTAAAAAAAATATTTTGAAAAAACAACAGATTTTTTCTCTAGAAGGAGACAAAAACATTGATATATTCTTTCCTTCAGCCTATAAATTAATATATTTGTACCATTGTACTTGTTTTTATTCATCTTTTCAAGTCTTGACCCCTTTCTAGAACTTTGAGAGAGACTCATAATATCTTCAAATGATTTATTTGTACATAGAAATTTGAAAAATACCTGCTGCCAAAGAATGGTTCTATCACATTTAAATGTGTCTTATCAGTTCTAAGCAAAGGATTGGGTACCTAAGCTGGGTTACTTTCAATAGCCTGCACCTTGTCTGTACTCCCATTTCTTAAGATATAATCACTTTAAAAAATGACTTTCTGATGGAATTTATATACACAGCTATATAAATAAAACTGCAACAAATTCTCGCAGTGTTTCAGCTTCTATAATGCATCTACTATTGTGTTTCATAGTCGTCATGAAGTAAATAACAACAATCACCACAAAAATATATTGCCTCTTCAATAAAAGATTCCCTTTTGGACATGACCATGAAGCTATTATTTATTGCTAACAAATTGTACATTTTTTTCTTAATATCATTAGTTTCTGTTTCCTAGATTTTCTCCTGCTTGCTTGTATTTTTCTGCCATTTCAAAGTTATTTGAGCTAATGGGAAGAAAAATTATTTCCCCATCTATTCTTCCAATTCCTGGTTGAGATCCAGGATAAAAATAAAAGAGCAACAATAGGAAAAACAAGCACACGCTTATTAGCATGTTTACTTCTTATCTAAATAGGGCATATTGAGGAGAAAATAAGTTAATTCCTTAAAGTGACTTTGAATTCACGATTAAATGCTGTAAATTAATAGTAAAGGTAGAGTCAGTACTAAGCCTCTTGAGAGAATAAATGATTTTTTTTTGCCGAGGAGAATGACCCAGATGAGAGGAGAGGATGGAGTAATTGCTTGTGTCAGCCTAGTCTGGGTATGGACATCTCATGTCGTCTCCCATAATAAGTGAATCTTCCTTAATTGGGGAGTTCCCAGGGAAGAGATTTATGAGAATAATGAAACCTGAGTTCCTTTCTCTGGTTCTGTTTGTAGGCAGGTAAAGGGAATAGATACAAAGCCTCTTCCCATGATGGATGGTTTAAAGTGCCTGCTGTACCAAAGTGATCACTTTGGGGTGGCATATCTTGAACTTCTACAGTCATTTTGGAGTACCCTATCCTATCCTTTTCTTCAAAATCACCATCTAGATAATATCTATATGCTGTGATTATATTTCATTTGCAATCTCTTCCTCCTTTCTTTCATTTCACCTGTGCATTCTTAAAATGAAGTATCGTTCCTTCAGTTCATTTCACAGAATAAGAAATGGGAACTCAGGAATTTGATAAACTTGCCCGAGGTTTTAGTAGCTAATAAATGGCCTTACCAGGGGCCAGAGTAATTGTACTGTGGGTAGGTCACTTGCCTTGCTTGCAGCCAACCTGGGTTTAATTCCCAGCACCCCATTATGCACCCCCTCCACCTTCCCCACTAGGAGTAATCCCTGAATACAGAGCCAGGAGTAAATTCTGACAACTGCTGGGTGTGCCCTCCCCCCCAAAAAAAACACAAACAAACAAATGGCAGTTCCAGAAATTGAGCCTGTGTTTCTACTGCTGTTTTTCTTCTTTATCACATGTCCCTGCCCTTACATTGTTCTCACTTTTATTTTCATTCTCTTTGCTTAGTATTTTGTGCTTATTGCCCAATAACTTATTCGAAAAGGTTTGTAGCCCCTTAGAGCTTACTCTGAAATAATTTTAATGTCTTTTGGAACTTACAGACCTTGCAAAACTGATGTCATTTCCCTCTAACAATAAATTACAGAATGAAAGAAAACAATGTTTGTGTTTGTTTTTTTTTTTATGCTAGCATCCTACAAGTGTGTTGTGTCACTATGAAAATCAATTGATATCAGTGGACCCCGGGACCTACTTAGTTCCTTTTGTTCTCAGATTGTCTGCAAAGTTTCCCCCACAGAGGGGTAAGGATATGGTTAAATCTTACTCTGCTCCTTTCGTTTAAGATCTACATTGCTTAGAAAAGTACGATTGATGGTTATTTCTGAGGGTTTACAGACTTTTCTCATAGCAGATATATTGACAATAATTTTTCTGACATCATAATATATAATATTCTGCTGTTCTGTTTCAGATTGGAGAAATAGTATACATTTTGGAAGGCAGAGGCATCATCCCCTTACCTTCCTATTTCCCGTCTATGATGTCTTCCTTCCAAACCGACCACAAAGACCGCAAAGATACTAAAGATGAAGGTAGAAAATTCACCCGTTTTATTTCCTGTCTAATGTGGGATGGCACCATTTCCCCCTGCAGTCCCCCGAGCATCCTCTTTGCGACATCTTCCAGTACAAAATTGGATTTTTCGAGTCTTTTTCATGTCAGCTTCCAGGGGATTGATTTTGCCAATTAAGAAAATATCCATCAGACTGGCAGGTTAGTGCAAAGAACTAGAGCCACATGTGCTGCAGACTGGAACCCTAGATTAGAATCCTAGCACCATGGGGTTCCCCCAAATACTGCCATTGTGACTCCTCTAAAATAGTAATCAATGGCAAGTTCATTTGATATCTTCATTTGAAATTTGGCATTCAACATATAGACTCCGAAAAAGTTTCTATTACCCTAACAAATTGGAAATCATCACACTCTCAGCTCTCTATGTTATTATTAAGACCAGGACTCCTACCCTAGACGCTGAGTGTCAGTGTACATTTGTTAGTGAAGGACAATGGCTGTTCTTGCCAGTCCTTAACCAATGTCCCTATATTTATTTCTACTGCAAATCCTGAAGGTTTGAGCATGTTGATGACATTTCTATAACAGAAAGTCCTTTTTTGTTGTTTTTTTAAATTTATTTTTATTGTAACTATGTGATTTACCGTATTGTTTATAATACAGTTGTTTCAGGCATTAAATGCTCCAGCACCAATCCCACAACCAGTGTGATCTTCCATTCACCAACTTCCCCAGTTTCCCACTCACCACTCCAGCCTGCCACCTTGCAGGCACAATAAAAATTACTTCATATCCTTTGTATAACAGAAAGTCTTGACTAGACTTCTTTGTAGAGCCTATCAACAAAATCTTGAAGTTGTGAACATTTGCTCTTGAATCACTGAGAATCAATACAGAAGCACTCTGCTATGTGCTCCCTACATCATATTTTACTTTGGTTAAATGCAGAATCAAATGGCAGTTTTCTATTCTAAAACCCCTAAATCCATCCTGGATCCCAGTGTCCAGAGCAGCATCAATGATTCTTGCCATCATTAAGAATATTTTTTTTTTCTTTCCCTAGCGCTTAGTAAGAAGGATCCAGTACTGTACTTGAAGTGCAAACTCGGCGAAGTTCTATGTACGAACCTTAACTTTCCCCTGATTAATGATGCCAAGGAAAAGGCTTTCGCTTTTGCAGCGCAGCGACAGATGTCGAAGATGGAGTATGATCGAAGGGAGATCACAGGCACGCTGGAGAGCAGCAGTGTCCGCGTGGCTGTCGCCCTTCTCGGCCTGACAAAATTAGAGGTAGGTAGGAAGTACAGATCGTGTCCTTCCACGAAGCCAGAACTGATACAGCCTCGCCATTGACTTATTTTATTTTTTAAAGTTGTTCACAATAATTTATTACGGTCAATATTCTAACACGAATCCCAACATCACTACACAATCCCACCACCATTATTTCGAATTTTCCCACCACCATCCCGGCAGCCCCTAAAGCACATACTAAATAAGTTATTTTGTTTTGCTTGTTATGAATAAGCCACTAAAAATGATCCAGAAAAAGTTTCCCTAGGGGAAAATATATGAAGATAGTTGTATTTCACATGAAGCCCTTAAGCCTTTGTATAAGAGGTTGCTAACATGTTGTTACAGGTTGCCCCTTGTGGATAGATTGATAGATAGATAGATAGATAGATAGATAGATAGATAGATAGATAGATAGATAGATAGATAGATAGATAGATTCCTTCTACATTATACCCCATCAAATGTGGTGATGTCAGTGGAACAGAGTATGTCTCTCCAGGAATTCTAAAATTTTAAATACAATGATACAACTGGAGTTAAATTTTTAACTGGATGGTGACTTTGGGGTGCAGAGGCACCACTGCATGGTGGCAGCTGGGTTCTGGAGGTTTTTGGCTGCCAGGGTTCTGCTAGATCAAGCAGAGGGACTCACCTCCTCCCCAGGGTGCCCCAGATAAGACAACCTGGCATGGGTTCTGGAGGCATCTCTGCAGCATGTTTCTCTCTTTCTCTTCCGAGATTTATTTGTGAGTTCTCTGGATCATGGCCATTAATGCACTTATATGGCGCCAGAGGCAGTTCGTGGGCATGACCACCAGGATCTGGGAAGCACAGGGAGATGGGGAGAGGTTGCCCATTTCCCCCTCTGTGAGACCCTGGAGATTTTGGTCACAAAACCCACATACCTGAGTTTTTCAGCAGATTCATTCTCATGGATGAGGCTCATCCAAACCTGTGGAGAGCAGCTGTGTGCATTGCCATTGATTTTTAACAGTGAATGATGATATTTTATGAATCCCCTGATGTTTCCTTTCTGATTCACTCCAAAGTCTCAAGGCCTGAGAGACTCAGTTGGTCTTCTACACTGATCCCTCCAGCACTTAATGCTTCTGAACTGTGACTTTGGAAGGCTTAGGCTGCACTCACACTATACAGTTGGAATTAAAATTCTGAACATGTGGCCTTTGAAAAAGTGAAGCCTAGTGCTGATCTCTCTTCCTCTCCCCAGCCTTCCAGATATATTTTCTTCATTCTTTCCTCCGCTCATAAAATTTCACTTAAAAGGAGAATGTGGGAGGGAGATGGAGTTTTGTCGATGGATAATGATAATGATAATTCTTTTAGCTTCCTCTCTAGGACCCAGGGCACACTCTGTGTTTATTATTGTCTATATTCAAGTATGTTTTGTGTTAGAAGTCTTTTTTGTATTTCACTGTTTGCCCTATTTGGAGTGTGACTTTTATCCAGACCTAAAAACTGTTGTGTGTTTTGTTGTCTACTCCTCTGTGTCTTGTAAATGTGAGGTACTCTGTCATTGTTTAATTGTGCTTGGACAGATGACAAGTTTTTTTTTTTTTTTTTTTCTTTTCATGGACACTTTGGCGTCTCACTCTATACTGTGTTTAGGGGCTGTTTCTGGTGGCATGCTCAGGAGTGACCACTGGCGGTCTTGGGGAGTACTACATGTGCTGGCATGGGGTGTCAAATGGATTGTCTGCATGCAGGGCAAGGACCTTATTTTCTGTACTGTCTCTCTGCCCCCAACAGTTTAAAATACTGAGTCTTCATGGGCTAATGTCTAGCCAGGTGGCCTTATAGCTTGTGGTCTCAAAGTCAAAGCCGTCCTGCTGTTTACACTTTTTAATTTATTAATTTATTACTAAAGAGCTTTGATGTACAAAGTTATAGATAGTTGAGTTTTTTTTTTAAATTTTAAAATTTTATTGAATCACCATGAGAGAGTTACAAGCTTTCATGTTTCGGTTACAATCTCACAATGGTCAAACACCCATCCCTCCACCAGTGCACATTCCCCACCACCAATATTCCTGGTATACACCCCCCTTTTTTACCCTCCCCCTGCCTATGGCAGACAATATTCCCCATACTCTCTCTCTACTTTTGAGCATTATAGCTTGCAACAAAGACACTGAGAGGTCATCATGTTTGGTCCATTATCTACTTTCGGCATGCATCTCCCATCCCAACTGGCTCCTCCAGCCATCATTTTCTTAGTGATCCCTTCTCTATTCCATCTGCCTTCTCCCCTCCGCTCATGAAGCAGGCTTCCAGATATGGAGCAATCCCCCTGGCCCTTGTATCTACTGTCCTTGGGTGTCATCCTCATGTGATGTTATTTTATACTCCACAAATGAGTGCAGTCCCTCTATGTCGACAGACTTTTTAATACACATATCTTTCTCAAGAAGAGATGTTGACAATAAGAAAAAAACAGGAGAATTTTGTAAACGTTTTTCAAGATAATGTGATTTTAAGACTAATTTCTAAGTAATGCTCAAAAAAGGATGGATTAGCTATACAAATATATTAAATATATTTTTACTTATATCTTCACTGAGGTAAACCTTAAAATTCAAACCTAATAAGAATAATAGAGGCTGGAGTGATAGCACAGCGGGTAGGGCATTTTCCTTGCACTCGGCCGACCTGGGTTTGATTCCCAGCATCCCACCTGGTCCCCTGAGCACTGCCAAGGGTAATTCCTGAGTGCAGAGCCAGGAGTGACCCCTGTGCATCGCCGGGTGTGACCTCCTGGTGGAGGGGTCTTAGAGGGTAGCTCTCACCGAGTGGCTGCTGCCGCTGCCGCCATTTTCGCTCAGAAAAATGGGGTGGAGAGGGAGAAAAATCCCTCCCCGGGCTACACGAGGTTGTAGCTCAGTTCACAGTCAAAATGCATGGCTCAAGCATCCGCTCTGGTGCCAAAATGGGTTAGGAGACCTCAGGATCACAGTCAATAGGCGCGGAGGCTCTGCTTCTCGTGCCGCGGCTCTCGGTTCATCTCTGGGCGGAAGGCGCGCCTAGATAGTTGAGTTTTAAGCACATAATACTTCAACACCATTCCCACCACCAGTGTCAGCTTCCTTCCACCAGCATTTACTTTTTTTTCTTTCCCTGTCCCACACATGCAGGATTGGTATCTCTGACTGTGCTTCTCAAAGTTGTGGGAAATAATAATAGTGGCATGATTCATTTTTTTAGGACTAACTATTGGTCTTTTAAGCTTAAAACTTAAATATTTGCAGCAGTTTCCTGGAGTCAGTCTGTTGGTCTGCTAATGAGTTGCACAGGCAATTATGCCAATGTGCCCCTTTCCTAGGGGAGCGGGTGCCTTTGAAGGGAGAATCCGGGAGAGTTGACACTGCAGGAGCTGGAGCTCTCATCCATTCCCCATCAGTCTGCTCAGTCAGAAACAATCGCGTCTATTAAAGTTGGTGACAGTTCAAAAAAAAAAAATGGAAAGGTTTTAAGTACTCTCTAACTTTCAAAATTCCAAGTGTTTTTCTTCCCCCAGTGGAAAATTACTATCTTCCATGTGTTCTAGGAGTCGGACATATTTTTGTTTCAGCAAACACTTTCTGCATGCAGAAAATAACTAGGAAAGACATGAAAGGCCAAGTTTAAGAAAATCAGCTACACTGATCAGGGACGTAGCTCAGTGGTAGATCATTTCCCCTGCACGTGTGAGGCCCTGGGTTACTTATTCAGTACTGCAGGGGGGAAGAAAAGAAAGAAAAGAGGGAAAATTAGCTACACCAAATCAGTTCTTACAGACACAGCTTATTATGCTTATTTACATCTAGTGATAAAGGTTTCCTTTTGAATGCAGTTACTAATAGTGCCCTCTTGAAATAGAATAATGCTAATTCTTTTGGCAGCCTCACAATAAACAAGACTAATTTTAAAAATAGTCTTCCCTTGCATAATAGTTTATGGTTTTTCCCCCCAAATGCTTTTATGAGCACTTTTCAAATTATTTTAATGATCCCACGGACTAAAGTAGAAAAGATAGGATTACATTTTTAATATAAAAATGAAATGACTGGGATATAAAAAGGACTAAATTGTATTCACTGACAGGGCAGAGATTATAGCCCTGATCAGAATAGAACACTATTGTATTTTAAAGGTGGAAAACAAAGACACTCAAGCACGTAATTCCACCTCTTATTCTTATAGACCTATAAACCAAGACTTCAAATGAGTAAGATGACAAGGTGACACCATTGGCTTGTGACAGAGTCGAAATAGGTCTTCGTTTTATATCTCAGTTCCTTTCTCTTTTTCTCACTCTCCATAACCTTCAGACTAAGAACTTTCCTTCTTGTTAGGTACCATAAAATCACATATTGAATTGAATGCAAGTCTATACTGCTTCATTATAGCGTAAAATGACCATGTAACAAAGAAAATCTAATGTCATCCTTTAAAAAAGTCTGTTTAGAAGTGAATCTAATTGAATAAATGTAATCCCCTTACTGCCACAGAAAAGTGACATGTCTGACCACATTTTTATTGTGTAGCCATGGACAATTTACATTTTAAAATGATTTCTGTGGTAATAGCAATATGATATATCAGCATTTAGTGAGAGGTAGGATCTTATGTCAAAAACATTTCTGGCAGCACCTGAATTAACTCATTTAATTCATGGCCACTAATAAACCAACTCTAATGATATACTCAGTAGTACTAGACAGATTCAGAACTTAATGAAGTCCTGTGTTTTCTAGTAACTTCTTTAGATTTGGGATCTCAAAGCTATGCTTAGACAAATGGCAGGAAAAAAAATACTGAAGTTTTGATAGTATGATTTATAAAGGAAATCTAAAAGAGTCCATGAGTGGGGATTCAAAAGCATAAAAAAGTTTTTGTTATTTATTCGTAGAGTTTAGTTGCACACCAGATTATGAAATATCATCATCATCATCATCATCATCATCATCATCATCATCATCATCATCCCGTTGATTGTCAAATTTCTCTAGTGGTCTCAATAACATCTCCATTCGTCCTAGCCCTGAGATTTTAGAAGCCTCTCTTTACTCGTCCTTTCCAATGGTGCCGCATTAGAGGGTCTTTCAGGGTCAGGGGAATGAAACCTATCATTGTTACTGGTTTTGGCATATGAGTACGCCATGGGGAGTTTGTGAGGCTCTCCTATGTGGGCAGGAAACTCTTGGTAGCTTGTCAAGTTCTCCCAGAGGGAGAACTAAGCTATAAGATGTCGCACTTCGGGGAGCTTGGTTTTATAGTCTCTGGATGTTGGCCATTGGCTGGATTACACGGCACAAGGGCCAGTCCCTGAGTGTGACTGCTAGCAACTGGAAAATGGGGAATCTGTGTGGAACAGGCCCAGTCCCGATCTGACAGGCTTGGAGGTCACAGCCCTAGGTCCCACACACCTGAGTTCCTCTTCCAGTTCCTTCACACATGAGGCTTACCCGAACATGTGGAGAGGGGCCTTGAGCATGGATGTGGCTGGTTTCCGGAGGTCTTCGGCCGTGGGAGCTCTGCTCGGGGCGGGGAGAGAAACTGAAGCCCACCCCCTCTGAGGAGCCCTGGGGAAGACAACCAGGCTCGGGGGCAATTATGAAATAATTACCTGTTAATACTGTCAGAGATAATCCAAGCTAGATACTAGTGAAAGCTATAAATTCATGGTCAGTATGATTTGGCCTTATAAACAGATGTTTTTCTGCAGGAGAAAGAAACAAGCTTCTGAAATTCTTTTGATAGGAAATGATGATGGAAGTTAGAGCAAGGTATCCAACTGATTGGAAACATTGTCTTCTAGATCATTTGTATTTTAAAGAAAGACTCTTAGGTCTGGAGGAAATAGATCTGGGTCATGGTTATAGCAGGTGCACATCTCCAAAAAGGGTTGGGAGATAACTCAGAGAACTGAAGCACAGGCTCAGGTTTTAGATTCAACTCTGCATAGTCCCTTAGACACCATTGGGTGTGGGTGTGGGGTGAGGCAGGGTGGGATTTTTATAATTGATAGCTTTTTAAAGTAACTGATGATAGGAGGATTTAGGGGCCTATCTGCCTATCACCAAGTTTTACCTGAAACAAAAAGTGAACTTTTTTGTTAGCCCTCTTGAACTTCTCAGAGAGCTACTTTAAGGATGATTGGGATTATAGTAGGGAAATGGCCTAGAGGTGGTACTATGACTAATAACTGACTTAGAACTCGTTATTGACGAGTAACTATATCAGTGCTTGTTCAAGTCTTTAAGAAAAAGGCTGGAAAAAGTCATGTCTGCAATGAATCTTCTATTTTTATAGGCCAAGCTTGAGATCTAATTGATAAAAAATACTGGAAGGAACATGAATAGAATTTTTTCAAGAAGAAAGTCTGTCAGTACATTTTATTTTGAACAAATTAAAGAGCTTGTGGCAGACATGAATAGAAATTTCGTTCACAATGTCTAGAAAAATGAGTTAATTTACATCTCTATATTTGCATGATTGTGATTGCCAAAATAAAGCAGTTAGAAAAGGTGACTTTTAAAGGAAAACATTCTTGTGGATATTATAGCTTATGAACCCAATAGCTGAGGTAATTGCTGAAGGCCCTAACGTTTATTTTTCTGGATGATGATGATGAGGAGGAGGAGAATGATAACAGCAATAATGACAGTGATGATGATAATGATAGTCAACATTTACTGAACACTTTAAATATATCCCAAATGTTGCAGGAAGCGCCCAGACAGATTTGATTTGATATCTTTAGAACCTGATCAGTGGACCACATTCATTTGATCTCCACAGGAAAGAATTGAAGCACAAGGCTGAGAAATAAGTAGTAAAAGCATTATTGGAGAATACTATACATTCAAGAAGAATTTGTGTGTTTGTGTGTGTGTGTACTCAGAAAATTAGTAGCATTGTTTCTAAGACAGTTTACTAGAATTATAGTGTACACTCAGAAAGTCAATATGTGGGCATACATATGGCTCTATATGAGAGACATGGTCAAGGTGGGGGAGAGAGGTATGATGTTACCATGTAAAAGTACAAGGTGTAATATTTACTACTACTTGTATAAACACAAACATATTTGCCTAAGGAAATAACAGGAGATGTGGTCGTTTGGTTTTGCAGCCAAAGACTGGTCTTCCATGAGAGGCCAAGTTTTCTGGTGCCTTTTCTGTCTAGATTAGTTATTTACCTTTTTTACACTAGCTGTTCTCCAATCTCCATAAGGATCTACTACTTGTTTGCAACTTAAATATAGAGGCCAAAGACCATTTTATAGTAGTGTGTATTATTATCACCACATTTTACAAAGTACGACTTCGTAGCTTTTGTTAGTCACCTGGTCAAGCTTACTTAGAGCCGAGGTATAAATGTAAGTAGTTTATCTCTAAGAATGATTAGTCAGATCACTTGGCTATGATCCATAGTAGAATATCTAGAACAAAATAAATTATTGCCTACCTTTCTATTCAGCACTGCCCAATTCATACTTTAAGAGCTGGGTTTGTTGTCTGTGTCCCATTTTAAGGGGGAAAGTATTGAATTATATCATGTCTTGAGGATCATATGCATAGGGCATATGAGTTGCTGTCTCATATACCAAATGTCAAATATGAAGTCTAAAGGCATAGTACTATGTCCTGTGTTTTGGAGGGTAGATAGTAAGAGAATTTTGTTCCAACTTTACTCTCTGTTTATTTGCAGTGTCGTACATTTTTCACTACCTCACAGTTCAAGAGGCCAAAGACCATTTTATACACGGTAGAAATCAGCCTTCCAGAATTCTTTCATGTTCCAGATAAAATCTATATCCCTCAGATTCCAGAAAGTAGAACTAAACATAGCGAATTGCATGGAATGAAACTTGAGCATAAATCAGGTAAGCTGATACTTTAAGAGCTTATACTTTAAGATATATTAAGATACTTTAAGAGATGGGTTTGTTGTCTGTGTCCCATTTTAAGGGGGAAAGTATTGAATTATATCATGTCTTGAGGAACATATGCAGGTAAGTAAGTGCGTGGACAGTGATAGCTGATACTGTTCCAGGCACCATGAAATAGGTAAGTACCACAAAAAAATAAAAACTCAGTTGTCTCTAATTATGAAATGTTCAGAATATAATTAACGAGAGACTTCAGCTGCATAAATGCTACTTATAAAATATGTTTCAAATAACCAGTACACTAAATCAGCATTCTTCAGCCATGGACTGGTGTCTGTCCATAGGTATAGAAAGGTTGAAAACCGGGACTAAAGCAATAGCACAGCAGTAGGGTGTTGCCTTGCACGCAGCCGACCCAGGTTTGGTCCCCTGCATCCCATATGGTCCCCCGAGCACCACCAGAAGTAATTCCTGAGTTCATCAGCCAGGAGTAACCCCTGTGCATCTCCAGGTGTGACACAAAAAGCGCCCCCTCCCAAAAAAAAAGTAACAGAAATATTGAAAACCATTGGTATACTGCCTCTGATTATAACTGCTGATCTGTTTTAATGGGTTGTAGGGCAAGTACTAGTCTGCAATGATAAGAACTTTGAATACTTCCATACCTCATCACAGTAGTATTCTTTATATACTAAATTTGGGTGCCTAATTGTAATTGTATTGTAATATGTACAGCTGTCTTCATTAAGGAGTAGTTATCTGATTAAATCAGTAGGCATACTGTGAAAAAAGGTGAGCGTTTGCTTTGACAGTGAACTTGGTTACTGAAGTTCTGATGGAGTGAAGAGGCTTAAGCTGTCTCTAAAGGATAGGAGTGATGTTGGTGGCAAAAGCAGATCAGAGGACAGCAGTGCCATTTATGAATAATTTATCTTTGATGTGGACTAGGGTCTTTATTATTTGAGCATTTACTTTTGATCTCCCGTTGTCCCTTTACTCTGTTGTTGATCAGAAAATACCCAGTCAGATGTAATAGGCTATTATATAACAATACAGTTTTACATTATTAAATATAAGTGATGATATGTAACAGTGAAATTAATTTGAAGTATCCTAACTTTATGTTTTGCTTCTTTCCCTTGTCAAGCTAATATAATTTCTTTTTTATGACAATTCCCACAGTGTATCATAGCTCCAGTGAGTTACTTCTGAATTATATTGTTGTTAATATTGATTCTGTTCAAATTTTGTAATCTTCCTTTGGATTTTGTGAACTCTTAGGATATGTCTCAATGT
The DNA here is from genome assembly GCF_027595985.1 of Sorex araneus. NCBI lineage: Eukaryota > Metazoa > Chordata > Mammalia > Eulipotyphla > Soricidae > Sorex > Sorex araneus. The sequence goes on from NC_073313.1 coordinate 37,240,074, forward strand.
GCAAGAGTGGTTGCAAACGATTAGCAAGAAGGCAATATGTTAAATCTCTTTCTAGGAGAACTATGATCCCAAATTCAATGCTAAGTAGCCAGAGAAGTAGCAAGGACTAGGAGTAGAATGATGGAGACTTTGAAAAAGACGAGAATTTTATATTTATAGTTTTATATTTATATTTATAGTCCTCTATAAATAATCCAATTCACAAAAAGTGAAAACAAAGTTAAGCCAAACAGTAGAGAGGACATATATCATTCACTAGATATCAGTTAGTTAACTTCTACAATCTTGTCATTTTAAATTGTAAATTTTTTGGCTTTTTGTGTCCCACCTGGCAATGGGTTTTCTCCTGGCTCCACACTCAGGAATTACTTCTGGTGTTGCTCTGGGTACCATATGGGATGCTGGGGATCAACCCAGGTGAGTTGTTTGCAGGGCAAACAGCCTAGCCACTGTACTATTGCTCTGGCCCCAAATTTTTAATTTCTCATTAATTTTTTGTTAGTTTTTTTTTAGGAGGCGCACACTAAGGGGCTATCTCATCTCTCTTCAGGGGTTGCTCCTCGTGGTTCTCAAAGGATGGATTCTGGGCCTCCTGCATGCAAAACATGTTGTCAAGCTACCGAATATTTAAATGAACAGTTTAATTGAATTATTTCTAACCTTTCTCAGTTGACTGTATAAAGTGACGTACTAGGACCTCAGCTAGGGTTGTCAGTCAAAGCAATTTATTAGTCACTGATTCAACACTATTGGACATAAGTGCTTTTAATCAAAATGATGAAAATTACCATGTCATATCCTTTAAAGGACTAATAGTTTTTATTTATTCATTTATTTTTATTTTTAAATGAATCACGTTCGGATGAGCCTCACGCATGGGAGAGCCGGCAGAGGAACCCAGGTGTGTGGGATCTGGGGCTGAGATCTCCAAGGCTGCTCGGATCGAGACTGGGCCTCTTCCCACCAGATCCCCCATTTTCCAGTAACTACGCAGTCACACCCAGAAACTGCCCCCCGGCGCCATGTAATCCCATCAGTGTCCAATATCCAGAGAATATAAAACCAAGCTCCCAGAATCCTAGTTCTCTAATAGCCTAGTTCTCCCTCTTAGAGAACCTGACAAGCTATTGAGTCTATTGCCCAGTTGGGATAGCCTAGCAGGATCCCCGTGGCATATTCATATCCAAAATACAGTAACATATATACATATATACATTTGTTACTCGGAGAGCCCGGCAGGCTACCAAGAGTATCCTGCCCGCACGACAGAGCCTGACAAGCTACCCGTGGTGTATTCGATATGCCAAAAACAATAACAATAGGTCTCATTCCCCTGACCCTGTAAGAGTCTCCAGTCATTGGGAAAGATGAGTAAGGAGAGGCTGCAAAAATCTCAGGGCTGAGTGTAGTTACTGGTAGTTACTGGTGATCATCCCATTGTTCATCGATTTGCTCGAGCAGGCACCAGTAACACCTCCATTGTGAGACTTGTTACTGTTTTTGGCATACCGAATATGCTATGGGTAGCTTGCCAGGCTCTGCCATGCAGTTGAGATACTCTCGGTAGCTTGCCAGCCTCTCTGAGAGGAATGGAGGAATCGAACCAAGGTTGGCTGCTGGAGCAATAGCACAGCAGGTAGGGTGTTTGCCTTGCACTCGGCCAACCCGGGTTTGATTCCTTCATCCCTCTCAGAGAGCACAGTTACAGACTTACAAACTTTCTTGCTTACGTTTCAGTCATACAATGATCAAGTACCCATCCCTCCACCACCAATGTTCTCTAGTCTCTCTCCCATCCCCTCCATCCCACCCCCTCCCACCCACTCCCCAGCCCCTCTCCGTGGCAGGCGCATTCAATTTTACTCTCTTTCCTTTAGGACGTTGTGGTCTGCAATGCAAGTATTGAATGGCCATCATGTTCGGTCTATAGTCTACTTTCGGCACGCATCTCCCCTCCCCAGCAGGCCTTCCAAATACCCTTTACTTGGCGGTTGCTTCTCTGTCTGAGCTGCCTTTTCCCCAGCACGTAAGGCCGGCTTCCAAGCCGTGGAGCAAAGCTCCTGGGAAGGACTAATAGTTAAATAAATAGTTCTTTTAATGCAATGGGGTCAGTTATTTATAGAGGAGCATTTATATAAAGTGTTTCTACAAATAAAAATAATATTAATATAGTTGGATATATAGGGAATTCCAATTTTTTAAGAATTTTTTGCTAAGAAAAATATAACTGAGAGTGCATAACAGACTTGACTTGAAACTCAGAATATCATATACATCATATACTGAATGCTAGCAAATACTGTGTCATATTAAGCTATTGTTTCTTTGCATATAAATGTGGAACATTTGTATTTAAAAACCTCTCATTTAGATATTTTCTAAGATCAGTATTTCCATTCATATTAATTGCTGATTATCCATCTCAGCAAAATGATCATTGTTTGGACTATGTAAACTTAAAAACTTATGCATAGAACTTTGGAAGTATAATTAGCCAATCATGGATGATATTTACTTTGAATTTCTGAGCGGTCAGGTTTATAGAGGAAACAGTCTAAATTTTTTTCTGCTTCCTATCATACATATTTAAACAAAGTTTTCAAAGTAAAACATGATAATTTGTGGGGTCGGTCCTTGAGAGGGGGCAGAAGGCTGCTGGGCACTTACTAGTTCCTTATCCAGCTGCCTTATTTGAGTCAAAAGGTGGACATATTCCTGCTTCTGTTGGAGAACTGCGCGTAAGGCGGCAGTGTCCTGTGCGAGCTGGCGGACTGCCTTGTTGGTATCATGTGGGGAATTAAAAAAGGCAGTGGCATGGAACAGATAAAGGGGTGGCTGTTTTTCCAACGAGGGCCAAGGGGCTGAGGGCTGATTCCTCGCTACCTCATCTTCCTGGATAGCCCCGTCCTCTGGGGGCAAGGATTCAGGTTCAGGAGGAGAAGGATCAGGGATATCAAAAATCACAGGATAAAGTTTCAGAGGTGCCTCCGAGCGGGAGGGCTCAGGTAGGGGAGCAGAATGGTCAGAGTCTACATTAGTAGAATTTGACGAGTCAGCCTCCTGCGTGGGGGGGACCTCATCCCCACAGACTAAGGGAGCCTTGGAATTCTTATACTTTATTCTTAGAAAGGTCTTAGATTCAGAAACAAGGTGCTGAGTCTCCGGCTGTCTTTTTTGCGGCTTAAGCGTCTCATTTATTAAGTTCCAATAAGAAAAAGCAGAAGTAGGGACTTTCTCAGGACCAAACCATTTATAATAATCTTCCATACAATCACCTACTCTGGCCCATTTATTTTTACTAATAATCCCCTCCTGAGGGAACCAGGGGCAAATATCTTTTATAAAGAGAAAAAATTGCACTAGGTCTTTTTTCTTTACTTTTACTCCATGGTCTTTAAGGGAGTCTTTCAGGCCATTGATAAAGAGCTCCTTTTTAGAAGGCTTTTGTCCCATGATTCTGGGGAGTAAAGGGGTGGAATTTATCTTTATCAGCGGAAAAGGCGCCTTTCAAAAATGCAAATAGCAGCTAGGATAAAGATAGCGAGAATAAAGATGCAGCAAACGGGGAATTCCCAAGGGTGAACACAGAAGAAGGAAACAGAGGATACGCAGACGATAAAGCAAGAAGAGAAAAGAAAGGGTCACTGGTAGGCTGTTTCTGCCAACTCGACAGAAATGAAAACACAGGACAAAGGGGTTCAAGCCTTCCACCAGTGACTGTCTTCACTGGGAGGCTGTTTCTGCCGACTCGACAGAAATGAAAACACAGGACAAAGGGATTCGACCTTCCACCAGTGACCGTCTTCACTGGGAGGCTGTTTCTGCCAACTCGACAGAAATGAAAACACAAAAGGCACAAGAAGGGGGCAGGAGGGGATGGAGACACTCATAACAAACCACTCAGATGCATGTCTGGCCGGTGAGGAACTTAGCCATAGTGGATCAGCCTGAGAAGTGACTTGCGGCCGGTGCCTAAACCAGCACCACCCTAGACCATATGTTCCTCGTGGAATCGCAGACAGCCCAATCGGACTCCGTAACCTTAAAGGGATCTTAAGGATGCCAATTCGTGGAGCCACAGACTCAGTACAAGGACGAAGACATCCAAGACTGCACAATCACTCACACATACACACAAGACAAGGGAATTCAAGCCTTTCCCCCAGTGACCATCTCATCCTTAACACGAGACTGTTTTCGAGCCCGGTCCCATACCAGGGTGTGCGCCAAGAGAGAGGCGACCCTCAGAGACACTCACTTTTCCGTGAATTCGTCGGCCGACATGAACTTGACCGGGTGTTCGGTGGTCCCCTAGTGCCCCACGCTGGGCGCCAGGTGTGGGGTCCCCCCTGCGGGCATCATCCTGTCCCGCAGGGAGGACCCTTCGTGGGGCTAAGGAGGGGATGCAACCAAACGAAGAGACGCAGAGCCAGAAGGAGGAGGAGGAGGAGGAGAGAGAGAGTTTATTCTACTGCAGTTACAATACTTATACCTCTTGGTGGGAGGGGGTGGTATGCATGCTTGGACCCCCACAGGAACAATAGTAAAATGTTGATCAGGCATGGCCGTTGGCTAGTGAGACAAGTGGTGAAATGATAAGATCACAGGAATCCCAAGCAGCCTCCGCTTGACTAGACGATAAGAGCCAAGCTCTGTAAGATGGCTCCCTACAATAATTCAGTCCAAATAAAATGAATTACCTAAACCAGTCATTTGAGTTTATTTGTTTTTTTTTTGGGGGGGGGTGGGGAGCAGTTTGGTGTTTGGGTCACACCTGGCAATGCACAGGGGTTTCTCCTAGCTCTGCACTCAGAAATTACTCCTGGCCATGCTCAGGAGACCATATGGGGTGCCAAGGGATTAATCGCAGGCCAGCCGCAGTGCAAGGGAAGTGTCCTACCCGATGTATTATATTTTCAGCGTATAGTTTTTAACCTTTATATTTCTTTTGGACCCTGGACCAGCAGTTATTCAAGTGGCAATAACTGTTTCACTCACTGACACATTTCTGGACGCTAATTTGGTTCAGCAGTTGAAAACCACTGGCATTAGATATGCACATTATGTTGTTAAACAGTAGCTTTATTAATTAAAAGAAAATATTATTTTAACTTTAATAAATAACCGTTGATTAGAATTTGAGAGAAAAATGTTAGTGTTAGGGTTTAAGAAAACTTCAAGTTTCATGGCGCATATCAATAGGAGGAGAATAATCCAGCAAATTCTTTTTCTATGGGTGGCATAAAAAAGAGAGAAAGAAAGAAATGAAAGAGTTTATGTGAGGAACTAGAGATAGACTAGTATTGCCTCTAACTACAAGGAAGAGGTAAAAAGTAGACTAATATTACAAACTCACTCAAAGTAATTAGCTTAGAGTTCTTAAATGATGCTGTCTCTCCTCCCTATTTAATGTTGCTTATTGGTCTTCACCTTTTAAAATTTCTAATGATAATTAAACATGTTGGTTAATAATAGCTACTAACCGAAACTATGAAAATAATTATCTGCTTGGGCCATATTCTTTCAAGTCTGACATTTTGGAGTCTTATTTTTCCGTTCTGTAATTTAACATTATAATGCTTCTAACCTAAAAGAAATGGAGCTATAAAGGGAGTGAATATGCACACAAGTAGATGTGTCAATCCCATAGCTATAGAGGTGGAAGATGTACATGTATGACTGATTAGTGCAAATGTAACATATATTCTTACCTTATAGATCCCAGAGACCCAAGACTTTTCTTTTTTTTTTTTTTGGCTTTTTTGAGTCACACCTAGTGATGCTTGGGTTACTCCTGGCTCAGCCCTCAGGATTACGCCTGGAGTTGCTCAGGGTGCCATATGGGATGCCAAATATGGAACTCAGGTCAGCTGTTTGCAAGACAAATACCCTATCCACTGTATTATCACTCTTACTGCCCTCCCTACCCCCCGTGTCTTCTTTATGGTAGTGAATTGGAGCATGCCTGATATTTGTGAGCACTGGCAATATTTAAAACACTGTAACTGTCAGTTTTACTTTTACTCATTCAATTTTCACCCTGGTTATTTCTAGTTTGGTACCCATCTAACCATTGATGCCTCTAGTTGCAGGTACATGGACGCTGAGTGACTCTTAAGTCTTTCCACACTGTTGTTAGTCTTCTCAAACATGCTTTATACTTCTTTTCTTAAAATTTATTATTTTGATTTATTATAGTCTAGGTAGTTCAAATAGTATTAAAATCATAACATTCATATACAAAATCACTCCAGCACCACCAAAGTGTTAATGACTAGACGCTACGATCTCTAGGTCACCCCTTGTCTGCTATTCTTTTCTTTGCCCTGCCTTCACTATTTAGTAATTGGTTTTGTATTCCAGTGCCAAGGATTTGTCGTTGTTTAGTTCTGTCTAGTGTCTTGTGTTATCTTGATATTCTACAGACTCCAGTCTTTTTTTTTTTTTTTTTGCTTTTTGGGTCACACCCAGCGATGCTCAGGGGTTACTCCTGACTTTCTGCTCAGGAATTATGCCTGGCAGTGCTCAGAGGACTCAGGAGACCATATAGGATGCTGGGAATTGACCCGTGTCGGCCATATGCAAGGCAAAAGCCCTATCCGCTGTGCTATCGCTCCAGCCCCAACTCCAGTCTTTTTGTAAACTTCAGCCTCCACTTGTGAAATGGCTCTCTTCCCTGTCATGTCAGAGAGGCATGGACACACACTCATGTGAACCTCTGTACTCCTCACTACTTTCTCCCAGTCTCCAAAGATTCGGAATCTGCTCAGCACCTGTGCTAGGTGTCTCCCTTACCTATCCCCAACAATCTGAACTGTGGTTCTTTGCTCTTGTTTATCACAGTATGTATTTTCTCTGAAAGTGACATTGTGTAACTTAAACAAACAAGCCCTGAAGTGATTAATACATTTACCCTTGGCAGGCATACTTCTCAGTAGAGGGTTTTGCATTTGCTATTTCCATTCTTACATGACTAATTTTAAAAGTAGTTTTTGTTCCACTACTGTAGTGAAAATAGTCAATATCTTTTGAATGACCAAATCCAACAGATCCTTTTTAGTTTCAGTTTAAAACTTACAAGGTTTCGATTGCTCTTTACCTGCATGACTAAACACTGAGTCAGAATTCTAGATCATTGAGATGAGGCTTTATTCCTTGTCCCCTGCAGTTTCTCTCCATTTCTTTGAAAATATACTTTTTTCTTGGTCTCCTTTTCCATTCTCCTGTCAGCTCCATCACTGGGGTGAACACCATGACTCACTGTGACCTACTGGGGATATTTTTTCTTTTTGGGTCACACCCAGCGATGCTCAGGGATTACTCCTGGTTCTGCACTCAGGAATTACTCCTAGCAATGCTCGGGAGACCATATGAAATGCCAGGGATCGAACACAGTTTGGCCACGTGCAAGGCAAATACCCTACCCACTGTACTATCGCCCTGGCCCCCCTACTGGGGCTAATACTTGTTATATGTATCCTAATGGATTTTTTTTATATTCCCAGAGGTTCAACTACCATTAACGTCCCCAACATTTTTCTCTAGTCTTCCCCTTCTTTTATGTTTAATATATTTAGAGGCAGAATAGACATTCATATAGTTATGTACAAATATATCTATATATCTGTGAATGCACATATACATATGTCCTTAAAATTCAAAATTAGTACACTATTTTCTCCATTTATTTGTCTCCATCATATAATCTACATAATTATATGTGGAAAACACATACGAACCTGTCTTTCATACTAGAAATTTGAGCACCCTGTGTATAGCATATCTATTTTGAGCCCATACCACCAATGCATCTTGTAGTTCTAAATTTTCTGTAATTTATGTCCTTTCCTCCTTTACTTCCATTGTCATTATTCAGGTCTTCATTAGCATTTCAAAAATGGAAAAAATAATCACATCTATCTTTCTGAATAAGGTGCAGACTTAATGAGATAACATACATTAAAAATTTAAATTCTGTATGGTATACCTAATAAATGTTGACTTTTATTCATATTCTAATCTTAACTCTCTTAAAGCATTTCACATCTTGGTACTAGAATTATTAAATCTGAGAATGAAATATTACTGAAACATTTGGTGCTTTACAGTGGCAGATTTACTGTGACACTCATGGAATAAAAAAGTTTATATTATCCTTCACTTTTTCAGCCCCCCTTCTTAGTCCCTGTACTTCGTTTCACATTTATAATTTTATATTCTTCTGAGGAAGGCCCCCTGAATTGTAAAAGCCACAGGCCTCATAAAAGCCAGACTTTTACCTGACCATATATATATGACTTAAAACCTCATCTACTTAAGGTTCTGAGGATGTTGAAATTTATAGACAGGAAGAGTTATATGGATCTTCAATAGGTGTAGCTGAGCAGAATCTTCTAGTCAGTCCAGAACTTATCAAAATCACCTCCCCGATGGAGACAGTCCTGTATGTTTTGTGCTAACCACGAAAAATGTGTGCAGGAGCACACCAACAAAAAGATTCACTGATCACCCACACAGAGTTTAAGACTCTTTACTCTTAGAGGTTATCACTTTAGTTTTCAGTGTTTTTAGTTGACACAATTTCTTCTTTCTCTAACATGTATGACAGTAAATACATATTGTCGGACACCGAGAAATGAGAAAAAGCAATGAACATATATCTCTTTCATTTTTCTTTAATTGTATTTAGTTATATATGTAACAGTTTCTATTATAGTCCAGCTAAAATACCATACTTACATATGAATTTAGATCAAATGAAAATGAAAGGATATTCACATATAATTTTACTCAAGATATTATTATTATTCCATTTGCTTTCCTATTTTATCTGTGTAGTCTTTATTAAGATATCAGCCACATACCATGAAATTCTCTCATTTAAATGGCTTTTAGATTACTTAAGGATGTGGGTAACCATTAGCATGGTCAATTTAAAAATATCTAAATCATTTCAAAAAAAACTAGGTGATATTAATCCTCCCATCATCCACCTCTCCAACCCTAAGCAATCATTAATCTGCTTTATGTATTTAGAAATTTTCCTGTTCTGGAAAATTTATGTAAAAGGAATTATATCATGTGTGATATATTTTGGCTGACTACTTTTGCTAATTCAAGTCATTGATATGCCTCACTGTTGAAAAAACAGTTAATGGGCAGTAACTGAATTATCTTCTCCCCTTTCCTAATCACCCCGTGATGCTGGTGTGCTAATCTCAGGACTATCCATCAGAGTATTACTATCTTTGACTCATATGGCTGACTTATGTCATTGCTCACAGATTCCTTGACGGAGCCAGAAAATTGAGTCATGTGCTCTGATTTGACCTCAGTTCAAGCTGACTCAAATGTTTGAGCTGTTGAGAATGTTCATTCATTTTTTTTTCTTTTAGTGCAGGGATATAGCCTGATTGGAATATTGAGTTTCTCCCATCTGTTTAAATTCCTTTAAAGAAACATAATATTTTTATTCTCATTTTATTTCCAATCAATAATCTTCGTGTTTCTCAGGAAAAAAGATTTTACACTTGTAGTCAACATTGTTATTTTTGAAATTAGCAATACATTAAAATATATAAAAATTAACTAATTTATTTGAGTTATAATTGTGTGGTTCTGACAAATCTTAAGATAATATGGGGCCTGGGAGAACTTCTGCGTCAGGGTTTTCTTTTCTTAACTTGGTATCTAATATTTAATTTATGAAGTGATTTATTTTTTTTTACTTTAATAAAAACAGATTCTAACACAATTATAATGTCAATAATTAACTTGAAAAATAAATCAGAATCTTTTCATGAAAATGTAAACCTGCTGGCAAAATAAAAGCATTCCCAAGACAAAATATGATATATTTCAAACCTCTAAATAATGGTTATTTTTTTTTTTTTTAATTAGAGAATCACCGTGAGGGTACAGTTACAGATTTATACACTTTTGTGCTTATACTTCCCTCATACAAAGTTCGGGAACCCATCCCTTCACCAGTGCCCATTCTCCACCACCCGTAAACCCAGTGTCCCTCCCACCCTCCCCAATCCCATCTCCCCCCCACCCCACCCTGCCACTGTGACAAGGCATTCCCTTCTGTTTTCTCTCTCTAATTAGCTGTTGTGGTTTGCAATAAAGGTGTTGAGTGGCCGCTGTGCTCAGTCTCTAGCCCTCATTCAGCCCGCAACTCCCTTCCCCCACATGGCCTTCGACTACAATGTAGTTGGTGATCGCTTCTCTGAGTTGACCTTTCCCCGGAACGTGAGGCCAGCCTCGAAGCCATGGAGTCAACCTCCTGGTACTTATTTCTACAGTTCTTGGGTGTTAGTCTCCCACTCTGTTATTCTATATACCATAGATGAGTGCAATCTTTCTATGTCTGTCTCTCTCTTTCTGACTCATTTCACTCAGTATGAAACTTTTCATGCCCATCCACTTAACTACAAAATTCTTGACCTCCTTTTTTCTAACAGCTGCATAGTATTCCATTGTATAGATGTACCAAAGTTTCCTCAACCAGTCATCCGTTCTGGGGCATTCGGGTTTTTTCCAGATTCTGGCTATTGTAAACAGTGCTGCGATGAACATACATGTGCAGATGTTGTTTCGATTGTACTTTTTTGCCTCTCTGGGATATATTCCCAGCAGTGGTATTGCTGGGTCAAATGGGAATTCAATATCTAATTTTTTGAGAGTCGTCCAAATTGTTTTCCAGAAGGGCTGAACCAGTCGGCATTCCCACCAGCAGTGAAGAAGGGTCCCTTTCTCCCCACATCCTCTCCAACAGCGGTTGCTTTTGTTCTTTTGGATGTGTGCTAGTCTCTGTGGTGTGAGGTGGTATCTCATGGTTGTTTTGATCTGCATCTCTCTGATGATTAGTGATGTAGAGCACTTTTTCATGTGCCTTTTGGCCATTCGTATTTCTTCCTTGGTAAAGTTTCTGTTCATTTCTTTGCCCCATTTTTTGATGGGGTTGGATGTTTTCTTCTTGTAGAGCTCAACCAGAGCTTTATATACCATTGATATCAACCCCTTATCTGATGGGTATTGTGTAAATATCCTTTCCCATTCTGTGGATAGTCTTTGTATTCTGGTCACTGTATCTCTTGCGATGCAGAAGCTTTTTAGTTTAATGTAGTCCCATTTGTTGATCTCTGTTTTTACTAGATTGCTTAGTTCCGTGTCACCTTTGAAGATACCTTTATCTTCAATATCGTGGAGGGTTTCGCCGACCTTGTCTTCAATGTACCTTATGGTTTGTGGTCTAATGTTGAGGTCTTTAATCCATTTTGATCTGACTTTTGTGCATGGTGTCAGGTCAAGGTCTAAACCCATTTTTTTGCATGTGGTTGTCCAGTTGTGCCAGCACCATTTGTTAAAGAGGCTTTCCTTGCTCCACTTCACATCTCTTGCTCCCTTATCAAAGATTAGATGGTCATACATTTGGGGTTGTGTGTAGGGATATTCCACCCTGTTCCATTGGTCTACGGCTCTGCCTTTGTTCCAGTACCATGCTGTTTTAATTGTTACTGCTTTGTAGTAAAGTTTGAGGTTGGGGATGGTGATGCCTCCCATCATCTTTTTCCCAAGAATTGTTTTAGCTATCCTTGGACGTTTGTTATTCCATATGAATTTTAGGATTTCTTGATCCATTTCTTTGAAGAATGTCATGGGTATATTTATAGGGATCGCATTGAATCTGTATAATGCTTTAGGGAGTATTGCCATTTTGACAACATTGATTCTCCCTATCCACGAGCAGGGTATATGTTTCCATTTCCTCATGTCCTCTTTGATTTCATGGAGTAGCGTTATGTAGTTTTCTTTGTAAAGGTTTTTTACTTCCTTGGTTAAGCTGATGAAGTGATTTAAATAATATATATTTATCTAAATATATATCTAATTTGTGTTCTATTTAATTTCTAATATTTAAATATATGTCCTAAAATTTTATAGTTTTGTTGTTACATATGTACTTTTGCATTTCTTCATACATTTTCCTTTTAAAAATAATTTTTGTTAGAAATTTTATTTTATTGACGAGTAAAAAGGGTTTATTCTTTTGGACTTCATTTATTTATTTTCATATCTAGGCTTTAAACAAGTTTCCAGCTCTCAGTCTTAACCCGTCAAACCCACCACACCTGTCAATATCCTTCCACCAGTCACCCAAAGTTGTCTTCCTTTCCTCATCCTTAGAAAACTTTTTTTTTAATTACTAAAGTTAGGATCACACGCTTTTAATAGTGTTGACTCATGGTCACTATAAACTACCAAAATGTCCATGATCCTTGACCACTGCCCTTATATTATGACCAGTCCACATCCTCATCACATCCTCATTTACCTCTCCCTACTTCTCCTTCCTGGGCATTATCATTTTATTTCTACAATCCAGAGGACAGGATTTGCCATAATTTCATTCCTTTCATTCTCTTTTCAGGTTGATTTTCAAGGGATTTAAATAATAATCAAATCAGTCTAAATTCTTGCCCTAGGAAGTTCAGATATATTAGTGGGTGGAAGTGACAGAAATTAGACCCTAAGAACCCTTGATAGATAGTTTATACCAATAGATGTTTGCCTTCAGCCCTTTTACCTGGTTCTAGAAATTGTTTCAGAACTGAAGTTCACCTTAGTTGATTCAGGGAGAGTGAAACTTTGAATTTTCACTGGAACGTTGGAAAATTGATGTTTGTTTGTTTGTTTGTTTTCCTAAACTAAATTACCTAAACTGCTAGGATATAACCCAGAGGTAGTAGAGAGGGTCTTCAATAATGAAGCCAGTATTAAGTAAAACAAATTTTAAAGGCAAAGAAAGATGGCACTTCTTGACTGCTGGTGATGTCCTTGTAACGGATGTCCCTGCACACATGCTAGGTACTGAGTCAGTGAATTACCACTCTGTCCTCTGTCATTTTTCCCTGGACTTCTAACAGGGAGAAAATTGATTTGAGAAATGCAGAGCACAAAGCCTGTTTTCTTTCTGCATTACCAGTGATCATCAATTCCAGCTATACATCTGTGGCACTTCTGTACCGAAGACAAAATGCAGGACTGACCCTAGACCTACTGAATCATTACCAGGTTATAGGAGATATAGGATCCTGCATTGCAAACGTTTTCATCCAGGTTACTCTCATAGTTACGCTATACTTTAGAGTTGGGGAAGCACTGGTGCACAGTGCAGTAATACCATTGTATATCACCATGTTCAACATGAAGAAAATCGGACCCAGGAAGTGTTAAGTCTCTTCAGGAGGCCACACTGAAGGTAGCATCAAGCCTTATCAGTAAGCCTGTAAGTTGACTGAATCTTTGCCTATTGCCTTTTCTTTTATGCTGTGCTATGTATTTAGATTTTTTCCCCATCAACTTCATTAGAATTTTCTAGAAAATGAAACCTGAGGGAAGAATTATATACTGCTGAGTGACTTGGGAGATGCAAATTCAGAGCCCTGGAGTGAGAAATGAAGAGAAATAGGGAAGGAGGAATGGGAAGCAAAACAATGAATGATACATGAGCTGGTGCTTCAGTATCCACGATTTACCCCCATGATTTAATAAAACAAGCTAGTGTCCGAGCTAGCAAGCTGTGCAGAGAAGGGATAAAGGAATAACTCAAAGATAGAAGAGCAGCAGTGTTGGCCGATGCAGCAAAAGCCAGGAAAAGTATTTGCAATGCTCACCTGTCCTTCGCCAACTACAAGACCAAGAGCACTGCCCTCCTGATAGATCTATGGATGGATCCTATGGATAGATCCTGATGAATCTATCACATCTTCCAGAAGGGCAATGGAGATGATTATTCATGACTTTTACTCGGATCTCTTTGACAGTCACGTCCACCTGCCCACATACCAAATTCTGCAGGATGGGTATGTCGTTCCCAACATCCTCCCTTCCGAAACCCGACATGCCATTTCATCAGTAAAGACACGTACAGCACCAGGTCCAGACAAGGTCAGACCCGAACACCTGAAAAATTTGTTGCCAGTACTTGCCAATACACTGGCTCGACTCTTCACACACTACCTGTCTGAATGCAAGTTTCCATCCCAATGGAAAATCAGCAGGACCGTTCTGTTGTACAAAAAGGGAGACATCCATGAAATCAGCAACTATTGCCCAATGTGCCTATTGTCCATCGTCTACAAGTTATTCACTCAAGTCATCCTGAATTAGATTGGCAGAACACTAGACAAAGGACATCCATGCGAGGAAGCCGGGTTTCAAAAAGGATTCTGCATGATGGACCATATCTACATGGTGACCAAGCTCATTGCGGTTTCAAGAGAGTTCAATATGCCGCTTTGTCTAACATTCATTGATCTAAAGAAGGCCTTTGATTCTGTTGTGACTGAAATGATCATCGAAGCCATAGCCAAACAGGGTGTTCAAACTCAGTACATCAAGATTCTCCTCGAGCTGTATTACAGATTCATCAGCAGGATCTCACCATTCTACAAGGAAGTGATCATTGACACAGTGAGAGGGGTTCAGCAGGGCAATACCATTTCACTGAAACTCTTCAGTGCCACCCTCGAGAACATCATGTGATGACTGGAATGGGAAGCAGTAGGAGTGAAGATAGAAAGTTGGCAACTACACCACCTCTGCTTCGCTGATGACATCGTTCTCATAACACCAAACATTAGCCAAGCAGCACAAATGTTGGCCAACTTTCACCTCAAGTGTGAAAAGGTCGAACTGCAGCTGAATCTCAGCAAAATAATGTTCATGAAAAACAAACTAGTCCCTGATGTTCCATTTGCTCTCAACAGAACTAACATCTCTGAATGCAGCAGCTATGTGTACCTGAGTTGAGAACTCAACATGAGGAACAACTTGGCGCCAGAACTACACAGGAGGAAGAGAGCAGCGTGGAAAGTCTTCAAGAGTGTCGAGGAAGTGGATAAGAGGACAAAGAACATCCACTTCCAAGCACATCTTTTCGACTCCACCATTCTTCCTGCACTAACATATGCCTCAGAGACCTGGGCCCTACAAAAACAGGATGAGAACGCTATTAGGGTATCCCAAAGAGGAATCAAAAGAGCTATGCTGGAGTATCATGTTTCACTCAAGTGAGAGAAGGTATCCGGAGTTCCGACCTCCATCAATGATCAAGAATCAGGGACGCTGTCTTGTTTGCCAAGGTGTCAAAAATCAGATAAGCCAGACACGTAATATGCAATTCAGAGATGACTGCTGGACTAGAGCTGTTACTGACTGAATTTCATGGGATGTCAAAAGACCGAGTGGCCCCCCACCTACAAGATGGTCAGACTTCTTCATCAAAATCCTGAATGAATGGTTTGAGGCTCTTACTGTTCCTGGAGTGAGCAGATACCATTGGGCTACAGTAGCACAGGTCAGGGGCAAATGGAGACATTACTGGCACCCACTTGAGCAAATCAAAGATCAACAGGATGACAAGTGATACAAGTGATTTAATAGAATGAGTCATTCAGCTGTTGAATTTTTGCAAAGTTGTTTGAAATGGGAGTTAGTTGAAGAGTCAACTTGAATGATGAAGATAAAGACTTTTATCTGCACATTTTACATCATGCCTCCAGTGCTATTTGCCATAGTTGACGCCATGGGAAGGAAATAGTCCTAGCTTTATCAGTATTGAGGGTTGGGAGACTTGAGGCTACACCTAGTGGTGCATAGGGATATTCCTTTCTCTGTATTTTGGAATGAACCTTGGCAGTATAAATGGTACCATATACAGTTCCCAGATAGAAGCAGTATTAGTCACATACCAGGCAAACGCCTTACCTCTGTACTATCTCTCAGCCCTCTGTGCTCCTAGAATTTCCATTGACATCCTGGCCCCAAGGCTTGCCAGGTTCTCTACCTGACAAGAGGAGCCAGAAACTCGAGGCATGGAGTGGATGGATCTGTCTGTACAGCAGCACTAAGGGACTGAGTACTTCAGTTCTGAAGCAAATTATGGGTCATCCTCTGGCATGGAGATGGGACAGATGCTTAAGGCTGCTAGAGGTGGTATAACCAAGACCATCTCAGCAAAGCACAACAAAATGTTTCCCGTGTAGCTGAGTTGTATTCATTGATGTTTTCAAGAATTCTCTGGGTTACATTATCAGCCTCTTTTCAATATAGGCAATGTCCACTTTTATTTCCTTTATCCTCTTTCTGACATGTTTCATCCCACATCCCGAACAGCTTGCCCCTAAACTGGGGATCCTGGGTCTTTCTTGATTCTGAAAATTGACCTCTGGAGGTAATATCACCCAGTTTATCTCTTCTCTGGGACAATTGCCTGATTATAGAATTGCATCCAACTAAATCACCTTTCTCATCTAGCTTCTCTCACACATCGGTTCTATAACTAACTCAGCATAGTTGTAATACCTTTGACTATGCATCTTTATACTTATATTTTAATATAAATATATTCTCAGTTGATAAATAGTTCACTTTGCCTTCTTTTTTCCATATCCATGGATAGTGAGCGTGCAAGTTTAAAAAGATAAGTGAACTTTTCATCAGTCTTATTCTTTCTATTAGGAATTCAATAGTGAACATATGTTATGCAGTAATATGTTTGAGAAGCATTTAATCAAAAATTGCATAAGCCTTTTGTCCTAGTTTAAGTGTTGGCTGAAGTACACGCTGCATGTTGGCTTGCTAGCAGCTCCCTCGGACTAATTTTCACAGTTAGTAAATCGGTCTGCAAGAACTTAAAAAAAAAAACAACCAAAAAATCTATTTCAAACAGATTTTATTTTTATTCCAAGACAATAGAGAAAGTTTATTATATTCAGAATTGAAAATGCAAAACAAAGTTAATTTACTATCAGCAATGCCCTGCTTCCCTCCCCACGGAGGGGTTAATTGGAAAGGGAAGTCTAATTTCAGTACTTTTCTTTTGGAAGTTTTATCTTCTTGAAAAATTGATATGAGAAAGACAACTTCTGAGTTAAAATACTGGCAAACTCGATATCCATGATAGATTCTTTCCTCATTTTCTATTAATTGATGCATGAATGCACGCAGAAAATCAGAACTTTAATAGTAATGAAATCGATAGATAACAGCCCTCTATTTGCATAAATCCTATGAGAAATTCCCAGTAATTACTGAGCTGATGTGGCCTGATAGGGAAACATACTTAATAACCTACACAGGTTTGTGCTCAAAGAACACATAATTTAGGTAGGAAGAGGAAAGAATTTAGTCTCATCATCTGCCATTTCTCAGGAATGTATCAAAAATACCTGGGAAACTGCCTTCTCACTTCTTAGCACCTGACACATATTATGTATCAAAAATATATTCAAAAATATATGAAATAATTTCCAAAGTGGTCACTGTCTTATTTTACATCTTGCTCGTGTGCTCTATTAACTCTTGGCTTTTTGTATCCCTCATGATAAAGCAAAATCCCTAGCTAAAAACGACTCCAGCTAGGAGGAAAAAATGGAGGAATATTTTTCTTAAACTGTGGAGGCATAAGGCCTTGAGTACCATAAGGCACTTGCCTTGCACAGCACGGATCCAAGTTCTATCCTTGGCACCACATATGGTCCTGTGAGCCCACCCTGAGTAATCCCTGAGCATAGGGCCCAGAGTAAGACTTGTGCACTGCTGTGTGTGGTCCCCCAAACCAAATAAGTAACACAATACTATCAAGGTATTAAAGGAAATAAACTGGATGAGTCCATCAGATCTCGCAAATAGAATTCTAAAGAAAGGATGTGCTAAAGAAAGGAATAAGATGAGATGTTCAACACAGATATATCAATTGCTAAATGCAAAGAACTTCCAATATGAAATCAATATTTTCACAATTGGAAGTGAACAACAAACAGATATATTAATTTTTTAAAAATATTTCAACGTAGTGGAAATCTCCAAACTTATTTCCATCTCACCACATAATCTGAAAATACGTAAAGCAGAAATTGACAGATATAGTAGGAGTAACTGTTGCAGGTGAGTTATGTGAAGTGGGTTGAAAAATAACAGCCTGAGAAGACAGGGTATTGATTTCCTCTTTATCTACTTTTGTCATTTTTAGAAGTGCCTAGGAGGGTTAGGATTCACAGAGTCTGCCAAGAGTACTGATGTGGCAGCATAGAATTTGTGTCTCACCAGCACAATCCAGCAGTTATCAAACTGCACCGGAGACCCTCTTGATTTTCACTGTTTGGGTGCTAATCCCCACCACCCAAATTCTCAGAGCAGTGGGCTCAGGCTGGAGTGAGGAATTGGTCTTTGGAGGAAAAGGAATATCAGTCCTAATCTCTCCCAAAGAGGTTTTTTCCTTCATAGGTTCATTGCCTCTCTTCGCAGAGAAGAATCTCAGGAAGGAGATGAATAGTGAAGTAAAATCAGTTTGTTTGGGAAATATGAGACAAGAGAAAGAAGAATACGGGCTTAAGAGCCAATGTGGGCTTCTCCAGTATACATCAAGTATACATCCCAGTCAGAGCTGCTGGCTAGTCCCCAAGATGAGAATGAGCACCTTCAAGTAAAAGAAGAAGAGTACACATCTTACACAGGGACCTCATAAGGGAAAATGCACATCTTTGTAAAGTTAGCTTTTGGAAAGTTTTCTCAAACATCCGCCAAAATTCTGCTGCTAGAATGTTGTCAAGGGAGAGAGCTAAGAACTGTTGGTTTTCTTTCATATTCTTAGCATGACCTTCATTTTAACCTTTGCTCTCCTCCTGGGGTCCACCCAAACTCTCGGTCTGGAATTCTGCATCTCAGAAGTTTTCTTGGTGCTTGAAATCGGCCGTGTATCTGAAAGGCTTCATGGCTTTCGCCTGGTTTGGGATCCAGTGTCTTCCTGATTCACGTTAAGAGGTCCCTTATCTCTCCTGCCTGCAACAGGAAGTTATTCACAGTTAGAGTGGGCAATTTTATTATACCTCTAAGTAACTACTAAATTAGAACATTAGTAAGGCCCTAGTCATCTTGACAAGTAAAATTCATAAGATAACGCTTTTTTGATAACCTATTTAAAGTCTAGTGTGGCTATGCTGGAACAGATTGGCCACTTTTTTTTTAAGCTTTTTGGGTTACAACCAGCGATGCACAGGGGTTACTCCTGGCTCTACACTTAGGAATTACTCCTGGTGGTGCTGGGGAACCATATGGGATGCTGGAATTGAACCCAGATCAGCCACGTGCAAGGCAAACACCCTACCTGCTGTGCTATCGCTCCAGCCCCGGATTGGCCATTCTTAATATTTACTTCTCACAGTATTTTTATGTCTATGGCCTTTTTCCTGTGCTTTAGGGCTTAGCTTCTTAAGATTTGGTGGCAACCCCATATGGAGTTGTGTAACTGAATTGGGCTTGTGTGGAAGGGGCAGAAAGTGAGCCCCTCCCCCCCAAAATGGCAACACTACAGGGTTCAAAAAGATTCCAAATTTACAGGTGAATCAGATGTGTTTCTGGAAGTGTTTGCTCCTGTTTTGTTTTTCTGTGAAAGGAATCATGAATGGAAAGAGTTTAAGAAGGCCTGCTTTAGGGCCATCCTTCTTAGGAAGGATGGACAAATTTGACAGGGAGCTGCATACCAGTTTATTCTTCTTTTTTTTTTTTTGCTTTTTGGGTCACACCCGGCAATGCACAGGAGTTATTCCTGGCTCTGCACTCAGGAATTACCCCTGGCAGTGCTCAGGGGGCCATATGGGATGCCGGGAATCGAACCCAAGTCAGCCGCGTGCAAGGCAAACGCCCTACCCGCTGTGCTATTACTCCAGCCCCACCAGTTTATTCTACTTTCAAAATCTGAATAAACCTCTTGGGGAGAGAAGTCCTGTGCTCTCAGCCATTTGAAGCTGGGTATAGATCAAAGGTCACATGCCTTCATCATGCATAATATTCTTCAGACAGCATTTTTTCTTGCTTGTTTCCTATTTCTTTTTTTCTTTATTTTTTTTCTCTTTTCCCATTTCACTTTTCCTTCCGTCTTCCTTCATTTCTTTGTCCTTTTTCCGATCTGCCCCTAGCTCTCCATTAAATGCAATATCACCACTGCATGGATAAGAAGAAAACTTGTTCTGAGTTTAATCCCCATGGTCCACGATACCCCTTCCCCTACCCTTGCCATTGCAAACTCGGGTCTATTGACATTATGATAGTCAATAGGAGAAAATTGATATCATAGTGTCATTTGCAAAGCAACAGAACTTTTGTCTCTGATGAGTGTATGATGATTTTTTTATATCCTGGCTGAAGAGAAATGCTGATTTTTTTTGTTACTCTGAGATCATCATCTGAGCAGGAACCATATGTGCCGTGTTGAAATACAAAGAAGGAGATCAAATACCTTTTAAGAATCTGGGTCCTATGGACCTTCGCTGCAGCTGGCCTGGATTCTCTTGGATTTGCAGTTGCAAAGGGTTAGACTAGATGGACTGGGCTGGGAGACTATCTCAGTGTCCAGGCTGACAGGGAAGAACTGTACACTCACCTTTTCTGTGCCCAATTTCCTCCCATAACTTTTTCATTTCCTCCCTTAATAGTATATACTTCTTTAGTCCTTCATGGTGATGCCAAAGCAAACATAGTACAACCTATTAAAGGATTTTAATCAGTATTTTAACATTTAAATAACTCACACAGCCTTTTATTATGAAAGTTATTGTTATTTTATTGAATTTTATAATGACATTGACTAGGCTGTTTCATAATTTTCTGAGTGGAGAACAGTAAACTGCACTTAAACTAATAAAGAACTTTTCTTTGCGAAGTAAATCGAGCACACTTTAAAACTTGTAGTTGCTGTTTTCCTTTTCTTTTTTTTTGTAGGAAGCCTCTGGCCACATTTTATGTTTCTTGTTTTAAATAAGAAGTAATGAGCAATCATTAGTATATAATAAATCTGTCACTTTACTGGCATATTTGTGAGGCAGATGCTTATATGCTTAATAAGACACAATAAAATAACTAAAATGGTGACCATCCCAGCTAACATATGATTTTCTTTTTCCCACTAGTATAATAAAATAATATTTATGCTAAACTTTTCAAATAGTAAATAAATGTGGGATCAACTAATAGGAAAAAATCTCTGAAAATATTCATATATGAACATGCAACAAATAAATATTACAGGTTATATAAATGAATTCCTATTATAAATACAATCATGCTTTTAATATTTAATAAACTAAAACTTCTGATTATTGTTTAATGATAATATACTTAAAATTAACTAAAGAAAATTAAGACTAATTTACTAATTATTATGTTTTATCCATATTTTGATGCGCCTTGATAAAAAATCATAAAATATGAAGTCAGAAACAAACCTGAGACAAGTCAAATTATTTTCTACTAGATATTTAGTTATCTTTTTAAGTACTTTGTTTTCTTGATAAAGTTTGGAAGTCACAGAGAGTTTCTAGCTTCTCATCATATTTTAACCAGATCAACTCCAAGGTAATTTCTTTTATACACTCTAATTACAGCTGGGGTATTGTTCAGACACAGTGTGTCTAGATTGTTCCATATCTTTGTGATCCTCAGGTCAAAGGTACAAATGGTAGTCATGTACTATATATCCAAAATTCAAAGGCCATTAGTGAAACTAATACAGTTAAAAATAAAGTACATCCTAGGACTGTGCCTTAGCAAAGAAAACTTTCTACCCACCTGGAAGTTAAAATTCAGGTTTCTTGAACTTATAGCAGTTTTGCTCAGATATTTGAAACACAAGAGCTAGCATCTGGCCATTTGTCTGCTGGTTCCTCTTCCTTATTTCAACTCTTATCATGTTCTGTAGGGTCACCTGTGTACACAAGGTGGATATATGTCAAATCTTGGTTCACATATTCTTTTTAATGGCTTCTCTTATTTACCTTTAAAATCTAAGAAGAGCGGGGAAGAATCCCATGTAAGCACTGGAAATGGAGATCAAAACAGTTTGTAATATCAGTGATGGCCTCCCATAAACTTGGAATTTGGAAGGCTAGGAAGCCTCACTGGGCCAAGCAGACATTGCCTTGCACATGCAAGGTGATGGTGCCAGAGAAAATTTAGAGAAAGATCCTAGAATAGATGGTCTAGGACAAGAAACTTTTCTGGGTTTCAAGATATAAATGGTGTTGGGTGTCTCCTGCAGCAGATTCTGAGTTCAAGTGTTAAGAGCAGGTAATTTGAGAAGTGCTACCAGGAGCCATAGGCCCTAGATAGGAATATGAGCGCTATAGACAATAAAGAGAAACAGATTCAGGAAGTATTGGAGAGCATTTTCTACAAGCAATTTGGGCTCAGTTGTTATAGCGATATGCAGGAGTTGGTATAGAATCCACCTAGTAGTTATTGCAACTAAAGTGCGAAGAAATAAATAATTTCCATCAGTTTTGGCATTGTTTTCTGAAGGCTACAACTGTAGGCATCAGATATCTGTGAGAGGTAAGCACCTTTGTGTGATTAGAGAAAGCCTGTATGGAGAAAAATCATAGTTTTTCAGAAAACTATTGCTAAAAAGGGGTTGGGAGGTAATTCAAAGGTCAGGAGCACAAGCTCTAGTACCACGTGACTCTCTAGCCCCACTTATTGCTCTGGTGGCCCCTGAGCAATGCCTGGTGTGGATCTAGCCACCTTTAGCAGTACTAGGTCCAAGGGGCATCACATCACTGGCCTTGCAGTGAACCCTCCAACATTGCCAGGCAGAGAATTACTGGGGATGATTTCTAGGCCCTGATCCATCTCCAAGAATGCCAAAGAGACATGGCAGGGTTTGTAAAGGATCTCCTACAGTGTGAAAATTGGAAAGGATTATGAGAAAATGTGCTCCTAAAAGGAAATGATGGGATGGTGGCACAAGGAATACAGTAAACTTTTTGAAATTCTAAAAAATCACAATTGTTTTTGCCTTTAGGATTTCACATTTAGGAGAAATAAAGAACTGTTTAATTCAGAAATAGCTTCTTCTAGTCATATGATACTGCTGTGTATGTTTCTGACACGAGTCAATTGAATTGAAATTTTAAAGAAAAAGCAAGTGCTATTTGTTTTTTTTTTTTGTTTTGATTTTTTTTTTTTTTGCCGGGGGTTGGGGGAGGGGGATGGCTTGCTAAACAGTACTTAGGGGATCCAAAGGCAACCCGTGGTGATACTCGACAAACTATATTTGATGGTTCAATGCTAGGGCCTAAGGATGCATAGCTCTTCAGGCCCTGTGTCTCGCTGGGGACCACCAGCATTACTCTAGCAGTATTTAGAGACCTCCAGAACTATACCCCATGGTTATTGGTGGGGGTGGGGTGGGAGGGCGTGTGTTGCTGAGTTTCAGTGTCTGGTCCTGTTCAATACCCAGCATGTGCCCTTGACCACTGTGCTATCTTCCTGGCCTATGCATGTTTTTTTATTAATATATCTTCAAAAACAAAACCGTTATTTCCATGAATTTCTCTGTTGTCATAGATTTATTTTTGGACTTCTGTGGCAGAAGGGCTGGCACTCTGCATTCCTTAGGGTCTGAGCTCATGAACGTTTCATGAGTTGGAAAATGTATACTAAAGAATGCCCTTGGCTTTCACTTTCAGACTCATCAGCATCAATAGGAAATGAATATTTTTAGGGTAAAGGAAACGCATGTAACAGAAAGCTTTTGGCAAACCCTTTTACTTAAGCTTATACATTTTGATTATTATTTGTGATTAAATGGCTAGCTATTCTTTGATGAAAATAATAATTACTGTTCAAATTATTTAAAGTTCATTCGGAGTAGTATAATTTTATTTAAATAACCTAATCTCAATATTAATTTCAGTCTATTCATGCAAGAGAGAAATGAGGTTTCTTTATTCCTTCTAAGAATGCAACAAATTTTGATCAAAAATTATCTTCCCTGATTTGTTCTAATGATGTTGCCATGACTCAAATATTTCTTTCAGAATTAAAGTAATCAATGAACAACTGATGATAAAATGTGCCTGGAGTCTTTTATGACAGGAAAAAGTGTATTCTAAAATTAGATTTGTATTGGAATAGTACAGAATAAAAATAACAACATTCTGTCAGCCCCTGTTTTGTTAGACCAGCTGAGAATCTTGAATTTCGGTTAGATATAATGTAGATCTCATACAAAATTAATTGTCAGCATATAGCATTATATGTGACACATATGACAGAAAGCATATGAAACATACATATGCTATCTAATTCATATATATTATCTTATATAACACATTACATAGAATGTAGAACATACATGCAAACCATAAATTTGTTTTTTAATTTTTTTAAATAAATCATCACGGTGCCAGGGGCAGTTCCTGGGTGTGACCATCTAGCTACTGGAGAATGCGAAATCTGGGCTGAAGAGGCCCAGTACCAATCTGAGCAGGCTTGGAGGTCTCAGCCCCAGGTCCACACACCTGGGTTCCTCTGCTGGTACCTTTATGTGTGAGGCTCGTCCGAATGTGTGGAGAGGGGCCTTGAGCATGGCTGTGGCTAAGGCTCTGGAGGTCTTTGGACTTGGTAGCTCTTCTTGGGGCAGGAAGGGAAGCTGGAGCCCACCCCCTCTGAGAGGCCCCGGGGAAGACAGCCAGGATCAAGGGCAAGAGACTCCTAGGGACTGCCCCCAGTACCGTGTACTCCCACCAATGGCAAACATCCAGAGACTTAAAACCAAGCTCCCAGAAGAGTGTGATGCAGTGGATCTCTTGGCTGCTTCGAGGCCACGAGACATGTTATAGCCTAGTTCTCATTCTGGGGGAACCTGACAAGCTACCAAGAGTTTCCTGCCCACGTGGGAGAGCCTTGCAAACTCCCCATGGTGTATTCATATGCCAAAACCAGTAACAATGCTGGGTCTCATTCCCCTGACCTGAAAGAGCCTCCAATGCAGCATCGTTGGGAAGGACAAGTAAAGAAAGGTTTCTAAAATCTCAGGGCTAGGATGAATGGAGACGTTACTTAGACCACTCAAGAAATTTGATGATCAACGAGATGATGATGATTCATGATGATGAATAAATCATCATGAGATACAGTTACAGATTTATAAACTTTCGTGATTACATTTCATTCATACAATGACAGAGTACCCATCTCTCTACCAGTGCCCATTCTCTACAACAATATTCCCAGTATCCCTCCCGCCACCCCCTTAGTCCTCCCTGCCTTTGTGGCAAGCACATTCCCTTTTACTCTTTCTCTCCTTTAGGGTGTTATGGTTTGTAATATGGGTACTAATTGGCCATCATATTCAGTCCATAGTCTATTTTCAGCACACATCTCCCATTCTGAACGGGCCTTCCAAACATCATTTACTTGGTGGTCCCTTCTCTATCTCAGCTGCCTTTACTCCCAGCATGTGAGGCCGGCTTCCAAGCCATGAAGCGATCCTCCTGGCCCTTATCTCTACTATACTTGGGTGTTAGTCTCCCGTTATACAAACACTAAATTTGTTTTAAAAATTATTTAGAACAGTTAATGTTCTTGTAGAAGTGACTCATTTTCTTGGCATAGAATTAACCTTCTAAATATTTTTATCATTAATTGAATCCTTAAATATTTGTCCATTCACAGTGATATTTGCATTATAATCTTGTACTATATCTTACCTTAGGTCTGAAAGTCTCTATTCCTTTGGTTTTGAGGCCAGAATTGGCTGTTCTCAGATCACTTCTGGTGGTACTTTGGGGACCATATGTGATGCTGAGGACTGAATGGCCTAGGGCTAGGACTTTTTAAAAAATTTATTAATACTTAATTATTTTCAGTTATTCATAGTTGTTTTATTCATATACTATTGCAGCCCCATTACCAGTGTCAATTTTCCTCCACCAATATCCTCAAGTTCCTCCCATACACATGCACCTTTCTAAGTTTAGCTGTTAAAGTTTGGGTCTCTTGATTTCAGTGTTACTGACTCTATAGTTTTGATATTTGGCTCTGTAATTCTCTGATACCACCTTTGTACTTGAATCCACTGACCTGGCCCTGTTGCTTCTCATCGGTGTCCACCCTTCCCCCACCTCCATTTTTACCTTCCTTCTCCCAGGCCTGAGAAATTTTTATAATTATTTTCTCATTTCATGGAGAATTACAAAATGGCAATCTTCAAAGCAACGGGAAGTAAAAACAGCATAAATAAACTGCCTACCATAAAAAAAATCATATTAGGTAAATGTTATAGCACCGTGGTATGGAAGTGTTAATTGAACATGAATATTATTCTTTCCCTTAATTGGACTGGAGCGATAGCACAGCAGGGAGGGCATTTGTCTTGCAAGCGGCCGACCCGGGTTCAATTTCTTCGTCCCTCTCAGAGAGCCCGGCAAGCTACTGAGAGTATCCCGCCCTCACAGCAGAGCCTAGCAAGCTACCTATGGTGTATTTGATACACCAAAAAAAGTAACAAGTCTCACAGTGGAGACGTTACTGGTGCCCGCTCAAGCAAAAATCGATGAACAGTGGGATGACAGTGCTACCGTGCTCACGATCACGATCACGATCACGAAATCCCGTTAATCACCGATTTCTTGGGTGGGCTCAGTAACATCTCATTTCGTCCTTTCCCTGAGATCTTAGAAGCCTATCTCGACTCGGCCTCCTAACG
The DNA here is from genome assembly GCF_027595985.1 of Sorex araneus. Taxonomy (NCBI): domain Eukaryota; kingdom Metazoa; phylum Chordata; class Mammalia; order Eulipotyphla; family Soricidae; genus Sorex; species Sorex araneus. The sequence goes on from NC_073313.1 coordinate 37,266,631, forward strand.
ATGTTGCACTGGGGGCTCTTCAGGGTCAGGGGAATGCGATCCAGCTTGTTACTGGATTTTGCATATGAATACACCATGGGAAGCTTTCAAGGCTGTCCCATGTGGGCAGGAAACTCTCAGAAGACTGCCAGTTTCTCCCAGAGGGAGAAGAAGGCTAAAGAGAGCTTGCTTTTAAGTCTCTCTCTGGATGTTGGCTGTTGATGGGATTACACACACATGGGTTCCTCTGCCGGTACCTTCATGCATGAGGCCCTGTCTGAACGTGTGGAGAGGGGCCTCCAGCATGACTGTAGCTAGGTTCTGGTGGTCTTCGGCCTCTGGGAGCTCTGCTCGGGGTGGGGAGGGAAGCTGGAGCCCATCCCCTCTGAGGGGCCCCGGGGAAGACAGCCAGGTGCGCGGGCAAGAGACTCTCTGCTACCGTGCTACCATGAAAAAAAAATGCCATATATGGTGCCTGAACAATGGTACAATGATAAAGCACTTACCTTGCATGCAGCTGACATGGGTTCAGTCCCTGACATCACATATCCCTGAGGCCCACCAGGAGTGATCCCTTAACACAGAGCCTAGAGTATCCCTAGAATACAGCCGGACATGGAAACAAAATTCCATCTGCTAGTCAGATCCCATATTATTTTGATCTCAGTGAGTCCAAGTACCATAAAAATGTGTGAGACAATTATTCCATGTATCTGATTTTAGCCACTTTTCTTTCCCTGCCTCTTGGTCCCAGTAAGTGAGTCCCTTCAACAAAGAGATACTCCTATTGGCACAGCTATTAAATAGTGGTATTTTTTACTGTATCCTTGAGTATCTCGTGGAGCAGACCTTCCTACAACTGTGTAATATTGGTAAGTAAGCTCTTGTGCTATGTCCTGGACATTTAGGTTAGTGTATCACCTTAATAATATCTTGTATAACCTGGTTTCTTCTAGACAGTATGATAAAATAGAATAGTATTCAAGACTGGTTTTCCAAACAAGAGAGAGAGAGAGAGAGAAAATTTTCCGATTTATGCCAAATAATTAAACTGTTTTTAATTTATTTTTCTAGAACCAGATGCATCTATTGCAGTTCCTTTACGATTTCTTCCTCTCGAATCTGGACGCTACCCATGTAAAATTTTGTTAAAATCAAAGTATGATGTACGTTTCTATCTGATTGAAGGTGTTGTGGATGAACAATGGGTCGAAGGTAGATTTGAGTTTAGAACACGTGCATTTAAAGCCATCACCCAGCATATTCCAATCGTAAGTTCTTCATTGCCACTGCTTGCTGCTATTGCACTCGAGATTTTTAAAATCTCATCTTGAACAATTACCAATTTCAAATTGCATTATGTATAAACCATTTGTTTCTTCAAATTGTCAATTTTATTCCTAAATGTGAATGCTATTGTATTACTCACCTCATAAATCACTTCTGCTGAATCTCTTTGCTTAAAAATTACTCCAAGTTCCTTAACTTATTATTAAAGTACTATTTGAAAGTTCTTCCTTCTGGCCCAACTAAGTAAAGTTCCTCAGGTTATTCTGTTCCAAATTCATTTGTGATCTTAACACTTGATTAGGGTGGGCACATAAAAACTGATTGGCTAAGAAACATTATTGGATGTAGATTAGCATTCTGTTAATTGAAGTGGTAACACAGCATATAAGAAAGTTATATAATTATAAGAATTTTGAATTTATTAGACTGAAAAAAGTTTCTGTTTGTATCTTTAATTACTAAAGACATAACAAGTCAGGTCAAAGCACAAATGCTTCAAAGTGATAAGTAAACTTTGCTTTCTGAGTAGTCAGTATACTTTCTATCATACCTAATTGTGTGTAGAAGTGTAATTTCAAAACCATTTTATCATGCAAGGGGAGATAGCACAGTGGGGAGGGCGTTTGCCTTGCACACTGCTGACCTGGGTTCGATTCCTGGCATCCCATATGGTCCTCCAAGCACCATCAGGAGTGATTTCTGAGTGTGGATCCAGGAGTAACCCCTGAGCATTGCCAGGCCACAAACAAACAAACAAAAGAAATACCAAAAACATTTATCATTATGACAGTAATTAATCAAACAAAAGAGTATTCCTTTAGATATTACTCCATAGCACAGCTAGTGATCAGTGCTTGTCTCTGGTATTGAGAGACCATGTAGTCATCCTCATGCCTTATGTTTATATTTTTGGTACTTTTTTTTTGGACCACTCCTGGTGGTGCATAAAATTCACTCCTATATCTATGCTCAGGGACTGTATGGGATGACGGACATTGAATCTGGATCAATTGCATGCAAAACAAACACCTTTCCCAGAGCATCACCCATGAGTGAATCTATTCCTGGACTGCACGGCTGCAAATGCCACTTTAAACAACACACCCTATCCGTCCTCCAAGATTATGGCACCAAATTTGATAGTGTTCAAAGATGGAGGCAACCAATCTTAGAGGGAAAACATACACTTTTTCACAGATACATAAATAAAAAGCACACAAGGCTCAATCTTTAACAACATGTTAGTGACCTCTTATAGAAGGGCTTTATGATCCCTGGCTGAAATACAACAAACTTCTCTCTCTTTCCTCTAAGGATATTTTTTGTAGCATTTTCAGTGGCTTTTCATAACAAACAATACAAAATATATTATTTCAGTTCTGCTTTGGGGCATGGATTGGGGTTTGGGATCGAAAAACCTGAAATATGGTGGAGCGAAGGTGTAATGGTGGTGGGATTGGTGTTTGAATGTTAGATGTAATCAAATATTGTAAACTACTTGATAAAATTTAAAACATTTTTAAAAAACCTTTTCCACTGTACTATATCTCCAAGGCCTGTTAGACATTATTGACAAGTATGAATTTCAAATGTTGAATCTTTAAAAGAATTTTAAGAGGGAAAATTAAAATTTTAATATAATCTTATTAACTATACATACTATAAAGGATGAGTACAATTGTTTTTTTAAAATGCCATAAAGTATATAGTTTAATTTTTATGAACATCAGTCTTCTGACAATTTTCTACCTTTTTTATACTTCAGGCTAATACGACAAACAAAGAATGGAAATGTCGAGCCGAAATAGAAGGAGATTGGTTTTATGGACCTCCTGTTATATATATTGGACCGAATAAAAAAACAAGCTATCCTCTTACATTCAAGCCTATTTTGGAATGTGAAATCCTGGTATGAGCACATTGATCCTCCAACCCCAATATAAATATTTAAATAAGCCTATATGTGATGTTAGCTTACGGAATTCATGACATATCTTTTGTCCAGAGAATTATATTTTCCATGCACATGATCATTAGTATTCACTCTGCTTGAAACTTTAATGAATGTTTTAACTTAACGGATAAATACTCTGGAAGTCACTCTTGACTGTAATATTTATATCTAGGCTACTTTATATATCATGCTTAGTAAAGTAAAATCATTGCTCTCTTACTTTTATTCATTAATGAATTTGGTACTTCATGAAATATTTTCTTTTTTGTAGTTTCTGTCTGTTTGAACCATACCAGGCAGTGCTTGGCGATTGCTCCTGGCTGTACTTGGGATATCTTGTAGTGCCAGGAATTGAACCTGTGGTCCCAGAAAATATTTTCTTAAGCATATTTCTTTGACAGAGACATAAATACACATATAATTGTTACATTTGAGAATACCTATGCTTTAGAGAAAATAGAAATCAAATATTTTTCAAAGAAAGTTTCATCTTCATTCAGAAGGTGTATTTACACAGAAAATGGAAAAGTCAGTGACCTACACGTGCTTGAAATATCATTTTATTAATCAAATTCAAGATTAATAGACTAGCAGATGTTGTTTGACATAAAACTAACTCCTATTGACTGAAATTTGGCTGATTTGTTACAGGGGAAACTTACTCTAGTAAATGTAGCAGATGCTATGAAACATATCTTTGAAATAAGAGGGATTGGAAAGCCACCTCTGGCAATAGAAAACATCGTGGTGGACTGTCCAGTGGGGATTGATACAAGAAGAACCATAATGGTGCCCAATCACACCAAAAGTATCTTAACATATAAGGTAAGGTTTTGTTGTGCATTTTTTAATTTCAAAAGCTTAACTGATTATATGAGAATTCAAACATATTGAACTTGAAGAAAATGGAGCACATATGGAGATGTTTAAAATTCGACTTTTTTATCAGCCTCTCAGGTCTCGAATTTTATTTAATTAAAAGGTTGAATTAACATCAAATAACTTATGTAAGAATTAATATAAAGTCATAGAACATTAAAATCTACTTCGGCAATGTGTAGTTTCACGTGAAGATCTTGTACATGATAATAAAACATCTTTTTTCAAAAAATTGTGAAGCAGCTTTTCAAATTGTAGTATGACATATCTATACACAGATTGAAAATTTCAGAAGATCATCTTGTCATTTATTGATGTCAACAGTAAAGAAAATGTACAAAAATTCATGATTATTCATGTCTTGAGTTTTTAATGAAATTTTGTCCTTGGTGCTCCTCATTTGATATACTTAATTCATTAAGCCACCATAACAATATTAGTTCTTCTGATACAAAGCATAGGATGTTTTTTCAATCACTTGGAATTTATTTTTAATAGCATTTCAAAGTTTCTTTTAGGAAGACACAGAACAACCAAAATGATCTCATAAAATAAGAAAAATAAGCAGTTGACTCACAACCCCTTACTGAAAACTTAATACAAGCCATCTCTTAAGACTATGATATTAGATAAATTTTTGTATTAGTGTAAGGTAGACATATAAATTAATGGAAATGAACATAATGTCTAGAAATAAACTTAAGTCAATCTGTTTTTGAATTAGTAAAGACTTTCTACAGCTCAGTAAGTAACAAAATACAGTTTTTCAGATGTGTTCAGTGTTTGAATAGGTATTTCTCCAATGGGGTTATATAAATGAATAATAAGTACATTAAATAGAGTCAGTGTTATTAGTCACAAGGGAAATAAAATTAAAATGATATTAAAGTATCAAGATACACCTTCAGAATCACAAAAGAGTACATATGACTCATTTACTGTTGTTTATAATAGGCAAATCTTTAGAGGTGCAGGATTGATATTTGGACACTAGGGTTTGTGCAGTATGATCCTGTAATAAGCTAAAAATATACTAGAGTTAGCTAAAAAGTTGACTGGACTTTCAGTGAAATGCTATTTACATTTTCTTCATATGCTGCATCAATATTGATTTAGAGATGTATTTAAATGCTTTGACTTGTATATTAAATGTCTTATAGAATATACACAGATTTTCTTAAGTAAAAATGATCTTCTTATAAGTTGTTAATGGAAAATAATTATCATTTCCTTTGTTCTATTTTTTATAGGTCTCAGATTTCATTCCATTACATGTAGTGTTTTTTTCTGGTTTCTTTGTATGTAAAAATTGGTTGTTTTAACAGAAGCATTTAAATTTAATTTAGGAGTATTTTTCTTTGTTTTTGCTTGTCACCCTAATTTTGTGTTAATAAAAATATTCTCTAATTCTTGATTTTTACTTCTTTTCATTAGGTTACTTCAGATCTTTCAATAGTGTGGGGAAATCCAGCCATCACTGTACAACCTGATAACATTGTTCCATATATTCTACACATAAACCCTTGGAAACGTGGTCAATATAAAGGTAATGAAATATTTATAATTGCTAACTATCACACCAGAATGGAAATGATGAAAACAAATTCAGACACAATTTACTTTTCCTTTTCTAATTAGTAATCCAGCGGGAAATTTAACTTTGCATCTCAGTTATTAGTTTTCTAAACAATCTGAGCACTGGGACAAACATTTTTCTATTTAATGCTGTATACCCTCTTAGCTATATTTCAGTGGATCTGTGGGACAAATTCCTCAGTGTGCAAATATTTAGTTAAGGATATCACAATTTACAGTCGTGATAAGTACTTTCACACATTGCAAGTTATGAGTCAGGAAACGTTTTGGTAAAAACATAAAAAACATTTATGTGCACACAGATGATATATCAAAACAGATTAAAGGCTTTGCTATGTGTGTTTTCTTCTTTTGTCCTTTATAAACTATTCCTATACGCAAATTGTCCTGATGGTTCTGAGCAGGATTTCCTGCTTTGCAATGGAAATGATTGGCACTTCTACAAGCTTTTGAAAATGAGTGAGATGGCAAGTGATAGAAAAGTAACTAGCTAGAACTGAGGTGCTATGACTCAATAGTGGAATAACTTGTCATATCTTGGGGGCCAGAGCGATAGTACAGCAGGTAAGGTGTTTGCCTTGCACACGGCCAATTCAGGGTCAATTCATTGCATCCCATAATGGCCCCTGAGCTACCAGTAGTGATTCCTGGGTGGAAAGACAGTAGTAAAACCCAAACACTTATGGGTCTGCCCCCACCTGAAACAAACAAACAAGTTGTCTTATCTGGGATAAAATGAAGTGCATTGTGGTGATTGGATCTTGCTATTAGATGTAGGAAAACTGATAAAATTTAGAAGTATAGAAAAAACTAGCCTCGCATCCATGCTCATTTCAACAAATAATATTTGAGGAGTCATTACAAAACATAGGAGGTGCAGAGAACTTTTAGTTCTCTTTGGCACTATTGCGGCAATACAGGAAGATGCCATCATTGACAACATCAATGAGCAATACGATCGACTGGTTCAGCACCGCCATGGTTGTGAGAGGAATACTGAGAGAGAGAAAGCCACAAAAAGACACCTGTTTTCAGAAACTCTCGAGCTCATTTGCCATCGTGGTTTGGCGCGAGCCTCAGGCAATCACAAGCTAATGTCCAAGCTCACAAAGCTATGCAGAGAAGCAATAAAGGAAAACATCAAAGAGAGAGGAGCAGCAGTGTTGGTCAATGCAGCAGAAGCCGGGAAAAGTATTCACAACACCCAGCTGTCCTTCACCAACTGTAAGACCAAGATGACTGCCCTCCGACGTCCTGATGGGTCTATCACATCTTCCAGAAGGGCAATGTAGAAGCTTATCCACGACTTCTAATCAGATCTCTTCGATAGCCACGTCCACCTGCCCACATACCAAATTCTGCAGGATGGATTTGTCGTTCCCAACATTCTCCCTTCCAAAATCCAACACGCCATTTCATCGGTAAAGAAGCATACAGCACCCGGTCCAGACAAGGTCAGACCCAAACACCTGAAGAATCTGCCACCAGTACTCGTCAGTACACTGGCTCGACTCTTCACATGCTACCTGTCTGAATGCAAGTTTCCATCCCAATGGAAAATCAGCAGGACCGTTCTGTTGTACAAAAAGGGAGACATCCATGAAATCAGCAACTATTGCCCAATGTGCCTATTATCCATCATCTACAAGTTATTCACTCAAGTCATCCTGAATAAGAATGGCAGAACACTAGACAAAGGACATCCATGCGAGCAAGCTGTGTTTCCAAAAGGATTCTGCATGATGGACCATATCTACATGGTGACCAAGCTCATTGAGGTTTCAAGAGAGTTCAATATGCCACTTTGTCTAACATTCATTGATCTAAAGAAGGCCTTTGATTCTGTCGTGACTGAAGCGGTCATCAAAGCCCTAGCCAAACAGGGTGTTCAAACTCAGTACATCAAGATCCTCCACGAGCTGTGTTATGGATTCACCACCAGGATCTCACCATTCTACAAGGAAGTGATCATCGACGTAATGAGAGGGGTTCATCAGGGCAATACCATTTCACCGAAACTCTTCAGTGCCACCCTCAAGAACGTCATGCGGTGACTGGAATGGGAGGGAATGGGAGTGAAGATAGAAAGTCGGCAACTACACCACCTCTGCTTCGCTGATGACATCATTCTAGTAACACCAAACGTTAGCCAAGGGGCATGACTTCAACTGTGAGTATGGAAAGGTCGGACTGCCACTGAATCTCATGAAGACAATGTTCATGAGAAACAGACTAATTCCTGATGTTCCATTTGCTCTCATCGGAATGAACATCTCCGAATACATCAGTTAATGTGTACCTAGGTGGAGACCTCAACATGACGAACAACCTGGCAGCTGAGCTGCGCAGGAGGCAGAGAGCAGCATGGAACACCTTCAAGAGTGTCGAAGTTGTTAAGAGGATGAAGAACCTCCGGCTCCAGCACATCTTTTTGTGTCTACCATTTTTTCCTGCACTAACATACGCCTCAGAGACCTGGGCCCTACGAAAACAGGATGAGAACACTATTCGGGTCTCCCAAAGAGGAATCTAAAGAGCTTTGCTCGGAATATCACATTTCACTCAAGTGAGAGAAGAAATCCGGTGTTCAGACCTCCATCAACAACTGAGGATCACAGATGCTGTCTCGTTTGCCAAGGCTACGAAAATCAGATGGGCCAGACACGTAATACGATTTGGAGATGACTGCTGGACTGGAGTTATTACTGACTGGATTTCACAGGATGTCAAAAGAAAATGTGGCCACCCACCTACGACGTGGTCAGACTTCTTCATCAAGACCCTGAAAGAATGTTTTGAGGATCTTCGTGTTCCTAGAACGGCCAGATGCTATTGAGCTACACTAGCACATGGCAGGGACGAACGCAGATGTTACTGGTGCCCACTCGAGCAAATAGATGAGCAATGGTATGACAAGTGATACAAGTGATATAAGGTAAACTAATACAATTTAGAAGTATAGAACAAACTAGCCTCACATTCATGCTCGTTTCAACAAATAATATTTGAGGAGTCTATAAAACATAAGAGGTGCAGAGAACTTTTCCAAAGAAAAGGTGCAGTAAGAACGCTGATCCAGCTAATGCCACTGTACTCCTGTGTGCTGTGATGAAAGTGCCAACATGCTCCTCTCACCTCTGTGTTTCACCTGAGATGTCACCAAAAGTCATTGAGAGCATCTTCTGAATTCTTTCTGTTACTTTTCAGACACTTGGTCATCAATAATTCTCCATGTGATGGATAGATTATGAACTGCAGTTGACATATTCTAAGCAGCCCAATAAAGTAGTATATATAACTATTTTAAGTGATGCATACTTAAATTTATATTTTTTAAAGAAGTGTTTATTAAGACACCATGATTTATAGTTATTTATAATAGAGTTGTTTCAGACATACAGCATTCCAGTACCTGTCCCACCGCCAGTGTCCCCTTGTCTCCAACAATAACCCCAGGTTCCCTCCCACCCCCCAGCATGCCCCCTGGGCAGGTATGTAACAAATTTATTTCATATTTCTTGGTCAGATAAAACTGAATGAAATGGCAAATAGAATTATCAGAAAGTAAATCAATAAATGTCAATTTGTAATGATGAATTGCTACATATTTTTAACCATTCTTAATCTAGTAAAGGACAACCATATACACCATTAGTGAGTGCCATACTCAGTGCCACAGATTAGGACCTTTCACCTGTCTTTACAGGAGTTCTTTTAGCGCTTCCTGCAAAAGTGGTTTCAAAATTATGAATCTGGTAAGCTACTTACTGTCTATAAAGCTCTGTATAATTCCTTCAACTCTGAATGATAATCTTGCTGGATAGAGTATTCCTGGTGAGGTGTTTATTTCTTTGAGTTTTTATACTGTATCATTGTATCACGGTCATCGCCTTGTTCATCGATTTGCTCGAGCAGGCACCAGTAATGTCTTCATTTGTCCCTGCTGCATGCTAGTGTAGCCCAATGGCATCTGCTCACTCCAGTAACAAGAAGAGCACGTTGTTGTTACTGTTTTTGGCATATTATATGCATCACGGGTAGCTTGCCAGGCTCTGCTGTGTGGGGAAAAAATAAAATTAAAAATAAAAATAAGGAGGTCACGGTCGCATTTGCTCCAGGAAAAATTGCATCACTCTCTTCCAAGAGCTTTGTTTTATAGTCACTGGATCATGGCCATTGATGAGATTACATGGCGCTGGGGGGAGTTTTTTGTGTGACTGCCAAGCTACTGGAAAACTGGGGATCTGGGTGGACGAGGCCCAGTCCCGATCTGAACAGGCTTGGAGTTTTTAATACTATATTCATATTTTTCTGGCTCCTGTAGTCTCATTTGATAGACATGGTGTACATCTAATAGGCTTTCCTTTGTATGTAAGCTTCTTTTTTGAACTTGCTGCATTGAATATTCTGTCTATCTTTGGATTTTTTTCTTTATACATTCTGAGTATAATGTATCTTAAGAATTTTCCTCATTGAGTCTATTTTCACTGAGACCCAGGCCTCTTGGTTCTCAGTGTCTGTAATCCTCAATTATGGGAAGTTCTTACTAATGGTTTCTTTAATGTTTCTTCATCACATTTGCCTTCCTGCTTTTCAGGGACTCCGATGATTCTTGTATTGTACCTCTTGAGCTCATTCTCTTGAGTTCATCTTCTTTTTTTTTTTTTTCATTTTGGGTCACACCCAGCAATGCACAGGGGTTACTCCTGGCTCATGCGCTCAGGAATTACTCCTGCTGGTGCTGCATATGGAATGCTGAGAATTGAACCCGGGTCGGCCATGTGCAAGCCAAACTGTGCTATCACTCCAGCACCGAGTTCATCCTCTTGAGCTCTCTATTGTGCTGTTCATTTATTTTTCAAAAAGTTTTTTTTCTGGGAAAAATATGTTTCCTAATAGTTTCCACCTCATCTTGGAGCTCCTTGATCTTTTGCTCAGCTTCTGTTATTCTCCTATTCAAAGCTTTTTTGTCTTTTGTTTGTTTGGGGGCCATACCCTACAGTGCTCGAGGCTTACTCCTGACTCTACACCAGGAATTACTCCTGGTTGGCCCAGGGGACCATATGTCATGCCAGGGGTCAAACTCATTTCATCTGCCTGCAAGGAAAATGCCCTACCCTCTATACCCTCTCTTATTAGAGAGCCTATGGCCCCACTATTGACTTTTTTTAATATCACCTACCTCATTCTTCATTTCTGTTATTTTTAGACATATTAGGTTTTCATTTAGACTCTCATACTTTCCTCTCATACTGTCCTTTGTTGACAACCCATGCTAAGTTTTTTATGAACTCATTGAATACCCCCCAACATAGTGTCACTAAAGACACTGAGGATTTACTGTTATTGATGTCTTCAGTGATATTGTTTTTGCTCATTGAGTTGATGGGCTACTTCACAGTTCCTGCATTGATTTATTAGTGTTCTTGTTGTGCTAGGGGTGAGTGTAGTTATCCCCTGGAAGATACTGAGGGGTTAAGACATTTCTCTCTGTCTTCTCTGCCAGTTCACACAGAATGACAGGAAGAATAACTGTGAGCAGCATGTAATTTGTTGAGTAGATATGATGTGTGGTCGTATTAATGGCCACGTGCTTCATGTGCTGTGGTGTGGGCCCTTAATATACCTCAGGTTAGACTTGGAGGTTGCCAGAACCTACCTGATAGGGAGGGTCACTGCCTCCTCTTTAGAAATAGACACAGTAATGTCAGCTGGAGGCAAGCCTCACCTGTGATGGTGGAGCATCGAGCAGAAGGGCAGTCAGATTTAAACTTTGAAGGAACTTAAAATGTATGATTTCATTTTAGTCATCAAGTGACAGTCCTAACAATTGGTGGATTTTCATTAGTTTTGATGTTTAAATGTTCAATTATAAGAGCAGCAGTTCACTCAGAATAGCCTTTATTACTTTCAATCAACACATAATACGTACATTTCTTTTTTTGGTACAAGGTGTAAGTTCTGTTATGTGTGAGAAGAATGTAAGGGGAACCTCAAGCTTTGGAACATTGTTGAACTGAGAATATTTGTGGTTGTAAAACCATAAACAAAGCCCCTTGTCCTTGAATCAGACTCTTAATGTTATAGGAATGGATCTAAAAATAAAATAATAAGATTTAATGGGATTTTTATCTGTATAGTCATTTTTGTTTGTTTTTACAACACTGCAGCATAAATTTTTGGTACAAATTTTTACTAATCAGATATGAATCTTTTAAATATGTTTGAGGGACTTTAAAAGGAATCTAAAAGTAGGTGAACGCACTTCAGGATATTTTGTTAAGTGAGGATGACTTAGGTGAATGTTGTACAGCAAAATTTTGTATGATATTATGGTTTCATCATTTTGAAAAATACTGGCAAGCATTATTATTTTCTCTTGAAGTTTAATTAAGGTCACTCTGATGACTTGGAGAAACAGAGTCTCTAAAGAAGGTCAATTCCGTTTTATTGATATTAATCTTTAAAAACTTCCACAAAGTTTTAAACCATATCAATATAATGGCTTCTGAAGAGCTGTTAGTCTGATTTAAAGAAAATGAGACTCAGGGCCAGAAATATAACACAGCATACAGGGTGCTTGTCTTGCACATGTCCAACCTGAGGTGGATCCCTGTCACCCCAAGCCCACCAGGAGTAATCCCTGAGTGCAGAGCCATGAGTAAGCCCTGAGCATAGCAGGGTGTGGCCCCCAAACCAGAAACAAAAATAAGAGTACAAAATTTTCATGCATACCTGAGTTATTCCTATCTTCGATGACCAAAGGAGTATATTGTGATATAGGCTTTTTAAATAACTTTGTGTCCATTTTTAAATTTTGTGCAGTTCTGTTCTTAGTTATATAATAATTGCACAAGCTCTATAATTTGGGAAGCCTTGATGAACACAGTATTTGTGAACAAAAACGACATTTCACCAATCATACTCTATTAAATTATTGTAACTATACTTTATAACTATTTTCTTATACATTAGCAAATGCTCAGGGATTTGTGCTTCACTATAGGATAGCCCCCTCCACAGACCTCCTAACTCGATTTTTCCCTTCCTTTTAACAGCAACTAAAGGCCTATCACCTGATGCACCAGGGTACCTTAGAACTTTGATTCAGTGTCCTTTCTAAATGGTCAGAGTTGAGATATAGGTTTGTTAATAATTTAGCTTTCTTGTGTATATAAATATAGGTATCTTTTTTTTTAAAATTTTTGTAATTCATACCTCAAGGTGGGAATAGATATTCATATATTATCTCAATACACAATACATACTGATATGCCTAAAACTTAAGCATTGTACTGGGGAACATAATGGAGGGAAATGTTTTTAATAGTGAGAGTCTGAGAGATCTTTCTAACAAATTTATTCTGGATCTTAAAGGATAAGTTAGGATTTATCAGCCAATATATTGGGAAATGCATCCCAGTAGAGGAAACAACCTTATTGACAAAACAGAAAAAAACACTTTCTATTAATAGGGAATAGTGAGTGTGGGGGGGGATTATAGCAAATACAGTGTGACATACAATTTAAAATGCACACAGACTTTGTTGTAAAGAGCTCTGTTTTGTCATTGATTGTTTTGGGAGACATTGAAGTTTCCTGAGGAGGAAAGAGGTATGAATGAGCTGAGTTTTAGAGAAATCTGGGGAGACCTGAGAGATCATCACTGAGGGGATTTTTGCAAAATTAGCATTAATCAGTTCTCCATATTGAATATTGGCTTGGGCTGCTTCTCCCAAAAGCAGAACATAAGAAAAGAATCTAACAAGTAATTTATTTGAGAGGTGATCACAGAGACACACGGAGAGGTTTGGAAGATGCTGAAGGGAGGAAGTCAATTAAAGGTAAGCTAGGTTTCAGCTGAGACCTGGGGAAGATTCTGAGGGAATTGAAAAGCAAGAAAGTTAGGGTAGTTATTCACATGTCCAGCAATGTTTGAAGGGTGCTCTAAAGGCAGATTTTCTGGCAGTGATCCCAACTGGAAAAAAATCATAGTACATTACTGGCATGTATGGGAAATATCTGTAGAGGGGATCTTAGTGCAACGCTGAAACAGGTATTGGTATAGTATATTGGTTGGTAGATAGCTATTAGAAAAATGGCTGGGTATTGAATTTTTTGTTTGTTTGGAGCCCACACCCAGTGGGCTCACAATTTATTCTGGCTCTTTGTTCAAGCATCACTCGTGGCAGTACTCAGGTGACCATATGCAATGCCAACGATCCAACTGGGGCCACTCGTGTAAGAGAAGCCCTTTATTTTTTATTTTATTTTTTTAAGACAAGCCCTTTAAACCTCAACCTGTACTATGTCTCCAGTGTCGTGTATTCGATTTTCACAGTGTCCTGTGGTGAATTCATCATGTTTCAGGAATGACGGTGTGGAAGTTTGAGTTTGAATGCTTACATTGCCATGGAACAAAAAGTTAGGGTTGACGATTCAAAATGAGAGGTAAGGGCAAATAGAAATAGACCAGTAATAGTAGGCTGCAGAATGGTAGGACAGTTTAAAGAGAAATTAAAAAAGAAGATGATACCGTAAGAGGTTTGGATTCCAAAAATCAAACACTTGAGATGGGAGATTAGCAAACAAGCTTTAGTAGGGATGCTCAATATTTGGAAAAGAAGAGGTAAGAAAGTATATTAGCTAGAGGGAGAAGTCAAATTTCCAAACTAGGCTCAGTAAAGATTTCAAGTCAGCTTATCAGGACTTTTGAAGCTAGGATGAGCATTCAGAATTGTTATAAAGGGCTGACCTAATGGTCTTCTGTCAACACCATTCCTAAGAGCTAAAGAAATTAGTCCGTTATTCTTGGAAAGGAATATCGTTCATCAGAGCTGCATTTGTTGAAAATTGGAGATGAAGGGCCAGAACGATAGTAGGGCAGATGAGGTGTTTGCCTTGCATGCAGCCAACACGGGGTTCAATCCCTGGCATCTCATATGGTCCCCCAAACATTGACAGGAGTAATTCCTGAGTGCAGAGTCAGGAGTAACCCCTTAGTATTGCCAGGTCTCACCCAAAAAGCATAAAAAATAAAATTAAAAATAAATAAAAAGTGAAAATTGGAGATAGAGACAGAGAAAGGGAGATCTAATATCACATATACTTCCGATTCTAGACAGCTCTCAGGAAGGAAGGAATCAGTAAGACAGATTTAGTAGATAGAAAAAGCCCATTCTCTCTTGATTTTGAAATTATTTTGTAATGTAAATAATTATAAGAAAGATAGACAAAGATTGATTTAGCCCAGATATGAGAGCATGGTAGCTTAAAAGGAAACAGATATTCCAAAGCCAGCCAACAAAAGCAATGTGAGTGAAGGCATGGTATAAATAGCATGTTGATAACTAAACACATTCAAATGTGAGGTATTAATTGTTCCCTTAATAGCTAAAGAATGACCTGTCTGGTCTGGATTAGTATTAGAATATAAAAAACTAATTTTACTGTCTATTATTATAGTATAAGCATATAACAAATTCTAGAAATGCATCAATGGCATGGTTTTTTTTTTTTAAACTGAAATTCTTTTTTTTTTTAATTTAACAATTTATTATGGAGTGTCAGTACAGTGGGTAGGGCTCTTGCTTTTTTTTTTTTCTTTTTGGGTCACACCCAGCGATGCTCAGGGGTTACTCCTGGCTTTGCACTCAGGAATTACTCCTGGCAGTGCTTGGGGAACCATATGGGATGCCGGGGATCGAACCCAGGTCGGCCACGTGCAAGGCAAACGCCCTACCCGCTGTGCTATCGCTCCGGCCCCATGGTTTTTTTTTTGTAGTAGTGAAATTGACCACTTTGTTTCCATTTGCCTCAGGTAGAAGATTTGTTTTTGAACAATTTATATTTTATTGAAGAAAATTGGCCTCTGTAGTTAGCAAATACTTTAATAATAATATTTCCTTTTTTTTTCTTTTTGGGTCACACTCAGAGATGCTCAGGGGTTACTGCTGGCTCATGCACTCAGGAATTACTCCTGGCGGTGCTTGGGGGACCATATGGGATGCCGGGAATTGAACCCGGATTGACCGTGTGCAAGGCAAACACCCTACCCTCTGTGCTACCGCTCTGGCCCAATAATAATATTCCATAAATTAATTTTGATTGCAATAACAAAATTCATGAATATTATTTAGAGATTGCTGGTAGACATTTATGTTCCAAACATAAAAATCAACCTAATAGACCACTAAGAACATGTACTGAACTTGTACATGTTGGACGTAAAGTTACACAAGTTGGCTAACCTGCTTCTAATTTTTTTCTAACAATTTTCTCTAATTACCTTTTTAAAATTACTATTATCCGATGGCTTTTAATTATGGTTGCTCTTTACCTGACATATGTCTGTAGCATATGTGAGTGAGTCCCTTATGATACTTACGATACTTTTGACATTTCTCACTCTCTCTGTCTGTCTCTCCCTCTGACTCTGTCTGTTTCTCTGTCTCTCTCTCCCCTCTCCCTTCCCTTTCTGTCCCTCCATCCTTCCCTCTTGGACATTGTGGTTTACAATACAGATATTGAAAGGTTATCATTTATATCCCTTTACCTAATTTTAGTACTCAGTTCTTGTCCAGCAAGATCATTTCTAGTTATTATTGATTTCTATCTATTATCTAGATAGCTTTCCTATCTCACCTCACTCCATCCCACACACACTTGTGGTTGATACCAACCACTGGCCAGTTCTCCTTGTCCCTCTTTTCCCTGGCCGTGGATATTGGAATTCTAATATATATTTATTTATGCTGCAAATGAGTGCAGTCACTCTATATCTGTCCCTCTCCTTCTGACTCATTTCATTCAGCATGATACTGTCTATGTCCATCCATTTATAGGCAAATTTCATGACTTCATTTTCCTAACAGTTACGTAATATTCCATTGTGTAGATGTGTCATAGTTTCTTTATCTATTCAACTGTTCTCGGGCACTCACGTTGTTTCCACTTTCTGGCTATTATGAATAGCGCTGCAATGAACATAGGTGTGCAGTGTTTCTGCTGTGTGTTTTTGGGACCCTAGGGTATATTCCCAGAAGTGATAATGGGAACTCAATTTCTATTTTTGAGGAATGTTCATATTGTCTTCCAAAAGATAGGACCAGTTTTCATTCCCACCAACAATGAAGGAAAATCCCTTTCTCCCCACATCCCTGCCAACATTAGTTGCACGTGTTCTGGTGTGCCAGTCTCTGTGATGTGAGTCATTATATAACTTTAAAAAGTATATTTTAATGAACAAAAACCAGTTGACTGGAATGTATTTTATTTTATTTTACTTTTTTCTTTTTGGGTCATGCCTGGCAATACTCAGGGGTTACTCCTGGCTCATGCACTCAGGAATTACTTCTGGCAGTGCTCGAGGGACAATATGGGATGCTGGGAATTGAACCTGGATTGGCCGAATGCAAAACAAACACCCTACCCACTGTGCTGTCGATACAGCCCTGGAGTACATTTTAATGAACAAAAACCAGCTGACTGTCTAAATTTGTAGATATCTCTCTAGGAACTCCTTCTGGTAGTGCATGCTGTGAAACTAAGTAATTTATTTGAGATTTGGTGGTTCAGAAATACAATAGGAAATTTAGTTTCCAAGATATGCAGGTATGACCTCTTCAGGTGGATTTCTTTTCTTATTGCCAGTCCTGGTCTCCAAAGCCTAGATTCTAACCTCCCAGACAGAGTAGTAACCTGTGTCCCAGAGGAAGTATAATTTCCAGTGATAATTCACGATAGTGGATTCATGCTTTCTGAGTTTGTGTTTATACCTGAAAATTTTCATTTGGCATTAGATTTCCTGAGTATCTCTTCTAGCTTATCCTAGACATGATGATGCCTAAGTATAATCTTTTCTTTTATTTCAGTATTACTGTATCACTGTCATCCCATTGCTCATCGATCTGCTTGAGCAGGCACCTGTAACGTCTCCATTGTGAGACTTGTTGTTACTGTTTCTGGCATATCGAATATGCCACACATAGCTTGCCATGCTCTGCCATGCAGGCAAGATACTCTCAGTAGCTTGCTGAGCTCTCCGAGAGGGGCAGAGGAATAGAACCTGGGTCGGCCACGTGCAAAGCAAACGCCCTACACGCTGTGCTGTCACTCCAGCCCTTTATTTCAGTATCTAGTGAAATTTATTTTTTTAAGCATGGATCTTAGAAACAATATGATATGAACTTACAACTACTTTTGAGCAACATACATACTTTAATTTCCAAAGGAAAAGTATTCAGAAATTCTCACAATCATTACTAGCATTTATATGTAGCCAACAAATGGACCAAGGGGAAGGAAAGGAAGCTAGAGTAGCTGAATACCTTAACCTTTGACTACAGAATTGATGAAAGGATACTGGAGAAAGTCAATAACAAGGAAAAATATTTAAGTATAAATCATTTAACTATATGAGACTGAAATAATTTTACATGTCTATTTTGGCCTCAATATTAAAGAAGAACATTTTGCACAAAAAACTAATCGAGTCATTTGTCCATTAAAAGTTAATTTTAAAATGATGGTTTTATACAGCATTTACTTAACAGCATTAAGTCTTTAGATGGTACACACCATGAACACAGTTCAATGTATTCTCTATGCTGCTCTCTCTAGATACAGAAATCACATTCAGATAAGTTTTTAGTTATAATAGTAATGTTAAATTAAACGTTCTCTAACCTGGACATTGATGGTAGAGTAGTGGTAAAATTCGTTGTTATTCAGACCTCTGGATAAATGTGTATGTCCAGAATGTAGCAAACAATGATCAATTTAGATTTAGCCAACAATTGCTTTATATTTTTTTCAGTAGCAGCTGAAAGTGCTCTCTTACTTACTGAAAAGTGATTTAGTTATGGGTCCCAGGTTTTCTGCATTATGTGCAATAGAAATTCACAAATAGCCAAGGTTTTGTTCCCAAATTTTCTGGGGGAGCTTATATTCGATCACAAGGGAGGCACCCCAGCGAATTGTGTTGAGCTGGCCCTCTGAATGGAACAAGAACAGTGGCTTGAGAGGACTAGAGTCTTCTGGGAGGACATGTTGACTGTCTTGTCCAATCCGTAGGGTTGGTAATCGTAGACAGTGTCTGGTAGTGTAATTGGATACCATTGACTGGGTGACGTGCCACACTGCAGTCTGTCTAAGTTAATAAGGAGCAATAATGGTACAGGGCTCACAAGCCCACAGGGTATATTTATGGACCTTTTCCGGTTTTCTGTGCTTGTGCATAGAAAATAATTCTTTCTGAAGAAAGATGGAAAAAGATAATGTTGCTTGTATGTAACCGGTTTTGGTGACTACTGGTCTTTTTTAAAGCATATAGGTGTTTGTTCAAGGGAATGCATGCTTTCCCGAAAATGGGAGCTGGGTTCCTTGGTGCCTGTTGTATCAGAATCCTATTCATTCAGTTCAACACGACTGTGAGTTAAAGCTGTGTTGTTTTCAGATTTGTAATTTATAAGTTAGCAGATGGGACTGATATCTATTATAACACTGGCACAAGAAAACCTTGTCGAAAGAACTATGAACAAACTTTCAGCCATTTTTGATAAAAACTTTTGCATTTTTCTTTTCTGTAAGCTTCTGTCTTATATAAGAACAAGATTTCTAATGTGTGCTTCAATAAAGTTCTTATGGTAAGCCTATGTGTAAAAAGATAGAAATAGTTTTTACAATTGGCACTTGCTACTCTAACATTAGGCACTATCCATAAAGGTATATCTTACTATTCATTTAAAATACAGTTTCAATTAGATATTTGATTTCTAATATTGTATATTATAAGAAAAACTGCTTGTGACAATGTATTTTCAGAATGTGATCCTGAGCAGGAGTATTGCTGTTTAAAATTGAATTTTTCATTTAAGTCTTAGTATGTATATTCATCTTAACTATTGAATTGCAAAGGCAAAATTATTCATATTTTCATTTGCTATTCACTACTTTGCTATTGTCTTGAAAAGAAGTGTATCCAAAAGTCCAACTTGATACCATTATCTGATAGTATGCAATAGTAATATACTTAACCCTAATTAATATCAGGCTTCTTATATTTAAAAAATACAGTAGTCTTTCTGGATGCTCTGAGAACAGAAAGGATTGTGTAAAAAATTCTCATCTAGTGGATTTCAATTAATGTTTACCACTCTTATTGGACATAGAGATTCCCTTTTCTAAATTTTACCTTTATGTAAACAGAGTGAGTTACAAAGTTTTTGGCCATAGAGTTTCAGGCATGCAGTGTTGGGAAATATAATCCCTCTATCATATCCCTGCACCAGTGACCCCCTCTAACTTACTTTCTTGACAGACACGTTTTTAATTTAAGTTTAATTATTTTAGTTTGGGTCTTGACTTTACAAGCCTAATCGTTTGGCCTAATGGTTTAGATATATACAAATACTTTACCCGATTCTCTCTCTCTCTCTCTCTCTCTCTCTCTCTCTCTCTCTCTCGCTCTCGTTTTTAATTAATGAACATGGCATATTTATGTGGGAAGTTCTTGGCTTTTTTTTGGTCTTCATTCCATCAGTTTGAATCAATGAAAATGTCGGGAAAGGTGTTGTCAGAATTTGGCTGAAATTGATTTTAGATTTTGCTGACTTACTCTCATCAGCATTGTGGACTGCCATAGTTATAGAACATAAAGAACTAGTCAGACCCCATCGATCTGCAACAAGTGTTAGGTACTCTAAAATATGTCCATGCTTTTTAGTGTCAGTTTCTCAAAGAGTTTGGGTCTTTGACTATTGTTATAAGCAGTTGTGAAAGTTCTAGTTGGGATATGAAAAAGTCCCAAAGTATCATAGTGTATGGCCTTTCCCTTATTTAAAGAAAAACAGAAAAGAATTCTGAGACCTCTGCATCTTGACTCGGCTTTGTAGGTCAGTCACTTTAATTTTATATGTTGATCTGAGTGTCGGGCTCTTGCTGTGTGTTTCCAGTGTGCATCCATGGTGATTGATAATCTTAATCATTGAGCATCTTTTCTTCTGCTTGTTTTTCATCCACATGCCTTTATTATTAAAGTCATTTTCCCACAAACCCTCTGTTTATTGGGCTATTTGGGTTTTATTGTTGTTTGAGTGTTTAAAAAATATGTACTTTTAATCAGATACATGTGTTTTTTATCAGATACATGCTTCTGATACTTTTCTCCCAATCTGGGTCTTTCATTTGACTTTTATAAACAGAATTTGTTGAATAGCAGAAGCTTTTATTTATCTCAGCCACATTATAATTTTGAGTTAGAATTATGAAGATAGAATTTCATGTACTTAAGATATACAATGTCATGGTTTATTTTATATTTATGTATTATGAAATGATTATTGAATGATTTTTACCTTTAGTGAAATGCAGTTTGTCTTTTTATATGGGTCTAAAAGAGAAGTACAGTTTTATTCTTTATTTTAATTTTGAGCCTCCATGATTTGCAGTACTGTTATTGATAGGGTTTTGCTCATACAACATTCCAAGACCACACAGTCCATCAGAATATATTCTTCCCTCCACCATTGTCTAAAGGTTTTCCCCCAGTAAAAAAAAAATCCACCCCAGTCTCCCTGCCCTGCTTAATTCAGTTCTGTAAAACAGTTCACAAGTTTTGTTGCTTTGGGCATTTGTTATGCAGTTTTAATAGAAATAAATCACTGTTTTGATCCTCTGTCTCAATAATTAAAATATACATTTTTACTTAAGTGAAAACAGTCATTCTCACAACAGATATATGAATGCAATCAATATAAATGTAACAGTCCTTTTCTATTGTCTGTGGTGTCTTCTGTTATTCTCATGACCAAACTCTTTTTGGAATGGGAAAGGAAGGGAGGGAGAATGAGAAGGGATGGATGGATGGAGGGATAGAGGGAGGGAGGGAGGGAGGGAGGGAGATGGGAAGGAATCATATCCTATAGGATTATAATTGAGTGATAAGCTATTTCTTTTGCTAAGAGCTTAAAACACTGGGAGAACGTGCTATATGATGCACAGATTAAAGATATATCTGGGATTCCTTATCTACTTTCTTTATCATGTGGAATTTTGTTTGACCCATGCTGTCTTTTGGTCTCCTGATGAAGGGTACCTAAAAGAAAGAGTTACAAATAAGCTTAAGTAAAGGGAGAAAATAATTGAAAGTGGATAATTCCCAGATCTTCTCTTCTTTAGTCTTGGTTCTCAGGTTTCACAGGCAAGTGTTGATTTTAAATAGGCAAAACAGTTGAAATTTGTCATGTGTAATAGACCAAATACTTATTTAAAAAAAACACTTTTTTGACAGAATTTCTGTGCCTCCAAGACATTCACAAGTTGATCAAAGCCTACCGATACAGAAATTGTCCTTAACAGTATTCCTCATTAACAATAGGAGTTATGAAGCATGAAGCTAGAAGAGGGCAGGGGTTGTGAGGGGACCAAGTGCAGAGGGCTAAGACCTTGCCAGATTTAACTGTTGCCATGGAAACTTGCCTTGGGAAGTTTTCTGAGGAATAAAACTGTTTAATGAGCAGTGAGCAATATTTGATTTTTTAAATTTTTCTCCTTGAAACTCTATTTATCCTGGGATATATTTCGTGAGAGTTAGACGTGACTTTTGCCTTATTCTGCCAGGTAAATAGATAGACCTTTGTCACTTGCTACCCAGGTGACTTGCTGTCAGTTACCCCACTGTCTTATGCACCAGGTCAAACAACTTTAAAAAAGGTCAAAAGAGTAATTAAGTCAGCCCTTAAGTTTATTAATGAGCTTAAATAAGAAAATGAGTGGGAGACATTCAGCTTAAGCCTAAGACAGTAACATGCTAACAATATTTTTCATCATTTAAATATATCATAAATTAATTTTTCCCATGAAAATACCAATTTAGAATTGCTACCTCAGTCTTTAAATTTGAACCTAATGTTTATATTTTGGAGATAATTTGAAATTAGAGAGAAACAAATTATAATTGTATTTTGTCAAATTCTAATATTAAACAATAACTTCTATACTAGGAAACATTTTGTTAAAAGAATTATTTTGAAAAGTGAGCCACTCTGTATTTAGAAAGAACAGTAAACTCTATTTGTCAAAATTAAAGGTCTTGAAAATACAGTAGCTACAACTTCTATTCATATTAGATTTTTTTATAACATTCTTCAGACAAACTTAAAATTTCCATATGGTGTAACTTAATTTAGTATTGTTTTTGCTTGCTTTTATTTCTGTTAAATTCATAGTTTTTAAAAAGTAGTTTGATAATTTTCCTATCACTCTGACAAACTCAAGCTCTAACAATTAGCTTCTATTTATATTTGCTCCTTTTGGGATGATTAACCTTAGTCATAATAGAGAAATACTGAATAAATTAACTACATATATGTGAAGTGTGGAGTGAAGGTAACATCTTTTGAAGTAAATGATCTTCATTTTTATTTACAGTGGTTTTCTGAAAGATTAATCTTTATAATTCTTTGTAATAACTATGAATTTGAGGACTTACCTCTCCTACAGTTACTAATTAACCAAAAAATAGAGTTGTAATATAAAGATGCAATTATTTAGAAATAAAATTAAAAGTAGCACTGTAGTCCCATTGTCCATCGATTTGCTCGAGCGGGCATGAGTAACGTCTCCATTGTGAGACTTGCTGTTACTGTTTTTGGCATATCAAATACACCACGGGTAGCTTGCCAGGCTCTGCTGTGCACACGAGATACTCTCGGTAGCTTGCCAGGCTCTCCAAGAGGGGAGGAGGAATCGAACCCGGGTGGACCGCATGCAAGGCAAACGCCCTACCCTCTGTGCTATTGCAAAAATATAGATATATATTTTTTCACTGGAAAAATGTATATAAATCAGTGGCATGATTTGATGATCCATTTGTTTAAAGTGTTCTTTCCAGGGTTAAGGCATTTGTCTTTCATCGCACTGACCTGAGGTTGAATCACCAGCCAACACTATATACTGTCCCCTGAGCACTGCTGGGGGTCACACCTGAGCACTGAGCCAGGAATATCCCAGTAGAACTGCCAGGTGTGGCTCCCAAACCAAAAATAATTAACCCTTTTCTTTTGATTAAAACATAAGCTGCAGATCTAGTGGTCAAATTGTGGTGGTGCAGCGGCAAGTGACAAAGCTGGCCAAGAGACGGTGCTCTGAACAGCCAATGGGGTCACAAAATTTCTGCATGAGTGAATGTGGGTGCTCCTTTGATATTCTGTCTCAGGCAAAGTGTCATTCAGCAAAACCTGCTGGTCGCCCGCCACGGAGTGCCAGCCCAGAGGCGACTTGTAAGAAGGATGGTAGTGGTGCAGCCACGAGTGGGCAGAGCTACTGAAGCTCTCTTAAAACGTGTCTGAATAGGGCTTTTTGGGTTCTACTTGGCACCGCTGCAGAGCATGGGTCCCGAGTTGAGGGTGTGCCCCTGGTTCCCATTTTGGGGATCTGGCGATTGCTACAGGCAGAGCAGGTTTGTCGCCATTTCTTCCCCAGACCACCCACACCACCCACAGCATATTATGGAGCAAAACCTTCCTGAGTGCCAACTGTTCTGGAGACCCAGGATGGGGTGTTTGCCTCCTCCTGTTCTGGGTATGCTGGACTGGTGGTTGCAGCCCACGTAAGAGTGGCCAGGTCGCAAATGGTAGCAGCCTTGGTTACTGTCCTGATCCCTTCTGGGGCTGCTGCTGCTGCCACTGCTGCTGTGTCCCAGGGAGTTCAGCGCCACCAGCAGGTTGACCTGGACTCATGGAGTGAGTGCAGTAGCAGCCTCATGGTGCCTTCAGGCTTCTTGATTCCCCCATATCACCACTGTGCCTCTGACTAGTCTCCAACAGCTCTGGACCAAGTGTCCTGAAAAATTAAATCACTAAATGTTAGGTATATGGGACCCTCGCCAACAAACCACCTCTGGCTCAGCCATACAAGCTTATTTATCAGCCTCATATGACTCAAGTAAGTCTTGAAAGGGATCAAAAACCAGTTAATCTTGGACCCATGCATGGCTGAACAGACTGGGGTAGATCAGAGGTAGGCAGGTCAGCCCACTACTTACCCAAACAGAAGCCCCAGCGGCTGCCTGCTCCCACAACCCAAAATTGCTGTTGCTGTCGTGCACCTGGTTGACAGTGGAACTGGTCGTCCACTGTCTCAGGATGAATTGCACCGAGATATTAACCTGCTGAACACTCGGGTATGTGGGTTTTGTGAATGAAATCTGCAGGTTTTCTTTTAGTCAGATGGCCTACTTCCATCCACTTCACTATACTCCCAGAAGCACAGGCAGTCATCTCTCCACCAACCCCAACACCACCATTTAAGCTCTTATACTGGTCTCCTTCAGAGACTCATAAATGAATCTCGAAAGAGATCAAAAGCTGCAATTAATCTCAGACCCACACAAGACAGAACAGACCAGGGTGGATCGTAGCAGGGTGGGTTTTTCTGGTGCCCACCCAAACAGAAATTGTGGCAGCCACTTGCTTCCACAATCCAAAATCGCCTCCATGCCCCCATCTGGACTCCACCACCTTGGTACAGACTTCACCAAGATACTAATCTGCTACAATTCAGTATGCAGGTTTTGTGACTAAAATCTCCTGGCTTCCTCAGGGCTGGGATGGGTTACCTCCCCCCACTTCCCTATACTTCCAGAAGCCACACCGCAGTCACATCCACACCGCAAAACCCCACCAAGTGAAAAAAGCTACTCCAGCTGTACCTTCCCAACAAAAATATTGAACTCCCTGAACAAGCACGATGACCTCTTAGTAACTGTATTGCAAATCATAATACACAAAAGGGGGGAGAGAGAAAGAAAGGGGAGAGAGAGAGAGAGAGAGAGAGAGAGAGAGAGAGAGAGAGAGAGAGAGAGAGAGAGAGAGAGAGAGGAGAGAGAAATGTCTACAATAGAGGCATGGCAGGGGGTAGAGGGTGGGAGTGGGTCGTGGGTGGTTGGAACAAAACTGGGGAATTGGTGAGAAATGTACAGTGGTGAAGGAGTGGGTTTTGGAACATTGTATGACTGGAACTCAATCATGTATAGCTTTGTGATGTTCTGTCTCATGGTGATTCAATAAACAAAACAAAACATAAGCTGCAAAATAAGCCTATTATTTCTCCATAGTTCTCATCATTTTCTATCTTTTGAGACACTTATTTTTTTACTCTGGTTTATAATATATCTTATATAAAGTATCTATTGATGAAGGGATTTTGAGTATTTTTACAAATGTTGTTTTTTATACAAAGGAATAAGTAAAACATAGGGACAAAACACATCTTGGGAGGCTTAGGAAAACAAAAGTAATACAAATAAAAAATGCATTAATGTATGAGGGAATGAGTTAGAGGAATAAATGTTATGTTCTGTAGATGCATGGATGATAGGGGAAACATTCAGAATGTGTGCTTTTAATTCTTTAGAGTTTTGTAGTATTTGAAATATTGCTTAGATTTTATTATTCAGTGCACACTTGTTATATTCATTTGTCTAAATGATGGTTTTATATTACTGAATTGTTTTCTTAATTTCCATTTCAAATTATTTATAATTAGTGTATAGAAAGTAATTTTTTGTCTTGATTTGTACAATGCATATTTTCTAAATAAATTTATTAGGTCTAATAGATTGGTGGTAGGTTTATTTTGTTCTTTAATTTTTTGGTTGGAATTGTTGAGGGCATTTTTTACATATAAGAACCAGTCATCTGTGAACAGAGATAATTTTACTTCTTTGTTTCTAATTTGAATGCTCTTGATCCTTTTTTATTACATAATTATTCTAACTAGAATTTCCAATTCTACATTGAGTAGAACTGGCAAAATAAGCTACTCTTGTCTTGGCCCTGATCTTAGAGAAAACATTTTCAGTCTTTTACCATTAAGTGCCATGCTAGTGGTAGGTTTTCAAATAGCAACTTTAGGAAGTTCTTTTCTTACTTTCTTTTTTTAATAATGTAGGAGTACTGCTGTTTATTCAGCCATAGATTAGGAAGTTCTTTTCTATTCCAGTTTATTGACTGTTTTGATCCTGAAATTCTTTAGAATTTTGTGAAATACTTTTTATTCCTCAATTGAGATTATTATGATTTTAGTTCTTTTTACTATTAATGTGGTAAATTACACTGATTGAATTCTTTATTTTATTTTATTTTTTTTTGCTTTTTGGGTCACACCTGGCGATGCACAGGGGTTACTCCTGGCTCTGCACGCAGGAATCACCCCTGGCGGTGCACAGGGGATCATATGGGATGCAAGCTATTGAATACAAGTACAAGACACGTATCCTAACCAAAGTACTATCACTCTGGCTCTCATCAATTTATTTACTTATTTATTTGTTTATTGCTTTTTGGGTCATACCCGTCTATGCACAGGGGTTACTCCTGGCTTTGCCCTCAGGAATTACTCCTGGTGGTGCTCAGGGGACCATATGGAATGCTGGAAATTGAACCCGGTTAAGCTGCGTGCAAGGCAAATGCCCTCCCTGCTGTGCTATCACTCCAGCCCCATCAATTTATTTTTTACTGCCATTTTTTGAGATTTATTCATTCATTTTATTCATATTTATGTACTTAGTACCATATAACATCCGTGCTTCTGTGTACATAGACATGAACATATGCATCGGGCATGCACACTACCTTTGAGATGGAGATAAAGCCTTTTGGAAGTTAGCTGTTACTGCAGCGTGGTTAAAGAATAGAAAACCTGTGGGACACCACTCTCCATACTTTCAGAATCCCCAGAGCCCTACCCACCATCCACATATGCCGCCCTGTCGACTCTTTGGCCCAGATCATAGACATGGAAGTGTTGGGATCGCCAGACCCCTGCAGCAACAAAAAGCTTGATAATTTCTTAGGCAGGGACTTATCCTCCCTCAATCAAATGTAGCAATGTTCAAATAAATTTATTTTCTAGATTTATTTATCCCTTTGTTATTTAATCAATTATAATCCAAGAATTGTATCAAGTTGCTGCTTTTTTCGCCATTAAATAAAAATAAGATAAAAACACATGCCAGACTAGATGCTGGACATAGAGTGGGGAAAAAAAGACTTTGGGGGCAATAGTGTAATAAGTGCCCTATGGAGAATGGAATAGTTGAATGCATTTATAGGACCACAAAGTAGTCTTACACAGGAATGTCTCGATCATTCTAATAATGAAAGTCAGAGATTGGAGACACCTGTTTGGAAGGGCTTACAGATGGTGCTGAGGATATAAGGTTTTTCCAGGAAATGTCAGTTTTCTTATTGAAATAGAAACAAATGTATTGCTTAGAAATGAGGAGTGAAAGATTTTGGAAATATGAGGAGACAGGAAAATAATTAAACCATTCATAACCATGAATAATCAGAATACAAATGTGGGCAGTGGATATTGAAATACTAAGACATTTTCCTGGATTATTCCATATGTTTATTAACTTTGTTTCAAAGTAAACCATTTTTGTATTATACAGCATTTCAGAATGTGTCAATTTTTGACACAGCTTTGGCAACAAAATTTAACACTTTATTAAATGTTTGAAAAGGGCTGGAGCGATAGCACAGTGGGTAGGGCATTTTCCTTGCACACTGGCCAAGCTGGATTCGATTCTTCTGCCCCTCTTGAAGAGCCCGGCAAGCTACGGAGAGTATCTTGCCCGAACAGCGGAGCCTGGCAAGCTCCCTATGGTGTATTCGTTATGCCAAAAACAGTAACAACAAGTCTCACAATGGAGACATCACTGGTGCCCGCTCGAGCAAGTCAATGAGCAACGGAATGACAGTGACAGTCACAAATGTTTGAAATCTATGACTAAGATCTTCAATAAAACAAAATAAATATTTTATGTCCTTTTTTATTGAATCAGTAATCACTTGGTCGTCTGTTTGTCATTTTGAAGATCCTCATCACTTTATGTGTGGAGTCATTTTTTTTCTTTTTTTATAATTTATTTATTTTTAATTAGTGAATCACCGTGAGGGTACAGTTACAGATTTATACATTTTTGTGCTCATGTTTCCCTCATACAAAGTTCGAGAACCCATCCCTTCACCAGTGCCCATTCTCCACCACAAATAAACCCAGCATCCCTCCCACCCTCCCCAATCCCATCTCCCCCAACTCCACCCTGCCACTGTGGCAGGGTATTTCCTTTTGTTCTCTCTCTCTAATTAGGTGTTGTGGTTTGCAATAAAGGTGTTGAGTGGCCATTGTGTTAAGAATTACTTAAGGGGCTGGAGCTATAGCACAGTCCATAGGGTGTTTGCCTTGCACACAGCCGACCTGGGTTCGATTTCCAGCATCCGATATGATCCCCCGAGCACCACCAGGAGTAATTCCTGAGTGCATGAGCCAGGAATAAACCTCTGTGCAACGATGGGTGTGACCCAAAAAGAAAAAAAAAGAATTACTTAAGAAGTTGGGGATGGAGAGATATTATAGAAATTTTGCTTTGCATGTAGCCGGCCCAGGTTTGATCCCCAGCATAATGTATGGTTCCTCAATAACCACCAGAAGTAATTCTTGAGCACACAGCCAGGACTATCTCCTGAGGATTGCCGGGAGTGGCTCCAAAACAAAACAAAAATGCAAAAGCAAAAAATAAAAACAAATAAAATTACTTAAGAAGAGTCAATCAAAACCAAGTAAGTATGCTGAAAGCAGATATACATCTATTATTTTTATTACCAATCATTGAAGTGAAGTTGTACAATTATTGTTTAAGTGTAAAGTTTGGAAATATTTCCCTGAACTTTCCTTTTTTTGTCACCATCAGGTTTACTTCTCATACTAACACCTGGAATTTATATTTGGCTTTTAATGTTTTGTAGTTTCAAGCTAGTGATGAAAATCAGCTTTCATTTTGGAAACCTAATCCCCGGTTAATCTGACGTCTTGTTGTAGGTATGATTACATTTACTGTTCTAAACAAACAAGAGATTGATCTTCGGGAACAGCCACGCCCAAAACCACGTAAAGACTCAGTTCTTCGCCGGGAGCGTCGTAGAGCCTCGGTTTATAGGCGGCGCGTATCACTGATACCCGCAGTGTTTAATAAGAAAGCAACAGGTAAATGTATTACATGCGGTATTTTTATAATCAGTTCTCATAATCCCTCACTATTACCTTTGAAACAACATATATTTTACAGAACTGAAATATAAACAAATGTGTCATCCATATATTTAACAATTAGGTTCAATGCCTGGTACCACCAGCGTGCCTAGCACCACCAGGTTGGCGCTAAATTTAAACCAAACAAAATGAAACAAAAGAAGTGGAATCTATTGGGCTAGTGTGAGAAGCATAAAATTAAGACAAGCGCTACAGTTTTGAGTCCAAATTTCTCAGAGCAAGCCAAGCAGCCTGCAAGCCCCAATCAAGTTTTCCTTTTCTGTTTAGACTAAGAATTGACGCTTATTTCAGGTCATCTATCTTTGCTGATGAGACCTTCAACTGATAAGAAGAGAATATAACCCCCATTTTTTCTTTGTTAGTTTCAATCATTCAATTTTTTATAAAATTGAGTCACCGTGACATACACAGTTAAAAGTTATTCATGATTGGGTCTCAGTCATGCAATGTCCCAACATCCATCCATCCCTTCACCAGTGTACATTTCTCAGCACCAATGTCCCGGGTTTTCCTCCCACCACCTCCTCAGCCTGCATCTGACAAAAATGACATTTTTCTTCTCTGTCTTTCTCTCTGCCTCTCTCTGTCTGTCTTTCTCTCTATTTCTGTCTCTCTATCTCTCCTCTCTCTCTTACCTTTTGGGCATTATGGTTTGTAGTATAGGTACTGAAATACAACCCACAGTTTTGAAAATAATCTTTACTCAAAGTGTAATGATTTATATATGTATTGGATTTATGTTTATATAACATGATTTATATGTGTATCTGATTTGTATGTTAGGATTTATATTTATAATATGGTTTATATTTATGATTTGTATACTACAAATTTATTTATACTGAATTTATATATACATATATGTATGTTTTTTAGCCACTTTAAAAAAAATTCCTTCACAGCAACACCTAGACATGTTTAATCCAACAACTGATTACTGAAGTACAGCCAAGCCGACATGTCAAAGAGTGATATTTAGGCAATATTCAAAATGGCTTGTAAAAGATAGGGGTAGTTGGGACCACGTCGCCCATTACAATAATGAACTGGGTTTAAAGGAAGAGAATGATATAGATTTAGGACAATATATATTTTAAGGTATGCAGCCTTTAAAATGAACACTTCCGTTTTTATAATTATGCTGCATTTTGTTTGCTTCCGAAAGTCTAGTTTGCATCCATACCCTACCCATGACTCCATTTACCCAAATTTACCATTCCCTATTCTTGCTTTTTGGTAACCGCTACTTTGTTCTTATAGTCTAAGAGTTTGAGATGCCTTATATGATGATGGTGCAAACAAAAAAACACCACTAACATAGCACTGTAGCACTGTCCTTCTGTTGCTCATTGATTTGCTCGAGCGGGCACCAGTAACGTATCCATTGTGAGACTTGCTGTTATTGTTTTTGGCATATTGAATACGCTGTGGGGAGCTTGCCAGGCTCTGCCGTGTGGGTGGGATACTCTCGGTAGTTTGCCGGGCTCTCCGAGAAGGAAGAATCGAACCCGGGTCGGTCACGTGCAAGACAAACGTCCTACCTGGTGTACTATCACTCCAGCACCACTAACATGGAAAATGTTTTAGAAGATGACTCTTCTGAGATAAAAGATGGAATTGGTACCCCCAAAATAGCTAGGTTTCTAACTATCTTGATGAATACAAGAGTATTCAGGCAGAAAGATCGAAGTATTGTTACTTCATTCATTTAACATTGGTTAGATTCCTCATGGGTCGAATGGTGAGTCAAGATTCAACGAGAGTCCCCAAAGGAAAGTGAAGTTTAGGTTTCAACCAATTTTTTTGAGGTGGATGCCAGGCAGTGCACCCAGGCCCCTTGAGGAACCACACTGAGAGGTGAAGGTGAGTGTGCAGGCAGAGAGCAGGCGAGGACCTCAAACAATTGCTTTCCTTAGAGCCCTCCTCTAAAAAATACTCAGAAAAAAAATTTAAAAAAATTAAATTAAATTAAAATCTGAAAAAAAATACTCAAGTGTCCAGGCTAAGGCCAGTTGGGTCAACTCCAATAATAAAGTGGGTTTAGGGCAGCTTCATGGGGTTCTTATTTCAGGTGAGCACAAGCGAGTGCTTTTCACAGGGTAAGAGGGAGACTTGTAACGGGAATTTACATTGACTTGTGACTGTGTGTGCACTTGCTCACCTCAGGCAGGCGCCTGCGCAGGGACAAGACTTTGGGAGGGAGATTGCTGGGCCACACAAAATGAATGTCAAAGCATTAACACTGTGGAGCAAATTAAGCTCTCAACATTCCATCCTATGCTACCTTAGCACGAGGAATAGTTTGTGGAGCAATCACTTGAGGAGCACATATGTTAATGGGCAGAGATACTGTTTGCTGAAACTGCTGTAGAGTGCATTTAACCAAGGCAATCAGGAGAAAGCCTGTGTTGAACAGACTTGCTGCAGTTAGAAATCCCTTTCTCCACCTCAGCTCCCGGTTCAATAAACAAACAAATCAGTTACCTCAGGAAGCACGTGCATTTGCTAAAGTATGGTAGTTCCATCAGATATGAGACATCTTCTGGTCGTTGGCCGGTGCTTGTCCAGAGTTTTTGGTGCACGTGCAGGAAGGGGGCTTTGTACAGAATGGATTCCACTAGGTTCAGTGTATTAGGCTTCGTTTTCGTTAATGTGTCATTCTGTTGCTGTGTCAGACCAGAAGATGGATTGCATGGGACTCCTTAGTTAGGGTGACTGACAATCGCTGAGTGTTTTTTTGATATTTCATCTTGTTGAGCCCAAACATTTGCACCACTTCCTATGCTATCCAGTTCAGTGTATGTGTGTGTTGTGGGGGGGGGGGGGGGAGGGAGGGGAGTCAGTGCCAGTAAGATAGGGAATTTTTAAATGTGGTTTTGTCACATCAGTCACCCTGTCCTTGTGATATGTGAGTCCTTCTGCTCTCCCCTTAAAGCCCCAAGTTCCTAGCCAGCTCCTTAGCTCTGGATACATACTCTTACTCTTCCTAACTGAGCTCACACACTAATTAAATTTCTACATAGATTTCCCATATGTCAGTTATTTCTTCTGCTAATCTGTTGAATTCTTTTCCGATTTTGTTACCAGACCCAAAACAGCTCTGGGGGGACTGGAGCGATAGCACAGCGGGTAGGGGGTTTGCCTTGCACGCGGCCGACCCAGGTTCGATTCCCAGCATCCCATATGGTCCCACAAGCACATCCAGGAATGAT
The DNA here is from genome assembly GCF_027595985.1 of Sorex araneus. Taxonomy (NCBI): domain Eukaryota; kingdom Metazoa; phylum Chordata; class Mammalia; order Eulipotyphla; family Soricidae; genus Sorex; species Sorex araneus. The sequence continues at coordinate 37,299,661 of NC_073313.1, forward strand.
TCCTGAGTGCATGAGCCAGGAGTAATCCCTATGCATCGCTGGGTGTGACTCAGAAACCAAAAAAGAAAAAAAAAACAGCTCTGGGTAAGAAGAAATTTCCACCACATTTCTACAGGAAACTTCTCAGGGATCTTATCTATAGGGTGGAGAGAGGGGAATCCATGGGAATCCAGGGGAATCCATGGGAATCCATGCTTATGCCAGGGGTTGTTGGAAGACAAATGAGGAATTTAATTTACTTGTGACAGTGTGGACTATTAGTTAAAGCATGTACTTACAGAAAGGCTACCATTACTTTAAGACCTCTCCAGGCTGCTCAGTGTCTCAAAATAGATGTGGAGGCAGCAACAGTTTATATTATGTCATAGTCTATCTAAACTCACAGAATGATATACAAAATTTGGGGGAGGGGAATGTTAGTGGCTTTGCATGGTTTTGTTCCTCCTGATTTTGACGTGAGTAGCAAGACCTTTAGATAGTAATGTCCAGTCATCCTTTGATGTTGAGACCTGAGACAAGGTAAAAATATATATAAAAATGTAGGTAAAAAAATAAATAAAAATGTAAGTATAAGGTTTAGGTTTCTTCAGTTAAAATCATATAAGTGGGACCCAAGCATAGGCAATTCCTGTTGATGGATTACGCTAAGAGTTAACTTCATTTGTATCTAAGGTGAAAGGAAAAGAGAGTCTATGAAAATTGAAAAGAAAAATTAAAATATTATGTTTAAGGACTAAAACGGTGTCTTGTCTAATAAAAATAGTAAGGTGCATAAATACAAGTTACAAATAAAATAAGAGCTAGAGAAAAATAAATCCAGTACTATTACAAGTATTCCTATTAGATAGACCTTCTCAAATGCCTGCTGTAAGGATTAAATTTTCCATCCCCTATGATATCCTGAGTCCTTATCATAGAGACTGTTTAGCAATTTATTTCCTTTCAATTAATGAAGTTCCAGTTATGCAAGATGAGTAAATCCTGTATGTAACATACAATGATGTTACTATAGTTAGTAACGTCGTGTTGTATACTTGAAACTTGATAAGAGCATAGGCCTTGAGTGAAATATATGAAGTGATGACATGTTTGATTGTGATTATTTTATAATTTATACATCTTCATCAAATCATGTTGTAAACCTGAAAGACATCAGTTTAATAGTTAATTATACACCAGTAAAGCTTGGATATAAAACAAATAAATAAAGTTTTAGTCTTGCAAATGGGCTGGAGTGATAGCACAGCAGCAGGGAGTTTGCCTTGCACACAGCCGACCCGGGTTCTCTTGCTCCGCTCCTCTCGGAGAGCCCGGCAAGCTACCGAGAGTATCTCGCCCGCACGGCAGAACCTGGCAAGCTACCCGTGGCATATTTGTTATGCCAAAAATAGTAACAACAAGTCTCACAATGGACATGTTACTGGTGCCCGCTCGAGCAAATAAATGAGCAATGGGATGACTGTGAATGTGACTGTGAGTCTTACAAATACGGAATATGAAAACAATAGAAATATCTAGTTTTAATGAGTGCCAGTGCCTGGTATAAACAAATAATCTTACACTAATAGGAATTTGAATTGATGAAAAATTTGAGGAGAGCATTTATAATGTTTGATATGTTTAAAACATTTAAAGGGGACAGAGCGACAGGACAGCAGGTAGGCTTTTGCCTTGCTCGTAACTGATCCAGGTTTTATCTCCAGCACCCCGAGCACCCCCAGGAATGATTCCCAAACGCACAGCCAGTATTAAACCCTGAGCATTGCTGGATGTGGCCCAAAACCTAAAAAAAAATTCACTTAAGGATTATTTTTCTTGGCCTTGAGATAATGAATAATATTAATCTTCTTTAAGGTTTTCAAGAATTTCTCAACTTAATATATTGAATGTTACTGGACTTATAATTAGAAAAGAGATTAATATTTGAGGCCTGTAGTTGAGCATTGCTTAATTATGATTTTCTTCATTATACTCATTAATAAATCATCACTGACCTACTCTATCCAGTAAATTAATATTTAATGTGCATTTTTAGTATTATGGGAATTAAACAAGCTATATTGCAGTACTTCCTTTTGTGATCGTTATCATTACCAATGGGAGGTATTCTTGTCTTGTCTCTGTAATAGTTAATTTTGTGTCAACTTAGCTGGGTTGTGATGCCCAAATATTACATAGAACTTTGTTTTGGGTGTGTCTGTGAAGGTTGGTTGGTTTCTTTCAATTAATTGAAGGTCTAAGAACATAGTGTGACTTTCCTCAAGCAAGAAGAACTTCTATCTGTACAATTTTATGGATTAAAACTGAAACTCTGCTTTGCATTTCTAGTCTTTCTGACTTTGGACTTAACCAAAATCAATTATAAGTGAGTTCCATAAAGATCCCTCTTTCTCTCTCCCCCAACCCTCCTCCATACACATTCTGTTGGCCCAACTGCTCTGGAAAATCCTGACCAAAACAAAAAAAATTACACTAACCCAGCATTATGAACCTTGCTGGTTTATTTATTCTTTAATATTAAGAACCAGGTATAAACATGATCCTCTCAGTAGTCTATACCACATTCCTTCATTTTTGGGAGTAGTGATTAGAATCCTTTTTCATACCAGCACGAAACAATACTTTGATGAACTATTCCTTATTTTGTCTTTTGATGCTTATGGTACTAGAGATGTACCATGTGAGTTTCAAAACCTGCTTTGACATTTCTACACTGAATATTTGAATGCTTTATTCAAATATTCAAACAATTAGAGGGAAAGTGACTAGTTATTTTTAATTATTAATATTTAGCTTAAAAATATATGAGAGATAGTGGGTAACACATATGCCTTGCATGTGGCTGACCCAGGTTTGAGCCCTGGCACTGCATATAATCTCCCAAGCATTACCAGTGATCCTTGAGTTGAGAGTCAAGAGTAACTACTTAGCACCTCTTTGTGTGGCCCCAAACCCTTCTTTCCCAAATATTAAAAATAATCTGGCTATTGAAATGGGGAACTTAATGTGTTCCTGCAGGAGGGCATGGGGCAGGGATATTTTAAAGCACGTCCTTATTGTCCTGCGAGATGGGATTTCTCACAGACTATGATGAAACAAGCTTTTCACCTTCTTTCATGTTTCTTCACAAATAAGTCTATCGAAGAGTTTGAAAATGATACCTGTTCTTGTTTCTCAACATTTCCTTTTAAGTACGTTATTTGGAAGACTCTATTGAGAAATGTTCTTTTATTCTTTTCAGATGATTCTCTTAAAAATTTAAGAGTCTGGTTTTGTATTGATATCAACAGCATTCCTGGATTACCTGTAGACATTTTCGAAATTAAAGGCACTGCGCTGGTAAGAGCCCATTAAGTGTTCATAAACTGTCTTTTTGCAAAAGAGTTAGAGCTTTTGTTGTACATTTTAATTGATATCCCCAAAATATATTCAGATTAGATGAGCATATGATATGAGCATATTGGATGAATTATTTAAATAGTAGCAATTTTATTTTAAAATTCAGTTCTATAGATGTTACGTGCTTATGGAAACTGTCTTTTAGTCATATGGCTTCTTATAATCTCTCTTTGGATTAACATTCTTCTTGTATGTATGAAGAATTTTTGCGAAAATCTCACAGTGAGTGAGATTCTCACTGTGACCCCTTGATATATCCTGAGGGCTCGTGGGGAGCAGGGGGTTCCTATGACTCCTTGTTGAGAAATGCTTCTCTAGACTTCCAATATTAATTGTGTCCTTATTTCTAGAATAAGAATTTCACCTTGGAATATACTTAGTGCAATTGGTATAGATTTGTCATTTTAAATAATTGTGACTAACAACAAGGTGTTCTTAAAAATATTTTTTGTTGATATAACATTTCATTTCATTGGGCTGGAGCAATAGCACAGTGGATAGAGCGTTTGCCGTGCACGTGGCCGACCCGGGTTCGATTCCTTCACCCCTCTCTCAAGAGTCCAACAAGCTACCGAGAGTATCTCGCCTACACTGCAGAGCCTGGCAAGCTACCCGTGGAGTATTCTATATGCCAAAAACAGTAACAACACGTCTCACATGGAGATGTTACTGGTGTCAGCTCGAGCAAATTGATGAGCAACAGGATGACAGTAACAGTGACAGTGATAACATTACATGAAAATATGTAAGTTTCAGGTGTGAGTCATTTAGCAGTCAATATTTGGGGCCAAGAGATGGTACTTGCCTAATAGTACGGCCGCAGCCATGACCTTTGTCTGACTCATGGTACTGCATATGGTCCTCTAACCACTGCTAAGCATGGTCACTGAGCACCATTTAGTGTAGTTCCAAAAACAAAACAAAATAAAAAGACTATATTTACATTACTAAACAACTTCAAAGTCTATTCTAATTTTTACTATTAAACTGAATTTTTCTTGATTGACACTTCTGTTCTTCTCCCTTTCTTTCTTGTAGCCAATCATTTGGTCTTAGAGTCTGTTTCTATTTGATTTTGTTAGTTTATTTGTTTTCTCTATATGCCACATATGAGTGAAATAATAGAGGATTTATTTCACTAAGCATAATACCCTCTAGGTATCAATATTGCTGAAAATGATTTCATCTTTTTAAAAATTATACACAAATGAGTAGTACTCCATTGTGTATTTATGCCACTCCTCTGTCCATGGGCTATTTCCAACTCATAGCTATTGTCAGTGATGCTGCAATCAGCATGGGAGTGTATGTTTCTCTTATCTTTGGAATGTTTATTTGGAGGAGAGGGTACTAAATATTCAGAATATCCAAATATCCAAAGTATCCAAAATGTCCAAATATCCACATAGCCAAAATACCCAGAAGTGGACATAACTGAATTTTATGGGCTTTCTATTTTTAATTTTTAAAAAAGGAATCCTCATTTTCTTTTCTCCATAAGCTTCACCAATATGTATTTCTACAATACTGTGCAAGGGTTTCCTTTTGCTCATATCCTCTCCAACTCTTGTTTCTTACTTTGGATAATAGCATTCTCATAGGTGTGAGTTGATATCTCATTGTTTTGATTTTCATTTCCATAATTATAAGAGATAATGAGCATCTTTTAGTGTGCCTATCAGCCGTCCATATGTCTTTCATGGAAAAGTGTCTATTTAAATGGTCTGGCCAGTTTTTAATCAGGTTAAGAATAAGCTATTCCTACTTGAATTATTAAAGTGTTACTAAATCCTACCCAAGATTATTTAATGAAATAAAATGTTGAAAGTCTTGGTTTAAATGAAACTTGTCACATTATTGATTACATTAGTACTGCTTTAATTAGATGTAATTTTGCTAGTGCTCAAATATTTACATAAAAAATGAAGGTCATTTTCCTTTTAAAATGTACAGATAGATTTTCTTATAGACTGACCATTTAGAAACTTTTAGATTTAGAATAAAACATACAGCAATTTAAGTTTGTCATTCAATTATTTGACCATCTGATTTTTTAGTACATCTCCATTAGATTTTTGAGTAAATCTCCTTAGAGAATGGATGGAAAAATGATTGAAATGCTTGTTTAAGTATAGCTTGCAAGGCATCTTTTTAAAGTATTTCATCTGATGATGACAAGCTCATTTCACTCAATGAAAATGTTTTATTTCTGGAACCCTGTTATCATTGCAGAATGATAATCTTTCTTAATGATTATTTTTGAATGACATCATTTTAATTATGAAACCACTTACTGTGGAAAATGATTACTCAATTAACAGTCGTCTCTTTATCAGGACACAGAAAGGAAAAAAAATTTTAACTGGGCCCAGGAGAAATTGGAAACACGGGTGGCACTTCACAAAAGGGAACATTGGCTTCCTTATTAACTAGAAGTTTAATGAGCTTAGAAATGAGGAAAAATGCGCTGTACAAAGTTGCAAAAATAGATGTTGATCTGAAATAGCATATAGACCAATAACCAACTGTGGCACTTTGTACTTCTTCATTAAATGTTACATTACGTACCCATTTGGGAGGAAAGAGTTTTTATTGCTTTAAGAAAACACTGGTAGGAACTGCAGTTCTTAGAATCTTGCAACTTTGAATGATGAGGATTGAGAAACCTACCATCAGGATCCTTGATGTGGATATGTAAGAGAACTAGGAAACAAGATAAAGAGAAGAAACCACCACAGTTCTCTTTTAATACATTTCATATATTTTGGCATTTCAAAATTAAGGTTTGCATATGCCTTATAGGACAATATTGTTTTACTGAATTATGTAGTTTCAAATGAGTCTTGACCCTTCAGAAAAGGGCACACCTATTTTCCGTCACCATCATGTGTTGATTTACTATAGTTCGACATTTAAACCTCTACAGATTTTGAAGACACAATATAACATAACTAATTTGTATTATGTGCTTCTCATAATCAGTTGCATTTATTTTATTATAAAGACATTTAAGTAATTCCACTCAAGGTTTACATCACTGTATCACTGTATCACTGTCATCCCGTTGCTCATCGATTTTGCTTGAGTGGGCACCAGTAACATCTCCATTGTGGAGATTTGTTGTTACTGTTTTGAGCATATCGAATATGCCATGGGTAGCTTGCCAGCTCTGCTGTGCGGGTGAGATACTCTCGGTAGTTTGCCAGGCTCTCCGAGAGGGGCAGAAGAATCCAACCCGGGTTAGCCGTGTGCAAGGCAAACGCTCTAAAATGCAATTCTTTTTATTTATTATAGTTCCTTCATTTATTCAGCAAATATTTCATAAGGGTCTATTATTTTTTTTAATTTATTTTATTGAATCACCAAGTGGAAAGTTACAAAGTTCTCAGGCTTATATCTCAGTTATACAATGCTCAAACACCCATCCCTTCACCAGTGCCCATATTCCACCACCAATAAAAACAAAAACAAAAGCAAAAACAAAAAAAAACAGTATACATCCCACCCCTCACCCCCCAACCCCCCCCATGCATGAGTGATAATTTCACTTCCTTTTCTCTTTACCTTGATTACATTCCAGATTTCAACACACAACTCACTATTGTTGTTAGAGTTTCAAAACAGACTATTTTTGTTGGAATTTATCCCCCAAGAATACAGCTCTATTAACAAGGAAATATTTGATAATAAGTTTTCCACTGATGAGAATGAAGAGATAAAATGTTGCGCGGTCGGGGTAGCGGCCGCGTGGTTTACAATTTCTGTATTATAGTAATTAAGTCCGCGGAGATTTGAGTTGGAAAATGAATCATTTCCCTTCCTGGAACAGCATGTAGCAAAAGTTAGTTCACAGTCTCCATACATGGGTGCAAGCACTTGCTGGAACCCCAAATCCTAAAGCTGTCTCTGGTTCCCGCTCGTTCCACATCCACCGGCTGTGCAGAGGCATGGGCACCCGGGCCGAAACTCGGCCGGAGCAGAGCACCGGCCCCGGCTGGGACTGCCCCGGTATCCCGCAGCTGTTTCAAGTTCAAAGCACATTTTTTTTCCGCGCCAAAAGTTCATACCTTCTCAAAGGACCCACAAAATGTCGGACACCACGCCTTCTCCCGGAGGGGAGAGAAAGGGTCTATTATTTTTTTAATGTTTTATTAGTGAATGACTGTGAGGTACAGTTACAAACTTAAGAACTTTCATGTTTGCATTTCAGTCATACAGTGATCATTTACCTATCACTCCACCAGTGCCCATTCTCCTCCACCAATGTTCCCAGTATCCCTTCTTGAGCACCTATTCCACTAAATTGACATTATGGTGTAGGAACAAAACTTAATGCTATCAGTTGCAGATTGCTCTTTTTGTTTTTTTTTCTTGCTTTTTGGGTCACACCCAGTGATGCACAGGTTTAACTCCTGACGTTGCACTCAGGAATTACTCCTAGCTGTGCTCAGGGGACCGTATGGGGTGCTGGGCTGTGTGTAAGGCAAACACTCTACCTGATGTATTATCAATTCAGTCCCTGTTATATTAATAAAATATTACCTTCCAACTGAGGCTGGTGGAAGAATCTTTTTGATGAGATACCACCTGGGTGGACTGGAGTGATAGCACAGTGGGTAGGACATTTGCCTTGCACGCAGCCGACCCGGGTTCGATTCCGTTGTCCCTCTCGGAGAGCCCGGCAAGCTACGGAGAGTATCCCACCCACATAGCAAGAGCCTGATAAGCTATTGTGGTGTATTCGATATGCCAAAAACAGTAACAGCAAGTCTCACGATGGAGACATTACTGGTGCCCACTCAAGCAAATCAATGAACAAAGGGATGACAGCCCTATAGTGCTACCACCTGGGTTACTAACCATAATGATGTTGGTCACAAGTCATTGAGTTGTCTCACGTTCTAGTAAAAAATGTAAAACTTTCTCATAGTTGAGGTAAAAATGTCTTACATTAAAAAAATTTTCAACTGATGAAGATTTTGTTAGTGGAGATGGTTTGGATTCTTTAAAATAATTCCACAGGATAAACCTTTGTGCTTTACTTGAAGAAATACACTGAAATTATTTCTCCCACCTAATATTTTTATTTCATATATTGTATTAAGATTTTGAAAAATATTTTGCTTAAACCAAAGGCCATCAGATGTGGCAATAGAATTTTCTAGATATTAAGTTATGTTCAGTTTTCCATCTTCAGTTCAGATTTTGTTATATTCAATTAAATTTTCACATTTTCCCCAGAGATAAATTGTCCAGATTTCTCTAAAGTTTGGTTCATGTAGGAAACATTTGTACCCTTGAGGTATATAAAATTTATTTCTGCCTACAGCAGTTTCCAAAAATAAAACTGTGCTTCATAATAAATGATAATAGGTTGCTAGTAGTCCATTATCTATAGTCATAATTTATTTTATAAGTTTTAACATGTACAACCGTGGTTCTATTTCATTTAAACGAAAGCATTTCTCATTTATCATATAATTGAATTGTAGCTGCATAATCAGAATAGACCACTCTTCCCATTTACAGTCATCTAGTACACAGCAACAAACTATAAATATTTTCTGAAAAAAAAAACTTAACAGCGTAAACAAAACCTTACATGTTTTAATTTTCAGTTTCATCAATTTATTTTCCTCATATTTTTCTGTTAAGTGACAATTGGCAAAACCATTTCTTTTTTATTTTACTTTTTGTTTTGGGGCTACACACAGCTGTGCTCAGGGATAATACCCAGCAGAACTCAGGGGACTGTATACGATGCTGGGGATAGAACCCAGGTCAGCTGTGTGCAAGGCAAACATCTTGCCTGCTGTGCCATCTCTCTCACCCTCATAACATTTCTCTACAGGTTTTTTTTCATCCTGTAATGAAACTTCATTTCATTTCACCATGTCATTAAGAATGAGATCAGAAATCTTTCCCCAGCTAGATGGAGATAAGCCTAGTTTAAAGCACTATTAATAGAATTGGTGTCAAACGTGAAAACATTAACATGAAACAACATATGTGAGCTGCTAGCAATTTTCACTAGGTTTTGAATGTAAAAGTCTAGCCTCCATATTATGAAAGATGGATTTTGAAGCGCTTATTTTGCTCTATTATTTGTCATGAGTTTTGTTTCTCTAGGTGAAAGGTCAGATGAGAATGCTGTGCTTAATACTGATAGTTTCCTCCTCTTAGAAAGGCTGAAATAACAGAACCAGCATTCAGTTTGGCTTTATCTTTTTTTTTTTTTGCTTTTTTTTGGGTCTCACCCAGCGATGCACAGGGGTTACTCCTGGCTTTGCACTCAGGAGTTACTCCTGGCGGTGCTCAGGGGACCATATGGGATGCTGGGGATCGAACCCGGGTCGGCCGCGTGCAAGGCAAACGCCCTACCCGCTGTGCTATCGCTCCAGCCCCTTGGCTTTATCTTGAAAGCTGTAAAAAGTAAATCTTCAATAGGATTTGTGTTTGAAAGGAAATCTTGACTAATTTGCGTTGTCATTAAATATGTGTGTATATTATATATACATCAAAATGTATGTAAGGAGAGATATTCAGAAAGACAGACTGACTTTAAGCAGTTAAACAGGAGGGATCAGTTACCAAAAAAGATATATTTCTGACACTACCGTTTAATAACTTTCCCTCCTCACTGTCATAAGTCTGAAAGCACATGAACAAATCTGTAGACCATTTATAGTTTCTGACTTTTTAATGACTAAGTTCCTAACAGTGCCTCCTCACCCTCACATCACCCCCGATATGGCACTATTAGCACTTTGTTTGCTCATACCTCTTCATTCTTTCTGTATGTCTCAGGTTGGACCGTGGAGGGCTAGAGATGGGGCTCGTGTGTGACCCTTGATTTCTGATTATAGTGACACATTGGTGGTAGGAGCAGAGTAGTTTCTCACTTTCGGTTGTCCACCTAGTTCCCCTAAGTTCGGAACAGTGAATACTAACTTCCAAACTAAGGAAATCACTCAGGTAGATTGATTCCTTCTGAATTACATGGCACATTTTTTAAATGTCCTTTAAAAGGTCTGTTTATTGACTTGGTGATATTTAGAAAGTGAACAAAATTCAAACTGAAGACTTCTTCAATAATATGCCTTTCTTGATTTAATAGTATTGTGTAGTTGAGATATCATAAATTACCCCTTTATAATGAACTCATGACTATCTTTTAGGTGTACAAAAAAAAACCTTTCTGCTAGAACATATTAAATTGCCATTGACTCATTTAAGCTTATAGGGACCCAAACCAGAATCTTTATTTACTCTAACCCAGTTGTGAGTAGGAATTAAGAGATGTTCTGTGTAAATACTCAATGAATTAAAATTTCCTGATCATAGAATGTGTGAATCTGTAAGGAAGTGATAAGTTGAATCCCCCATGATTGAACTTTTACTCCCACCTGTGGCTGCTGTTCTTACCCTGTAAATTTCAAGAAAGAAGGCAACCTGGGTTTTCTCAAGCTCTGAACTCTCCCCTGACCCACATTTTTACCCATTTGCTGTATTATTAAATTCAAAATTGTGGTTACCTAGAGTGTCCGACATGTGAACATTCAGATTCATGAGCACCCATAAGAGCTGTTGTAAATTGCACCTGTCACCCTTTAGAGAATGCCTACTATCTCTGATCCCTGTTCACGTGGAGCTAACAAGCTAGAGGAGTTAGAGAGAAAATAAGAAAGGGAATATTTCATCGGAAGCTTTAAGGGAATACGTCTTCAAGAAAAGACACAAATCTGAGAATCATAGTTTTTAATTTATCTTGACAAATTGTAGAATGTTCTTACATAGGTTTTTTATTTGAAAATATATTCCTCTAATCCTTTCTTTGCATCCTGGTTGTCGCTGTGCTATATATTTAGGACTCTCTAGGTATGCTAGATTATTTCTAGCTGATAAAACAAACTGACTCCAGAATTTCAATGACTGAACCCCCAAATTATTAATAATTTAAAATTTTATTGTTTTAATTTTAATAATTTAAGTTGAAACATGAATTATTGATAATTGTGTGCATTTGTTGGTAGTTGGTAGTTGGCATGTGGTGATCCGGGCACAGAACATTTCTGTATGTAAGTGGAGAAAGAGAAAACTGTTGAGAGAGAATTACTGCTGATTAATTCTTTGCATAGAGGAGACACACAGCACTCCACTCGCATCTATGGGAAAAACAGGTCACACAGCCTATACCTGGGTGCCAGAGGGTGTGGAGAGTGTACCTCTGCTTGGGCAGCTACTGCCCAGTGAGATCTTCATTCTATAAAGGAGAGAACAGAACTTTTCGGGAGAGGTAATTTATCTGCTTTGTCAGAGAAGATGGGCAGTTTTTAGCTTATCACCCTCTGCCAACTTGCAAATACAGGGAGCAGAACCCACAGATTTTGGGAGTGGTTTCTTTAAGGCATGGAAATGGGAAGAGTAGGGTTTTGAGAAGAGCCTGTTTACCTTCTTCCTCAGGAGCCACCTGAAAACATACCAGCCAGACTAGGGGCCTGGGGGATGGAGGTGGGGAGGGTTGGGATGGGTGATCAGAAAGCATTTAGCTTAGTTGGGTTTGAGAAGTGCTGGTTGATTTTTCTACTTCTGTAAGTATCCAAATGTGAGGCTGTCTTGGCTCTAAGAACCACCTGAGATAACTACAGGGAGTGGAGAAAGAGACATGCTGCCTAGTTTAGAAAGCAGTTGTGGAAAAAAACAATTTTCACATTGTTTCTGCCAAGTTGGGTCCATCCATGCTGTTACCTTGATGCTGAGAGACCAAGAAATGTAGGGAATGGTGTCTCCCCAGAAAGTGTCAAAACTGACATACTTCATTCTAAACATAAAGTGACCTAAAAATCCATTACTCACACAGGGTAACGGCCGTTGGCAGGACATATCCATGCCAAATATATATACTTTTTAATTTATTTTTATTTATATGGCTTTAATTTATACATGAAATTTTACCAAAATTCTAGATATTATATTTTCTTTGAGTAAATTATTTATCATAAAAGAGTGATAGGGTACCTTAGGCAGACCATTTATCATTTTGCAAATTAATTCTTAACTCACGAATATTGTAATGTGTGTGAGCCTCTGGGTGTGACCTCCAAACAAACACACAAAAAGAAAATATATCACAATAAAATAGAACAAAAAGGATCAAGGAATATCACGTGGTAAGAGTTCCTGTTGTTTGGGGACTGAAGAGATAGTATAGCAAATAAAGTACTTGCCTTGCAAGCAGCTAGCCTGCCTTTAATCCCCAACTCTCCATAAGTTTCTTTGAGTCCCCCATCAGGAATTATCCCTGAGTGCAGATCCAGGAGTAAGCTGTGAGCGCCCCTGGGTGTTCCCTTAAACAAAGAAACAAACAACAGAAAAGGACAGGAGAGAAAAGATGAGAAAGAAACAGAAAGGGGAAAAGAGTTGGTATTGTGTTATGAAATTTGTTTCAGTGGTTTGTGTATGTGGACTAGACGATGATATAAAATGAACAGCTGTAATATAGCTAAAGCATCTTGAAAAATCAGTGCTTTAGATCCCAAAATTTTCATGTCTGTGAAGAAGTTATAGCATTGTCTTAATAGACATTGCCCTTTCCTAAAAAATATCTTATGTAAGCGACAAGACAGATGTCAAATCTAAATTATCTCATTTTAATTTTCTATTTGGAGACCTAGGAAAAGTTTTAGGCAACTGTATGTTTTTGGTGTTTTTAATCCTAGCATATTCCTTTGATTTATTTGTTAATTTTTTTCCTGATCTTTAGAAGCTTCTGAGAACATTTAAATTTATGATAGTCTTATAAAATAAGTCAACTTATTTTGGCATACATATAAGTCAAAGTAAATGACACTGGTAATGGGGACATGGATACCTAAAACTTAACTATAAATAACTTTGTAAATCACCTGGTCTTAATAGAAAATTAAAAATAAAGAGAACAGGAGACACTACAATGTCTACGTAAATAAAAAAGTATGTAAGATTGCCAAGGGAATTGTAAATGCCATTTAGTTATTCATTTGCATTTGTTCATTCTATTATTTGTTCTCTTTTGCACTTTAGTTAACTTTTTTTATAACTATAAACATTGGCTAATTTACTATAGGAAGTTAAATGCTTATTTTAAATAAAATGCTTATTTTATCCATGATTTAGATAGCTCCTGAAACTATTCTAGATGACCATTTTTCTTTTGTATTTATGATTGAATTTTATTTATAATGAAAGATATTTGGGCCAGAGAGATAGTAGAGTGGATAGGGTGCTTGTCTTGAGTTTGGCTAACCAAGATTATTTTTTTCCCCGATGCTACATATTGGCCCCCCTGAGGGAGTGATCCCTGCACATAGCTGAGTATGGTCCAAAAACAAAATAAATTAAGAAAAAATAAATGATCAAAGAAAAGAAATAACCAACTGTATAAATATGTATTTATTTTTATTTCCATTATTCTTTACCAGTGGTATTCACCATATTTAATATTGTTTTCATTCTCCTAGAATTTAAGTTTTATACACTTATTGTATTTTTTTAATAAAAACAAGTTTTTAAATTTTATTGAATCACCATGAGATAGTTACAAGCTTTCATGTTTGGGTTACCATCTCACAATGATCAAACACCCATCCCTCCACCAGTGCACATTCCCCACCACCAATATCCTCGGTATACCCCCCCTTTCCCACCCTCCCCCTGCCTCCATGGCAGACAATATTCCCCATAATCTATCTCAACTTTTGGGAATCATGGCTTGCAACACAGACACTGAGAGGCCATCATGTTTGGTCCATTATATACTTCGGCACACATCTCCCATCCCGACTGATTCCTCCAGCCATCATTTTCTTAGTGATCCCTTCTCTATTCCAGCTTCTTTCTCCCCTTAGCTCATGAAGCAGGCTTCCAGCTATGGGGCAATCCTCCTGGCCCTTGTATCTACTATCTTTGGGTGTCAGGCTCATGTTATTCTATATTCCACAGATGAGTGCAGTCCTTCTATTTCTGTCCCTCTCTTTCAGATTCATTTCATTTAGCATGATACTCTCCATGTCTATCCATTTATAAGCAAATTTCATGACTTTATATCTCCTAACATCTGCATAGTATTGCATTGTGTAGATGTGTAGATGTTTCTTCAACCAGTCATCTGTTCTAGGGCATTGGGTTGTTTCCATATTTTGGGTATTGCGAACAGTGCTGCAATGAACATATAGGTACAGATGTCATTTTTACTGTGTTTTTTTTTTGCATTCTCTGTATATATTCCCAGAAGTGGTATTGTGGGGGTAAAATGGAAGCTAAATTTCTAGTTTTTGAAGGACTGTCCATATTGTTTTCCAGAAAGGCTGGACCATTTGGCATTCCCACCAACAGTGAAAGAGCGTCCCTTTTCCCCCACATACATGTCAGCACAGGTTGCTTTTGTTCTTTTGAATGTGTGCCAGTCTCTGTGGTGTGAGATGATATCTCATTGTTGTTTTGATTTGCATCTCCCTGATGACTAGTGATGTGGAGCCTTTTTTCATGTGCATTTTGGCCATTTGTATTTCTTTTTTGAGTAAACTTCTGTTCATTTCTTCTCCCCATTTTTTGATGAGGTTGGAGGTTTTTTTTCTTGTACAAATCTACTAGTGTCTTTTATATCCTGAATATTAATCCCTTATCAGATGGGTATTGTGTAAATATTCTTTCCCATTCTGTGGGCTCTTCCTGTACTTTGCTCACTATTTCTTTTAAAGTACAGAAGCTTCTTAGTTTGATGTAGTCCCATTTGTTTATGTTTGCTTCCACTTGCATAGTCAGTATTGTTTCATCCTTAAAGATGCTTTTAGCTTCACTGTCATGGAGGGTAAACCCCCACGAGTAGCTAAAGCAATCCTTGGGAAAAAGAAGATTGGTGGCATCACCTTCCCCAACTTCAAGCTCTACTACAAAGCGGTAATAATTAAAACAGCATGGTATTGGGCTAGAAACAGACCTGCACATCAGTGGAACAGAGTTAAATATACTGTCACAGACCCCAAAATATATGGCCACTTAATATTTGACAAAGGAGCAAGAAATATGAAATGGAACAAGGAAAGCCTCTTCAACAAGTGTTGCTGGGAAAACTGGGTAGCTTCATGCATAAAAAAATGAACTCTGATCTCTGTCTAATGCCAGCCACAAAAGTCAGATCAAAATGGATTAAAAACCTCGATATCAGACATGAATCTATACACTTATTTGTATATAAATAAGCAAACATTTGTTCTGTCTTGAAGGCATGTCTTATAAATAGCTTTCTTTATCACCATCATCTGTCTCTACCAACTTACTATCAAGATTTCTTTGTCATTCCTGCATTATGATTTGAGTCCTTTAAGTTAGCTCTATGGGCCAGAGAGATACTACAGCAAGTAGGACACTTGCCTTTCATGAGGCAAATCTGTGTTGAATCTTGGACACTGCAGATGGTTCCTGAGCCCCACCAGGAGTGACCCCTGAGCACAAATCCAGGAACCAGCCCTGTGCACCACACAGTGTGTGTAGCCAAAAAGCAAAGCCAAAATTAATCTCCATATCCAAAAATGTATTCATTTTCGTGCTTTGAACTATGATTGAAATGCCCAACAGTCTCCATTCCATCAGGCATTATAAGCAATTGGTCTGCGCTGAAATTAGTCACCTTTTAACACATTTTCTTCAAGCATTTAACTTGATAGCTGTGGTAGGATGAACCACAAGCCATTAGCTAATGTGGATCTGAATGAGGAACAGTTAATGTCTGAGAACTTGAAGAATGCCTTTCAAGCTTCAGGGGATATAGCTAAGGGGACTGCACCAAAGAGAAGGAAAGAATCCAAGAAGGATGATAGTCATATCATCAGCATGATTTGATTTCTTAGTTCATACTTGAGGTTAATGTACCAGAACTACTTTAAGTGTGTAGTTAATGGTTCAGCAGCAGCCACAATTTTGGGGAAATAGAAAATTTTAGATCCTATCTCAGACATACCAAATTAGAACCTTTGGACTAGGGTGGCAGTAATCTAGAGTTTCACAGCGTCTAGAAGTGGTTGTTATGCATGCTCAAGTTTGACTACTGTTGCTAGAATGGAACATTGGCAAATGGGCCATTAGCGTAATAATGGTACTTTAAAAAACTTAAATTTTACTACTTTCCCTAACATTTAACTACATGCTGGTATTTATGAAGACTTATCTAGGAAACTACCTGAGTAATTCCAAGTAAGTGAGATACATTCAATAATGGATCAAGGGAAAAAAATGACCTTTTTTCATTTAAAAATTGTCTACATTTGTTCCTATATAAAAGTGGCTCTATGTGGAACCTAAAAGTTGATTATATGCTTGTTTTGCAATTCTAGGAGCCCGTTTTTGTTGAAATACCTCTTCATAATACACAAGACAAAATTCTTCATATAGAAGTGCTGTTATCGAGTCCTGCCCTTTCTGGAATGAAGGAAATTGATTTGTCTCCAGAAGAAAATAGAAACTATTCTGTCCAGATTAGTACGGCAGTTACAGGAAGCTGTGAAGAAAAGTATGGCTTGAGTGGGGCATTATATTATTGATCTTTAGAGGTTAAGCTTTTAAAATTGTTAATTCTTTGCACACTGTGTCATGCAAATTATACAGAATCAGAGTTTTCTCTTTAATACCATTCATTTGTGAATGTCATGAAGTTAGTCAGAAAAAGACAATTCCAGGTAATCTGACTTATTTTGGTATATAGAATTATAGGACAAGCAAGGGTAAATAAGTGTTTGAAAAGGGGATACCTCATTTATCCTGGACCCCAGGTCAGAGAACTGAGAAGTATAGGGAAGGAAATAAATTGAGGGGGAAAGAAGGAAGAGATAGATAGCAGGTGACGGACGGGGGCCAGTGTAGAGGTGTAGTACAGCTTTATATCTAAAGCGTAGAACCAACAGAGCTGAAAGTATGAGATCCAAACTACAACAACCAAACTAAAAAGGGTTCCTGCCAAAGAGACAGGCTGGGGGTTGGGAGGAAAACTGGGGACACTGATGATGGAATTATTGCTGGAACATTGCATGTATGCCTGTAATCCAACTACAAATTACTTTGTAAATCACAGTGCCTTAATGCTTTATATTCTCAATTAAATACAAATTATTTACTTTGAGGAGATAGATAAAATTAAATTACATTGCTATATTGCTAAGTAAGTGTTACTTCTGCTAAGTGAATATGTACATAGATACATGTAATATTCCAGTTATACTTTTAGACTATCACATATCTGTCTCTGTCCCCTCCAGATAAATATATGTTGATTATAAACGAAGCTCTCCAGACCTCAGTGTCACTTAAGAGTCTTCTTTCACATATAAATATGCATGAATTGACTTCAACCATAAAAACAGAGTTAATCACAGTTAAAAACTAGGATTTTTCTTGTTTTAACTACGGCATATGTTTGAGTTATTTATGTTTAAGTGCTTTTATTGAGTCAGTGGCATTTATTACACACTCTTTATAATTGCACTCTCTCTTGAATAATGAAATGGTTTTTTCACCAAAAATGAAAAAAAATTAATAATGCATCTACAGCATGAGTAGGGTGTGTGTCAGAGAGCAGTGGTCAGATATTATAATTGAAACTCTATTGGGGATTGTATTTTTCTGCCAAATTTATTACAAAGACTAAGACTGCTTACCAAATTTTGTGTATTTCCCTCCCCGAGAATTATTTTCCAGCCTGAAACTTCCTTTGAGTTCTGGTATTTACTGAAATTGACTATTGATTTGCCAAAACCAACCACAATTTCGGAATTACAATGTGAACTTGGAAAGTAAGTTCTATTAATAGATAAAAATTAGTTCATGAAAAGAAAAGTTTATCTAAAATAGTATTGTTTTAATGCACTTAATTATTTCAGATGAGATGAAGGTATATTTCTAGTAATTTTCTCTTACAGTACCGTTTTGCTACCTATATTCCCCATGGAGGGCTTGAGCAATAGTATTGGGGTTAGGACACTTGCCTTGCATGCCACCAAACCAGGTTCAATCCCCAGCACCACATATGGTTCCCTGAGCACTGCCATGGGTGATCACTGAGCACAAAATCAGGAGTAAGCCATAAGCACTGCTGGGTGTGGCCCAAAAATCAAAGAATATTTAAAAATTAAGAAAAAAACTACCCTGGGAAAACTTATGTGAAAATATAAAAGGACTTAGTAAAGAGAGGTATTTGCCTTGCACGTGGCCATCCCAGGTTCGATTCCTTTGTCCCTCTCAGAGAGCCCAGCAAGCTACCACGAGTATCCCGCCTGTACAGCAGAGCCTGGCAAGCTAACCGTGGCATATTGGATATGCCAAAAACAGTAATAACAAGTCTCACAATGGAGACGTTACTGGTGCTTGCTCGAGCAAAACGATGAATGGGAAGACAGTACTACAGTGCAGTGATTATTGCTAAGAAGGGAAAGGGACTATTCAAATAGATAGAGAAGAACTTTTGCAATAGAATGAATATGCCAATTTCAGATAATGTTGCAATGGAGTGAATTCTCTAATCTCAAGAGAGTCTCAAAAATCAAAAGCAAAATCCAAAAATATAAAACTGCATTTGGGTTGCTTCTATATACTGAGTATACTGCCTGTTGATGTCAAGATCTGCGATGAACATCATCATCATCATCATCCCATTGATTGTTAAATTTCTCGAGTGGTCTCAGTAATGTCTCCATTCACCCAAGCCCTGAGATTTTAGAAACCTCTCTCTACTCGTCCTTCCAATGATGCCGTACCAGAGGCTTTTTCAGGCAGGGTCAGGGGAATGAGACCCAGCTTGTTACTGGTTTTGGCATATTAATACACCATGAGGATCTTGCGAGGCACTCCCATGTGGGCAGGAAACTCCCAGTAGTTTGCCAGGTTCTCCCAAAGGGAGAAGGAGGCTATAAGATATGCGGAAGCTTGCTTTTAAGTCTCTGGATGCTGGCCGTTGACAGGATTACATGGCGCCGGGGCAGTCCCTGAGTGTGACTGCCTAGCTACTGGGAAATGGGAAATCTGCGCAGAGGAGGCCCAGTCCCGATCCAAGCAGGCTTAGAGGTCTCAGCCCCGGGTCCCACACACCTGAGTTCCCCTGCCGGTTCCATCTTGTTCGAGGCTCATCTGAACGTGTGGAGAGGGGCCTTGAGCATGGCTGTGGCTAAGCTCCGAGGTCTTCAGCCACCGGGAGCTCTGCTTGGGGTGGGGAGGGAAGCTGGAGCCCATCCCCTCCGAGGAGGCCCCGGGGAAGACAGCCAGGTTCTCAGGCAAGAGACTCTCTGTAGCGATGAACATAGGTGTGCATGTGTCTTCCCGAATGAATGTCACTTGGGGCATTGATCCCTGGAAATGGGACTGCTGCATCAACTGGGAGCCCTATTATTTTTTGTTTATTTGCTTTAAATACCCATATTGTTTTTATAGGGACTGGGTCATATGACATTGCATCAACAGTGAATGAAAGTTCCTTTTCCTCCACACCCCCAGCCAATACTTGTCAGAATTTTTTTACATATTCCATTTTCAGTGGTGTGAATTGATAGGTCATTGTCATTTTGACCTGTGTTTCCCTGATACTACGTGATAATGAACACTTTTTCGTGTGCGTATTGGCTATCTGGATATCTTTTTTATGAAATGTGGTAGTGTCTCTTCATCTCTTCTTCCCATCCTATTTTATATGGGGTCATAAGATTTTGTTGCTGAGCTTTGTTAGATGCTTTATACATTGTTTCATGTTATTTATCTGAAGTATTGTGTGTGAATATCTTCTCCCAATCAGTTGAATATCATTTGAATTTTAGTCGGAATTTCTTTAGGCGTGCAAGACCATCTTAACTTCATATAATCTCACTTGATTATTTTTGGGTTTGTTATCTTTGGACTGGAGCAATAGCACAGCGGGTAGGACGTTTGCTTTGTAGCTTCTGGCCTAATCTATAGGTATTTAATTCACTTTGAATTCGCTTTTGCGTATCATATGAGATATGGATGCAGTTTCATTTTATTAAAAAGTGTTATCCAGTTTTCCCCACACCATTTGAAGAGGTTTTCCTTGATCCACTTCATGCACCCAAATCCTTTGTCATGGATTAGCCATCATATATGAGGATTTATCATTGAGAACTCAGGTCTGATCCACTGTTTTCTCAGGCTATTCCAGTACAATACTTTTTTCAATGCTATAGTCTTAGTCTTATAGTATAGTCTTATAGAGTAGTCAAACACATTGACACTGCTACTGCAATGTGTGTTCATTAAACCTCACTGAAGTTTGAACCACTGGTGGTATATATCTGCTTCAAATGTGAGTCACATGTGGTACATCCTCATATCAAAATACAGTACCTCCAGTTTCTTTTTATCTTTGAATATTAATGTATGTGGGTGTTACTCTATTTTATGCATTAGTCCAAGTAGTTGGACTAGAGCGATAGCACAGTGGGTAGGGCATTTGCCTTGCATGCATCTGACCCCGGTTCGATTCCTCTTTCCCTCTTGGAGAGCCCGGCAAGCTACCGAGAGTGCCCTGCCCCAATGGCAGAGCCTGGCAAACTACCCATGGCCTATTCGATATGCCAAAAACAGTAACAGCAAGTCTCAAAATGGAGATATTACTGGTGCCTGCTTGAGCAAATCGATGAACAACAGGAAGTCAGTGCTACAGTCCAAGTAGTTAAGGTCTCTTTCAGTATGATAACCCAGGACTTTAAGTTTCTGGAAATGCCCTTTAAATATATTATCTCTATATTCTCCCAGTTTTTTTCTACACATCAATTCTGGGTTTAGAATGAACTTGGGAGCTTATATTTTAATTTTCTCAGTCTTTTTTTCACTTTTTCTGACATTTGTGCTCAGCATTTTTGCTCAGTTGTATGTTTTGCTATTTCTGTTGAATTTTTTTGTCAACCATCAACCTCTAAGACATTTTGTTGTTGCTTTTATTTAGATGTTTCTTTAGTTTTTTTCTAAAAAAATACTTTCAACACTCTTCTTATTTAATGTTTTATATTTTTCTCTTTTATCCCTGGAGATATGAATGATATTTTAAGAGGTCACCGTCTTTGTTCATATTTGTATACATTCTCATCATTGTTTTCTCTTAGAAAGATCCTCCATCATTTGGTTTGCATTTGATGCCAAGACAGGGAATTGCTAGTTTCATAGAGAAGCTCAGTTTTTAGTTCTCTAAGACATATCATTATTATTTTCCAAAGAGACTGAACCAGTAAACATGCCCACCAACAACAGATGAGACTTTTTTTATCAGCATCTATACCAGCACTATCTTTTGTTGTTGTAATTATTCTATTTTATGTATTTCATTCTTGCATGAGATATCTCATTGTTTTGATTTCTATTTCCCTGATGATAAGTCTTGCAGAGCATTTTTTCCATATAATTAAAGACCATATGTATGTTTTCTTAGGAAGTCCCCATTTTTTGATATGGTTTGTTGTCACTTATTTGTTTTGTTTGTTTCTGTTTTGCTTTGTTTTTTGCTATTTTTGTTAAGTACCCTTTGTCAGATGAATAGTGGACAAATATTCTTCTCAGTCTATGGGTATCTTTTGTTCTAGTAATTTCTTTTGCAGTGCAGAAGATTATTATTTTAAGTTCTTCCACATGTTTATTTTACTTTTGTTTGCTTGGCAAATGGCATGAGTCATTGAAATGCCTTTAGAATCACTGTCATGATGATTTTCCCTCAATATAATTTATGGATTTAGACATATTATCAAGGTCTGTAATCCATTTTTACAGTAGGCTAAGCAGTTTTCCCAGTACCATTTGTTGAAGAAGCTTTCCTTGCTCCAGTTCACACTCCTAAATTCTTCATGTATATATACATATATGTTAATATGTATCTATAATATACATATTTGGCCTTTGATTATATTGAGACTGAAGCTGTCATTGAAGCCCTAGCCAAACAGGGCGTTCAAACTCAGTACATGAGGATCCTCCACAAGCTGTATTACGGATTCACCACCAGGATCTCACCGTTCTACAAGGAAATTTCATTGATGTTAAGAGAGGAGTTCAGCAGGGCAATACCATTTCACCAAAACTCTTCAGTGCCACCCTCGAGAATATCATGCAACAACCAGAATGGGAAGGATTGGGAGTGAAGATAGATGGTCGGCAACTACACCACCTCCGCTTTGCTGATGACATCGTTCTAATAATACCAAATATTAGCCAAGAAGTACGAATGCTAGCCTACTTCGACCATGAGTGTGGAAAAGTCAGACTACAGCTGAATCTCACGAAGACAATGTTCATGAGAAACGAACTAGTTCCTGACATTCCATTTGCTCTCAATGGAATAAACATCTCCAAATGCAGCAGTTATGTGTACCTAGGTCGAGAACTCAACATGATGAATGACCTGGCACCTGAGCTGTGCAGGAGAAAGAGAGCGGCGTGGAACACCTTCAAGACTGTCAAAGAAGCCATTAAGAGGATGAAGAACCTCCAGCTCCAGGCACATATTTTCGACTCCACCGTTCTTCCTGCAATAACATATGCCTCAGAGACCTGGGCCCTACAAGAACAGGATAAGAACGCTATTCAGGTCTCCCAAAGAGGAATCAAAAGAGCTATGTTTGAAGAATGGGCACTGGTTGAGGGATGGGTAAATGATCGCGTTCTTCTTCTTTTTCTTCTTCTTCTTCTCTGTCTCTCTCTCTGTCTCTGTCTCTGTCTCTGTCTCTCTCTCTCTCCCTTCCTCCCTCTCTCCCCCCTTTTTGGGCATTATGATTTGCAATACAGACACTGAGAACTTATAATGTTGTTCCTTTACCTATTTTTAGGACTCACATCTTATCCAGAGTGATAATTTCCAACTATTATTGTCATAGTGGTTTCTTCTTCTCTATCCCATCTACCATTTATAACTTCATTTTTTTCTAATAGCTGCGTAGCATTCCATTGTGTAGGTGTACCAAAGTTTCTTTAACCAATCAACTGCTCTCAGGCACTAGGGCTGTTTCCAGATTCTGGCTATGTGAATGGTGCTGCAATTAACATAGAGGTGCAGATGACTTTTCTGCAGTGTGTTTTTGGGGCCCCAGAGTATATTCCCTGAATGGCATTGCTGGGTCATATGGAAACTCAATTTCTAGCTGTTTAAGGAATGCCCATATTGTTTTCCAAAAAAGGCTGGACCAGTTGGCATTACCACATCTCTCCCTGAATCTGCAACAGCACTGGTTGATATTATTCTTTTTGATGTGTGTGTGCCAGACTCTGTGGTATGAGATGATTTCTCATTGTTGTATTGATTTGCATCTCCCTGATGATTAACAATGCCAGGCATATTATTTTGGCCATTTGTATTTATTCTTTGAGGAAGTTTCTGTTCATTTTGTCTTCCCAGTTTTTATGGGTTTGATCCTTTTTTATTGTTATGTTCTATCATTGCCTTATATTTCTTGGATATTAATTCCTTATTTGATGAATATTGGGCAAATATTTTTGCCATTCTGTGGCTGTGTCTGTATCCTGTTCACTGTTTATTTTGAGGTGAAGAAGCTTTTTAGTTTAATACAGTCCAGTTTGTTTCTCTCTGGTTCAATTTGCTTGGTCAGTGGTACATTTTGACAACATTAATTTTCCCTATCCATGAGGAGGGGATTTGTCTCCATTTCCTGGTGTCCTCTTTTATGTTTTGAATTAGTATTTTAGAGTTTTCTTCATATAGGTTCTTCACCACTTCAGTTAAGCTGATTCCAAATTACATGATTTTCTGAGGCACAATTGTGAGCTCATTTCTTTTAATATCTCTTTTTTCTCTTCCATTATTTGTATATAGAAAAGCTATGGGTTTGGGGGTATTGATTTTGTAACCTGCCACTTTACTATATGAAAGTATTGTTTCTAGAAACTTTGTATAGAGTCTTTAGGGTCTTTTAAGTATAGTTACATGCCATCAGCAAATAATGAGAGTTTGACTTCCTTTCCTCTGTATGCCCTTGATATCTTTTTCTTGCCTAACTGCTAAAGCAAGTACTTCCAGTACTATATGGAATAGAAGTGGTGAGAGTGAGCACCCTTGTCTTGTGATTGATCTTAGAGGGAAGGCTTTTAGTTTTTCCCCATCAAGAATATTGCTTGCTGTGGGCTTGTGGTAGATGACTTTGACTATATTGAGGAAAGTTCCTTAAACTCCCATTTTGTTGAGAGTTTTATCATAAATGGATGCTTGGCCTTGTCGAATGCTTTCTCTGTGTCTGTTGATACGATCATACTTTTTTATCTCTTCTATTTTTGTGTTATGTTGGTTATGTTGGTTGACTTGTGAGTGTTAAAACATTCTTGCATTCCTGGGACAAATCCTACTTAGTCATAGTTCATAGTGTATAATCTTTTTGATGAGTTGTTGGATTCTACTTGCCAGAGTTTTGTTGAGGATATTTCCATCTCTGTTTATCAGGGATATCATCCTGTAATTCCCTTTTTTGGTTGTGTCTCTGTCTGCTTTTGTTATTAGGGTGATACTTGTCTCATAGAAATTGTTTGGTAGTGTTTCCGTTTCTTCAGTTTCTTGGAAAAGCTTGAAAAGGATTGGCAGTAGGTCCACTTTAAACTAAGTTTGGAAGAATTCACTAGGTAATCCATCTGGGCCAGGGATTTTGTTTTGGGGGATAGTTTTGATTACCATTTCAATTTCCTCTATGGTGATAGGTCTGTTAGGTATTCCAAATCTTCTTGATTCAGCCTTGGGTGGTTATTAGAATCCAGGAGTTTATCCATTTCTTCAAGGTTCTCTTGTATTGTGGTACAGAGTCTCAATGTCATCTCTAATAACTTTCTAATGAATTTCTATTGTTTCTGTTGTGATGCTCCCCCTTTCACTTCTGATTCAGTTTTTTTGGGTTCTGTCTCTCTCTTTGTGAGTCTTGCTAGTTGTTTATTGTATTTTCTCAAAGAACCAGCTCTTGCTTTTATTGATCTTTTGGATTGATTTTTGGGGTTCCAGCTCATTAATTTCTGCTCTGTTTTATTATATCCTTTCTTCTGCCTGATTTTGGCCCTTTTTGGTCATTTTCCAAGACCTGAAGTTGTGAAGTTAAGTTATTTATGTGGACACTTTCTTCCTTCCTGATGAATGCTTGCAGAGCTATAAACTTTCTTCTTAACACCACTCTTGCGTGTCCGCAAATTCTGATAGCTCAAGTCTTCATTCTTGTTTGTTTACAGGAATCTTTTGATTTCCTATCTAAGCCACTGGTTCTTCATTAGTGAGCTGTTTAATTTCCAGGTGTTTGATTTGATTATCTGTTTCTGATTAACTTCTATTTTCAATTCATCATTGTTTGTAAAGATAGTTGATACTGTTTCTGTCCTCTTGATTTTATGGAGGTCTTTTTTGTGGCCCAGCATCTGGTCTGTCTTGGAAAATGTCCATGTGCACTGTTGAAGAATGTGCATTTAGCTTTTTATCATAGAAAATCCATATATATATACATACATATATATGTATGTATACCTACTCCTTCTCTTCCATATCTTCCCTCAAATTAAGTATTTCCTTGCTGAGATTTAGTTTAATTGATCTATCAAGAGATGATAAAGTGATGTTGAAATCTCCAGCTACTACTGTGTTTCTGTCAGTGTCTTTCTCCAAGTCTATTAGCAGTTGTTTTAAGTATTTTGCATAAAAATATATGCAGCAGGTGCAAATCCCTTGATTATTAAGAAATGGCATTTACTGTCTCTTATAAACTTCTTCAGTCTGAAGTATATGGCAACTAATACTAGTATGTCCACCCCTGCTTTTTTGAGGGAGTTGTTTGCTTGAAGAATTGTTTTTCAGCCTTTGACTTTGAGTATGTATTTGTATTTACTGTTCAAATGTGTTTCTTGCAGGCACCAGAGTGTTGGATTCAATTTCATAATCCATTCTGCCACTCTATGCCTCTTGATTGATGCATTTAGTCCATTGACATTGAAGGAGATTATTGTGAAGGGGGTATTGTGCCATCTTCATGTAGGAGTTTGGAATACACTTGGGGCTCATCTTGTCTTAAAGTAGCCTGTTTATTTCTTATAACAATTGTTCTTCTTTCAGTCTATGAAGTTTCTGTGTTGTTTAACTGCCAAGTTGTGTATTTTTTTCCCAGTCTGAATGAGAATCTGGCTGGGTAAAGTATTCTTGGAGAGGTGTTCATTCAATTGAGTTTTTTTCACTATATCCCACCACTGTCTTCAGGATAGAGGGTGTCATCTGATTAGTCTGCTGTGAATCTTCAGGATGCACCTTTGTAAGCAATTTCCTTTGAATTTGTTGCTTTTGGCATTATTTCTCTATCTGTAGCTTTTATCATTCTGTTTAGTAAGTGTCTTGGGATATTTTCATCTGGATTTCTATTAGCTGGTGTCCTTCTGGCCTTCTGGATCTGGGTGGATGCCCTCTTCAGCTCTGAGAACTTCTCAGCAATGATGGCTTTAACAATTGCTTCTTCATCTGGGTTTTCTTCCTGTCCCTCTGGGACCCCAATGATTCTTATGTTGCTCCTTTTGAATTCATCCTGATGTTCTCTCATCATGTGTTGGCTTATTTTGAGCTTCTTTTCCATCTTCTGCTGTTATCTAGAGATTCTCTGTACATCATTATGGAGCTCACTGTTTATGTCCTCAGCATTTGTTACTCTGTTGTTGAAGCATTCCATTGAGTTTTTCATTTCACCTACCAGGTTTTTCAGATCTGTCACTTCTGTTTGTAATTTAGTTTGTATTTTCCTTACTTCTGCTCTCGTGTCCTCTTGTATTTTATTGGCACCTTAATTCACTAAGCTTGCTGGGTTTCTGCATTGCTTTACATTGTGATCTTTGCAGTTTGGAATAGTTTCTTATATGTCGTTGTGTGCTTAGGAAGCTACAGTTAGGGTACCTTTATTCGTTTATCATGTGTTATGGAAAGATAAAGAAATGCAGAGCTGCAGAGTGAAGCCCGCACCTTCATGGGCAAGGTTGGTTCCTGCCTTGGGGAGGAGCAGTGGTGACCTTGACATCTGTCCAGAGCCCTGGCTCATGTTGAGATGAGGCCTTTCTCTACTCAGTATAATTTTGAAAGATGCAAGTCAGTCCATAACTGTCACCAACTTTATCAAATTTTCAGTGAACACATTTTCAAACACATTTATGAACTTTGTCTTTCCTTTCAGGTATATCAGTCAAAATATTACTTTAAATAATCCTACATATCAAGTGTTGGAATTGAAAGGAATTAGCACTAATCCTGTAAATTTTATCCTGCAATTACCTGATGAGCCAGTAAGTATATTCAGAAAACAAAATAAGCCACCGCAACTAGTGTTTTCTGCTTCTGATTTTGGAACACCATATAGGGTAATATTATTTGAATTATTAATAAGGCTTCCAATTTCTAAAATTCAAAAAGAGAATAAATATCCCAAGTTTAATTTATCAAAAGCACCATAAC
The DNA here is from genome assembly GCF_027595985.1 of Sorex araneus. Classification (NCBI taxonomy): domain Eukaryota; kingdom Metazoa; phylum Chordata; class Mammalia; order Eulipotyphla; family Soricidae; genus Sorex; species Sorex araneus. Next base: position 37,327,538 of record NC_073313.1, read on the forward strand.
AATATAAATATTTGAAGGTATATCAGATTGAGTGCTGCATATATCACCAAATTCTCATTTATCTGTGCTGTATTTGTGACCTTTTTAACACCCCATAGCACTCCAAAATAATGACATGATTTTGATACAAAAGTCATTCTTTCCTTCCAGAATCCCAAGAGAACCGTTTTCTTTCTAGTATTTCATGAGTGTCTGGCTACCACTCCATTACACACTTCTCTTTCTCTGCTCCATTTTCTCATTTCTTGGTTCCTGACCGTGACTAGAGCTAATCAGTGGTCATCAGACACTTTTCTGCTATGCAAATAATAAATATAGTTTGAAGATTTAACATCACTGTTTCCAAAGCGTAAAATACAAATATGTACACTGAATGCCAAAACCATACTTTCAAGTAAACTTTAAAGTGATATAACAGATTATGTTCTTCAGAGATGTCACATAAATCATGCATGTGGCCTTATTTAAGTTGATATTGTATAGAATTTTTATTTGATGATCCAGAAACATGCAATGTGGTTTCTTAAAACCATTCTCCTGTCAGTCACTGCCAACTGATGCCTATATATACACATATATAAAATTTGTTCACAAGTGCTGCTTATCAAATTAGATATTACTAAGTATTTTCTTGCTGAAATTGTCATAATTCAATTGGAAAAAAATACATTAGTTGTACACACATTTGTGTCACAAAACAATACATGCTGTTCATGTATCACAAAATGCTGCCTACAGTATAAGGTGTTCAGTTACCAAAAATCTGAAATAGCTCCTATAAAGTTGTGTTTTTATATAATTTATTTGACTCCTTTTACAACAGGAAAGACAAATGCCAAACAATGCAGATGATACCACACATTGTATTATGACTTTTACATACTTTTATATATTTATTCATATTCATACTTTTACATATTTATCAAACTTCATTGAATACTGAGTATGAAATTAGTTTAATTATTAGGAAATAACTCAAAAATAATTTTAGAAATGATAAAATACAGTTACAGGGCAAGCACAAGCATACACTGATGGGAATGATAACTTAGAGAGAAAGAGTATATGTACATATAGAGACATACAACTTAATTCTTGGTTTTCCAGAGGATTTGTGTTTACATAAATATTTTTAAATGTTACTGATCTTAAATAACAATAAGTGAATTAGCTGAAAAAAATTATATAACTGAGTTGCTTCCCTTTATATGTTACAAAATATTCAAAGATACAAGTTGAATCATTTGAAGCACAAATTTATACCTATAACTGACTGGGTTTTTGGTTTGTTTTTGTTTGGGGGCCACACCATGCAATGCTCAGCAATTACTCCTGGCTCTACATTCAGGAATTACTCCAGGAGGTGCTCAGAGGCCATATTGAATGCCTATGAATGAACCTGGGTTGGACATGTGCAAGGCAAATGCCCTATCCTTGTCCTTTTGCTCCAGCACCACAACTGATTGTTATATTAACACTTTTCCTTATTTTATCTCTTACATTTCTTATTGTTCAATTTAAAGGTAAATTGTAGCTACTATGTTACCTATACTTATTCAAAGCCTATATTTATTCAAAGAATGGCAATTTCCTATTAATCTAGTTTATATATTGTTTATGGGCTGGAGCTATAGCACAGAGGTAGGGCATTCACCTTGCATGCAGCCGACTGGGGTTCGATTCCTCCGCCCCTCTCGGAGAACCCGGCAAGCTACAGAGATTTTCTCACCTGCACGGTAGAGCTTGGCAAGCTACCTGTGGTGTATTTAATATGCCAAAAACAGTAACAACAAGTCTCACACTGGAGACGTTACTGGTGCCCGCTCGAGCAATTTGATGAGCAATGGGATGATAGTGACAGTGATATCGTTTATATAGATTTTAGTTTATTCACAAGGTTATCTCCTTTTTCAGCAAGAACTTCTGTGACCTCATATATCTGAGTTGGTTATCAAAATGATGCATAGTTACAATTAAATCTCTTAAGTTTCTTCAATCTCTTATTTCAAAAAGATTCTATTTGTGATATATGTATGTATATGTACATATGCATATGTATTCATTATTCTAAACCTATGACAATTGAATTCTAGCCAGTGGTGTTTATATTTCTTTTCCATGAAATTATGAGTGGAAGGTATATTTTTCAGCGAATTTCTGTGAATTTTACTTTAAGTAAGGAATTTTGTTGAGGTACTGCTTGTGTGTATATACTCCCTCAAGCTTCACCACATACCTCTTGACATTTTTTTGTAGAATTTTAATCCAGAGATTAAAAAGAATACTTAAACCACATGGTTAGGAAGAGAGAAACTAGAATTAAAATCTAAGTGCAGCGTTCTGTGGCTTTTCCAATGAAATGACTAATCTTCATACATGTATATGTTGTATACAGCATATGTACATCCAGATAACTATCTTCCGTGGTCTTTCTTTTAATGGAAAGACTGTATGAAATGCAGCTTTGCATATTTGTCGTTTAGCCAAATGTTGATATTGAAAGTAACTTACACCTCTTAAATGCATATCACCTTGAAACAGTGAACAAATCAGTGGAAGAGCCAGCCTTACTTACAAAACCAAAAATACAAAGGTGTTTGCCATAAGGGTGAGGCTGAAGGATTGGATCATGCTGTGTGTGCTAGAACCCCAGGTTTGGTCCCCCGCTTCCACCACCCCATGGTCTCTCAAGAATGACCAGGAGTGATAGAGATCACTGATCTGAGGGTAGTGCCCAGTCCTGCCAGGTATCCCTTAGGAATCCCCTTGCTGCAGGGGCTGGGAACGAGACTCAGTGCTAGAGCACGTCCCTTGCATGCGTGAGTTCCTAATTCAGTCTGCATTACCACAAAACTCAATAATTTGGGGTGAGGGGGCCTCCCAAGCTCTGCTCAGGAAGCCCAAGAGGCCCCTTCCAACAAGTGTCAGCCAGCCAGGCCAGCAGCTCAATGCAAGAAACCTCGGATACAACGTTGGTCTGCCCTGGGGTGCCAATGATTACCCAGGCTACCCCCATACTGCTCAGGGGTTTCTAGTGCCCACCCTCTGGTGCTGGCAGGACAAGATGGTATCTAGGCTAGAACCAGGATTGAACCAAATACACAGCATACATGTGATAAAACATAAAGACAAAGTGAATTGTGCAGTTTTTAAAAAACAGGGTGGGGGCTGGAGCAATAGTACAGCAGGTGGTTCGTTTACCTTGCACGAGGCCAACCTGGGTTCGATTCCCAGCATCCCATATGGTCCTCTGAGCACCGCCAGGGGTGATTCCGGAGTGCAGAGCCAGGAGTAACCCCTGTGCATCGCTGGGTGTGACCCAAAAAGCAAAAATGAAAATAATAAAAATAAATTTAAAAAAGGATGTTGTACAGTGAGCTCTGCTTAGAATCAGTTCCTTACTTTTGATACCACTAAGGCTTTAAATGAGGTTCCCACTGCTAATTCTCACCACTTAAGATACACTGATACATCTCAATGATTGATAAGGTATGGGTTCTTGAATAAAGTGCCTGTTTCTATATTTTGAGGGTTCTAACTCAGCTTAAAAAATTAACTGACTTTTTCGGGTCCAGAGAGAGTACAGTGGGTCTGGTGCATGCCTTGCATACAGCTGATCTAGATTCAATCCCTAGCACCCCAAATGGCCCTCCGAGCCCTACCAGGCGTGATTCCTGAGTGCATCAGGAGGATTTACCACTGAGCATTGTTGGGTGTGGCCCAGAACACCCCCAAAATTAATTGATTATTTAATAGAAGTAATGAATTTATGTGATTATTTTCTATGAGAGGAACATGGCATTAACATTTGTAAACACTGTTTACCATAGGCTTTTTTACCTATATTCGCGAAGCAGGCATACTGTGAATGGATAATATGTACAAGGAAGTATATTAGTCACACACATATAAACTCAGCACATACATAGCATACAAAGATGTTGATATAGAACAAAATAACTGATATTTGTTTTTCTTTTCTTTCTGAATTTTCACAGCTGGTCATACCACCATTTTCTAGCAAGGAGATATCTTTTCATTATTATCCTTCTGCACTTGGAAAGACAAATCAACAAGGTTCTATCATCTTCTCTTGTTCTCAGGTATGATAGAATTTTCTTGGACCAAGTCAAGTTAATTAAATATGAAGTCAAGACATAAGCCTAACAAACAAAATAAGTTCATTGTAAATTAAGTAGTATTTTGAAAATATATTACATCTGAATATGGCATTTTTAAATCCTTAGATTGCTTCAGAATATATAACCAAATTTAAGACATAGCTATCTTAATGTTCATGTCAAATGTATGACATGTGTATTAATTATATAGATTTTAGTACTCAATTTTTGTAAATACAAATACAGGATTATTTTTAAATGTCATATTGCAAATAGATTATTTTTTCCATCAATTTTATTTGTATGCCATGCCTGAATAATAGTAATCTTAAACAACGGTTAATAATTTGTAAGCACCTTTAAGCTTGCCACATGCCATTCTAATAATGTCCTCAGTATGTTCTTAAACACAGTGCTTTGGTGCATGTACGATTAACCCCATTTCACAGAGCAGGAAACTGAAAGATATTAAGCTCAGGCAGCTTGGAAGAAGACGAACTCAGAACCTTTGGCTTTAACTTACCTTTGTGACTTTTTATAGTTTAGCAAACAATTTTAAATCTCTTTCTGACCTGGAAAATTTGCATAGCTTTTTACATTTCTTACTATTTTTGCTTCTTCAAGTTTGAAGAAGAGCAATATAAATGTATGCACGTAATTTGTATCCCAGGGACCTTCCAGGATCTTATGAAAGCCTGCCATCTGAAAGAGAATGGAATCAAATAAAACACAGGGTCCCCATGTCAAAAAAAAAGTCTTAAGGGGGACTGATGTGTGCTCTTTTCCACTTAAAAAGTGTAATTTACCTACAGAACAATTTTTATTTTTTTCCTTTTTGGGTCACACCCGGCAATGCACAGGGGTCACTCCTGGCTCTGCACTCAGGAATTACGCCTGGCGTGCTCAGGGGACCATATGAGATGCTGGGAATCGAACCCAGGTCGGCCGCGTGCAAGGCAAATGCCATGCCCGCAATGCTATTGCTCCAGCCCCACTATGCGTCTAGGGGCTCAAGCCCCAAGAACAAAAATTTTGAGGCTTTTTAATTTCCTCACTGACATACATGGCCTGGAAGTATACTTGATTCTGAAAAATTTCAATGAAACAAAAAACCTTTAAGATAGAAGAGAAATGAAAGTTATTCTAGTGGTTATTTTCTTTTTTAAAAAAACAATAACAAGGCCTGTTTTTGCAGGGAAGGGGTGAAAATTGTGTCACACACAGCGATATCCTGGGCTTCTCCTGGCTCTACTCAGGGATCAGCCCTGGCAGGGTTGGGGGACCATATTTGGTGCTAGGAATCAACCTGGGGGTTGGCTGCATGCAAAGGAAGCTCCCTGCTCGCTATACATTGCTCCGACCCCAACAAGACTGATTTTTGAATCATAGTTCCATAGAAGGATGATCCCCTTCACCTTAACTAGTGGAAACCATTTAGTTGTCTGCATTTCTGGTTGAAATTATTTTTATTCAAAGACAATTATAAATGAGTTTAACACCTAGAGCTTGATTTTAGTCATTTTGAGCATCTCCTTCTCCAAGGAGTCATCTGTGCTAAAACTTCAGGCAATAATTCATCCTTTCAGCCGTCTAGGCCTTTTCAATGTACTGCACTAACCTTTTTGATTTTTTTTGTTGTATTTTCTTTTCTTATTGCCCCTTTTGTTTCCTTTTAATTCATGGATTATTCTGATGTCGCTTTTACTTAATTGTGTCAATGAGCATTCTTTGCTAACAAATTTATTTCATCCTGTTTTTAATGAACTTTGAAAATAGCCTATAGCTTATATAAGTAGAGGCATATAAAGAAGATTTTTTTAAATAAAATTTTAGGATTGACTTTTCCAAGAGTTTTTTTTGTCATTAGGAAGAAAATCTCACAAATAATTTTCTGCCTCTCTCACTTCTACTCACAAATATATATGAACTGACATTTGCAATAGAGCAGCTGGTTAATATAAAATCTACTGTGCCCATAGCAATAGAACAGCGAGTAGGTCGTTTGCCTTGCACGCAGCCAACCTGGGTTCAATCCCCGGCATTCCATATGACCCCCCAAGCACTTCCAGGAATAATTCCTGAGTGCTGAACCAGGAGTAATGCCTGAGCATTGCTGGGTGTGGCCCAACTAAAGCAAAAATAAGTAAATAAATTGATGCTTTTAGGATAAGTTTTAATTATGTCTAAATGTGATTGCTGAACTTAATGACCATGATTTATTATTCATTCAATTTGTTTATGACTTGAATCCACCTGAAGAACTCTACATTGTGAAAATTTAACTCTAGCTTTAAGCACAGATTTTAAGATCCTGATACTTATTTGGTTAGGCTGTCATAAATTTAAATATCAGCAACCCATCTTATGCTCCCACAGTCTTTAAATATGTGTTATCACATAAAAATAAAAAGAATAATAGTAAGTAACAAATGTGGTTACTGGCTCTTTAGTTGTCTTTTGTAGTTATGCTCATTTCCAGAGGTTTAAAATTACACTATTTCTGTCACCCAGCATTTATTTCACAAAGTAGCCAGCAGTAAATAATCTACATAAAAGAGTAGTTATTTTAATTGTCTATGACTCTTGGCTCCAGTCAATTATGCATAATCAAAATAAAACATCATCATCAAAAATATAGAGAATTTATGTGAATAGAGTCATACAGTCATTTGAAGATAATATGAAAATAAAACTTGCCTTCAGTCTTCCTATTCAGAGACGTGCTTTATAGATTTCCTGTCACTAGCTCTCCTACTTGAAAACAATCTTAAAGCAAGTTTCCCTCTTTTATTAGAAGTTAGGCCTGGAAACCACTATGTAGTTGGAAATTTTGTAAAGTTGGACATTATTCATTGTTTTTTATTTAATGACCTCTTCGTTCATCAGTAACATTAGCAAAGTATTTGTTTAATTATTTGGGAGGAGGTCACAGCTAGCTCAGGGCTTACTTCTGGCTCTACGTTCAAAGTTGATTCCTAGAGTGGCTTGCAGGACTATACGGGGAGCAAGTGCTTTACCTGCTGCACTATCTTTTAGCAAATTATTTAGCACAGAACTGAGTCACAATCTGTTATACTCGCAAGAAACTTCTATTCTAAATGAGTACAAAGGGGACTTTTTAAAAAATTTTTATTGAATCATTGTGAGATAGTTACAAGCTTTTGTGTTTGGGTTACAATCACACAATGATCAAACACCCATCCCTCCACCTGTGCACATTCCCCACCACCAATAGTCCCAGTATACTCCGCCTTTTCCACCCTCCCCCTGCCTCCATGGCAGACAATATTCAAAGGGGACATTTTCAAATAGAGCTTTGGGGGCTTGTGAAACCCAGATAAGCATAGCCACATTCAGTCTTCTTCAGTACTTTTGGAGTCATTTTGCATAAATGAGATAATACACCATACTAGGCAGTGAAGAGAAATAGTATGACTGTGTACACTTCCTTTTAATGGGACTTTAATCTGAGCCTCTCTGTTTTTATATAACTATCTACATTGCATGTACAGTTTATCAGAAGATTGTGGAAATTCCATACTGCATATTAGACAAATTGATTTTTTTTAAAGAAAAAAACCCGTAAGAAGATACGCAGTCTTCTTTCATTAAGATATTGTTTGCATGAATAACCTCGTATGCACTGAAATAATATTTGAATACAGGTCTTTTTGTCCTCTTTCAGCGTTAAGACTATTTTAATCTATTTTCAGTTAAATCAAAAGGAAATTGGAAAAAAAACATAGAACAGCGCATGTTAAGCATTATCAACAAAGCTTTCTTACTTGCCAGATATTTTGTTGATTTCATGTGTTTAAGTATTGCAAATAAAATTTATGTAATTAGGTATATATGTTAAAAATCTTTATGTTTTAAACAGTTTGAAGAGTGGGTTTTTAACGTCTCTGGAATGGGACTATATCCTATCTCTCTGAACATTGAAAGAATAAGCACTTATATTCGTCTTCCTAAATGCGTTGTTATACCGTTCCAAAATCCCACCATGGAAGAAGTCATAGTTGATATCACACTAACAAGTAAGTTATTTTTCTTGCATTTTTCATGTTATTTTTCTTAATGAAACTTGCTTTTTTAGAAAATCAAAAAGAATTTCAGAGGTAGGGAACACTTTAGACATTAATTTATTGAACAGCATAATTATTTTTGGATATGGGGGCATTTTATAACTGGCAGTGCTGAGGGTTTATTCCTGCCTCCATGTTCAGGGATCACTCCTAGTGGGGCTTTGGGTACCATATGTGGTGCCTGTGATCAACATGGTTCAGCCATGTGCAAGGCAAGCACCCTCAAAACATAATTTCATGAGAGAATATGTAAGGTCTAAGAATTGAAGTATCTTAACTGAAATAATAATTCATAAATTGTGGGGCTAGAACCAGAAATTAGGGAATAGTATAGTAAGTCATAGTCTTTCAACTGTATCAGTGAAAACAAATCTATAAATTAATAAGAATGTAGTATTCTTACATTACTCAATTATGCTAATGCTACTTCCTCAGGCATTTGTAGAAATTTCAGGGTTCTGTTTCTGTTTCCTTTCCACCTTTTTTTGTAAATACAAAGCACATTTGGATGAAATTTTTATTTTTAAAATTTAAAAAAAATACGTTTTTATGTCGCATTGAAGACACATGTTTGTTCATATCACATGAAATATTTGATCACTTTGTATTAAGTCAACAAATTACATGAATCTAAAATTTAAAATGGCACTCTGAGTATTTAAAACACATTTAAAATTTAATAATGGGTATCACTAGTTCTATAAGTATTATAACTACTATTTAAACAACTGCCAATACTATTACTAGGATACATTTTATAAAATTTTTGTGTTTCGACTAAATGGAATATATATGTTAAGATTTTTAATAGAAATTAACCAACTAACTCTCTAGGATGGTTATACTATTGCAGTTCATGATGCCGCTTCTTGAATCTTTCAAGAACTAATTAATAGCATTCTACTGAGTCTCTATCATTCTGTTTGGGAGAAAGTTGGTGTCACCATTGCAAATTTATTATCTTTTCATTAATTCCGCATTTGAGCACTTTTATTGGCATCTTGGAGTTATGGTTTAATTTGGGGCAGTGCTCAGGACTGACTCCTGGGTCTGTGTTCAAAGATCACTCCTTCCTAATGTGACCCGAGAGACAGTATGGGGTACCAGAGATCAGACTCAGATCAGCAGTCTGCAAAGCAAGTGCTATATCTACTGTACTATCTCTCTGATACCCCACATCGTGGAGATTTTTATCTCTCCAGGTCATCTCTTTGGTATTCTTCATATAAAATAATAAGACACCTAAAGTAAAATTTCCTTATAATTATTTTGGCTATGGTGTGAAGAAGAGACATGCAGTGTTTAGTGACAGTTGACTATCAACTCAGGAACATTAGTTTTTTTAGTACGAAGATGACTAAACTAACATGAATAGCAGGAGCGTTATGAATTAGCAGGAGAAGGAAGCCAGGCCAAATAGTAGCTAAACATAAGAAAGTTGGGGTATAACTGGATGGACAGATCCGAGTTGAAGGAGAAGTGAATAGTCAAGAACAGCAGTGCCTTGGTGTCTTTGGATAGGCAGAGGTGAGATCCGATAACGTGGATGTAGATAAATTGTTAGGAAGTAGAGAGGCTTTGGAATTAAGAGTGGTTATCTTCTCAGTTCTGTAGCACTACAGCACTGTCATCCCGTTGTTCATCGATTTGATCAAGCGGGCACCAGTAACATCTCCATTATGAGACTTGTTACTGTTTTTGGCATATGGAATACGTCATGGGTAGCTTGTCAGGCTTTGCCGAGCAGGAGGGATTCTCTCAGTAGCTTGCCGGGATCTCTGAGAGAGACAGGGGAATCAAACCCTGGTCAGCCGTATGCAAGGCAAACACCCTACCTGCTGTGCTATCGCTTCAGTCCATTTTCAGTTCATGTGCTGATAATACAAATGATGGAGTAAGAGATTTGGAGAATGGCATGGTGATGTCAAATAACTGTTGAAAGGAAAGGAATAACTAAGCACCAGAGAAGCAAAGTTCATGAAGCTGGTTCACGTTACAGGGCTTAGAATCCCTGGTGTGAGAACAGAGAAGTCTGATGGTTGTGTATTTCCAGGGAATTGGAATTTTCAGGAGAGTTGTAGCTGAATGACTTATAACTACAAAAGTATTTGGGAACAGTGATTAACATGAAACATAAATCATAATACAATTTGTAGCATCTGAACCTTTCTTTTTTTCAATTTTTTGTTTTTTGGTCACACCTGGCGATGCACAGGGGTCACTCCTGGCTCTGCACTCAGGAATTACCCCTGGCAGTGCTCAGGGGACCATATGGGATGCTGGGAATTGAACCTGGGTTGGCTGCGTGCAAGGCAAATGCCCTACCCGCTGTGCTATTACTTCAGCCCCACATCTGAAGTTTTCTTTAACTGGTAAAAAAAAATTCTGCTTTGTGAGGTATTAGAGTGTTCATAGAGCTGGTGGAGCACTTACCTTGCAAAGGGCTGGCCCAGGCTTGATCCTTGACACCCTATGTAGCCCCCAAACTCTCTAGGAGTGATCCCTGAGTGCAGAGCCAGGTGTAAGTCCTGAGCACCGCTAGATGTAATCCAAACACACACACACACAAATATTCTGCTTTGTGACAGTAATAAACTCTAAGGTTGAAAAATATTTACTAGCTTACATGATATTAAAGTCCTTTACTTATATCTATAAATTAAGTACTTAAACTACTTAAAGTACCTAAATATATAATCTGTTTTACTTAAATCTATAAATTAAGTACTCATCTACTCTTTCTTGCTTAAATGTGAGAACATTCAGTGTCTCCCTTCTTCCCTTGAATTGGGAAGACTGGAGACGAAGGAAAGCAGTCACTTCTCATATGTTCTTTGTTCTACTTTCTCCCTTTCTTTCCGGTCTCCTTTGGATTTCTTGGTGATGAAAACTCTTTGTCATAACCACTTCCTTGTTTTAAATGGACTGCATTTTTTTTTCTTTTTGGGTCACACTTGGGTCACACACAGGGGTCACTCCTGACTTATGCACTCAGGAATCACTCTTGGGGGTGCTCAGGGGACCATATGGGATGCTGGGAATCGAACCCGGGTCTGCCGCGTGCAAGGCAAATGCCCTACCCGCTCTGCTATCGCTCTAGTCCCACGGACTCCATTTTTTTGTTAAATACCACCTACATGTCTACACTCCATGGTGACTCAACCTGAATTGCTGAAGGATCATGGGGAAACATAGCTGACAAGAAGAATAAAAATGTTTAACACATGTGTATTTGTCAACTATACTCTATAAAAGTGTGATGCATACCATCTCATTTCAAGAATTGTAGAATCTCTAAGTTAGCATAGGATTGTGCAATTCTTTGCTGTCTTTCAGAAGAAGATAAATGTGTTCCTGCATATGCTATAAAATTCATAAAGTCCCCTTAGGGAAGTGGATAGCAAGATCTATATGAGAGTACCAACAGGTCAACTGGTTCTGCATTCCTCATTTCTCTATAAATAGATAAGGAAATAAGGTTTTAGATATATGACCTATGTAAAGATATCTTTCAGAGACCGCAGTGTTTCCAAGAAGGTGGCATTTTTAGGATCGGAAACTCATCAAACGCTTATATTGCCAAATTCTCTGACTTCTTTTCTTTTGCTCATGAATTTAGCTGTCCAGTACCTTTCTCAGAAATAATTGTTCTTTGATATTCAAGTAATCACTTCTTTTTTATTTCGCTCGGGATGGGAATGTGGGGTGGGAGGCACAATTTGACCTCCCTGGGCACCACCTGTAGCCATGCTTGGGAAGCCATGCATTTCCGGAGCCCCGATCCAGGGCGCTTTGCATGCCGTGTGTGCTCAGCCTGGTGAGCTCTCTCCTGCCCTGTGATATTCTTTTTTTCACTTTTGTTTCATTCTGTCACCCATAAATTTTTCAGTTGAACATTATGTAAGACACAAAAAGATTGTATTTCAGGAGTCTTTCAGATCTTAATCTGTGCCAGCTTCAAAAGACGGAGAAGACAGGTAGCTAAAAAGGCAAGGACATGAACACCGGGAAAATAGTATGGATGATCCAAAACTAACCCTGAATGAGTGCCATGCGCAGCGGGATGCTACAGAAAAGTTTTCAAATAGCATAGGATTTGTTCTTTGCCACCACACCCTAGCTTTGCGAACCTTGCTATGCTAAGTAATTTATAGAGAGGCGAGCCTTGCAGTCCTTTTCTGTGTAGACGTGGGGCCTTAAAATATCCCAAAACCATTCAGTGAGTGAGTAGTAGAACAGGGTCCTGAACTCTTTTTCCTGCTCACTCTTTTTTCCTGGACTGCCTGCCAATTCAGAGTTGTCTGATTATAGGTGGGACTTAGGAACATTTTGTTTCCTCTCTCCATTACTGGAAAAAAGATACCCCTCATCCTGTCGAAGATTCTCATGGGCTGCTACTGTCTGCTTTCAGCTCTCACTTTTTATAAATGACATCAGACTCCGGTTCTACCTGATTCACACATGCACATGCGTGGGTTTTCCACATGGGCCTCCTTCTTTGGTCTGGACATATAATGCTCACTCTGTGACTGTTATGCAGGATTTAGTCACTTTTCCATCAGCTTCTACCCTAGTCCCAGGCTCTATGTCCACCTTACTTAGGCAGAAATAAAGATGGAGTAAGGGAAGTAAAGAATAGGGTATGGAGCAAGTATCTGAATTGTAGCGCTGTCACTGTGGCACTGTCATCCCATTCATCGATTTGCTCGAGTGGGCACCAGTAATGTCTCCATTGTGAGACTTGCTACTGTTTTTGGCATATTGAATATTCCACAGATAGCTTGCCAGGCTCTGCTTCGTGGGTGGGATACTCTTGGTAGCTTGCCGGGCCCTCCGAGAAGGATGGAGGAATTGAACCCGAGTTGGCCGTGTGCAAGGCGAACGCCCTACCCACTGTGGTATCGCTCCATTCCAAGTTTCTGAATTAGAACATTAAAATGTTGGACTAGAGATAGTACAGCAGGTTGGGTGCTTATTGTGGATGTGGCTGATCCTTCTCCAGCACCACTTCTGGATTCCAGAACCCTAACAGGAGTGATCCCTGAGCAAAGCCAGGAGTAAGCCCTGAGTATTGCTGAGTGTGCCCCCAAAACACGATAGAAAAAAATACTGAAACATATTAGTACCTGATGTACATACCAAGTATTTAAGGACACATTTCTATTGTATTTATGTGTCCTTATTTGCATAAACATATTCCAACCTACTAATTTGTATGATTGATAATTACAAGATTACATTAACTCTTGGCTTAGTTTTTACCTAATGGACTATTTTCAGGATTGGCATGTAAATTGATAAGCTAAGAGTTTTTTTTTCTTTTTGGATCACACCTAGCGATGCACAGGGGTTACTCCTGGCTCTGCACTCAGGAATTATTCCTGGCGGTGCTCAGGGGACCATATGGGATGCTAGGAATCGAACTCGGGTCGGCCGCATGCAAGGCAAATGCCCTACCCACTGTGCTATCGCTCTAGCCCCAAACTAAGAGTTTTATATTCACTCACTGTTTATTTTTTAAGGATATATTTTGTACTGCACTTTGTCATATGTACTTTTCAGGCCTCTGTCAGATCTATAATAGACATATACAGTACACATTTATTTTGTGTGGTATTCTACATGTGCACCATGACTATGAATTATATATCTACGTAACTGAATGAGCCAGTGACTGATACAGGCAAAGTAACTATTTTGAATACTTTTCTACTGAAGAAGCTATTCACTCTCTTTTATTCTTAATTCAAATTTAAATGCAACACTAGTGATTTATTCCAATGTTTAAGTGGATTCTTTTCCAGACTTAACTCATTTTATTGATGAGCAAACCAAAATAACAGTAAGCTCAAGGTATGAATACCAATGAGCATATTATTTTTAGAAATATCAACTTTCATTTTGAGGGTTGATAAATATAAACAAAGTACTGTGTTAAGTTGTTATTGAATCATGGTTAATTATGACCCTGCTGTTAACCAGCAGTAATAAAGCACATGGTGTAACATAGTTAGAATAAATTAATCACACTTTTGGGACACTGAGAAGCATTACTAAATGCATTTGATTTCACATGTTAGAGTCAGTTTATGAAAATTTTGTCTCTGGTGGCCTTCTGAATTTTATCTGAAGTGCCACCAGAAGTGAATAAATATTAATGTTAAATGGCCATTAAGAATGTGCATAGTATTATACATAAGAAATGACTACATATAAGAAAAAGTCCCATGCTTTCAGAATCTCCTCAATTCAAGCAATCAACTATTTAAACACTTGGATTAATAAATGAAAAGTATTGAGAGAGAAGTCTTGGCAGAGACATGGGAGTAAAAAATATGTAATAGTTTTTTAATGCCTTGTTTTATTTGGATTATTTGTCTTAGTTTCCTTTTCCCATAACAAATTTATAACATTTTTATACTATAGAAAAGTAGATTTAAATGACTATTATTGACATATTTTTCAGACATGTAATCTGACACTCAATATATAATTACTTTGGTTTTTTTTTCTTTTTGGGTCACACCCGGCTATGCACAGGAGTTATTACTGGTTCATGCACTCAGGAATTACTCCTGGCGGTGCTCAGGGGACCACATGGGATGCTGGGAATCGAACCTGACTCAGCTGTGTGCAAGGCAAACACGCTACCCGCTGTGCTATCACTCCAACCCCTACATTGTTTTTTTGTTAGTATTTATGAGGATTGTTATTTGGTACTCATTTTTTCTTACTTAGTACCTCTCAGTAAGCATTAACTGGGATTATTAAAATATTTACATTCTTGCTCAGGCTAGAGTGGTAGTACTGCGGGCAACCAACCCAGGCATCATAAAATGTCTTAGAACATATTATAATCCAGCATAACATAACACACATTTGATGTCTTACAAGTCATTTAGTAATTTTTAATATAAATCATCGCTTTTATAATATGCTATGAAAGCAAAAACCCAATACTAGCTTGTAGGATAACGGTTGGTTTGTCCTTCCTCGCTGGCCGCTGGAAGCTTGTGTTTGTTGATTGCCCCCCAACCTGTTAATTGCCTTTGTCAGACTCTAACTGGGAAATATTGTCTTTCTCTTCTCCTTAATGTCCTTTGCATGGTTATTATTTCAGAGCAGTTGCTTTTTGTATGGATACAGGAAGACAGTTAAGACAAGCCTGTGGCTTGGGAGTTGACTGACTCCAGATAATATACTTCTTGGACATCTGCTCTCTCGATTTAAGCCACAGTTGCCCTTACTTCCTAGATCCCCAAAATCAGGGTCCCGACAAGGGACTAGATGGACCCAGGCAAGCTGTGAGCCGTGAGCTACCTTGGCATCGAAATGGGCCTGACCAAGTGCCCTAATGCTTAACTATAAGTTAAGAGCTTGGTCATGGACAATTCTGTCGTGATCCGAAAGTAATAACTAGATTTGGACCCTGCTGGGGTTAGGAATGATTGATCTGGCCTGAGCACTGTAGTCTGAGTCTGTGCTAAGATGTCCCCTGGAGAGTCACCCTACAAGCCAAAAAGAGTCTATTACTGTGTCCATACAGAATGGAAAATATTAGGAAAGCCCGAGAACATCCTTTCACGAGTAATCCCCACGCACATGGGGGGCTTTCACAGCCCCACATGCGAGTTTGTGCGGAATTTGTTTTTACACATTGGCCGTTCAGTGTCACGCCATTCTTTGCATACTTCAGTGCTTTACTCAAACAATGTAATGCCATGCTGTGCAGGTGTGGCCCACAAAGAAAATTAAACAAAATTTTGCATTCTGTGTCTATAGTCAGATATTCTGATTTGTTAGTCAGATGAAAGACTCTGTCAGCACATGTTGTCCCAATAATAGGTTTACAGAAGACTATGTGTTGGAAAATTCTACTTTTTTCTTCTTACCTATCGAAATGTTATCTCATCAATAAAGCACGTGTGAACTTAAAGACTCTTTTCTAACACCAGCACAAAGCATTAGAATCCAAAGATTTGACAGATTAAGATAATTTAATATGTACTTCACATTAAAACTTCGGCAATTGTCCACAAAAAGTTACTGCTGACAACTTTATAACATTTTTGTTGTTTTCAATTCCAGGGTCTATAAGAGGACTATTAGTAGGTCTCTTAGGTCTCATTTAACTAAAACTTTCTTCTCCCCACTTCTGCCTTTTATGATAATGATATTCTGAAGAGTGTAGGCCAGTAGTCATTAGGAATATTACACACTGTGGATTCCTGGCCTCTTTCTTTACTACACAGTTCTTACTTAGTTTAGGTTCTACTGTCAGTCACACAGAAGATATTTTCTGCTTCTTATTATAATATATCAAGAGCCACAAAACATTAGCTCTGGGGGAGTTAAGTCTCACTTGATTGCAGTTATGTCTGCCAGATCTTTATATTGTGATGAATATCTTTCTCCCCTTAGGAAGTGGTAAATACTTCAGGGGTTAATTTGAGAAAATTTGAGTCGTGAATTGCCATCCCTGATAGTCCCTCCCTCAATGTAGTTTCCCTACAAGTATCAATTTTTACCTGTACCATGCTTGCTATTTTTATTAGCTGAGATTTTATATTTTGAAAACTTTCTTTCTACCTTTCCCCTTTTTAAATTTTTTAGTATGACTGCAGAATCTTTGTTCTCTTTTACTTCTCAGCTTTCATTGTTTTCAGTCCCCATCACACTATAACATTCACTCATTTGGCATTCAGTGTATTAACATGTTTGGGGATTTAAATTCAGAAGGCACAGGCCATATGACTTTGAGCAATGAACATCTATTTTTTTTATATTTGGTGTCTCTTAACATACTGCAGGAATCCACCAGGTATTCTCTAAGGTTCCTTCTAGCCTGGAGATTCTGGGATTCTTTGACCTCTGAAGAAATGTGTAAATTTGATAACCTAGAGGTTATTGGTTCTCTTTGTCTGAAATAGCAGTATTATCACTACATTCCAATGATGTCCTTCAGTTTCTGAAAACAAAAGAAAAAGGAAATACTAAAATAAAACATTGATTCCCCTTCTCTACTTCTGAATTCCTCTGTCTCAAAACCTTACGGATTTATGAACAATTTTAAAAATCTACAACTAGTAGTTCTATCAACTGAAAAGATAATCACTGTTTTTCTTTTCTCCTTTTGCATTGAACTTTTTTCCAAGTTTTGAATTATAGAAGAATTGTGTTGGTTTTGAGAAGATATTTAACGAGTGGGGCTAGAGAATACCGGGGAAAAACATTTTAAGAGCCGCATTTATTGTTTTATCTTTCTATATTGATTCCTTATGGCCCAAGGGGTATAACCAGCATGACTTAGATTTTAAGTTGGAAAAGTTTTGTTTTCTGTCTCAGAAAAACAGGGTTGGTGAGTTCCCCATAGAAGATTAAATGAATATGTGTTCTACTTATTTGTGGAGTATTGTACATTTATAATTAAAATTCTGTTACTTTTGTTACTTGGATCTCCTCTATATTTATGGATTCTCTGATCAGTGCTTCTACCAGTTTCTGAGAAAGGGTTGTTAAAGCATGCAAGAAAATGGTGTGTATGGAGCTGGAGCGATAGCACAGCGGGTAGGACTTTTGCCTTGCACGCGGCTGACCCGGGTTCGATTCCCGGCATCCCATATGGTCTCCTGAGCATGGCCAGGAGTGATTCCTGAGTGTAGAGCCAGGAGTAACCCCTGTGCATCACTGGGTGTGACCCAAAAATAACCCAAAATAAAAAAAAAGAAAGAAATGGTGTGCTTAATTTTTTCTTTCAGCTTTATCAATTTTTACTTTGAAACCATAGGGTCTCTGCTGTTACAGACATTCATGGATTAGAGTCTTAATAGTGTATCAATAGTTTGTAATTCTGTTATGTTCCTCTCTGTAATAATTTTCTCTGAAATTTAATTTATATGATAGTAATAAAAAATTTCCTTTTTATGGCATTTTATATTTGCTTCGGTTGTGTTTAGCTATCAGTTTTCTTTTGAGTTACCTGAATGTTTACATTTGAGTTTCTTGTGGATAGGACTTTGTCAAACCAAAAACTCTCTTACTGGTTTACCTTGATTGACTATAACAACTCTATTCTGGCCTGCCACCTCTCAGCCTGCCACCCCAACAAAAGAATTGTAGGGCTAGGGCTGGAGAAATAGAACAGCAGGTAGGGCGCTTCCCTTGCACATGGCCAACCCAGATTCAATTCCTACGCCACATGAGCCCAGCCAGGAATGATTCCTGAGTGCTGTGCCAGGAGTAATCCCTGAACTCCATGGGGTATAGCCCCAAAACAAAACAAACCAAAAAATTGTAGTTTTTCCTGTTTCTACCCAAAAGAGGATCTGGGTTTTGCCCCCTTGTTTTTGAATGTGCTTGTTAGCTGATCTGAGTTGGGGGCTTCCGTAGTATTTTATCCAGTATATCTGAGAGGTAATAGGGAAACCAGGGAACTCATCATCATGTTATTCCTCAAGAGCAAGGTCCCTAAGCTCTGCCTTCTTTCCACATTTCAGTGTCTTCCCTTTTTTAGGTAGTGTTGCCTGACAATTTTCAGTTGTAAGAAGTAAAGCCTGGGAGGAATGGATGTTTTTATTAATTTCTTACATATGCTCAAAATTGGTGATTTGAATCCTTTACAAGTCAATCATAATTTTGTTGTATTCATTGTCTAAGTTCACTGTCATTGTCACTGTCATCCAGTTGCTCATCGATTTGTTTGAGTGGGCACCAGTAACATCTCCATTGTGAGACGTGTTACTGTTTTTGGCATATCAAATACACCACGGGTAGCTTGCCAGGCTCTGCTGTGCAGGCGAGATGCTCTCAGCAGCTTGCCGGGCTCTCTGAGAGTGATGGAGGAATTGAACCCAGGTTGGCCACATACAAGGTAAACGCCCTACCCGCTGTACTATTGCTCCAGCTCCATTGTGTGAGTTATCTTAAATATTTTATTTCTTTCTGGAACAAAATGTATAAGTCTTATCTTGTACTTCCCTAAAATTAGAATTAGACCTTTTATCATTTATTTTATTTTAATTTTAGAATCATAATTTGCAATCATTTTTGAAGTCATTATTTGCAATTGCAAGGCTATACCACCAGTCCCACCAACCTGGTATACATTAGCAAAAAGATATATTTCGTGTGCTGAGCACTAGATGTGCTCTTTGCCACTGATATGTTCCTTTAAATGAATAGAGAATGAAATATAGTTCTTAGATATTATTTCATATTGACATCTCTTTTTTTAGATTAATACCCAGAGTCCTTCCTCAGTTTACCCCACTCTCAATTCTCCTCCAGTGAGAAACCTGCTACCCAGCATGACAATTTAGTTCTAATTTGCTCTATCTTAACCATATAGCCTTTGACAAAATGACAGTAATCATGGAACTTCAAAAGAAATCAAAATGGAACTAAAAGTTACTAAAGAACATTAAGGCTATCTCTGCATATACTTTTCCCTCTGAAACTGTATTATATTCTAGAACAGATAGAGAACTAGGACCAAAATATACTTAAATTTTTTATTCTAATTGATTGTTTTCCACTAATTCAAGCATTGATTTCTTGTTCTTGAAAGAAAATTTAATTTTAAGGTTTAATTTTTTTAATTTTATATGCTAATTTTAATCGCAGATTTATAGAACTTTTTTTTTTTTTTTTGCTTTTTGGGTCATACCTGGCTGGCTCTGCACAGGGGTTACTCCTGGCTCTGCTTACTCCTGGCTCTGCACTCAGGAATTATCCCTGGCGGTGCTCAGGGGACCATATGGGATGCTGGGAATTGAACCCTGGGGTGGTCGCGTGCAAGGCAAACGCCCTACCCGCTGTGCTATCGCTCCAGCCCCTAGAACATTATTTTTTAAAACCCAAAGTCATATAGAAATTTTTGCCTAGGTAAAACCCATTCTCAAACATTTCCAACCAACTCTGTAGGTGACCATCATCATTTGATTCTGATTTTCCATACTGTGAATGTTTTGATAAACATGAGTCTGTATGTATAAATGCACACACACACACACACACACACACACACACACACACACCGGGTCATATTTCATCCTCTGTCTCATGTAAAGTAAGAAAACACTAATTTCTTTTGCACCTTATTAGTGTCTCCTAATAGTGTGTTGAGAATCTCAATAAGGTAATTTATAGACAACTTTTTCATAGATTTTTATGGCTTTTTGGTACTCATTTTATTTTGCTATGCTATTATTTATATACAAATACTCTCCAACACTGGATTTTAAAATTCTTTTAATAATGAGCTTTAAAGGAGCTGGAATGAAAGTATTGTGCTTGCCTTGCACATGGCCAACCTGGGTTCTATCCCATATGGCCCCTGAGCACCACCAAAAGTGATCCCTGAGCACAGAGCCAGGAGTAAGCCCTAAGCATAGCCAAGTGTGGCCTCCAAAACAAAAAGTTATAATTAACTGTACAAATAATACCTCGGTTCATATTTTCCTATAAATAATCCCCAAATATATATGTATATGTGTATGTATATCAGCACATATACATTATTTCATGTTCATGTATATAATTCAGGTTTATTTCTCTAGGTAGCATTTATGCATAAAAGGGCGTATGCATATATTTATATATCCTTTTCTACAGTTTACTGTATGTTATAAAAATTGCTTTCATGAGGGTTATACCATTATGTACTCCAATTCCTTTCTAGGGACACCGATGAAAATATCTAATATAAGTGATGATTAATATATTTAAAATAATCAATGTCTTGCTGAGAGAAATTTGTAATATTTTATACAAGGTAGCACTAAATTAAAATACTTGTTGCACAGTATGTTTTTGATAATTGGTTGGTTTTGTATTTATTGTGTTGTTATTTATTTTGCTTAACTATAAATGTACATATGTATACATTGAAACCACTATGGACCATATTTTGATGGTGAACTAAAACAAGCTCTCAGTAATATATCTTTGAGTAGTTTAAATTAAAATTCTAAGATTGTATGAATTGATCATCTAGTGTTTTGAATATTACAGAGAAAACCATTTATAATGTTGAATATATTCTTTAAAATCGTCCCAGAAATCTCATTTCAAAACATACTTTTAAGGACATTCATCTTAAAAATTTCCTATTAGAAGAAAATTTTATTCCACTTCAATCTGTGCTGATGATTTTCCTCTTGAATATGATACTGAAGTGCAATACCTCTTTATTATTTTAGATGAGGAAAAGCCCGAGAATTTCATCATTGATGATTTCTGGAATGACTTTTTCGAGAGAACTTCTGTCTTCATCCTTAGTGATGACCTGCCTACACCACATGGTAAAGGACTTTCCCCTTGTATTCTATCATTCTTTGTGCTATCACGCTTTAGAAATGAGGAAATATCTCTGTTATCGTACTATTTGATAAACGTTTTATGATATTTTCAAAAAGTTGACACAAATCTAATTAGTTGAGGGAAGACATGGAAGGAATATGCTCTGTGTTTAGGTCAAAAATATTTTGGAAAATTCAGAATAGCTAGTGTACCAAATCTATTCACACTAGAAAAAAATATTTGCATCTTTGCAGAGCAAAAGACTTCGTGCAACGTTACTCTAGGGTGTTATAGATATTTGTACTATACATTAATCATTCACTTGAACACTGATGAATAGGAAAAGGATTGAGATACAAAGAATATGACTGTTTCTTTTTTGAAGAGAGGTGATCTCCCACACAGTGCGTAGGGTTGGGTGAGCCTTTGGGGGATTCTTGGTCAATTAGGCCAGTGCTACTTGGACTCAGGGTTCTTGGAAGCCTTGGGGCCATATCTAGCAGTGCTCCCAAGTCCCAGAGCCTGCATCCAAAAATGTTTCAAGGTCATATGGTGCCAGCAATCAGTCTGTAGCTGGCTGCATGCAAGCATGTGCCCTGAATTATCTCTCCAGCAGCATGAATTTTCTTATTTTTTTAAACTTGAATTTTCTAATTTTTTTCTTATATTACAAAAACCTAACCGCAATAGCTAAAATAAGTATAATAAACTATCGGGACTGGAGCTATAATATAGTGGGTAAAGGGTAGAGCGCATGCCTTGCACGTGCTGTCTAGGTTTGATCCCTGGTAACCTCATATAAATCCCTAAGTACCACCAGGAATGATTCTTGAGTGCAGATCCGGCTCTGAGCCTTGAAAAGTGCAGGGTTCCTTCAAAAAATATTATAATAAACTATGAGAGATGATGGGCTGGAGTGATAGCGCCGTGGGTAGGGAGTTCACCTTGCACGCAGCCAATCCGGGTTTGATTCCTCTGTCCCTCTCGGAGAGTCTGGCAAGCTACCGAGAGTATCTCGCCCACACGGCAGAGCCTGGCAAGCTCCTTGTGGCATATTCGATATGCCCAAAACAGTAACAAGTCTCCCAATGGAGAAGATACTGGTGCCCTCTCGAGCAAATCAATGAGCAACGGGATGACAGTGATGAGAGATGGTTGTATAATTAATTCAAAAGTACTAGCAAATTAGAAACAACTACAAAGATCCCAATACAAATGCGTTTATTTTACCTCTAACTGCATCCTCAATCTATATCAGCATCATAAGTCTCTATAATTCACCTTGTTTGATGCAACAACTCTTTGTCAATATAGCACTGCAATGTCCTCTCGTTGTTTATCGATTTGCTTGAGTGGGCATCAGTAAGGTCTCCATTGTGAGACTTGTTGTTACTGATTTTGGCATATCAAATACACCACAGGTAGCTTGCCAGGCTCTGCCGTTAGGGTGGGATACTCTCAGTAGATTGCTGGGCTCTCTGAGAGGGATGGAGGAATTGAACCCAGGTTGGCAGTATAAATATTATTATTTTCATTGAATTCATTCTTCTATTAAGAAAAAATTAACTTCGAGTCAAAATGCTGAACCTTCTTATGTTTGACTTTATGTTTCATTTATTTGCAATGCATTCACAAATAAGAATGTACAAATGGCCAAAGAATATAGTCAGCCAATTTTTCTTTTTCTCTTCTTTTATTTTTTACTTTTGTTGGGTATTTTTGGTTAAACTACTATGAAATTAGAGCAAAAAGAATCCATGCTTTGCAGAATATAATCATGACACCATTTCTGAAAATTACTTACATAAGATATATGATGAAATTTAGAAATTATCACCCTTTTGTATCCCATAATCTCAAATTTTGTGAGATCTTTTAACAAAATAATGAAAAAATAGATGATTTATTCTTAAATATTTTTGGCATTATGTCATTTATAACTACACAAAAATGGAAATGGTCTACCTCATGCCCAAACCAACATTTTTATGCTTATAGTAACAATTCATATTATAGTTTTAATTTTAATTTTACTTAGCACTGCACAGCACTGCACTGTCTTCCTGTTGCTCATCGATTTGCTCAAGAGGGCACTAGTAACATCTCCATTGTGAGTCTTGTTGTTACTGTCTTTGGCTTATCACATACGCCACAGGCCACAGGTAGCTTGCCAGGCTCTGCTGTGCGGTCGGGATACGCTCGGTAGCTTGCCAGTTTCTCCGAGAGGGACGGAGGAATCGAACCCAGTCAGCCACATGCAAGGCAAACACCCTACCCACTGTGCTATCGCTCCAGTCCTTTTAATTTTACTTATCCACTAAGTATAGAGACATTCTTATTTTTAAAAGTTTTTTTTTTCTGAATGACAGTACAGGGGGCAAGGCACTTGCTTCATATGCAACCAACCACCATTCAATCCCTGTCACAGTATTTTGTCTCCCAAACTCCACCGGGAGTGGCTCTTGAGTGCAGAGGCAGGAGGGAGCCCTGTACGTGAGGGTGTGGCCCAATCCTCCCTCCCAATTAGTATCTTCCCTTGGGGACCATGTGCAATGCTCTGAGTTCAATCTCTAACCCCTCCCTCCATAGTACCCCCCATCCCTCAGCAACACAGAGTGTGGCTTAGAGACTCTAGGCACCATCGATTTTGATCCTGATGGGCCCCTTCTCCACTGGACCCTGGCACTGAACCATCCAGCCCATTTTTCCCTTGTTCAATTAGTAAATTTCCTATCATTTCATTGAATAATGATCATTCCGTTGCAATTTTTAGACTACTTTTCCTGTATTCATATTATGTTTACTCTGTTATACCAATCTTGTTCCATTGCCATATTGTTTTTAAAAGTACTTGTTTATTCTTTCTTATTCTATATCTTTTCATTCATTGTGTTATAAACAATATCTTTATTTTCATCATCTATTCTTTTAAAAAATCTCAGCCCAATTTTTATAATCAAGTCCCCAAAAACCCCAATACGTATTTGATTACAATTATACTAAACCTATAGGCAAATTTGGGGAAAACTATAACTTTATAATATTTTCTAATAGTTAATTATAACATGAATACATTTCCTTCATATTTTCAATCATAGTCTTTACAAATATTAACAAAGGTTTGTTTTGTGTGCCAGAAAAATTAAACTCGGTTTTTATTTTTCTAAATTTTTTTACCCCTCTTATTTTTTTTATCCCATTCAAACTGCAGCCTCTAGTAATCAAAAATCTTTTCTCTTTGATCAATGAGCATCTGCGTGTGTTCTACATATAAGAGAGATGATATAATATTTGGATTTCTCTAACGTATTTATGTTTTCAAGGCCTATCTGTGTTGTTCCAAATAGGTTACTTAAAATTATTCAGTTGGCAATTTAGTACCATCATTTGTATTCCAAATTTAAATTTTATAACATGCAAACTAGAAATGTAAGTTTCTTAATTATTATTTCTGGTGTTCATGGTGTATTTGATTAATTTTCAAATGCTATCCAGTTTCTTACAGGACTCCATATAGTTCTAGTTTCTGTTATAGCGTTTGTTTTTAAATGAACAATGCATTTATTTTTGTGTGCAATGAGTTGACAGTTTAAGATGTACTCCCTGCAGCTCATTACAATAAAATCTCCAGAAGGACTTGTTTATTTTCTAGGAACTTCTTGTTTGTTTTGATATTTTTACCTAGTAGGTGGGTGTTAGGGATGTTCCTGCCAATTTGGGGAACATAAACATTAAGCACACAACAGAAATAGGAGGTCTGATTTTTGTGAGTTTTTAAAACCTGCTATTGAAATTTTAAGAGTCATTAGAATTCATTGACCACATTGTAAAAAATACTTCTAGGTATAATCACATACACTATAAAAAGTATATGTAACCTTAAATCAAAGTCTTTCTAAACCTACATGGAATGTTTCCTTGTTGGTTTTTAAGAACTGAAAATTAATAACTTTAGTCTTTACCAGTGTTTGCCGTAAGTGTGCAGAGCAGAATACTAATTTCAAAGGATGCACATCTGCATGTGGAAAAACCAAGTTCTGTGCTCAAATTAGTCTGGAAAATGTTGGGTTAAAAACAAAAACTTCTGATGCAGAAGCAGTAGGTCTCTGTGATGGTTAATGATTCCCACGTTCTTTGGTATTTTCAAGAATGCAAATACTGGAGCCCAAAAGATAGTACAGTGAATCGGGTGCTTGACTTGCACACAGTTGACCTGGGTTCAATCCCCTGAGCACTGCCTGGAGTGATCACTGACCACAAAGCCAGGAGTAAGCCCTGACCACCGCCAGATGTGGCTTCCAAACAAAATGAAGAAAATGCTGAAAAATAATTACCCCAGACTAAAAGTTAGTAACAGATAAAACAAACACAAAGTTTTATTGAAAGGCAGAGAATGAACTCTACCGGGAGAAACTTAACGAAAAGCTAAGATACCAATTTGTAGGATTTTTAAAGGAAAATCAAGAGGGCTGTTCATTCCAAAGTAACACAGGATTCCCCACAGATGTTCTGTAAATTTAGGGCCCTTTCATGTTGCCAAGATAACATCCTGTATTCCCATTTATGATGGTGGGGCTGTCATCTTCCTTAGAAACTTTTGCTTATTTATGATTTTCATGTTAATTATTTGGCCATTTGCCTTGGTCCAATCTGGTGCATCATTTACCGATTTGTTTTAAGGCATCATCTTGGAATACTAGGTATTAAAGAAAGTTCTGGAGGGTCTGGAAGGAGAGAACAGTGGGGAAAGGCACTTGTAGCAACAGCTAAAATTGAGGCACTCTACAGCATCCAAGGGGAACCTGAGGCTTAGTCTTTCGCTTCTTTTTATATTTTTATTTAACTTTTATTGATTTTAACTGATTTGGGGGGGTTATTTTAGGGTCATACCCAGCGATGATCAGGGGTTACACTGCAAGGTGTGGCACTCAGGAATTACTCCTGGTGGTGCTCAGGGAGACATATGGGGTGTAGGAATTGAACCTGGGTCAGCCATGTGCAAGATAAATGCCCTACCCACTGTATTATCACTCCGGCCTAATTTTAACTGATGTATTCTTGGTTTACAGAACTTTTAAGTTTGGGGAATATAGTCTTATACCTCAATTTATGTATAGACCCCACCACCCTGGGCTGGAGTGATAGCACAGCGGGTAGAACATTTGCCTTTTACGCAGCTGGCCCGGGTTTGATTCCTCTGCCCCTCTCAGAGAGCCCAGCAAGCTACCAAGAGTATTCTGCCTGGACGGCAGAGCCTGGCAAGCTACCCATAGCGTATTCGATATGCCAAAGACAGTAACAACAAGTCTCACAACAGAGACGTTACTGGTGCCCACTCGAACAAAGCAATGAACAATGGGGTGACAGTGATACAGTGATACCACACCACCCTGAAGTTTTAGTATCATTCACCTCTTGTCTACTTAACCCTTCTGTCTATTCGTTGGTACCTACCCACCACCCCACGCCTCCCTCTCCTTCCCATCTGGCCACCACCATTTTGTGGTGAAATAGTAGATTTTTTTGTGATTCGTTATTTCATTTGCTTGAAAACAGTTTCTTCCAAAACTTGTCTTAAATAGGAAGCTAACCGTGGTGGGGCGATGGTGGGAGGCAGGCACTGGGACAGTTGTGAAAGGAAGCCAACCCATTAGTGGAGGCTGTGGTGCCGGAACATTGTGTGCATGAAACCTTACCATTAGCAGTGTAGTAAATCACAATGCCTAAAACGATTTTTTTTTAATTGCAGCAGTGGGTGAGCAGAGCTATACAGCAGGTAGGATGCTTGCCTTGCACATGGCTGACCAGGGTTCCATCCCAGACACCGCATATGGTCCTCTGAGTCTACCAGGACTGATCCTATATCCCAAATCCCCAAACATTGATGGGTGTGGCCAAAAATCAATCATCATCGTCATCATAATCCCGTTGATTGTCGATTTTCTCAAGCGGTCTCATTACGTCTCCATTTGTGCTAGCCCTGAGATTTTAGAAACCTCTCTTTCCTCGTCCTTCCCAATGGTGCCTCATTGGAGGCTCTTTCAGGGTCAGGGGAATGAGACACAGCATTGTTACTGGTTTTGGCATATGAATATGCCATGGGGAGCTGGCCAGGCTCTCCTATTGAGTGAGTTTCATATTAAACAAAATACACTAAGAAAGGACAAATACCAGATGATTTCACGCAAGTGTGGAGAAAACAAGGGAACTGACTGTATCAAACATTGACAAACCCATGGCCTTGTTTTACAAAACTTACAACCAAAAAGAAGGGGGACGAATTGGAGAAAATGAAGAGGTGACGTAGTGACAGTGGTGGAGGAGGCCTTTAGCACTTCGGAGATAGTGGGGTACAATAACTTTGCACATCAGAACTGCGAATGTTTCTACTCTTGTCACCGCGTTACTTAAACTATATTAATAAATTTGTTGGAAAGAGAGGATCGATAAATCTATTCAAACCCTAGCATCATTCTCACTGTCCCTTTAGATAATTTTGGTTCAGACCTTTTAGAATGCGACAGTGAATGGATATTTCCCAGCCTTCCACTGGATTGTTCCAACCACGCTGACCAATGCGGCTCTTAGAGATACAGAACACGACACGGCCCTTTACCCAATCTGCTCCACCCCGGGTCTACTTTGCCCGCAACATGCCAGGCTTGCTCCCTCCGGAAACTCACGGCATTCCCTCTTCTTCCAGTTCCCTAAATGGCCATGGGGCCAGTGTCCCCACACCATCTGGCCTTTGTCCACCTCTAAAGGAGGCTCATCCCATAAGAGATCCAGCAAACAGCCCATTTCGAAAAATCAAAACAAAAAAAAATTATAGTACTTTCTTATTATAGTGTTGTGTGTATTATCATGCTTTTTTATACTGACAAAAAATGAACTCCACATTACTTTTTTTTAATTGAATCACTGTGAGATACAGTTACAAAGCTTTCATGTTCGAGATTCAGCCGTACAATGATCGAACACCCATCCCTCCACCAGTGCACACTTTCCACCACCAGTGTCCCCAGTATATCCTCCCCTCTCCCCTGCCCCATCCCAGTCCTCAGCCTGCCTCCATGGCAGGCAATTTTCCCAATACTCTCTCTCTAATTTTGGACATTATGTTTCACTCAAATTTTCCCAGCACCATTCAAGTCTGCCTGCCAGGGGCAGATGCTAGATTATTTATTTTCCATTGCTCATTTTGAATATCTTGGGTGCCACAGCCACATGCTTCTGGAATCCTAGATTGTAAATGGTTGGGTTCCAGAGACATTACTGTAGGGCACTAATCCATTTTGGGATTCAATTGAGCGTCTCTGGACTGGGGCTGCTGGTGCACTAAGGTGGCACCTGGAGGCGCATTGTGGACATGACAACCAGCCCGATGAGGGAGTGGGGTGCCAGGGAGGGACAGCCAGGCACCTCTGCTGCCATGCAGCATGGAAATTTAATCCTGGAACTTGCATACCTGAGCCTTGCTTGTGGAAGCTCTTGGTTGCCGGGATTCCATCTGGAGTAGGCAGGGAGGCTGCACCTGCTCCATCTGGGGTGCCCCAGTGAAATTGGCTTGGTATGGGGCCTGGAGAGATCTCTGGTGCTATGATGTCTTCCAGGACTGGATGCTGTGTCTCTGGCTTTTGATCTCTTTCAAGATTTATTTATGGGCCTGTGAAGCAAGGCCAGTAATAGAGTTTCCTGGGTGGCACTGGAGTTGGTTTGTGAGGGTGACTGCCTGTGCTTCCATGTGTATTGGGAACTGAGGGGAGGTAGCGCACCCCAACTCCGTGAAAACCTGGAGATTTCAGACACAAAACCCACATACCCGAATTTTCAGCAGATTATATTTTGGCAAGGTCCGTCCTGAGACGATGGAGTCAGGCCGGGTGTATGGCGGCGATTTTGTATTGTGGAAGCAAGCGGCTGCTCTGCTTGGGCAGGCACAGTCCAGCCTATCTCCTTCCAATTTACCCCAGTCTGCTCAGCCATGTGCGGGTCCGACATTAACTGTGGCTTTTGCTTTCTTTCAAGATTTATCTATGGGTCTCTGAGGTAAGGCCAATAAATGAGCTTATATAGCTGAGCCGGAGGTGATTTGTGAGCATGACTCCCACATACCGAACTTTTGGGCCATTTAATTTCTTGGTAAACTTGGTCCCAAGTTGTTGGGGTCCGGCTAAAGGCACAGTGGCAATTTTGGGGCATCACGAAGCTTGACAGCACCATCAGGCTGCTGATGCACTTGCCCCGCAAGTACAGGTCAAAATGACATTTTAAACTTTGATTTCATTTACATTCCTTGTGTGTATATAGAAAGAGTTGTTTTCACACAGACCCAGCAAAAGGGTTTTTTGTTTGGTTGGTTGGTTGGTTGATTGATTGATTGGTTAGTTCTCACCCAGTTATGCTCCTAGTTCTGTATCAGGAATCATCAGGAATCATTCCTGGTAGTACTCAGGACCATATGGGATACCAGGGATGGAACCCGGATCAGCTGCTTGCAAGGCAAGTGCCCCTCCCCCACTGTACTGTCACTCTGGCCAACACAACAAAACTCTTTAATTTTATATTTTGAAGTATTTTTAGCAGGTACAGAATCGTTAAATCTCTACTTGCATCCTTTTGGGGGTTTGGGGGCAGAGAGGCCTTCTCAAGTTATAGTAAGGGTCCCAGGGGCCACTCCTAGTAATTCTTGGCCAGCTGGGTGGGTGTTTCAATGTGAGGACTCAAGGATGCAGTGCTGCTCGGAATGTGCAGTGCCAGGAAATATTCAAGTCACCCTAGTGCTGCTTCGAGGCCTTCAGGGCTGTACCCAGTAATGCTTGCACAGGAAGCCATGTGATCCGGGAACCTAACTAGGATTGTGCTTGTCTAGATATGACTACTCACCACTGCACTATCTCCCAGCCCTTATTGTTTTTTCTTTAATCACTGCAGACATTACTTACTATCATAAAGCTTGCATGATTTATGAAGAACAGTCTTTAATGTGTATTGTCTTTTGGAAAAATTGGAGTGTTCAGGATTTTCTTTTTGTTACTTGTGTTCCAGTGTAAATGGTTTACTTAAGGATTTAAAAAATATTCAACTAATGTATTTAAAATATTTGCTTCACCTACATTATTCTCACTATTTCTCTACCTTCAGAAATTGTGATCATAAGTACACTAGACCATTTGGTATTGTTCTACCGAACTTTAGTGCTCCCCAATCCCTCTATTTTGTCATCTTTAGTTACTGCCATTTCTGCTGAATTATAATGTGAAACTCATGGATTCTTCCCTTGGCTCTGAGAAGGAGCCAATAATGTGAAAATCTGAAAATTAATGGCTGCTTTTGTACATTGTCCACTTATAATTTCATGCACATCACTGAAAATATTTGCAAGAACATTCTCTGTTGCACTCTTGCACTTGACACTCCAGTCTGAACATGGAAGACAGACAGATATTTTGTAAAACATAAAGTGAGTCACTTCATAATAATGCTGTTTAAAATCACCATTACATTTTTCCAGTTCAACATTACGAGGTGAGCTCACTAAGACCACACATGTGCTGATCCGTGCTTTTTCCTGGATGTTACCTTCTCTAATATCTCCATCTATTCACTAAGCTACTGCATCAACATTTTGAGTCAATTTCTTTTTAGGCCTTTGAATTGCTCACTCTTTCGCTTAGCACTTACCTCCACTTCTTGTTTAACTTCCTCTGAATCCTGTAAGCCTCTGTTAAATGTTACTCTTTTACTGAAATTTTCCCTGAAAATGACAGCAACTATTTCTCTCTCCCTAAAACACCTCCACACACTCACTATCCCCAAATAGAGAAAACCTATTAATAGAGATCTTTTTGTTTATGCCTTATCTTTTCCCCCACTAGGAAGTATGTGATGCAGGCAATATTTTGTCTGATTTCCTACTGTTCCCCACCAACTCCAACAATACCCTCATCAATTCATTGATAAATTAATATGCACTAGGAACCATTATCTGATAAAATCCTTCCCGAAGCTATTTAGTTATAGCAGAGATTCCAAATAGACAAAACATCTGCCTTCCTATAATTTACATACCAGTAGGAAAAGACTGATAATAAATAGATAGGGAGAAAAAATGGGTGGGGAAAAAAAGATAAGAGAAATCATGATGCTGGAGACACCAATTTGTATAAGATGAATAGAAAAGTCCTTACTGAAAGGACAACATGAATTAGCCTGCAGAAATGACTCTATTAAGTTGCTGAGATTCTTATCTGAGTCAGTGCCACCTCTGTCTTGCATAAGACCATAAAATACTGAGCAAATATATGTGACACACACACTCAAAACAAAAAAAAGGAAGGAAAGCCTGTGTGCAGGATGCTAAATAGGTATTTAATTTCAGTATTCTGTAATGTTTTACTGAGGTTTTCAGGACAAAACACTGAGAAAATAGTGAAATGTCTAGTGTAGTTTCAGTGCATCAGTAGCTTAAATTTACCATTGTATCGTTTCATTTTGAAAGCTCACTTTTGTTTTTTGCAGACTTCTTTCTTGATGACATACTTATAATAAAATTTTCTAAATAGATAAGTAAATATAGTATAATAATTTTCTCTGATATGAGAATCATGCTCTTTCGATATAAATATGTAAGTGTTAAGATGCTGAGAAATAGAGCTTCTTCTTATGGCTCTTGAGTAATTAAGGGTTTTTGTCATATCTCAAGTAGTGACTATTAAAATACCAAATAGATGCCTAGAAAATTCTACTTTTCATCAAAATTTTCACCTGGACCTATCGTTTAAATGTATAGTGCTATTAGAGAAACTAGACCTAGTCACAATTGTTAGGAAAGAGTGAAATAGAACATTTGAAGGTCTTACCTTAAGGATAAAGGATGCTGATTTCTCAAAGAGCAGGTAGTTCATAGAGCTAGGAAGGCAAGGAGAGTGTTTGGAGATCCCAGAAATCATTTGTCATAGGTGAGATACACCTTGAGACTGATCTTACTAGTTTGAGATCAATTATTGAAGGATCTTGTAAGGACAAGACAGTTAATATATTAAATCTGGGCCCGGAGTGATAGTACAACAGATAGTGCACTTGCCTTGAATGTGGCTGACCCAGGTTCAATTCCTGGCATTCCACATAGAACCCACCCAAACACTGCCTGAAGTGATTCCTGAGCACAAAGCCAGAAATAAGCCCTGACCATAGCTAGGTATGGCCCCCCATACAAACAAGAAAAACCATAAACCCTTGCATGTCTAGATTACAATTAAGTTTCACAAATGTGTGGCTAGAGTCTATTGCTTGAAGGAATAAGTTACATTAAGCATGGAAAGGTAGTTTCTCTAGTGTGAAAGATAGAGTTTTACTTCGTGTATTACTGCATGGAGCACAACTTCAACCACTGGTACTAGGGCTAAATAAAAAAAAAGTTTACAATTTGGTTTTAGGAGGGAATTGAGTACCTTAAGAAATTGGAACATCTCATCAGAAAGTGGTTTAACATAATTGCTGGGCCTTTTCTATAGCCTAAGAATAGCAGAGATAATATATGAGAACCATTAAATTGGAACTCAAAGGATCTGTTACTCTGTGTTAATTACACTAATAAAAGGAGGTCTATAACATTTATTTGCTTTAGAAGCAATTCTAATCTTCATGGTAAGTTTAAAGAAAAATCAAGGCACATATTTTCCTTAGGTGTTAGAATTAAAAAAATTATAATATAAGTGAGCAAATGTTCAGAGAATGAAATGAAAGGCAAGTTACATTGCTTGGTATTTGTTTTATAACCAAATATATGAGTAGTTTAAATTTTGTTTTATAATATACCATATGGTAGAGCAATAGCACAGTGGGTAAGGCGTTTGCCTTGCACACGACCAACCCGGGTTCTATTTGTCCGTCCTTCTCAGAGAGCCCAGAAAGCTACCAAGAGTATCCTGCCTGCTGGAGGAATCAGTCAGGATGGGAGATGCATGCCGAAAGTAGATAATGGACCAAACATGATGACCTCTCAGTGTCTGTGTTGCAAGCCATAATGCCCAAAAGTAGAGAGAGAGAGAATATGGGGAATATTGTCTGCCATGGAAGCAGGGGGAGGGTGGGAAAGGCAGGAGTATACTGGGGATATCAGTGGTGGGGAATGTGCACTGGTGGAGAGATCGGTGTTTGATCATTGTGTGATTGTAACCCAAACATGAAAACTTGTAACTATCTCACGGTGATTCAATAATTTTTTTTAAAGAGTATCTTGCCTGCACCGCAGAGCCTGGTGAGCTACCCGTGGTGTATTCAATGTGCCAAAAACAGTAACATGTCTCACAATGGAGACGTTACTGGTGCCCGCTCGAGCAAATCAATGAACAGTGGGACGACAGTGCTAATGGGCCATACATTAAAGGGACAGTACCACCAGTAGTCACTTTCTCTGTATGTGACTGGTTCGGATTTGATCCCCATCACTGTGTATGGTCCCCTGAGCACCACCAGGAGTAAGCCCCAAACACAAAACAATGAATAATCCCTAAGCACAACCAGGTGCTCAGAAAAAAAAATGATTCCATGTGAAATAAATCAAGTTTACTTGGGCTGCTAATATTTTTTATCATGTTGGCATCTAAATCTGAATATCTGAATATCAATTCAGATCTAGAGAAACATAGGGTGGCATACTTAAAACTGGGCATTTGTCCACATGCATAAGATAAAGAAGAAATCAAGACAAAAATTGAAGATCTCTGGCACAGAATCCACTGCTACAGAGTCACATAGTATTAGCATCTGGGCAAGAGCCTCAAGAGATGGAAGTTGTAAAGAAAGTTTGAAGACACGATAAAGATGATGACAGTTTTAGCACATTAGGTCACTTATGAGACACAGTGCAATTTTGTAAATTTAACATATTTGTTTTCATTCTTAGATTCTGAAAAATGAGACATTGTCTATGCCAGTGGTTTTCAGCTGTTATTCTATAGCAACAGATCAGTACCCCTCCATCGGTTTCAGAAAGCTGAAAACTACTATAACCTAAGAATTGCCTTATACCCTATTTTGTCATTTTAAAAACCGAAATTCCTGCTTTGAGTAAACACAATTATTAAATATTTTTGTGTTTGTATTTGTATGAAAAAAATGTATTGTTATTAGGTTTCAATTACATGGTAGGTACTACATTTAATCAATAAGTTTATATAAAGTTAAACCTTTAATGTAAAGCAAAAAAATTCCAGAAGTAAGAAGATACGTTAGAGAAATTTAAAATGAATATCAGTGTGCATCTGTCACATGTAATCAGTGCTTCATCTGATGCATCAAAAATCCAATTATAGCTGAACTGACATTGTTATTTTTTTTCTTTTAGTTGACATCCCTATGTAAATTTAAGTCTAAAAGTTAGAGCAAATGGATATAACTTGTCATGGTCTTCATAACTAGGAAATAAGCTATCTGATAAAAATATGATAAATGCATTTTATTAAAACATCAATCCTCAAGTTTCCAAGTTTTGACCCGTCACAAGCACTCATTACTTTTTGCCACTTATTTCCTTTCTGAGTTTTTGTGGCTATAAATGCATTTCTTTTTCAGATAGTAGCTTGACATGTATTGAAATCCCAACCCCTTCAGAGGAGTGGAAGAGATCAACTTTAAGTGTTATTCATCTTATTATCACATATAAATGGTGCTATGAGATATTTATCTTGCAAACAAACACTCAGTTCCTGGGTATATTTGCAAATCCCATGTTTGGCATGTTTCTTCTTCTTGAGGGCTGAATTTTGAAAGTGCTAAGGTCATATCTGGAAAAGTTATGTACACATGCTAAAGTAATTTGATTATGTTGTATAACCAGTGGAATGTCTCGAAGCTATTAGCATCCCTTTGTATGTAATGTGTGTTTCCTTAGTTGCTCATTCTTTTCTGGCTCCAAAGTCTTGTCCCCGAAGAGAATGCAAGTGTAAGCTCTTAGCACCACCATCTTCTGTACAGAAGTTTGGAATTACACACATGTTTCTTTATATTTCTGTTGCTTTATGAACACCATTTCTCTGGGTCATCCTTCAATCAGTAAATCTAATTGCTTTGTTGGTTTTGAAACTGCAACCATCACTTATTCATCAAATCCTTAAGCTCCACCCTGCTATGTTATAGAACTTGTGGTTTGTCAAAAGGAAAATATTCTTTATCTCTTAATCAACTTACCTGAATGGTTTCTGAAACCTTCTTGCAAACTCTATCTCCCCGGGGAGAAGACTCTGGGTCCTGCGCAGACTTTTCTCGTCAATTGAGAATGCTTTCTCTCCTGGGTCTAGAGATAGGGAATGTGTCTTCATTCCATATTTCTGCTTATGGAACATTCTTCCTATTTCCCCCAAATTTCCCAATTTGATTTGTTTTTTTTTAATTTTGGGGTTGGTGGCAGCTCAAGCTTTGCTCAGGGGTCTCAGGGACCACTTCCAGTGATTCTTAGATAACTAAACTGGGGGAATCAGTAGGGCCCAAGACTGTGATTCAGGTCAGGCCTGCAGTGCTGGAAACCCTCAGACCATCCTGGAGGTTATTGGGGTCTATTGGGCCATACCCCACAGTGCTTGAGTTTCTGTCATGTCAGGGATCCAGCTGAGGTCATGTGCATGCCAGTCATGTGTCTTAACTCCTTTACCATCTCCCCAGCTTCCAAGTTTGATTTTTTTTTTTGGAGGGAGGAATGGTTTAGGGACTCACCAGTGGTACTCAGGAAAAATTTCTGGCAGTATTCGCAGACATATCTGGTGCTGAGGATTAAATAGGGGTTGATTGCCAGCAAGGAAAGCACCTTAACCCCTGTGTTGTCTCCAGCCCCACAAGTTTGGTTCTAGAGACATTAAACAAAATAAACCCAGCTCCTGCACTATACTTTCATTTATTTTTTTAATCACGTGAGATACTCAGAAATCTTTTCATCATCAGGTTTCAATCATATAATATGGTTTGTCAAAAGGACCCATCCCTCAACCAGTGTACATTTCCCACCATCAATCAATGTCCACAGTTTTCCTGGCTTTAAAAAGCAAGCACTTTTCTTTTTCTTCTCTCTCTCTCTGTCTCTCTCTGCTCCCCTTCTTGCCCCCCATTTCCGTTCCACCACTTTTGGGCATTCTGTCCCTTTCCCCACCTTTGGGCATTATGGTTTGCAGTACAGGTACTGAGAGGTTAACATGTTTGTTGCTTTACCTACTTTCAGCACATAGTTCTTGTCTGAGTGATCATTTCCAACTATCATTTCCATACTGGTTCCATTTCTATCCCAACAGCCTTCTCCCTCAGGACCCGAGGCAGGCTTCCAACTTTGGACCAATCCTTGGGTATTAGTCTCATACTATGTTCTTTTTATATCCTTGTAGTTCTTGGGTAATTGTCCCGTACTGTTTTTTATACCCATCAAATGATGCACTATACTTTTAAAATCCTTGTTGACTTCAATATCTATACAGCCAGTCCTTTTTGTAACTTTTCCGTCTTTCTCCCAATTGTCTCACTCCTTACCCAACCATAACCATACTTTTATTCATACTCTAGAGACTAGGCTAAGTCATTCCTAATAACTTCAATGCCTCCATAATCTCAGTTTTGTGTGTGACATTTTTATTTCTACCTCTTCTCTATATACTTCATTCTCTCCAGAACTTCTGGAAGAATTTCATATCGTGTCCTTTCTCATGTGTTCACCAAGTAAATCCTTATTCATAGGTGGAATATTTCTTGCATAGACTCTCATCCTCCTTACTTTCATCTAAATCACACTCCTTTACCTTGCTTGCTGCTTGATCAACCTGTGAATGGTGAGCTCATTCATCTATTTAGATGAATGTGACTGGAAAAAATAGAGTCAATTTGCTGAAAGGCCTCATTGAAATTTCATCACCACTAATGTCAGATGTTTCCTCAGGGATTCTTGTCATCACATCATATTTTCTGAACTGTCATTCTGGCCATGTCACACTCCCACACACATTTAATCTTTGTATATCCAAAAATCTCTTTGTGTGGTGCCAAATATGCGGCTCAAGTGTTAAAGCACAAATCTTGCATGTTTGAGACACATGGCCCCCAAAGCACTTTCTGGTGTGATCCTCCCCCCAATTGTGTTTTTGGGGATTTGGGTCCACACCCAGCTGTAGTGGGCACATTTTTTGGTTTGGTTTTGTAATTTGGTTTTCATGCTTTCAGTGTTGTTGGTTCTGTGGTTTAGATATGTAGATATACTGTATCTCTACAACACTGATGTGGCTGAGGTCCCTTGGTCTCTTACCCCAACCCTTCCCCTGTTACCTCCCATCTGCTTCTTTTTTGTTTGTTTGTTTAAATTTATTTTATTCTTTAATTAGCGAATCACCATGAGGGTACAGATACAGATTCACACATGTTAGAACTTGTTTTTCCCTCTTACAATGTTCACAAACACATCCCTCCACCAGTGCCCATTCTCCATCACCAATAAACCCAGTATCCCTCCCCCCCCCAATCCCATCTCCCCACCACCACACCCTGCCTCTGTGGCAGGGTACTCCCTTTTGATCTCTCTCTCTCGCTCTCCAATTCCCATCTGCTTCTTTACCCCCACCTCAATTTCCGTCTTTCCATCTCCTTACTGTCATCTAGGTTCAAGGGTAACCTATGCATACCCCATCATATGTCTTGCATTCCCTTATCCTATATACCAGATAGGTGAGATCTTCCAGTCTTTGTCCTTCTGACATACTTCATTTAACATGATATCCTCCAGTGCCACCCAAATTGCATGATTTCATCATTCCTTACAGCTGTGTAGTAATCCATATGCCCAACGGTTTCAGTTCCTGATGTCTACCCCCAAGACACAAAAATATTCACTCAAAAGGACATATGTACACCATCATTCATTGTAGCACTTAGTAATCAATATCTAGGATATAGAATTAACCCTTGTGCCCAAAGACAGGTAATGAAGTTGCGGTATGCATACACAATGGACTACTACCCCAAACAGGTCTTAAAGGAAGCCAAACCTTTTCCCAGGCTCACTATCTCAAAGAGTAACCTAGAATTCTAGTTAGCTGAGAAAATATAAGCAGTCAAATAGAAACTTCATAAAGCCCCACCATCTTGATGACTCAGATACTTGTCACTGGTATCTCTCTCCTATTAGTCAATGTCACCACTTGTGATCAGCTCCATGTCAAATTGTCCATTGTGTTCAGTAGTACTGACTCAATTCATTCTTTATTTACAACTTTGACAGTTTTTTCTTGTTTAATTAATTATTCTCATTTTCATATTCTTTCATCACAAAATTGATCTTTTCTCCTGTGTTACAAGTTCCTCCCATTTCACGTGCTTTTCTCTTACTCCCAGTTCCCTCAGTCTGTCTTGTATTGAGTCTTTTTCTATTTTCAAAGCATATCCAAAATTTTCCATTTCTTAACATTACCCTCTCCTCTGCCAAGTTACATTGACTTGTCATCTCATTTGTCATTTAATGCAACACACTAAAATACTGCCCTCCAGAATTACTTCCTAGTACCAGGAAACCATGACTATTACATTATTGGGCAACATAATATCATCTTATATGACAAAAGATGTGGTTAAATTAAGCATATTAAGAGGAGACAGTTATACCACACTATATGAGTGCGTCCTAAATGCGGTTACATTATCTTTTTAAGAAAAGACAGAGGAAATTTGGACAGACACAAAGGGGACAATGTGAAGTTAAAGCAGAGAGATGGAACCACAAAACAAGGAATAACATTAGCCACCAAAAACTAAAAAAAAAGCCAATAGATGTATTTTTCTCTGGAGCTTCAAAAAGGAGTACAACTCTATAATACATTGATTTCGGACTTCAGAATTCTGGAACTTGAAGAAAATAATCTTTTAAACCATTCAGTTTGTGGTTATTTGTTACAAGCACAACTGAATTGTGATTGTATTACTGTATTGTTGTATGGCATGCTTAATCTTAGAAAGGTGAGGCTACTTAATCACAACAATCTTTAGAAGCAGAGAAATTTCTTCCCTGCTACTGGCAGAGAGGAAGGCACGAGAAAAAAAATCAGTAATATTTGAAGCATAAGAGTGATTTGAGGCAGAATTTCTCATTTTGGAAAGTGAAAGGGACATAAGCCTAGCATTTTTTTGCCATTTCTGGTTGCTCAGAATGAGCTTCAGATGACAGCGAGCAATGAAAAGTGGACTTTGGGCTTACATGAGCCTGCAGCTTAATTTTTCCATGCCCTAATACCTGGAACCTGTCAATGTTATCTTATATGACAAAAATTCTGTAGCTGTGATTAAGCTCTAGAGATGGAGAAGGGATTCAGGCATACTCTAAATTCAATTACATGTAGTTGTCTAAGGATTTCAGTGTCTGATATACAGAACAGAAGATCCTGAAATATGGTGAGAGAGGGATCGGAAATGTGTTACCAAGAAATGTTGGCAGTCACAAGGAACACGGAAAGGGGCAAGGAAAATAGTCTCTTAAAACTTTCAAAAGGATGAAGTTAAAGGGTATTACTCTGAGAAATAAGCCAGACAATAAACGACAAACACTGAATGATTTCAATCACATGTGGTGTACAGAAAAACATCATGCAGACAAATGTAGAACAAATAGTAGCTTTGGGATGTTTAAACCAATCAGTGGTTATCAGAAAAGGAAGAGAAAGGGTAAATTGGGCCATGCGAGTTGACTATCAGTTGCAGTCTCCTGAAAATTACATGTTCTAATGCAATATTAAATTTTCTATAAAAAAGAAAAGGAACACCTGACTAAAATAGTGATACTGGTGTTAGATGTCCAGCATCCGGAACAACTAAGGCTAACTTTCAGCTTTTTAAAAAAATTTTTATTAGTGAATCACTGTGAGGTACAGTTACAAACTTATGAACTTTCATGTTTGCATTTTGTTTACATCACTCCACCAAATTTCAGTAGTTTTAAGCTATCCAGTTTGTGGTAATTTGTTACAGCAACCACAGAAGACTAATACATTCAGCTATTCATGATAGGCTATCACAGTTGTTTTCTCTGTTTTGTCATGTATTTCCTTGGAATGTTCTGACTAACGGAGAAATCAAGTCAGATCATGTCTTCAGTCTACCCTATGGAGGAACTTCCCTGCAATTAGAAAAATCGTCATCACCATTTTAATTTGCACTATCATTGTTATTGTCAGGGGCATTAAATATCCTAACTAAATTATTTATGTTCCTTTTTTTTTTTTTTTTTTTTTTTGCTTTTTGGGCCACATCCAGCAATGCTCAGGGGTTACTCCTGGCTCTACACTCAGGAATTACTCCTGGCAGTGTTGTTGGGGTGGACTATACGGGATGCTGTGGATCAAACCCGGCTCAGCTGCATGCAGGGCAAATGCCCTACCCACAATAAGCTCCAGCCCATAGTTTTAAATTGTAATCTTTATTAATACTTTATATCACTCCAAAGACAATAGAAGAATGAAAAGATCATGATAAGAAATGGGACCCTCTAACTCGGGTTATCTATACATACTACAACAGAAACCAACAATTCATATTTGACAAAATATTTTTTAATTTTATTAAAGCACCATGACCTACAAAGTTATTCATAGTTGAATGTTTCAGCACCGATCCCACCACCTGTGTCAACCTTCCCTCCACCAGGTTCTCGCCTAGACCGCCCCCTCCAGCCTGTTCTCTTGCCAGAAACCTTTTTACATATGTTTTTTTTGTTTTTAGCTTTTTGGTTCACATCTGGCGATGCATAGGGGTTACTCCTGGCTGTGCACTCAGGAGTTACTCCTGGCGGTGCTCAGGGGACCATATGGGATGCTGGAATTCAAACCAGGGTCGGCCGCATGCAAGGCAAAAGCCCTACCTGCTGTGCTATCGCTCCAGCCCCTACATATGGTTTTTAAAATTTGGGTCACATGAGTTCAATGTTATTGACTCTGTGGTTTGGACATTTGATTCTATCATTCCTTGACGCCACCTATATACCTGAATCTCCTTGACTTGCCCGCCTTTGCTTCTCTTTGGTCTCTTCTCCCTCTCCCCTCCACTCATTCTTTCCTTCTCCTTCCTAAACCCTTGGGCCTAAGGTGATCTGAGCATATACTCTTTAGAACATTGCATTCTTTCATCTGGTTATTCTAAAAACTGGAGCAATAACACAGAGGATAGGGTGTTTGTCTTGCATGTAGCTGACCAGGGTTCGATTCCTCCATCCCTCTCGGAGAGCCCAGCAAGCTACCAAGAGTATCCCACCCGCACAGCAGAGCCTGGCCAGCTACCCATGACGTATTCGATATGCCAAAAACAGTATCAACAAGTCTCACAATGGAGATGTTACTGGTGCCCACTCGAGCAAATCGATGAACAGTGGGACAACAGTGCTACAGTGCTACATGTGAGTGATATCATCCTGTGTTTATTCTTCTGGCTAACTCCACTTAACGTGATGTCTACCAGTTCCATTCATGTAGCCATGATTTGCATGATTTCATCTTTCCCTACAGCTGTGTAGTATTCCACTGTTGTATATATACCATATCTTCATGATCCACTTACCTGTCATTGAACATCTAAGTTGATTCCAAATTTTAGCTGTTGTGCTGAGTGCTGCAATGAATAATGGTGTGCACATGTTCTTTTGAATACATGTTTTTCTGTCCTGTGTTTAGATATGAAACTAAGTGAATTTTCTGGGTCATATGAGAGCTCAGTTACGAGTTTCTTGAGTACCATCCATACTGTTTTCCATAGGAGTTGGCCAGACAACTTCCCCACCAACAGTAGATGAGGATTCCTTTTTTATCTGCCAAACATTAATGCACAAAGCATGTGTTCCTCACCCCACCCTGATACTTCACAAACAGCACCTTCTGATTCTGTTCCCTCTTTGCTTTGTGGTGGTGACAGGGCCAAGTATCAGGGTCATCTACCAACAACCCCCCCCCCCATCTG
Organism: Sorex araneus; assembly: GCF_027595985.1. Lineage (NCBI taxonomy): Eukaryota > Metazoa > Chordata > Mammalia > Eulipotyphla > Soricidae > Sorex > Sorex araneus. The sequence continues at coordinate 37,370,007 of NC_073313.1, forward strand.
AAGGAGGCAGGTTTCCAGTTGCCACTAGTGTCGGCAAGGCGGAGAAGGGAATTCATCTGTTTCTTTCCAGACAGAATCAGGAAGAGTACCCGCCTTATCACAGGCCAATTGTCCAACCACACCCAGCATAATTAGACTGAAAAAGGTGTTGTGGAGGGTATAATTACCTCTAACTGCATAATGTTAGAAATTCTACTGATCAAATTGCTGTTAGTTGGGGCAGTAAGAAATCCACTTTTCTTCCCAGTCTTAGCATCAACATAATCTGGAAGGATATGATGTAGGGTCAGTCAGCACTCCTACTTCAGCCCAGTTTGTGAATCCAGTGGAGGCTACAGTTGTTATATAACCTCCTATCAAGTATAAACAAAACGGAGTGGAGTGATGTGAAGCCTCCTGCTTGACTTCTCTTCACATACTAGCAAGTTGCAGTGAAACTAGCCTCCAACCCTGCCCTGCCTCAATGAAGTGGGGCGGAGTACTAAAGGGGAGCTCGAGTTACAATCTGATTCCTCCTGTGTCTTCTCTTGGTCTCTTTGGGGACCAGCTGGGATCCACACTCCCACCCCACTGTTCTGCAATGAGATGATGTAAATAGGCACCCCACATTCTACCTCAACAAATGATTTTGAGTTCTCATGAAACAAATGAAAAAAAAAAACAGAATCTGGGGGTAAAAAAAGCAAATGCACAAAATGGATTTTCTAGAACTGACAAAAACACAGTTAAGTAAATACCTTACTGGCTGAGATTGGGGGGGTGGAGATATGGAGAGTAGAATCAGTGAATGTGAGAATAGAATTTGCATAATTTGAACAACAGAAAGAACAGAAACTGAATTTTAAAAATTTACAGAGTCCTAGGGACCTCTGGGAAAATAATAAAAGAGATAACCGTCATATCATCAGTGCCCCAGAAGGAGAGGTGAGTGTGAAACAGCAACATTATTCAGTGATAAAATGTTTGAACGCTGGCCAAATTTGATAAAATATATAACCCTAGAGATTCAGGAGGCTCGAGTAAACTCCAAACTCCAAATAATATAAAGCAAAATAAATTCATGGCAAGACATCTCATAATTAAACTTGTGACAACAATACACAAAGAAACAAACCTTGAAAGCAACCAGAGAGGAGCAAGACATTACTTACCGGGAAGCACCAATTCAAATGACAAGCGATTTCTCATTTGATCCATGGATGCCAGAAGGAGATGTATACATTTTTCATGTAGTAGAAAAGAAAGAACTGTAAACTGAATTCTATAGCCAAAGAATGTATCCTTCACAAATAATGGGAGCTTAGCATTCTCAGGTGAGGGAAAAGAAAGAGACTTTTTGGTAGTTTTGTATTTTTGTCTTCCAAACATTGATCAGGGGCCTCTAGAAGCATTCATTTTAGGAAACCATATGGTGCCAGGAATAGAACCCAGGGCCTCTGCATGGCTGGTATGTGTGCCAGCCCTTTGAACTATCTCCCCAGACCCATGAAAGAAAATTTGTCATAAGCAAACAATCTTTTAAAAATGTCTACAGGATCTACAGGGCTGGAGCGATAGCACAGCATGTAGGTCATTTGCCTTGCACACGGCCGACCCAGGTTCGATTCCCAGCATCCCATATGGTCCCCCGAGCACCACCAGGAGTAATTCCTGAGTGCAGAGCCAGGAGTAACCCCTGTGCATAGTCGGGTGTGACCCAGAAAGCAAAAAAAAAAAAAAATCTACAGTATATTATTGAAAAAGACTTGAAACAATAACCCTATTATGTTTAGAAAGGAAATATTTCTTTAATCTCACCAATAGCAAATTCTATTAGAGGTAAAAGTCAATAAATTAGACATCATAAAACTAAAATAGTTCCTCTATAAAAGCCCACAAGAAGATGATGAAATGGAAAAATCCCACTTGGATAAAATATTCGCAAACTAGATGCGTGGCAAAGGGTTAGTATCTGGATATATGTTTTAAAAATATTGAAATTTCTCTAAGGAAGATAGAATTAAGTTAGAAACTGAGCAAGGAACATGAACAGGCACTAACCTAAAGACTTTACACTGACATCTAATAAGCACATGTTGGTAAGGAGGTGCAGAACTAGATTCTAGAATCATAGCTGGTGGAAACAGAGAACCTATTGTTTGTTTTTTTTAATAAAAGAAAACATGTAATGATTGAATCCATGGAAATTTATCCCATAGAAATGAAAATGTATGTCTGTACAAAAACCTGTGTGCAGATGTTTATAGCAGATTCATTCATAATAATTGAAATCTGCTAACAATATTAGAAGCCTTTCAGTGCGTGAATAGTTTAGATAAATTGTGATACATCCATAATGCGGGGTCCTATTCAGCAAAATAGAAGCACAACAACTTGATTGAATGATGAGAGACTTAAGTAGAGTGAGAAAACCAACTGTAAAAGTTTATGTACATGTGTTTCCCTTCCTCTAACAGTCTTAATTTGACAAAAATATAGGAATGAAGGTAGAGTAATGGTTATAATGGATTAGGAGAGGAGTAGAGGAAAAATAAGAGGGTCTATAAAGGGAAAAAAGGGGAATCCTTATGGTAAAGAAACTTCGTCTTTTTACTATATCAATATAAATATTACTTTGTTTTAGTCAGTGGTTTGAAAAGATGCTAGCATGGTAGATAACAGAGTAAAGGGTACTTGGACTTTCAGTTTTTTTTCCCCATTCATGCTTATAATTATATCAAACACTTTTACACTGGGTAAGGATTGTACTATGAGAGAATAGTCAAAAGGATAAAGACAAGACGTATGCTTGATATCTAATGTTTATTATTAAAAGGTATGCAACCCTTGTGGTACCTGAGTCTTAATAATTACAGCACAATAAGCATAGTCCTAACAATAACACTCATAAAAGGGGCATGGTTCATTTTTTCTTATAAGAAACCATATGTCTCAGTGATTTTAGTTAAAACATATCATGCACTTTGACAATAAAAGCTTATTTGCAAATAATGAGTTTTTTAAATTAAAGACTGCTATTTATAAATTGGAAAATGTCTTCACAAACTCAGTGTTTTGTGACATTTGGTGATGTGTGCTCTCGCCTGACATAAAACATGTCCAGGTTTCCAGAAAACTGTCGTCAGTGTTTTTTCAATTATTTCAGTAGATAAACATGAGTTCAATTCTTTTTCTGAAAATTCCCTTCCTGTTATGTCAGATTATTAATTTTACATACAAATGACTCAAGATTCCAATCACATAAATTTATTATTGCTATTTATAATATGAGACAGATTGATTTCCAAGCTAGTCAGTCAAACTCATTATTTTATTGTCAAACACAAAGGCGCAACTCTGGTGATGCAAAGATGCCTGCCCTTCTCAGCAATCTATAGCCGGAAATTTAGACCTACCACTAGAATGTTTATGAAGAGAAAAAACTGAGAGGGGAGAGAGAGAGAGCGCGAGAGAGAGAGGTGTGAGGAGTGGGGTGGGAGGGAAATGGGACATTGATGGTGGGAAATGAGAGGTGTGAGGAGTGGGGTGGGAGGGAAATGGGACATTGATGGTGGGAAATGAGAGGTGTGAGGAGTGGGGTGGGAGGGAAATGGGACATTGATGGTGGGAAATGTACACTGGTGACGGGATGAGTGTTGGAACATTGTATGACTGAAACCCAACCATGAACAAATTTGTAACTCTGTGTCTCATGGTAATTCAGTTAAAAAGAGCTGGTCGGGAAGGGGTAGAAGAATAAGTAAATTTGAGTAATGAAATTCTGATGGTTTTCCGTTAGTAAAAATGTCTACATTGTATTAAAAACCTGATGACTACTTTCGATTTAACATTTCCTTTCCTCCCTATTTCATTAAGAAGATATTCAAATCAGAATATGATCATGTTGCTCTTTGATTATGATCATCCTAATTTTGATTTGATCCACGTGCTTTCTTTGCCCTCTCTCTAAATCATAAAATTCTCTGGGTCTGCCCACCAGTCCTATACATCAGTTCACTGAATCCTACATCTACTCAATTATATGCAGTTAGTTCTCCAGGAGTTCACCCCTCTGTCTTCTATCTAGCAATCCCCATGCAATTATTCCTATCCACACACACTTGCTATAACAGTTCTTGATTTTAATAAACATACCTCTCTATCCGCTTGCCCTTGATGTCAATCACCCATTACTCAGATCCCTCTTAAGGGCAACAAATTTTGAAAGGTTGTCTGTACTTGCCTATAAAAACTATAGACTTTCTCACTTTTAACACTATCATCTTTTGCTCACAGGCTACTATGGTTTTGCTTTCCATCACACTACTAAAATTGTTCTTAAGTTCATCAGTAAACTAATATTGCTACATCAGATACTCTCTATACTTATTGTCATCTTCCTCAACCTGGGATCTAGCTCCACTTGACACGATACATCTCTCCAGTTCAGAAAAATCTGGCTTCCAGAACGCCGTTCTTTTCTGATTCTTTTCCTATCTCTTCCTCATTTTCTTTTTGCTTCTTTCATCTCTATCCTCCTGACTCTTAGGGGACCGAGGCTGAGTTGTCTCTTACTTTTTTCATTTCTATTCACACGCGTTTTTGATTTGAGGTGAGGTTCTGACAGCTTTTAATTTGATAACCCTGGCCTCAATCAGCCTTTCCTTGAATTCAGACTCTATCTTCCTTTTATTTTATTATTCCACCCACAGATGTCTGTGGAGCTTTGCAAATTTCCTTAGACACTCTGCTTGTGTGACACCTTACAGAGAGGTCTTTCTGGACCACCCTATTAATAACTGCAACTCCCTTGATTATTTTCCTTAGCATAACATTACAAATAGTAAATAATATCTATTGTTTTTATGCTATCCTTCATCTTCAGAGCATTCTAGAATGTATGACCTGAGAAACCCAGGGATTCATTTTCTAAATTATTTTATCTTGAGAACCTGTTACGATGCATTGCAATGTATTTTCTGAAAAGTGAAAGAATAAAATAGCATAGAATCAATGTATTCTCTACAATCTGGAATGATCTCTCTGGAACTAGAGTACTTATTTGTCAAAGCAAAGACAATACAGATTTATAGATATATAGTTATTAACTGCCTTTGTTCATAGAAGAACTTACTAAGAAATTTATCTAGTTTTCCCAGCTTTCTTGGACTAGTGAATAACAGCATAGATTTATTTGGGTTTGAATTTTTTTTTAAATTTTGGGCCACATCCAACAGTGCTCCAGAGCTACGCTGGCCTCTATGCTTAGAGTTTGCTTCTGGCAGTGCTCAGGGGACTATGTGGTGCCAGGGATTGAATCTGGAAATCCTGTATGCTTTATCTCTCTGACCTGAGCATAGATTTAAACTTCTAAAGCTCACACTCACCACCATCTCATACACTGCTCCTGCAGGTGGAGAGAGATTTGTGACTCAGTAGGGCAGGGGTTTTCCAAGATCAGGAGGGCGTGGGAGCCCCTCCCAGCAATTCTCAGTCATGTTGGCAGTTCAATGCAGTGCTGAGGATACGATGTTGCTTGGATCCTGTGATTCTGGGAATCACCGAGGACACCCTGGTGGTTTTTAGGGGCTTCAGGTGATACCCCTCAGTGGTTCCTAGGGGTCTGCAGAGCTGTAGCCAGTGATGCTTAATGACCATTTGTGCTAGGTATAGAACCATGGACAGACACCATGCAAGGTATGCCCCCTTAACCCTTGTACAATGTCTCCAAGATAAAGGGAGAAATTATGCACACGTGCGTATACACACACACACACACACACACACACACCTCAATATGGTGCAGAGGACAAGAAAGACATGGTAATTGATCCATTGATACTAGTTATAGGGGTGGGAATTATTTTATCTGAGCATTTTCAGTCGTCAATTTCAGTTGAAATTTACATGATTAGCTCATTTACATGACTCAATCCCCGTATTCATTTTTAATAATAATTTTATTGAGGTAGCATCAATTTCCAGCACTGTATGTTTCAGGTGCACAGTGTTAAGACTCCACATTTATTTACAACATCATCACACTAAAGATCTAGTGTTCATCCATCACCATATACTTGATCCCTGTTACCCATTTCGCCTAATTGCTAAGGCCCTTCCTCTGGCACATTCCAATCTGTTCTTTATACAAGCGCTTTTGTTTTGTTTCATTGGTTCATTTTGTTATTCTTTGGACATGAATGAAATCATATGATAATGTCCCTGACATTAACATTTTAATCTTAGTTATATTTTATATTTCTAAGGGAAAATGTTAGCATTGATATTAGGGCTGGAAAGAGAATGAATATATTCTTTTTTTCTCAAACACCCACGTAAAGCCTAAAACCCTTCTCTGTCATCCTTGCCTAGCTGTTTAGCATGGGCTTGATGGTGTTTAGTGCCAAGAACTCTCCTTCACTGTGTCATGAGGCCCTAATATTGAGTTTCTTACTATTTTGAGCTGGCAGTGATATGCTTACATTAAAATAAGTATTTTATTACGTATAATTTTAATTTAATTTCTACTAGTACAGTCTTAGATTTGAAAAAAAACTTGAAATGATCTTAAAGATGCCTAACTCTAGCTATAAATTCCACTTTGGCAATCCTTTTTGCGTTGATTAAACCCCAAACCTATTTTAACAGCATAATGTCTCGGGGCTGGACATTACAGTACAGCACGAAGGGTGCTTGCTTTGCATGCAGCAGATTTGTGTGATCTAAGATACCTCATATGGTTCCCTGAGCCTAGAGAGGAATGATCCCTGAGCACAGAGCCAGGAGGTAACCCTGAGCACCGCTAGGCGTGGCTCTCTCCCCCTCCTACAAACAATATAGAAACTATTATGTCTCAGACTGAAATTTTCTTTGAAGAAGCTTGGATTTGTGCCTTTTCTGCGGTTGTCTGTGTCTCTGGTGAAATGCAACCTTCTATTTTATGTTGAATTTCTACACCAGGGTCCTGAGTGTTTTTTGGGGGGTGACTTCAATAACAGATTTTAGCTAGATCTATAAAATTTGGGCAGGATAAAATTGCAACTGTCTTTAATCCTTTAGGAAGAAAATTAAATCCCTTATATGTTCTTCTTTCTGTTCTATAGCCCCTACATTCAGCCAATGAGTTAAGGATAGTTAAAGAAGAATGATTTAAGAATGCTAGTACAGAGGTTAAGGTGTTTGCCTTGTGCACGGCTGATCCCATTCTGTCCCTGGAGACATCCTGATTACCAACAGGAGTAAGCCCTGAGAACAGGCAGGTGGGGCCCAAAAAACACAACTCCCCTCCCACAGCAAAAAAAAAAAAAGAAGAATGCCTTGTCCCTAATTTTTCCCATGGTCATAACATTCAAATGGCAATGGGAGTCAAGTTTCTCTACGTGCCTGTTTAGAAATTCTGGAGTTACAATTTCTAGAAGCAAGTCTAATAGCATTCCAAGTCTTTCATGGCAAAAGACAAATGATACTTCATGAATTCATTTGCGAAGGTTGCATTATAACATAACGGGCTGGAGCTATAGCACAGTGGTAAGGCATTTGCCTTGCATGCTGCCGACCTGGGTTCGATACCTCTAACCCTCTTGGAGAGCCCGGCAAGCTACTGAGAGTATCTCACCTGCTCGGCAGAACCTGGCAAGCTACCCGTGGCATATTCAATATGCAAAAAACAGTAACAACAAGTCTCACGATGGAGACGTTACTGGTGCCTGCTCGAGCAAATCGATGAGCAATGGAATGACAAGTGACAATGACAGTGACAGAATTATAAAATATCAGTATGACTGGCTTAAACAAAATACTTTTAGTTTTCAGTGTAAGGGCCTAGAAATATAAGACCAAGGATCATCAGGGGGTTTGATTTCCTCCGAGGCCTCTCCTTGCATTAGAGATAGAAGCCTTCTTCCTCATATGGCCTTTCCTCTTGTGTGCCACACCTTGAGTGTATATTTGTGTGTTCATATTCCCTCCTCTTATTTGGACACTAGTGAAAGTGGATTAGGGCCTACCTTATCGGTATTATTCTAATTTAGTTATCTCTTTCAGGACCCTGTCCCCAAATACAGTTACATCAGTAGGTACTAGGAATTTGGAACCTCAATAGAAGAATTCGGACAGGGAGATCTACCACTATGTTTTTAATTGCCTTCCATTTTCAGTCAGAGTTCTGACCTTGGACTGGGGGAGAGATAGATTATATTGTGGTGCTCAGGGAAGCCCTCCTGCCTGGGGGCTTCTTCGGGTGCTCTGGGACCATGTGATGCTGGGGATCACACCCATGGCTTCCACATGCAAAGTTTGTGCTCCAACCTTTTGAGCCCAACTTCTGGACCTAATTTGTGTAATCAGTTCTTCAAAATGAATATTCAGGCACAAAGTACATGGTTTTCTGTATAAAAAGGTTAATGGAAAGTCATGTTCATGTTTTAATGTTTTAAGTCATCTTAATGTTTTAAAATAAAAAACTTCTATTCTTATTTCTCAGTATCTATCCGATTACCTGACACGAACCATTTCTAATGTCATGCTAAATATTAAAAATTATGTTGTGAAGAGCAAGAATGTAATATCACTAACGTGCTTAAACATTTCCCAGGATGAAATACTTTCATTACTCAAATGAGGATTATGCTCACTTTACTCTCTTGAGAAGATTTTCTTCTAAGAAGGCAGGAAACTCATAGCCATTAAAGCATTATACAAGCTCTATATTTTAAATGGGATTAGTGCATAAACATTTCGAACACCTTTAATCAAAAGATCAATCAACTAGAACTTATAAAATACACTTACACTGAATAGAATTTGAATACTTAGTGAAACTAGGCCATAGAAAATTTCAAAACAGTAGTAATAATGCAATTAATGTAACTATTATAATTTTTCTCATGAAGTATTATCTAAAACATGAAGTATTTCCATGGTCCAAATAGTCTATAAAACCATATGCCATTAAAACATTATAATCCATAGAATAAGTTATATAATATAAAATATTATGTCTCCCCACCCCCCACTCTGCTGATGTTAGCTAGTTTTATAAACCACAGAAATGGTAATACAATAGATAGATAAGTCAGGCTGGAGAGATAGTACAGGCAATAAAGTGCTTTAACTTTCATGGTGCCAACTCTGCTTTGACTGAGGGCACCACATACTGCCTGTGCAACACCAGGGGTCACTTCCAAGTACAGAGCCAGAAATAGCCCCTGACCACAATCGTGTTTGACCCCAAATTCCTCTCCCCCAAATAAACAAATACATCTATAGTTTGTGTGTATGTGTATACATATACAATATATAATATATATACACAATATGCATGCATATATAATTCATATATTTATGGGAATGGGAAGTATAGAAAATATTCAGAGAATGTTTTGAGTTTAGAATGTGTTTTACTAGGTTGGCTGTTTTTTGGCAGGTTGTTTTTTTTAAAAGACACTATGGTTTATACACAAGTGTGTGGGGGGGGCTGGGGGTAGAGAAGAGACCAGTATGACAAAGATAGCAGGGAGTGATCATGCTGGACAAGATCTGAGTGTCAAAAGTAGATAAAAGGATAGTTTTGATAACCTTTCAGTATCAATATTGTAAACCACAATGCCCAAAACAGGAAGTGGGAGAGAGAGAGAGAGAGAGAGAGAGAGAGAGAGAGAGAGAGAGAGAGAGAGAGAGAGAGAGAGAAGAAAGCACCTGCCATAGAGGAAGGTGGTAGGGAGAGAACCTGGGGACACTGTTCACTGGTGGAGGGATGGGTGTTGGAATACTGTATGTCTGAAATCTATGTAAGGGTATAGCTTACAATGATTGAATTAAAAAGTAAAAAAAAAAGACACTGGTTTACAGAGTTGTTCATAATAGGGTTGTTTCAGGCATGCAGTGTTCCAACATCAGTCCCACCACCAAAGTCCACTTCCCTCCACCAATATCCCCAGGTTCCTTCTCACCATCCAGCCTGCATCCTTAGCATGTATTACTGTATCACTGTCATCCTGTTGCTCATTGATTTTGCTCCAGCGGGCACCAGTTGTGAGACTTGTTGTTACTGGTTTTGGTATATCGAATACGCCACAGGTAGCTTGCCAGGCTCTGCCATGCAGGCGAGATACTCCCGGTAGCTTGCCGGGCTCTCCGAGAGGGGTGGAGGAATCGAATAGCATGTATATAACAAATTTATTTCATATGATTTGCTCCAACAAAACTTAAAGAAATGTCAAGTAGAATTATCAAAAAAATCAATAAATAAGGGTTCATTTGTGATGATTTGTTGCTATGGTTTTAACCTTTCTTAATCTACTAGAGGACAACCATCTACACCATTACTAAGTTCCATACTCAATGCCATGTGTAGGGAAGATTCTTCTTTCCTTTAAAAGAGGCGGGCGGCCAGCAATACCACTGCTGGGAATATATCCCAGAAAAGCCAAAAAGTATAGTCGAAATGACATCTGCACTTATATGTTCATCGCAGCACTGTTTACAATAGCCAGAATCTGGAAAAAACCCGAGTGCCCTAGAACAGATGATTGGTTGAAGAAACTCTGGTACATCTATACAATGGAATACTATGCAGCTGTTAGAAAAAATGAGGTCATGACGTTTGCATATAAGTGGATCAACATGGAAAGTATCATGCTAAGTGAAATAAGTCAGAAAGAGAGAGACAGACATAGAAAGATTGCACTCATCTGTGGAATATAGAATAATAGACTATAAGACTAACACCTAAGAATAGTAGAAATAAGTACCAGAAGGTTGTCACCATGGCTTGGAGGCTGTTCTCTCATTCTGGGCAACTCAGAGAAGGGAACACCAATTAAAATGTGGTTGTTGGTCATGTGGGGGAAAGATGATGCGGGCCGAATATAGACTAGAGACAACACAATGGCCACTCAACACCTTTATTGCAAACCACAACACTTAATCAGAGAGAGAGAACAAAAGGGAATACCCTGCCATAGTGGCAGTGTGGGGTGGGGGGAGACGGGACTGGGGAGGGGGGGAGGGATGTTGGGTTTACTGGTGGTGGAGAATGGGCACTGGTGAAGGGATGGGTTATCAAACTTTGTAAGGGAGAAACATGAGCACAAAAAATGTATAAATCTGTAACTGTACCCTCACGTTGACTCACTAATTAAAAATAAACTATTAATTAAAAAAAAAGAGGCGGGCGGGGTGGAGGGGGATGGGGTGGAGGTGGTGGGAGGGATGCTGGGACCATTGGTGGGGGAAAATGGGCACTGGAGGAGGGATGGGTACTCAACCATTGTATGACTGAAATGTGAGCACGAAAGTTTGTAAGTCTGTAACTGTACCTCATGGTGATTCACTAATAAAAAATTTAAAAAAATAAAAAATAAAATCAGAAATATGTAAGATTAAAAAAAGAGCTCTTTTAACAGTCCTTGCAAAACTGTTTCCAAGGTGATCAATTAATCAATTCCCTAAGCTTTTGCCTATCTAGGAAGCTCTGTGGGTTTGTTTTTACTTATGAATATAGCAATTATCATTTTAGCAAGATTTCTATAACAAGATCAGAATGATTGATAATGGTTTCTTTCAGTTTCCTGCTAAGCACATGTAAATATGCTAAAATAAGACCCCAGAAACCTGAAAACTAAGATTGTGTGAAAACCTATTCTAAGACACTAGAAGCAAGTAATACAATGCCCAAGTGAGAAAATTTGAATAAAGGCCATACTTGTGCTTTCGGATAGTTATCAATGACTATAAATGTCAGTTATTACTGAATTTAAGTGTAAATATGGGTGATTACATTAAAAAGTACCGTTTAACCTCCATCATCTGTTCCCTAGAGTTAATTATCCATTCCAAATTTGAAGAAAAATATTTTAGAAAATGAGCTGAAAGAGGAAGAACTCTTACTAGAAACTAACACAGCTATAATTAAAAGAATATGACACTTAGAAAGAAGAAAATCCCTGGGACTCCAGGAAAAGATCAAATGCCAAGAAGATAGCATTTCAACTCAGTAAACTTTCAAATAAATGACCTTTGGCTAGCTAGTTCTAAATGGAAAATGAATAACATCAAATGTCCTTGTTCCATGAGCATGGATAAATTAAAAATGAATTAAACATTTAACTTCAAAATAAAATCGTATTGGAATTAGAATAAGATATGGATAAATACGTTCCTAAGACATGAAACCAACTTTCCTGTCTGCTCAAAATGTTGCCAAGGACAGTGTTAGAAAACGACGGAGAATATAACACACTTGGGGGGTGAATCTTTTGTATTTAATTATTGATTATTCATTTGTGGTGCCAAAGGTCAAACCAGGGCTTCAGACTTGTCAAGTAATCTCCTACTGAGCCAGTTCCCTGGTTCCTGTCTTTGAGGCTTTTTTTAAGTATGGTCTCATAACCTTCTTATTTTACTATTATTTTAGTTTTAATTAGGGCACCATGATTTACAAAGTTATCCCCAATTGAATTCTCAGGCATGTGGTGTTCCAATACTTATCCTATCTCCAGTGTCAGCATCCCTCCACCAGTGTCCCCAGTTTCCCTCCCATCCCCTAGTCCGCCTCTTCAACGGGCGCATTTTGGAGTTCCGTTGCAGTTTGTAACTCATGTTGTCAGTTTTGTTGGTTCTGTGGTTCAGATATATCGATATACCACCGCTCTCCAACACAAGTATGTCCATGGCCCCTGCCCCTGTTACCCCCCATCCACCTCTTCTTCCTCCCTCAGTTTCTAATTTTTCTCAATTTTTCTATTTCTTCTCAATGTCTTCTCCCGTATCCTCAGTACCATAATCTAGGAGCCAGAGTTATCTAGGTATTCTCCCTCTGATACCTTGCAATCTCTTGTCCTGCTGTACTATATACCAGAATAAGTAAGATTATCCAATATTTGTCTTTCTTTTTCTGAATAACTTCGGTTAACATGATATCTTTAAGTTCCATCCAATTTGCAGCAAATTGCTTGATTTCCTCCTTCCTCAGAGCAGCCTAGTGTTCAGACGTGCTGCTTTTAAACCTGCAGCTTTGCAGCTCAGCCCTTGCTGAATAAGTCAGAATTTGGGCTAAGCATGTTCCATATCTAGCAAGTGCTGCTGGTAGTTTATATGAATAGAAAAGACTGAAAAATTTGTTTTTTGGGTCACACCTGGCGATGTACAGGGGTCACTTCTGGCTCTGCACTCAGGAATTACTCCTGGCAGTGCTCAGGGGACCATATGGGATTCTGGGAATCGAACCCGGGTCGGCCACGTGCAGGGCAAATGTCCTACCCACTGTGCTATCACTCCAGCCCCAAAACTGAAAACTTTGAACCTACTAGAGCCCAAGAAAATTCTGTTATGTTTTCAGTCTGCTCATTTTTACAGCCTAGAGTAAGTATTCCTTTCTTTCACAAAGATGCTTTGACTTTCCTCATGAATTAGTTAAATAAACGAGAAGTTTGTTGACACCAATTTGGGAGTTCTAAGAAGAAGCCTGGACTTGTTATAGTCTGCGGGAAAAAATAAACAATAAATAAAAGGATCAAAAATTGCTATACCTTATCTTTTGCAAGGTACAGCGAAACTTGAAAAAATTCTTGGGGTTTTATGGGTTCTTTGGTTTTTAATCACTTCAGGCAGCCTAAGCCATCACTCCCAACATTAACTCAGCCTTTCAGCTTCTTCAGGACAACCTTTTATCTTAGAATAAAATGTGTTTTCTTAATAGGGTTTATGACATTTGAGGAAATGTGTAAAGTCAGTGAAGTGCACTTGTAACTTAACATAATGTATTTTTGTTCAGAAGTGATTTTGAAAAATTGATGGCAAGTAAAGGAATAAGGGGATACCTTTCTCCTTTTAAAACTAGACCCAGTACTACTAAAAGCACGGGTCTCAAACAACAGTAATTAAATTTTTAAACATGCCTGTCAAGGAGTCAGTCTGGGAGACAGAGTGGGGGAGGGAAGCTGGTACCCTTGGAAGAGGGATAGTGTCACGGGGTGGTGGTATGGGAGGTGAGGACAGGGCATGTCTGAAACCAATTATAAGCAACTTTGTATATCATGCTGTCTAAAACCTTGTTGTTGCTGTTGTTGTTTGGGGGCCACACCTGGCTGTGCTCATGGCCTACTTTTGGCCCTTCACTCAGGTATCATTCCTGTGGGGTTCAGGAGTCAACCTGGGGTGCTGGGGGTTGAATCCTTGAGGGTCGTGTGCAAGGCAAGTGTCATATCTTCTGTGCTATCTCTCCAGTCCCACATTTTTAATAAAGTCACATTCTGAATGGTGGTTGCAGATGTGTGAGGTGGAAGGAAGCATTGAAGAGGTCAGTTTGGATGGTGATGAACCAACTAGACTTTTGGTGGTGGGTATAGTATGGTATATACATTTGTTAAAATGTGAAGCTGTACCCCTAGAACTTACAGTATACAACATTGTCACCTTCATTTTAAAAAATCACATTATGAAAGTTTTTACTACGTTAAAATATTTTTGTGCCCCTATTTTTTTTACAGAGATTAGATTGCCTCCAAGAGGAAAACTAAGTATCCCAGTGTTTTTCATCCCAGACATTATGAGGTTATACAAAACGATAGTCATTATTCAAATGAAAAGAGTAAATGGTGAATTGTGGCCTATTGATCATCTTGATGAACTGAACGTAGACTTGAAACAGTAAGTTTTAAATAAGGTCAATGAAAGAAAATAACTTTATTTTGTCCAGCACCAATTGGGTCCATTTCTTATCCCATGTAGCATTCATGATGAAGTTATCTGACGTACTGAGATTTTCGTATTCAGAATAGGAAAATATATTTGTTATGTGGGTTGAGTAAGAGTAGGAAAATATATTTCTTATATGGGTAAATAGCATTGCTGTAAGGATATAGTAACTTTGGTCCTCAAAACCATGAACTTTAACACGTTTGGAATAATCATATAACCTAAGCTATAATAAAAATAATTTTCAAATAAAATATATCAATGAAAGAGCAACATGCAAAGGAAGGACTCCCTTTCAAATGGGGAAATAGTTACCGCTAAGACAATAAATGATCTGTATCTAGAGAGCAGTGATTTTCAATCTTTGTTCCATGAATTGTTGCCTGTCAGCAGAAATTTCGACGAAATTGCCACAAAAAAGTCACTATACTTAATAACACATAGTGCATTTGGCTCATGCATTAGTGCTACTATAAATATTTATATATAAATCCAAAATTACTATTTATATTATAAATAATGCTTTTTATTCCTGCAAAATAATTCTCATATTTCTACTGGTCCACAAGTACAAAAGCGTTGAAGAGCACTGATCTAGAAGATAAACAAATCAGGGCGATGTAGAATTTGTGGTTCTGGTTCTGCTCCTTGTGGCTCTAAGGTACTGATGGAATCCTGTCATGACTACGGGATAATTGATCATTGGTTACTTGTGCCCACTTTGCTTAGACACAGTTTAAGCAAACTCTGATCATGATACAAAATAAAATGTTTTCTCTGCATTTAACCATTGAACTCAGTAAAGACCCTATGTCTGCAAATGTTTTTTTTTTCACATTAAAAATTTTACTATCCTATGGTCCCTGAGTCTCCATTTTGCCTTCTTTTATTACTCCAACAGTCAAGACTACCTCTATGCTTTGTAAGTCCCATTTTAAAATGAAACTAAGGGACCCTTGTTCAAAATTTAAGAATTTAAGACAAGGCCGGAGTGGTAATACAGTGGGTAGGGTGCTTGCCTTGCATGTGGCAGACACAGGTTAGATCCCCAGCATCCCATATGGACGCCCAAGCCCTGACAGGAGTGATCCCTGAGTACAGCATCTAGAGAAGCTCTGAGTACAGTTGAGTATGGACACACAATGAAACAGAACAGAAGGTATTAAGACACCCTAGCAGTGCATTAAATAGTTGTAGAAGCTTTAGAAAGTTCCACCAGAGCCACCAGGTTTATCTTGGTATTCCCTGAGCACCATTGGGTCAACCCTGGTGGCTCTCAGTATCGCCATCAGTGCACCCAGTCACATAACAGCAGGTATTCCAGATCAAGTGTCAAAGTGTCACCAGGACTGGTTCCCAGACCCCTAAGCACGGCTAGAGAGTTCCCCGACCTCCCAGTGACTATTAACTAAATAAA
The DNA here is from genome assembly GCF_027595985.1 of Sorex araneus. Classification (NCBI taxonomy): domain Eukaryota; kingdom Metazoa; phylum Chordata; class Mammalia; order Eulipotyphla; family Soricidae; genus Sorex; species Sorex araneus. Next base: position 37,386,100 of record NC_073313.1, read on the forward strand.
AGATTATATCTTTTATGCTAATATTGAAAGTACTTATGTTCATTTAGCTTATTTTTGCTCTTTTCTTTTATAATCAGGATTATAAGTATATTCAATGAAAAAGTCCCAATAATACATTGGCTGTACCCCATCATTGGACTCCCCGAGGCGAGAAATCCGACATACCCTCTGGGTAGGTATACTTTAGAGTCTGAGAACACCAGCATGCCTGGGGACTGTAGAGACTCACAAATCCTATCTCTTCTTTGTATAAGAAAGCTGAGGTCCAGAGAAATTAATTAAGTGACCAGCCTGTCTATGGGGATGCGGGAATGAATCTAGTCTCCTAGCAGTAAACCAAGATTCTTTTAGTTTGATTGGTTGGTTTTTTATTTGAGGGTCATATCTGGCAGTACTCAGGCTGACTCCTGGCTCTGTGCTCAGGGATCACTCCTGGCAGTACTCAGGGAACCGTAAGTGGTGCTGGGGATTAAACCCAGGTCTGCTGCATGCAAGACAGACACCTACCTGCTCCTGCCCTCAAATACAATATTTTCAAAAAGTGACACTGTTTGATCTTGGTGAAATCTAGAAATCCAGCTAAGATTGAAATAACATCAGTTTCGGGTCTGTTTAGGCACTGCATCAAATTTATAAGTCCCATGTTCTTTGGTTCTCATGTCATTTATTTCTCATATTCTATCTCTTGTGTAAAATTCTTTCCTGTCTAAGAACTATCTCATGGAGATGCTGATCTTTCTGTTCTTCATTGTTCCTAACCTAAACTTTTATGTTATCTCATAAAACTATTCAAAACAAACTAAAGTTTTCCAGGGGGATTTTGAACTATACATGCAACATCAAACTGTACTCTTTTTTAAAAAAAATATTTTTAAGGCATTGTAATTTACAAAGTTCCTCATATTTGGGTTTTTTTAGCCATACAATGTTCTAGCACTTTTTATACACCTTTCTTTTTTTCTTCATTACTCTTTTTCTTCCCAACCTCCAAACTTCTCCCAATTTTCTCTGTATTCTTTTTCCTCTGTGCTCTTCCATTGCTCCTGATTTTTTGTTTTATCCCGTCTCTCCCCGACATACATCGATATACCCCCCAGAATTATCCTTAAAAAACACAGTTCCTCTTAGATAACCATAAAGCAAAATTAACTATTCTACCCTCTAGGCTTTAGGCATAGTTCTTCATAACTAAGAACTACTGAATTGCTCTGCAAAGCAGATACTATATTGGATCTCTCCCTTGAGTAAACTAGTTAAGCCAAAAGAAGACTTGAAACTGAATTTTTTTTTCTCCCTCATATACCAATCTTTATAGTTAGGCCAGGGGGAGGGGGAGTTCATTTCCACTTAGAAAATAGTTTTTACTTGTGAATAACAACAGCATTTCCCCAGATACATTAGTTACAAAGGGAGGCGAGGATTATGTATTTCCTTCTGTAAACTGAAGTAAAAATCCACATTTCCAACAGTATCTTTGACACATAAATTTCACTTTTACTACAAATATTTGTTCCTTTTGTTAAAAAATTATCAGCACATTGGGCCGGAGCGATAGCACAGCGGGTAGGGCTTTTGCTTTGCACGCGGCCGACCTCGGTTCGATCCCCGGCATCCCATATGGTCCCCCAAGCACTGCCAGGAGCAATTCCTGAATGCAAAGCCAGGAGTAACCCCTCAGCATCGCTGGGTGTGACCCAAAAAGCCAAAAAAAATTATCAACACATACATATTTCAAATGTGCTAAATTTTCTTCATAATAGTTTACCAATATGTCAGGGTCTGGCTTCCGTTCCCTCCAGAATAAGATATATACCTTCTATACATTGAACAGTTAACATTTTTTGCTCATGTCTATGATAGTTTGATTTTTTCCCCAGATTAGATTTCAAAGCAGATTTTTTTTTAAGTACACCTATAAGATCACGATCACAATCACGAAATCCCATTAATCATCAATTTCTCAAGCGGGCTCAGTAACCTCTCCATTCCTCCTTTCCCTGAGATCTTGGAAGTCTCTCTCAACTAGGCCCTCCCAGTGATACCGCACTGGAGGCTCTTTCAGGGTCAGAGGAATGGGATCCAGCTTGTTACTGGATTTAGCATATGAATACACCATGGGAAGCTTGCAAGGCTGTCCCATGTGGACAGGAAACTCTCAGAATGTTGGCTGTTGATAGGATTACACACACCTGGGTTCCTCTGCCTGGTACCTTCATGCGTGAGGCCCATTCAAACGTGTGGAGAGGGACCTCAAGCATGACTGTAGCTAGGTTCCGGTGGTCTTCGGCCACCGGGAGCTCTGCTCAGGGTGGGGAGGGAAGCTGGAGCCCATTCCCTCCGAGGGGCCCCAGGGAAGACAGCCATGTGTGCGGGCAAGAGACTCTCTGCCCTATAAGACCTATAAGGAACTAAAATAAATGAATTTTTTTGGGGGATCACACCTGGTGATGCACAGGGGTTACTCCTGGCTTTGCACTCAGAAATTACTCCTGGCGGTCCTAGGAGACCATACGGGATGCTGGGAATCGAACCTGGGTTGGCCGCATGCAAGGCAAACACCCTACTTGCTGTGCTATTGCTCCAGCCCCCAAAATAAATGATTTTTTTTAGTTTTCTTCTTCAAATACAGTTGAAATTCAGAAATAAGAAGACCCTTTTCATCAATTCATTTATTGATATAATTGTCCAATTGTTGAATTAAATTAAGTTCTGTGATTAGCTACTGCCAGAGTTTTTTTTCAATTGCTAGCCCAGAGCCCAAATGTCAGCCAGCAGGAGTGAGAGGTTGAACCCCCACCTGCCTATGTTACATTAGCACAGTAGCATCAAAGTTCTGAAATAGTTTGTATTTCAGTTATTTTTTGTCTTCATTATTTTACCAAAAGTTTAACACCCATGCCAATAGTAAGTTTTATATACAAATAGCCTTATGAAACAAGTAACTGTAATTTTATAAACACAAATTATGTTTTAGTAAAATCTCCACTTGATGCCTAGGAACACGGTAGACATAACCAAGAGCTTTCCTACCTAGCATCAATAAACATTGATATTTATTATTTCTTCTGTGGCAACCAGGTTATTCTCAAACCAAGGGTAACTCTTGTTCTGTGAGCCACCTTTCTCTCTGTGAATTTTTATCAACTCCTGTCCATTGGGGCAGATAATTGGAAAAGGACTCTACTACCTGTCACGGTGGAAAAACAAAGGGATGTGAATTCATTGTGATTTAGTGATCCTTGCATTGCCAAAGCACAAATTTCCTAAGGAGTTCTACGACAAGGCCAGTGACATGACACTAATTGTAACTGTGATCACACAAATTTCCAATATGATGCTTTAAAATGAAAGCTAATTATAATCAGAAAAGGTCGTCCATTTTACTCAGTCATTTTAACAATAATTAACATCTTTTTATAGTTACTGTGCATGTCACCTATTTATTCTCATTCCAAACTGTTTTATAACAATCCTTAAGTTTTATATTATAAGTGAATTTATTTTAAATACATGGGTCCTATGAAAATATTCTCTGTATTGAGAAAACATAACAGTATCCAGTTTTGCAGTTTAGATGATTTTATATTCTTATTGAAGCCACAAAAACAACATAATACATTTTTAAGTCCTTTTTGAAAAAATGAACCATAGTGAGAGACAGTCACAAAGTTGCTCATGATTGGGTTCAGTCATACAATGTTCCATGCCCATCCCTTCACCAGTGTACATTTCCCACCACCAATATCCCCAGTTTCCCTCCATCCCCCCACCTGCCTCTATGGCAAGACACTTTTCTTCTATATATTTCTTCTCTCTCTCCCTCTCTCTCTTTCTCTCTCTCTTTCTCTCTCTGTCTCTTACAATCTCCTTTTAAATCTCTTTTACCTACTTTCAACATTCAGTTTGTGTCCGGAGTGATTATTTTTAAATTTTTATTTTTAATCACTGTGAGAGTGATGTTCAGGGGTTACTCCTGGCTTTGCACTCAAGAATTACTCCTGGTGGTGCTCGGGGGACCATATGGGATGCTGGGAATCGAACCTGGGTCAGCCACGTGCAAGGCAAACGCCCTACCCACTGTGCTATCGCTCCAGCCCCTCTCTGTGACCATTTTTAACAGGATAGAGAAGGTACCAGTATCACAATATAATTCCTTTTATTTTTTATCTTATTTTATTTTTGTTTGGTTTGGGGGCTACATTTGGTGGTACTCAGGCGTACTCTCAGGGGTCTTGAGGGATTATAGTTGCTAGAGTTTGAACCTAGGACTCCTACATGCAAATTTTAGGTTCTGACATGTTGAGCTATCTCTCTAGCCCTTAAAAATGCTTTTTAATTTTATGTTCATTTTTGTCCCTTATTTTTATCCCTAACTTGATGGCCTATGTGCAGCATAATAATGAAGATAGAACACTTATTATATAGGGGAAGTAGTGCTTTTATGCGGACTCTTCTATACATGGCCTCCTAATACATATATAGCTAATGCCACTGGAAATGCATTCACGCCCGTTTACATACCTAGAAATAGCCAACATTTTTTTCTCATTAGATTGCTGATAGCTTCCTTGTACTTGATGTAAAGAAAATATTGGAATTTAATATATAGAAATAATATTTTAAGGTTTTTGCTGAATTACTCTGTAATAGCATTTTAATATTAAGTTCAATGCCATGAACATTGTAGTTTTAATTGTCACTGTATTTTTAAAATTAGTTTCTTCTCCTTCCATCCATTGTGTTGATGCATGTGAGATGATTGGGGCTACAAACACGTGGTAGTGATGCTCACACATTTGGTTGCGCAGGGTTCACACACGACTTACTTGTCCTCGGGTGGTGGTTCTTACTATGTAGTTACACTGCTTGTTCACTTTTGCAGTTGCAGTATCTTGTGGGCATCACACACTTTAGTCATGATGCTTGTGCACATTTTGGTTGCAATGCTCACCCAGGGTGACACTCTAGGCTGTGATGCTGGCACACATTTTGTGTCATGCCAGAGAGCACATCTGGGTTTTCGTTTGATTGAATCACTATGAATTACAAAATTACAAAGCTGTTCATGATTGAGTTTTAGGCGTAAAATCCCTTTACTAGTGTCCACTTCTCTCCACCAATGTCCCCAGTTCCCCTTCCGCCCTGGACAGGCACATTTTTTTCCCTTTTTTCCTTTTTTTTAAGCTTTTAGTCACTTTGATCTACAGTACTGTTACTGATTGAATATCGTGCATACCACTTTACTTCCTTTCTGTCCCCCGCCCTCCTCCAAAATAACAACTTCCCCCCACCATGTCTCAGTGTTCCCGGACCTAGGACCTAGCATTACCCTAACCCCAGTGGCAAGCTGCCTACTGAAGACCAATTCTCCTGCTCTTCATTTCTACTGCAATTGGAATTGTGTTATTCCTTCATTATATTTCTTACACTAGTTATCACAAAGGGTAGTGCTGTTATACACTCAACTTTCTGTGTGTGTGGGGGGTAGGGCATTGCTAGGGACAGAACTCACTGCTTCAGTCCTTCAAAGCAGGTGCTCTACCATTGATCAGTCCTCAGGCCCTTAAATTTGTAAATTTAGAACCATTTCATAAGTGAAAATAAAATATTTCATACTTAAAGTATTTGGTGCATAATTTAACACTTTACTTAAATATAAAATGTAAGGCCCAATAAAATAATCTAATAAAAATATTTTGGAAGTGTTATCAGAAAACAGTTGTTAGAAATCTATTGTTTTGTAGTTTTGAAGGTGTTTCTACAATATTGTTAAAGAATTAGAATTTGAAATTTAACGCAATGAGCATAAAGCTAGTGGAAAAATTCATACATTCACAACCATCAGGTGAATTATGAATATAAATAGGTTAGTTCCAGAAATCAGTTAACACATCCTATTATAATTTTCTGTGATCTACTAGGCATATTCAATATTTATCTCTCAATGTTCTATGTTGCATGTTATTTAGTATATTTGCCTACAAAATATCAATGTGTGCAAATGTCGCATGAATGTCTCTCTCTGTTTGAACCCCAGCTTTTCAATGCAAAAAACTTCTTCAATAACAAGTCTAAGTATGCCAAATGAACTTGTATATATTTAATAATATAAATCATTTTATTATGTGTCAAGTATTATCATATAACCTGAGAGAGAAGTTAACTGGCAATATTTTTCTCCTCCAGCTGTCATTACATGCAAAGCAAAGACCAGGATAGAAGAAATAGTGGAAGTCATAGTAAAGGGTGACTTTTTCTCACGAAATCCAATATTTGAGCCAAAAGATTTTCTAGTGATTCCAAAGAAAACTATAGGTGATTCTTATGGAGACCTTTTTGGTAAGACACCCACAATCATGAATCTAGAAATGTTGCTAAATAAAAACTTAGTTTACTTCAATTTCAGGTCAACTGTTATTCAATTATGGAAGTTTATGCTCATTTATTTGTCATTTACAACCTAAAGTAGTGAACAGAATAGTTATGTTTATTCTCAAATCACATGGTAATCTCCAAAATTATGGTTATTATTATTATTAATGGACTTTGAAGAATATATTATGATTCTGTCAACAGGGAGAAGAGGAAAAACTATAGTAATGTAAGTCTACGTCCCTTCAACATAAATTGCTTTTCTCTCTTTTTGATTAAGGAATGTGTGCAAGTTTTTAGAAATACAATCTTGAATAAATGTTTATTATTTTAAATTTTTTTAAATGGCATGAATTAGCTATAATCCCTAAATAGTTTTTATGATAATCCCCCTAACATTTAAAGTCTTGAATAAGCCTTTTCATACGTTAATCTAATGGTCTGGCAAAATGAAAACACAATGATGCAACCTTATTTTTCTATTATCTTCTAGATTGATGTAGAATGCTGCTATTTTACATTGAATGGGCAATTCTTATAATAGTAGAGTCTTTTATTAAAACCAGAGGGGAAATCTATGGCTATATATTATTTTAAAAGCAAATTGACCACAAAATTAAGCATGAAATGCCTTGCGGAAACAAAATCCTTTCCCTGGTTTTCAAGCTCATATCTTTAATCTTTCTTACTGTGATCCAAATGTTGTTATATCGTTGTCTTATCTAGTTATTTTAGTGCTAAACGAATCTGAAAGAGCTATAACTGGAGAGAGAAGAGAGTATGTGAAAATATACAGAGTAGATATAGTAAAATCATTTTGTTAACATTATAGTGGCTATTGCTTGCTTCCCTATTAAATGCTTATTTTAGCATACTCAAGAAGTTCCTGAAGTAATATGGATAGCTTCCCCCCCCCCCCGCAGTTCAAAACTGGCCCACTCAGATGTTATTAGAAGAGGATCAGTTTATATATACCCTTGTGTTCTTCCAGCCACACTTAAGGGATAGAAACCATCCTCTTTAACAAGACTGTATAGCAGGATCATACGAGACAGACTTGTATCTCTTTCATACTAAAGCCTAGACTTGAGGTCTAGCGTGTGATGCCTGTGCTTAAAGCAATCATCCAGAAACCCAGGTTCCTCTTTCATGTTGCTCCACTAGCTCCTAAGTTTGTCCTTATCTGCGTGGTCAGTTCCACAGTCCCATCTGCAGTGGTGCATATGACCTGGAAATGCACACGTCATCTTCATTCCATTGCCTATCCCATTGGTCAGAACTCAGTGACATGGTACACACATCTGTAAATCGAGGCTTGGAATTACTATCTCTTGGCTGACATGCCAAGGTAAAATCTGTGGCTCCTTTTAAATGAAAAAGGTAAAAATAAATATTGGGACATGAAATAAATCTGCAGTTTCTACTCTATGCTACTTATCATCAGCTGGTAAATTCATTGTGCCATCATTCCACCTAAAAATAATAATTGAGAACCTACTACACATCAGATCTTTTACTGAGGCTGGAAAATCACATAGTCCTTGGCCCATCAGGCTGGTTTCTCCCTTCTTTAGGTTAATTTTACTCAGTTTATGGCCAAAATGTCAAATCACCTTCTGAAATAAGGATCCAAACTTAACTGGCCAGCTCTCCGCACAACTCCTCCTGCCAAAGATTGACTAAGTACCATCTCCCCTTTCCCACTTCCTCTGTCACCTATCTGACATAATATATCACCACTTCCTGTACACTCCTTCTCTTATGCCAGAATCCAGATTTGAACCTTACTGGTTGCTATGTCAGCTTATTGAGCACCCACGATCTTTTGAGAACTGCCCTCAAGTGTTTTTTGTTTTGTATTCATTAATTTTTATAGGATTTGTCATAAAAGAAACCATATGAAGCAATATGACCATATTTTCATTTTGTGAGTGAGAAAATCCAAGTAAAAGAAGTTTATTGACTTCTCTGGGGTCTTACAACACAGAATAAGTGATGGTGCAGAAATTCAGGCTTGTCTCTGTTTTTAAAACTCTTTTTGTTTTAAAATAACTGTAGTTTTAAAAAAAAACCTAGATGTTAAATAGCAGGCACTGAGCTGTTTATATTGTGATCATGCCTAACCTAATTGCTTTTTCTTGTAAAGCCTCACAGGAATAAAATCATTTATAATGGAAAAGCTTTCTCCGCAGTTCTCTAACATAAAGTCTAATGCCTGCTTCAGAGTAGCCAATCAGTAAGCAAGAGTTGTTTCCACTTTTCCTTTATTATCACACCCTGTTCTATTTTACTTCCTACCCTGATTGATCTTGTTGCTTTTCGTTTCAATAGAAGAATGTTTACCCATTGCTTATTGAATCAAACATTACTTTGAAACATAGGATTACCAATATTCATCTGTTTTTACCCACAAAGTATTGCATAGGAAATCACTGATACTTGATCATTTTTTAACTTACAAAAAGATTTTTATGTGAAGCAATGCATATAAAACCAAATTACCATCATCATATTTCTTACTGTCATCCTTGTCTTTGATCTCCTCTTTTATTTGCCTGGGTTCACTTGCTAGTTGCATGCACTTACTGCCCCTTTCCCAGTAAGGTGAATGTCTCGATAGTCTGCCCTGTCTATCCTGACAACTTCTACTCCCTTCTGTGGATTGCTTCCACTAGCCAGATAATTCTTCTATTGCAATCTTGTACTGTCTCACTGGTCAAAGTGAGCATCTGAAGAGAGCTCTGTAAGTCTTTTACACCCACATCTTTTGAGGGACCATCTAAGCTATACTATGGAGGTCTGTGCCCACTCGAGGAAATACTATCCAAGCCACACTGGAGGCTTTAGTGCTTAGGTGGTGTCACAGTGCTGCCTGGGCCCATCGCTGCTGGAGGCCACCAGAACCACACCCAGGAATTCAAGGGGTGGAGGGGTCTTGCAGAGCAATAACACCCATTGGTGCTAAGGAGACTGTGAGTTACCAAGTACTGAACCTGGGTATTTGTACACATAAGGTATGTGCCCTGGACCCCTGAGCTCCCCCTGCTACACCCCACATCTTTTATAGTTAGAACACAGGAAGTCTGTTTATCTTTATTTGCTGAAGCTGTCAATATATAAATAGGTTTTTCTGCATTTTAGCATTTCCCTCCTCTTTGTAGGGATACTTTCTCCACCTACTCACCAACTTCTACATGTGACTTAGTCATGAGCAGTCAACTCTTCTTCTCATCTCCTGACACCAAGGGTGTGTTCAGTACAAGATCATTCAAATCTGGGTCTTGGTATGTTCAGATGAGCATTCTTAGAGTAAATGTAGAAGAGGATCTAGAAATAATAATTATTAAATGAGTTACAAAATGTCAAAATAGTATAGCTTGTATAGTTTGATTTTTTAATTTTATGAGATTTTGTAAAGGCCTACTGACTCACAAGAGGGAAAATTGTAGGAGAAAAAAGAAATCTTAGAATCTATCTGCTTTCCCCATCATGACATGCCATAGAAGGAAAAGAACATATTAGATCAGTGGGGCATGGTTTTATAAGTTGTTTGCTTAATATAATTACATTCCATTTTAATTGTATTTTGAAGTCTAATTGCAAGAATATGCCAGCATACATTCGATTAAAGATTACAGTTCCTACATTTTTCTAATGTTACTGCATGATTCATAAAAACAAAACCTTTTAATAAAATTAAAATTAAATAAAAATTATTTTTTATCTCACTATCACTGTATAGTTTGAAAGGTAGTATGTGTGTGTGTGTATGTGTGTGTGTGTGTGTGTGTGTGTGTGTGTTTGGGGACATATCCAGCAGCACTCAGGAGCTATTCCCATCTTAGTGCATGGAGGTCACTTCTGATGATGCTTGAGGGACCATGTGGTGCCAAGAATCAAATCTGGGCCTCCAGCATGCAAAGAATATGCTCAAACTCTTGAGCTATCTCTCCAGCCTAGAAAGCAGTATTTTAAAATCTGGAGATGGAACTATGAAATGAAAGCTTATGTAATTGTGAGATGAATACCAATGTTTTCATAGGATTTTTTGAATTACCAAAATATACACTAATTAGGTTCTTTGTACTTAGTGGCTAAGTATAAGTATAAACCATGTGACATAAAGATCTAGTAATTAGGTTGTAAGTTCACTGTATCACTGTCATCCCGTTGCTCATTGATTTGCTCGAGCGGGCACCAGTAATATCTCCACTGTGAGATTTGTTGTTACTGTTTTTGGCATATCCAGTACGCCACAGGGAGCTTGCCAGGCTCTGTGCGGGTGAGATACTCTCGGTAGCTTGCTGGGCTCTCTGAGAGGAGCATAGGAATCGAACCTGGGTCGTCTGTGTGCAAGGCAAACCCCCTACCGCTGCGTTATTGCTCCAGGTTGTAAGTTAACATGCTTAATTGTGTTAATTTTTAAATTTCTCTTTCTGATTTTAAGCTTTGTAATTGTAAAAATGCCAGATTAGCAGAGGCCCCTTTATCTTATAAAAAAGTTAAAAAATAAAACTGGGGGCGCTGGTGCTGGGAAATTACACTGGCAGAGGGATGGGTGTCGGAACATTGTATAACTGAAAGCCGATCATGAACAGCTTTGTAAATAAATAGAACTGTAGCGCTGTCGTCCTGTTGTTCATTGATTTGCTCGAGCAGGAACTAGTAATGTCTCCATTGTGAGATTTGCTGTTACTGTTTTTGGCATATCGAATTCGCCACAGAGAGCTTGCCGGGCTCTTTGAGAGGGAGAGAGGAATTGAACCCGGGTCAGCTGCATGCAAGGTAAACTCCCTACCCAATGTGCTATCGCTTGTAAATAAATATTTTTTAAAAATGAATAAAATTTTAAAAGGGGCGAGAGAAATGGCCCAAAGGACTAGAATACGTGCTTTGCATGTAGAAACCATGCATCACATTCCATTTCCAGCACCACATGGTTCCCTGATCGTTGCCAGGAGCAACCCCTGAGCACTGCCAGGTGTGGTCCATATAAAAAGTAAGTTTCTATGAGAAGGGAATTTTCCATTGTAAGTCTGTTCAATTACTCTTTAGTTTTAGGATCTGTTAATGGAATCAGACTGATGTGAACGATTTCCAGTTCTCAAAAACATTATTAAAAGTTGGACACAGTTGGGGCTGGAGAGATAGAACAGCGGGTAGGGCGTTTGCCTTGCACGCGGCCGACCTGGGTTCAAATCCCAGCATCCCATATGGTCCCCTCAGCACGCCCAGGGGTAATTCCTGAGTGCAGAGCCAGGAGTAACCCCTGTGCATCGCCAGGTGTGACCCAAAAAGCAAAAAAAAAAAAAAAAAAAAAGTTGGACACAGTTTTTTGGTTTTGTGAATCTTGTAGTGACATTAGAAAAATGTAGGAAATGTAATCTTTAATTGAATGTACCCTGTCATATTGTTCTCCAACGAATATTTAATACCAAGAGGAAATTCTGATTGTTTTTTGAAGAGTGGAGCTAAAAATATAAGTATAGATTAACTTCAGAGTTAAAATGTGTGCCACAGCTGTTAATTTCCAGTGATAAATAGATGTCGGTACTTTTATATTAAAAGGGAATGTAATTATATTAAGCAACCAACTTCTAAAACCGTTCCGCACTGATCTCATATGTTCTTTTCCTTCTATGGCATGTCACAATGTGGAAGGCAGATTGATTCTGATATTTCCTTTTTCTCCTACACATTTCCCCTCTTGTGAGTGAATAGGCCCCTTTCTATAAACATAGAGAGATAATGATCCCCACCACGCCCTTCACATCATCTTCCCTTCATTTTCCTCATCTCATTTCACCAGGAGTCCAATAAAACTATCAAGTCATATTAAATAAAAATGCCAGGACCTGTCTGTGCTTTTTTCACCCAGACTCCTTGCAACACCATCGAGTTAACCAGGATTGATCACTTTCATATCTTTTTCATTCAGCAGCAATCTAGCAAATATCTCTGCTCCCAGAATATTATGCTGAGCCCCAGAGATGCCAAAATTAACAAGACACAGACTCTTGTCAAGGAATTCAAAGAACATCTATTCAGCATGTTGGATTTGTACTAGTTAAATCAATTGGTATTGCCCTACTGGGATATTATTGTACTTGGATTTTTTAAGCTTTATTTTGCAATTTCATTTCTATAAGAGTACAGAATCTTCTCTGTAGGCAGAATTTCATCTTTAATTATATTAATTCCTCTGAACAACTCTTGCTCTATGCATCCTTTGTGCTTCTCTAGGGAATAGTTCTGTGACTTTCGGTGGGATTTTTCTGCAAGATTGATTTCCTGTTTGACAGAACATCAGATCTGTGGCTCTTCCTTATATTTCCCAGGTGTTCTATAGCTCAAGGCCATTGTTCTTTGGTTAATCTTTTGCTATTTGTGTCTGATTTGTGATTTGTGTGTCACTCTGCTGATCTTGTTTCACCCAGAGCTAACCAGTCGTCTTATATTGTTTCCACATCCCAGATCCTATTTGTATGTAATTAAAAACAGCTCATGAGAAACCTATCATTGGCATTCCTGTGGTCCTATGTTGGCCTCCGAACTTGATTCTTCCCTCTAATTTTTTTCATTTTGCTTTCACTGTTCAACTGACTCTGCTGAGGCATTTGTTCCAAGTACTCCAATGAGACTGTCAGTCTTATTCCATATGCCCATTGCAAACCAGCATATTTGTGTTCCGCACTTACTGAGCTTGTCAGTAGTGTTTGCCAGTTGATCTTTTTGAAGTATTTTCTGATCTTGGTTTTCATAATGAGCTTTAGTGTCACTGTATCACTGTATCACTGTCATCCCGTTGCTCGTCGATTTGCTCGAGCGGGCACCAGTAACATCTCCATTGTGAGACTTGTTGTTACTGTTTTGGGCATATCGAATATGTCATGGGTAGCTTTCCAGGCTCTGCCATGCAGGCGGGATACTCTCAGTAGCTTGCTGGGCTCTCCAAGAGGGATGGAATGAGCTTTAGTAATTTATCTTATTGATTACCCCTTCTCTATCTTTGTATTTCTTTTTTTTTTTTTGGTTTTTGGGTCACACCCGACGATGCACAGGGGTTATTTCTGGCTCTTCACTCAGGAATTACCCCTGGCGGTGCTCAGGGTACCATATGGGATGCTGGGATTAGAACCCGGGTCGGCCGCGTGCAAGGCAAACGCCCTACCCGCTGTGCTATCACTCCAGCCCCTATCTTTGTATTTCTTGAAGGTTAAAATGTACATGGAAATGTATATAATTTCAAAGATGTTTTGTAAATAGATTTGTTTCAATTCAATGCTTTTTAATTATAGTCAAGTATTTATTTTTGAGCATTACTGGTCTCTTACATATTCATTAAAATTGCCTTTGACCTGAAAAAATTAAAGTAATAGGGGCCCTTGGCCAACATTGATTGCTGCCACTGTATTATTTGTTGGCACTATGATAGACGCATTAGGATGAGATGATAATTATGTAGAGCAACATCTAGATGGAAAAGAAACACCAATGTTGAATATAATCATTTTTGCTGCCATTTACAAAGGCTTACTACCATTATTATTGTCTAAACTTGTTTTTTGATATATAGTATTTCCTCATTGGTGGTGGGTTTTGGGAAACAGACTTTAAGCAAAATGACATAATGTCATTTTAGTAATATCACTTGGAGTTGTTTCTTTTCTATCAATTTTATATCAAAATAATTGCGAATGAAAGAGGTTTATGCTGGATCTTCTGTGTATATGTGTGTATGTAAAGCTTCTGAACTTGTTTGATTAAATACCTTGTCTATAGGTTACAGGTATGAATAGAGCACTGAAGTGATAGCTCAGTTATTCTGGTTACTAGTCCTGGTTACTCAGGTGGCTCCTACTTTACATATGGTAGGGTGTGTCTTGGATCTTCATTTATATGTTTCTCTCACCCATGTGCAAGCTCCCCCCTTGCTTGAATTATTGCAAAACCTCTTTAACTTCTCTCTTAATCTCTTTTTGCTCATTTTACTATTACCAGACCACATCACTTCATACTTAAAACATTCAGTGACTTCACATTCTTCTTAGACATCCCGGATCTTTACCACAATAAAGGGTCCTACATGGTCTTGGTCTACTTCATCAACTTTATCTTTGGATAGTTCCTTCTACACTTTCTGCCCCACCCTCACAAATTCTCATTCAGATGGGCCAGGCTGGTCTCCACCATAGAAAATTCCCACATGCTGCTCTTATATTTAAAAGACTGTCTTCCCTCCACCCAGATAACTCCCACTTACTCTTCAGGTTCATCATGTTGATCTCCTCTTGGGAAACCCGTAGCAGTCAGGGTCTAAGAAAGTATATTCTTTTAGAGAACAAGGAGTCATGGGTGAACTGGCAGCAGGGCTTCGGTTATTCTGGTAATAGGGTGAGGGGGGTATAACCATATATCCAAAACATAAACTCAACAAAACTGAAGACATGAGATCTAAGCTGCAACTACTGAAACTTTGTAATGTGCATGTCAAGTTGACCAGCAGGTAACAGGATGGAGGTTGGGATGGAGAAGGAACATGGAAACACTGGTGGTGGGAAGTTGGCGCTGGGGGTGGGATTGGTGTTGAAATATTATATGCCTAAAATGCAGCTATCAATAATTTTGTAAGTCAGTTATTTAATTAAAAGAGAAAAAACTGTATTCTTTTAGCCTCCTTCACCTCTCCATAATACAAGTTAGCACAGTAATACCTTGAAAACTGTGTCACTGTAATTTTGTTAACAGTTTCTTTTCTATCATAAGCTCCTTGAGAACAAGAGCCATACTTATCATTCAAGAAAAATACTCAATATTTGCTGAGTTATTAAAGAAATGAAAAGGTGAACTTACTAAGTTCCTCCCGAGCTAGGAAGTTTCTCTTCTACTTTACAATAAACCTTTCTATTTATAAAAGAAATGATTAAAAGAAAGAAAATAATAAGCAAAAAGCAAGGAAAATATATTTCAACTATTTTAAGCTCTTTGTTAGGCAAACAATATTTTCTGTGAATTTAGTCATAACTAAAATGTTGTTATAGTAATCTTATAGAATGGTATAACTTCAAGTTTAATGTGTATTACTGGAATCATTATTTATTTAAATTTTTAGAAGTCTTCAGTTATTCTCTTAAAATCATGGTCTATTTTGTTATTAGAGATAAGTTTTATCCACAATCAGATGATAATAATTTTTTTTATTTATTAGTTTATTTTTAATTAGAGAGTCATCGTGAGGGTAAAGTTACAGATCCATACATCTTTGTGCTCATGTTTCCCCCATACAAAGTTCAATAACCCATCCCTTCACCAGTGCCCATTCTCCACCACCAGTAAACCCAACATCCCTCCCCCCCTCCCCAGTCCCGTCTCCCCCCACCCCACTCTGCCACTATGGCAGGGAATTCCCTTTGGTTCTCTCTTTCTGATTAGGTGTTGTGGTTTGCAATATTGGCCTTACACTGATCTAGCTCTTATCAACCTACTCAACATCAAAGGATTATATAAATTATCCCCAAATTAAGAAAATAGCAAAAGACATGTTTCTTACTTGGTAATGTGACTTTTCAAATTAAATGCAGAGACCATAGCAGATTAGTCTTAAATCACAATACAGAATGTCAGTTTAATCGTGATAATGTTCAACCCGATTGTTACTTTCTCCCTTATATTTTCATACTAATTTATTTGAGTTATAGATAAGCAGATAAGTGTAATTTAAAATTGCATTCGTGTGGTTGCTACTCACATCATCCCCATTCCTTAGCTTATAATTACTTCTGTTATATTTCTTTTATTTAATGAAGTAAAATAGTTTTATTTAGAGAAATTTTCTTAGAGAACTATGGGGTTAGGGGGAGAGACAGACAGACAGACAGATACATGTTCAAGAGAGAATATGGGCTTCTCCAAAAGGGAAAAAGATGAGAGTAGCCATCAGAGGTTGAGACATAGCCAATCTTAAGGGTGTAAAATGCAGCTACTTGTTCAATTGTAATTTTTAAACCTTACTGTCACCATAATGTGTATACAATGGTGTTAACATTTATGGCATCAGAGTACGTGGTTACCTCACCACCACCAAAGAACCCAAGACCCTCACCAATGCCCCTGTGTCCCCTCTGGTCCACCTTATTATTCCCTTCACAACCTTTTAATCTGTTCTCAATTCAGTACTCCAGTGCCCATAGTTTTTAATCAGTTGATATTATCTATACTTTTGTTTGGTTTCTCTATGTACCACAAATGAGTACGATTATCTGCCACATGTCTTTCTCCCTCTGGCTTTTCGCTCAACAGGATACCTTCTAGTTACATTAAAGTTGAAACAAAATGCACAATTTCAAGTTTTCCTTGTGGATGCAAGTATTCCATTGTGTATATGCACCATGCTTAACACAGTCATTCCCATAGAGGTTTCAGTAATTATATAAAAAGCAGTTTCAGATCTCAGTTGCATACAGGGTATGCTTTAAAAACACAATGACTTGGAGGGAGTGGAAGTTTCTCATTCCATCACTCTAAATTTCTGAAATGTTGATTCTATATGTGGATTGTGGTTTTTATGGAATATTTCAGTAGCCAGAGAAATGCACACTTTGTATGCAGACTCACGATTTTTTTTTTACAGAAAGCAATGGTTATCAATAGCAGCAATTGGTGATTTTATCCATAGGATCAAAATCAACAATTCGGAAGTTCAGAGATTTACTTTGGGGGGTGGCAACCAGTGATACTGCTGGGACCGTGTGGTGCCAGAGATCAAACTGGGACAGCTCATATGCGAGGCATGTTCCTTAGTCCCTGTTCTATATCTTTGGCCCCATGGATTTATTTTTACATGTGGAAAAGAAGAAGAGAACATTTTTACATATGGAGTAAGAGAAAAAAATCTCGGGAGGGTGTTGGCCAGTCATTTATATGATGACGCTTTCCCAAGTAATCATTAAATGTGACTTGGGATTGTTGCAACCAAATTTTCAAAGTTCTGTAACAGAATTTACAGTCAAGAACCTCAGAAAAATGATATGGTTTCTTTTTTATTGGCTATTATTTTTAAATTCAGGCATCATAGTTTAAAAAACAAAGTCATTTTTACCATTTTTTTTATAGTTGCAGACCTACTGATCCCTCCACCAGTGTTTGAGATCTAAAAGATAGTAAGGTTTCTTGAAAGATTGCTTAGAGAATGATTGCTATTCCTTCTATTAACCAAAGGATCCACTTTTACCTTTATACACTGGAGACAGACTCAAAGTGAGCTCAGCTGTGGAGCCTGGCAATCCATTGTTCTTTTGCCTCTCTTCCTTGTAACAACTTCTTCATTGGCAATCTGGGCTTCTTAATCTAATGTAGAGAGTAAATATAATAGGTTACGCTTCCCTTCTATGTGTCAGACCTGGATTAAAGATGCATTTCAACTGTTCCTAACAAAATCCTATTAAAACTTTCCTCACATAATCTACTTGTGAAGAAAATATGATTAGCCATATTGTTTCTAATACCCAAAGATTAAATATGAAACTGTGCTCATCAGATTTGTAGCAGGACTTAAAGATCTTGCCCTAATAGATTGAATGCTCTTTCATATTGTTTAAGGTTAATTCAACTCTTTTCATAAGTACAAATATTTAGGTTTCAGTACCTTTATTACTTAGAGTACATTGTTCTTAGTTTATACTAAATATTGATGGCTAATTCCATTTGACTGCTGTCTCAAAAATCCGAATTTAAGGATTTCAGAATGATGACAATTGTCTCTGGTTAATTTTTATGCTTATTTGTTTATTTGTGTATGAATTTGCATGCAACAAAAATGTACTGAGTACCGTTATATACAGAGCAGTGCACCAGGAATTATACACAGGAAGGTAAATAACATATATCCTCTTCTCTAAATACCTGCGCATGATCAGTATTGACATTTGATTTATGTTTAAGGTATTCATGTTTTTGATGACCTCTCAGTGTCTGTCTTGCAAGCTATAATGCCCAAAAGTAGAGAAAGAGAGTATGGGGAATATTGTTTGCCATAGAGGCAGGGGGAGGAAGGGAAAGGGGGGTATACCCGGGACATTGGTGGTGGGGAACTTGCACTGGTAGAGGGATGGGTGTTTGATCATTGTGAGATTGTAACCCAAACATGGAAGCTTGTAACTATCTCACGGTGATTCAATAAAATTTTTTTAAAAATTTTAAAAAAGGTATTCATTTTTAGTTAAATTGGAATGAATTTTAATTTTGATTTCCATAGGTGATAAAGAAGTACGTGAATTCGAATATGAAATTGAATTTGAATCTGAAGAGAAAAAGAAGCTCTTGGAATCCTGTGTAGCTGCATATATGCTAGATAAGTCTTACAATGTCGACACTGAAGAAATAACACTGATCTTCTCTCTGGTATTTGCACCAAAAAAACCATTGAGGTATATCTACTTTAACCCCTTTTTTCTTTAAATAGTTTATTGCTCTTTTAAACTTACTGTGATTCTTCTTTCTAATTTTGGATTATATTACATTTTAAATGCTGCTAAGGAAATACTTTGCATCAAATCATTACTGACTGTCAAGCTACAGAAAGTATTCTGATAAGATAATAATAGTCCATGGGCTGGAGTGCTAGTATAGATGAGGTATTTGTCTTGCATGCAGTGGGCCTAGGCTCAATCCCCAGCATTTCATATGAACCCCTGAGTACCACCAGGAGTAATTCCTGAGTTCAAAGCCAGGAATAACCGATAAACATAACTGGGTGTGATACAAAAACAAAAAAAAAAGGAAAAGAAAAAATAATCCAAATGATTAGAAAGTTAAATACCCTTTGCAAATTATGGCCTTGCTGAAGCCAGAGCGGTAACACAATGAAAGCAGCGAAGTATATCCTTGTGTTTATACAATAAACAAAATAAAAGCAATGAAGTACGATTGATCACTAGTGTTTAATGACAAGAGTGATGTCACTACTGTAAGTTAAAAACAGTCGCTGTGAAAACAAGGGCCAGGAGGGTTGGTTCACGGTTACAAGCCTGCCTCAAGTGCTGGGGGAGAGGGCAATTGGGAAAGAGAAGGGACCACGATGATGCTTAGAGGGATGGCTCAGGATGGGAGATGTGTGCTTATGGTGGGTAAATGACCAAACCTAATGGCCTCTAAGTATCTGTATTGCAAACCATAGTGCCCCCAAATATAGAGAAAGTAAGAGGAAAAGTGTCTGCCATAGAGGCAGGTGGGGGGCATGGGGGTGAGGGGGACTTGGGGTGAGGAGGGAGACTGGGGACATTGGTGATGAGAAATGTACCCTGGTGGAGGGATGGATGTTGGAACATTATATGACTGAAATCCCATCATGAAAGCATTGTAACTGTGTATCTCATAGTGATTCAATTAAAAAAAATACTTAAAATAAATAAATAAAAACAATCACTGACATTGTATATTGGCAGCATATTTTCTGCCACTGTTTGTCAGAACCAGTTCAAATGATGATAGTGCCTGAACTTTGCAGTTGCTGTCAATACTTTTTCCACCCAAACCCTAACAAGGTGCCTCTTTTAATAGGGTATAAGAAAGGGATCTTATTGGAATCTGCAAGAATAGTGAGCTTTGAATGTCCCCTAGCATCCAGTGGCTATAGTTTCACTGTGTAGGCAAGATCTGGGACACTTGCAAACACTGTCCAATAGGTCACATTGGCAATAGGACTTTATTCACATCTTAACGCTGAGGCACTGGCCAGAATCTAATTATCTACAAAGTACAAAATACAGCAGTTTAGAAAACATAGTTGAAAGTCCTATATTTTTAATCATTGCTATAATTTAACTGCTTTATTTATATAACCACATGTATATTTAAAATAAAAATATAGTTCAATAACTAAAAAGTGCCATAGTCATCTTCAGGAGTAGTAATAAATTCAAGCTATAAGAAAAAAGGAAACTAGAAATATTAACATGATCCTGTACTATTTTTCATTCAGGTAGTTTTATGTTTAACATGCTTTCACATGTTGCCTTATATTACAATAATTTTTTTTTTTTTTTTGCTTTTTGGGTCACACCCGGCAATGCACAGAGGTTACTTCTGGCTCTGCACTCAGGAATCACCCCTGGCGGTGCTCAGGGGACCATATGGGATGCTGGGAATCGAACCCGGGTCGGCCGCGTGCAAGGCAAATGCCCTACCCGCTGTGCTATTGCTCCAGCCTAATATTACAATAATTTAATGATATGGAAAATACTGGCAAAAACTAGGAGAAAATGTTCAGTGAATCTGAGCAGGACCAATGTGAATTTATTCTCATTCAAAATAGAGCTATTGATGAATACTTAAGAAACCAATTAATGACAACTTTGTATGCATGATTCATAAAATTTTTAATATGCGAATTTCTAATATAGTTTAGTCATCCTGTTTTATGTATAAATGTATATATTCATTTACTTTCGCTATTCTTTCTTCCATACATATTTGTGATGGTTACTGAAACTGAAATGTACACAGTTAAATTAGGAAAATCAAAATGGGACCAGTAGATTTAATTATAAAGCAGAAGAGTAAGGAATCATTTATGCCCAAACTATGCTTACCAGCCTACATAATTAAAATAAGTATTAAATTCAGGTTTCTTCCTTATTGGCAAGGTAAAATGAGAAAACTTTATTATCTTGGTAAAAGAAAATATAATATTGTTTCACAGCAGTAAATGCAAGGTAAATGTTCACATGCGATCTTTCAAAGGATAGTGTTGTATACAATATAAGTAATCATAAGACCTTAAATCACATTTTCTTATATTTTCTTATTTTTAAATATTTTTTTATTGAATCACTGTGAGATATGCAGTTCCAAAGTTGGTCATGATTGAGTCTCAGTCATACAGTGTTCTAAAACCCATACCTTCACCAGTACACATTTCCCACCACTAATGTCACCAGTTTCCCTCCTGTCTTTCTCCTCCCTGCCCGCATAGCAGCCTGCCTCTATGGCAGACATCTCTCTCTCTCTGTTCCTTTTTAGGCACTGTGGTTTGCAATACTGAAAGGGTATCATGCATATCACTTTACCTCCTTTCAGCACTCAGTATGTATCCAGAGTGATCATTTCCAACTATAATTGGCATAGTGGTCCATTCTCTGTCATAACTGCACTCCCCCTTTCCCTTTGTGGCAAGCTTCCTACCATGGACCAGTCCTCCTGGACCTTGTTTCTACTGTCTTTGGGTATTGTTAACATATTTTTTATACTATACGATATTTTCTTTTTTTTTTTCTTTTTGGGTCACACCCGGCGATGCACAGGGGTTACTCCTGGCTCTGAACTCAGGAATTACCCCTGGCGGTGCTCAGGGGACCATATGGGGTGCTGGGAATCGAACCTGGTTCAGCCGCATGCAAGGCAAACGCCCTCCTCACTGTGCTATCGCTCCAGCCCCTTATACGATATTTTCTTAAAAGTGAAAATGTTGGTGCTGGAGTGATAACACAGCAGGTAAGGCGTTTGCCTTGCACATGGCCAACCTGGGTTCGATTCCCAGCATCCCATATGCTCCCCCGAGCACCACCAGGAGTAATTCCTGAATGCATGAATCAGGAGTAAACCCTGTGCATCTCTGGATATGACCCAAAAAGAAAAAAAAATGAAAAAGTTACTTTTATTTTCATAAAAATCAATGGTATAATATAAAAGCTTAAGAAATCAATAGTTAATAATACTATGAGTCTACTTTAAGATTGTAATTTAACCCAGGTCTAAATATTTTGTAAAATAAAACAGAAACTATGCTATCATACATATTAAGGTATCTTTAGAAATAATAATCAACTTAACTTCTTCCTGAATCTTTTCATCAGATCAAAAGAGGAGCAGAGCGAGCTCTCATATTTTATTTCACAGAGCTAGCAGAAGACAACTTGAATTAAGAAAACTCATGTATATAGTATTGACCAGAAAAATGATTTACTCTCATCCCTAAAGTTGAATGATCTTTCTCATTCTCAGCTGAAAAGCTTACCCAGTGGCTTCTCTTTAATTCAAAGAATTATCCTTCTGTTAGTTTGCAGTGTTGTTCACATGACATAGTTATTCATTCGGTTATTATAAAATATTTTAGCACCTATAAAGAGAAAAAAATCCCTACACTTGGAATACATAATCTAGTAAGATAAATAAGAGAGGACTAAGTACATAATATTTTGTATTATTAAATACTAATCCTAAGAAGAAAAGTAATAGGGGAATAGAAAACTGTGAAGATGTATATCGGATAAGAGGGATTGTTACACTTCCATGAAGAGGTGATATCTGAACAAAGATGTAATGAATTATAAGGTCTTGGAAGAATTTTAGAGACAGAGGCAATATTAAATTCAGAAGCCATGGACAGGAAAACATTTGGCATGAAAGAGGAGATGTTTCTCCACTATACATAGCTAAGGAGAAAACTTAAAGAATTTGTCTAGAATCTAATTACACAGTGTTTTGTGTCTATGGCTTTGTCTCATGGTTAAGACAATAGAAAATGAATGAAAGATAAATATTTGCATCATTGATGTAGGACAGCTTACGTACATGATTCATAAAATTCTCGGTGTATAATGAGCTCATGTTTTGTCCATTAGCTTCTCTAAGTGTGTACTGAGCTTTTATTTTGTCCATAAATGATGTAGATATTAATTTATTTCGTCACTTTTTGCCTGTGTGATTTGGGATGTTCAGGGATAAACAAAAATGAATAATAAAAAATAAAATACTAGCTCAATTATAGGAATCATCACTTCCTTGTGAGATAAGAAAAGTAGAGGTAGGAAGACCAGTTACTGAATGTGCTCTTGAAATGGTGTTGAAAGGAATATAGTTTCATATGCTAAGTAAGACAGCAGAATGTTCAAGAGGTAGGTAATACTGCATAATATTCCACTGCCTCAATGGAATACACTGTATTATTAACATAACCTACTGAAGGGATTTTTTTTCAATTTTGATACCAGGTTTTTTATAGCATAGGTAAATGTGTAGCAAGGAATATATTTAAACACCTCACTTTAATTATTTGAAATATATCTAAGGAAAATTACAGAGATTGAAATTTCTGGCTTTGTATATACAACTTAACGCATTTAGGAAGATATTGTCTGCTTGATCCTCCAGTTGACTAAGTTTACAACACTATTTTAAAGAGGATAAGTGTTCACAGAACAGTTCTTTAGGAAAAAATTTAGATAAAAGGGTCATGGTGTCCCTCTCCAGTATATGATGCTGCAACCACCCCATTGCATGTGTGAATCTTTTCCATCTTAAGAAAAAAAAAAAACGAAACTGCTAAATTGTTCCTCAACCTGTCTGCTGCCTTTGCCTTTTCAATCTTATTCATGAACAAACAACAAATGCTTAAAATGGCTGTTTCCTCTCTCTTCATTAATTCACCAGCCGCAGAATTATATGTCACTGTGTAAGGTTGTGTGTTATCTTTATCAATGGCAATTTCATTTCTTAAAAGCTTTGAGCCAATTTTATAGGGCTAAGTGTTTGCAGAAAATAGAATTTTCTGTGTGAAGCAAGAGTTGAAAGTGCTTTGCATGGTGCTTCATTTTGAACATAAAATTTCCATCTGGAATGACTATTAGTGTTAACTATTAGGTCCATTAGGCCAACCTCTCCCTAAACTCTTAAATGTTACGATATTCTCTTCTGGTAAAGAAAATTGGCAGCATCAATTCTGCATATAGTACTGGTTTTTAGTTAATAATTAGAGAGTAGGTAAGATGCTGTACAAAATAATTACCTCAAAGGGAAATTATAATATAAATTGTAACTTTAAAAATGATTCCTAAAATGTAACTAAGTCATAAACATATTTTAAGAATTAAAATTCCTGGTGTTTTTACTAAAATGCCAGATTTATATCAGATGTTGATCTACTGTATTGTACTATCTTTATTCATTTTCCTATAGTATACTTTGTGATCTCTTTCTCCCATACCCACTCTCTATTTTTTTAAGGTCTAAAGTTTCTCTGACAATACAGTGTTCATCAGATGGGATCTGGCGATTTCCCCTGTTGTTGGTTGCTAAACAACCTAACCCAGATGGTATCATTAATATCGAAGGAGTTGGTTTAAATAAAGATTCTTACCTTGAGTTCTATCTGACAACGGCTTCCAGGTAATAATTCAAGTAAAAGTATGAAACTGGTTTTGTGCATGTAATTTATCCTGAATTGGGAAGCAAAATTTACAATAACTAATTCTATTTATTCCTTTGCTAATTAATCCAGTGCATTGCTTCTATGACTCAAGATTCAACTATTTGTTGATTTTGTTTAAAAATAGGATAGTAAAGGCTACCTAGTGAATACCTAAGTAGAAGCAATAGTAAACAATTAGGTATTTAAATTTTGCATGGTCTTTCTATTTCTGAAAGAAGAATGTGTTTTTTCAAAGAAAAGAGCTTTTCAGTATATTTTGATGGTGTATTATCAGGTTGTATAACTAATTAGAAATAATTGGACAACATTGGTGCCAGTTTATGTGTTTTATCTGTTCTTTATAACTCTTTTTAAAGCATGTGAAAACAGGTAGCATAACAATTATACTGTCATCTAGTTCATATATAATACATTGTACATTATTTACAAGGAATACTGTGTATACTGGAAAATTAGTTCTTTGTAAACATGTATTTCAATTGCTTTTTTTTTTATAATACATAGACCTTTCAACCACGACTACTTTCCAGATTAGTATCTAGATCTCCTCCTACTTCCCCTCAATGTCCTCCTTCGCCCCAGTTCTCAGGCAGTGATTTGCTTTTTTGTCTCTATTACCTTGTATTTGGGGATATTTCATTTAAAAAAACTAATTTAGGGAACTGGAGTGATATTACAGTGGGTAGAGTATTTGCCTTGCACACAACCAATGTGGGTCCAATTCTTGGTACTCCATATGGTACCCCGAGTCCTGCCAGTTAGTTCTTGAGCCCAGAGCCAGGAGTCAGCCCTACAGACCACTAGGTGTGGCACTGCCCCCCAAAAATATTCAAAATACAAAACAAATTAAAACTTAATATCTATCTTTTGGAGGGCGTCTTCCCAGTGTTACTCAAGGGGGTCACTCCTGGTGACAATTGACCCAGTGGTGCAGACCTCATGATTTGTTTCTGGGGCGTGGTAATGTGGTGTTATTCAGGCCTAGCAATGCTGGAGGGCCCCAGGACTATGCCAGTAATGCTCAGGTACAGTCAGGGATACATTTAGCAGTGTTCAGGAGATCATGCAGTACTCGTGGTCAAATTTGATTTCTCACAAGGTAAGCCCTCTATCCCCCTTTCCTCAGACACCATAATCTATAGTACAATTAATGGTAGGATTTATCTACAGAATTTTCCAACACTGCCAGTGTTCCACTTCCCTCCACCACTCTCTGGGTCCCCCCTTCAAATCTCCCCATCACCAAACCCATCTCCCCTCCACGGTAAGCTCCGTTATGTAGACCAGATCTCAGACTCTGTTGCACCACTAGTCCAATAGATAAGACCTGAAAAAACTCAAGTGCCCCATAGGATATGGCTAGATAAAGAAATTATGGTACATATTATACACAGTGCACTGCTACTCAGCTATAACAAGAGATGAAATCACGTAATTTATTACTATCTGGATGGAATGGGAAAGAATCAAGCTGACCAACACTAGTCAGAAAGAGAGGAACAGATACAAAATGAGCTCTCACACTGGGGAGATACAAAAGCATAGCAGGGATTGAACCAGGGTCAAAGGCAACAGAACCAGTAATCTTTTTATTTTAATTTTTTTCAAAACAGGTTTAGGTTTACAAAAATTAAAAGGAAGGTTTAGAGATTTGTCATACACATGTTCTGGTTTCTCCTGCAAGTTGTGAAAATTTCCTTCTATTCCTATCTTTAGCGTTGAACTTGTTGAATGTGTTAAATGTGTTCACTGTATTTATTGATGTGATTACAAAATTTTTATTAATCTGTTGCCTTGGTGGATTCTGTTCAACAAATTTTCTGATGTTGAACCAGTCTTACATACCTTACCTCCCATTTGATCACATTGTATGACTCCATACATTTTTTATTCTCTTTTTTTTTTGATTCAGTTCACTGCTTGTTTGCTGAAGCTGTGTGCATCTTCATTCACGACTTATATTGAGGTTTAGTTTTCTTGTAATATCTTTGTCCTGTTTTTCATCAGGTTAATGCTAATTTCATAGAATGTGTTAGGATATATTTTTCCTAATTATATCTGAAAGAGATGTAGCTAAATTGTATAATTTCTTCCACAAAATTTTAATAGACTTTTCCAGTGAGCCCATCTGGAACAGGTGCACAGGTGCTTTCTGTTTGGGACTATGATTCAGTGTTGGTTTAATTTCTTTAATAGCTAGAGGCCTAATTATATAATCTGTACTTCTGTGAGTTTTGGCATGTTGTATATTTCAGTGAATCCATTTTAACTCAAATATTCTATCCATTGATATATGTGTATTCTTTTATCATTGTCTTAATTTCTTTGGAATCTGTAGTGACAGCCCCATCTTTCATTTCTGAAATTGGTTTGCTCTATTAATTTACCATTTTTAACTGAACTAAGTTCTGTGCTGATTCTTATTATTACTTTGTTTGTTTTCTTGGCCATACATGGCTGTGCTCAGCATTTACTCCTGGCTCTGTACCCAAAGATCACGCCTTGTGGTGTTTTGGAGACCATATGTGCTACAGGGAATTTGAATTTGGGTAGGCCATGCAAGGCAAGCACCTTAAACCCTGTACCATATCCTCAGCCCTGATTCATTTTATTTCTTTTATTTATTTATTTATTCATTCATTCATTCATTCATTTATTTTAATTAGTGACTCGCCATGAGGGTACAGTTAC
Source organism: Sorex araneus (assembly GCF_027595985.1). Lineage (NCBI taxonomy): Eukaryota > Metazoa > Chordata > Mammalia > Eulipotyphla > Soricidae > Sorex > Sorex araneus. Next base: position 37,413,368 of record NC_073313.1, read on the forward strand.
AGATTTACACATTTGTATGTTTCCTCATACAATGTTCGAGAACCCATCCCTCCACCAGTGTCCATTCTCCACCACCAATCAACCCAGTATCCCTCCCACCCTCCAATCCCATCCACAGCACCCCACCCCACTTCTGTAGCAGGGTAGTTCATTTTGTTCTCTCTCTCCTTTTGGGTGTTGTGGCTAGTGATAGGGGTATTGAGTTGCCATCGTGTTCTGTCTCTAGTCTTCTTTCAGCACGCATCTCCCTTCCTACGCGGGATCTCCAACCACATTTTACTTGGTGTTCCCTTCTCTCTTAGCTGCCTTTTCCCCCAGCATATGAGGCCGGTTTCCAAGCCATGGAGCCAACCTCCTGGTACTTATTTCTACTATTCTTGGGTGTTAATCTCCTATTCTGTTATTGTCAAGCTGTGGGTCTTTTTTTTATTCCACAGATGACTGCAATCATTCTATGTCTGTCCCTCTTTTTCTGATTCATTTCACTTAGCATGATACTTTCCATGTTGATCCACTTGTGTACAAAATTCATGACTTCATCTTTTCTAACAGTTGCATGGTATTCCATTGTATATCAGCCCTGATTCTTAATGCTTTTTTTTTGTTTACTTAAGTTTAACTTGCTTTTCTAGTTTCCTAGAATAAACATTTAGATTATGACTTTCTATTTTTTTTCTTGGGCAACATATAAACTCAGAAGTATAGATTTCACTGCTTCCCACACATCATTATGAATTTTATTTTTATGAAGATCGTTGAAATTTTCTCATGAATTTTTTTCCTTTTTTCCATCTTTACCCTACCATTTATTTATTTTTTAAATTTGTTTTTATTTTAATGAATCACTATGAGATACAGTTGCAGACTTACAAACTTGCATATTACGTTTGGTCATACAATTTTCAAGTACCCATCCCTCAACCCTTGCCCATTCTCCATCATCAATGTTTCCAGTATCCCTTCTGCCACCTCCAATACCCCCCTCCCCGAACTCCTCCGCCCTGCACGTCTTTGTGGCAGGCACATTCTCTCTTACTCTCTCTCTCTCTCCTTCTGGGTGTTATGGTTTGCAATACAGGTACTAAGCGGCCATCATGTTATGATTTTTTTTTCGGCCTGCATACTATTTAGAAGTGTGTTGTTTAATTTTCACATTTTTAATTATTTATTTCAAGTTAAAAATTCCATTGTGGCCTAAGAGTAGACATTATATAATTGTTTTTTTTAATTGTCAAGCTGTGGGTCTTTTTTTATTGTGTTACTGTGACTTAGAGTATTGTTAGTGATAGTCTCTTATATTTGTTCCAACACCACGCACACCACACCACCAGAGTGAGTGCTTGCTTCCCTCCACCAAAGTTCCAAAGGCCCCTCTCATTCAGCAACCACCACCCTCTCCCTAGTCCCTGCGAAAAATGGAGTTCTGTGGACAAAATCTCTAGTTCTGTTTCCTTAGGCCATTTGATGCTCCCTTACTATGTATCTTCATATCCCACATATGAGAGAGATCATTCTTTATCCATTTCTTTCCCTCTGGCTGATTTCATTCAGCATGACAAGTTGTGTTTTCAGACTTAATATAGTCTACATTGGTGAATGTTTCATCCCAACTTGAGTGAAATGTGGATTCTGCTGTTTTTGGGTAAAGGTGTCTATAGATGGTAATTATAACCCATTGACTGATGATACTATTAGGTTCAGTTTTGCCTTTACTGATTTTCTGCCCACTGGATCAATTACTGAGGGGTACTGAAGTTTCCAGCTGTGATAGTAGAGTCATTTATTTTTTCTTACAGTTTTGACTCTGTTGCAGGACATATATATTGCGAATTATATATACCATTGGATAATTGGCTCCTTAATCATTATATAATGATATTTTCTATCCCTAATAAATTTTCTTGCTTTGAAATCTATTCTCTAAAATTCATACAGTTATCTGTGCTTTCTTTTGATTGTTAGCATATTATATCTTTCTCCATTCCTTAATATGTATAAATACTTATATCTTCTGTTTGTTTTATTTTGTTTTGGGGCCACACTCAGCAGTGCTCAGGGCTTACTCATGGCTTTGCACTCAGTGATCACTCTTCGTAGGCTCAGGGAATCATTTGGGGTGCTGAGGATCAAATCCGGGATGGCTGCATGGAAGGCAAGCACCATACCCACACTATTATTGCCCCTGCCTCATGTGCCCATTTGAGATGGACTTCTTGAAGATAGCAAATAGCTATCATATGTTTCTTTGTTGGTTGGTTTTGTTTGGGGGCAATACCCAGTAGTACTAAGGGCTAGCTTCTGGCTCTGTTCTCACAGATTATACACAGTGGTGCTCAGGAGACTAGATGATGTGCCAGGGATTGAAACTGCATTAGCTACATACAAATAAGCACTCAACCTGCTATATGACCTCTCCGAACTTGAGTCATTTTTTGGTCCATTTTAGCACACTGTCTTTTAATTGATATATTTAGGCAATTGAAATTAAAAGTAATTATTGATATGACTGTATTACTATATAGCATATTTATTACTATTTTCTAATCCATTGCCCTTGTGCTTTAAGCCTATTTTTGCTTTTTGTACTTTTTATTCTTTATGTTGCTTTAATTGAACATTTTATATAATTCCATTTTGTCTTCTTTTATATATATATATTGTTTTTGCTTTTTAAATAAGCTATTACCCTAGAATTTGCAACATATATTTATAAGAAATTAAATCCACATTCAGTTTACACTGTATATTTCATGGAAAGTGTGATAACCTTACAATAACAAAGCAATCAAATTTCCTTCTTCTTATCCCTTGTTTCACTGGTGTCGTTCGTTTTATATGAACATAGGTCTACTTAAGTATAGCTGTGTGGTTAAATCATAACAGTTGCCCTTTTTTTCTGCATTGCAAGTTCCTAACTTAAGCTTTAATACCAGGCATTAACTACAAAAAAAGCTTAGCCCTGACATACACAATGTCAACGACACAACTAGTCAAGAATTTGACTATTTACCAGCCCTCCTTTGTTTTACAAATCCTGATTAAATCAAGTAAGAGGTCAGTTTAAACTGACTTGTATCTTTCCTTGTTCCTTCTTTGGTCTCATTTTCTGTGATTTAATTCCCAGAATTTTTTTTAAATTCACTAATAAAGAGTAACCCCAAAGAATGGTAGATATCCAGCCCCAATATAAGAAAAACGTGGTCCTGTTCTCTTGCTTTCTCTCTGCTCATGATATCACTGTGTTCCAATTCAAGTGTAACTTCCAGATCTTATAAGTGATTCGCCTTTCTTTTATCCATTCTTTCTGTCTTCTTTCTCTCCCTCCCTCTTTTCCTTCCTTCCTTCCTCCAAACTACACTCAATGGTGCTTAGGATTCACTCATAACTCTGTGCTCAGGAATGACTCCTGGGGTGTGGAGTTTCTAGCTGTACTTTCAGGCCCAGCCTCTATTTCTTTTAAGTTTCCTGATAGTTAATACAGAGAATCATATTATAATCATGATAAGAACCCCAGAGACTGGCATAGACATAATATTCGATTAAAGGAGAAATTTTCTACGGAAAATTTCCTGGGTCCCATGGGGTGCCCCCAGACATTTATGGGATTATCATTATTAATAGGCTTAGATCTACACAAAAATATCTGTATACATTATATGTAGTTATTATTATTCAAACAAACTATTCTGTTGCTTCAGCTGAGAATACGAAAAGCAAAACCTTTATTTTACATTCACTATTCCTTCTATGCTTCTCTTTTTAAATATAAATCCAAGTTTCTGGCCTGTATTATAGAACTTTAAACGTGTCTTAAAAGGCACTTGTATTGGCAATATTATCCCAACATTTGACAGATAGGGTTTTTGTGTATCCTTCACCATTGTAAGATATTTGTGCAAGGTACAAAATTCAGGTTGGCCTAATTTGTTTTGTTTTCTTTCAAAACTTTAAATGCTTCACTGTTTTACTTGCACGGTTTCTGAGACATTTGATTTAACATTTATCTATATTCCCTGAGAATAAGTTTTTTCCTGTATTTTTCTCTGTAAATCGTTTTTAGTATATGTAGAGTGGTGTGTGAAGAGGATAAGAGTTTTATAGTCGTATTATTAGCCCTCAGTGTGTTATTGAACTTATAACTCAAGACAATGAATTTCATAAGTGTTTCTTACTTCCCCTTAACTCACCTATACGTCAGAAAGGATGGAATGGAATTGGGTATTTTCCTTCCTCAGATTCTTTAAGAACAGAGTCCACTGGGATATTTGATAAAGGTTCCTTTTCCATGTCCACTGCAGAATCCCTAAGGGAATTTTGTCCCTGAGAAATGTATTTGGTTTGCCTCATTTTAAGATGAGCATTTGTTCTATGTCTTTTTCTCTCTTTTTCCTCTCTTTGGAACAAGATTTGTTGATTGTTCAATCTGCTCAGCTTTTCTTAGGTTGGGGTGATCTGCTACAGGTTTGAAACATTAGTAACTAGAAAATAATTCCAATAAAAAGTCTTTTGCCTCTGACATTATTCATATCTGATGTTCAGTAATTTTTATAAAAAATTTCTGACATTGTTGCCTACATTTTGTCAAATTCAAAATGTCCAAAATAGTTAATGTTAATTTACCATTTGTTCCATATTATTGTTGGTTCTGGAAAGTACAGAATCAACAGGAAGTTAATGCTATTCATTATATTTTAAATATACCATACTTACCTATAGATTTTCCCCTCATATTCTATATTTATTATTCTATTTTAGTAACATTGGTTTATAATGTTTTATGAGCACTGGTTTATACTTCTTCAAATATATTTTGTCACATCATACCACCACTCTTAATTTAAAGTAAAGACTAGGACCTGAGGGCAATTACGAGTTTTTTTTTTTTTTCACTACAGTTTGTATAGGTCTACTTTCTTTTTAATGAAAGTAAAATTGTTTTCTGAAAAAGAGGGTTAAATGTTGATAAGTGGAGAAAAAAAGGTTTTATATTACTGGGGCTTAATAAACACATTAGCCATGATAACATGGATAACAACTACTTAGAACCCAAGAAGTGGGATATGGGAACACAGCAGTTATGTTACTGTTTTCTCTGTTTCTAAAACAAATGACTTGCTTGCCTGTCCTTCACAGTGCCTCATGCTGGTCCCAGTATTTGCTATAGAAATTATCTTTACAACACTATAAGGCATGCCTGAACATATTAAATAGACTTAGTACCAAATGAATGATGGGAAGTTAAATGTATAATTATCTGTTATATTTGGAGCACTCGCATTTTATATTTAATTGGGGTTCACCTAATCATCTTAAATCTATTATAGTGTATTCAGTAGCTTCCAAAGATTTTTCAAGTTATAGATACTTTTTACATTTAACTTTAATGCATTCAAAATGTTTTTCAGGGCTAGTGAAATAATTTCAACTGACTATCATTATCAGTAATTTCTTTAAATGCAGTGTTGGAAAAATGGAATTAATCCCCTCAATTATATATTGTGCCAAATCTTATCATTTGCCAGTCTTAATTCTTATACATACATTATCTCTCTAATACCACACTACTTCCAATGGTTTTCATTCCATACTTGAGTTATTACAGTTATTTCATTAGATTCTCTACCTGTAGTCATTTTTATTTTAATCCATCTTAATCATTGTAGTGAAACCAATCTCCTTAAAACATTAACATGTATGTCTCTTTGTCAGAAGTTTTTGACAGTTCTATGTTGCTTACCCACAGTGGCATTTAAATTATGCATGCTGTTCATGATTTTAGCCTGTTCAGACTTTCCAGATTTCCTCTCTGCTGTATAAAACTGTTCTACTACAGTCTTGTGAGGAAAAAAAGCACTATTCTTAGAATCTATCTTACCAGTAACTCCTTATTGCCTGTCTTCATCTTTTTTCTGCTTCTAAAATGTCCCTCTTAATTGTCCTCCAAACTTCTAAATTATACTCTGTTCCTTTTATCACATTATAATCTTACTTGACCAGTCAAAACTTAAAAGTCTATAGTACTCTGTTAACCAGTATTGTCGATTTTCTTTAATGTATGTGCCTTATCTTCCCAATCAGATGAGATTTATATGCAAATGTATATACATATTCTTACAAATATATACAGATATAGATTCCATAGTGTTTCCTTAGACAACATATAGGATTTTTTTTCTATCTCTCTGGTTTTTGTCTTTCCAGTAATACAGTTGGTTGAGGATTATTTCTACTTAATATCAACCTTAGAAAAATAATTTTTTACTTTCTTTATGCAACAGAATTTCTTAAGATAAATATTTCAGTTAGGCCACTGTAATGCTAGTGTTTTCAGAAAAAAATGTTTTTGTGTGTAAGAGAACAAAAGAGCACTCTACCATAATATAAAAATATAAACTCAGTATAAAACTCAGAGAGTGAACATTTATTTTGGAGGACTAGAAGATTCAAATGTCATTTGCTTCCTGCAAATGCTTACATCAGGCATTATTATTCAACAGGTACTAATTTAGTTGTGAAATCAATTAAAAAGTACTCTACTATTTGCTGCATCCAATACAAAGATAGAGCATTAAACGTCTATTAATAGAAAACAATCATATGGAAAGGTGATGTTTTATTCAGATTATACTTTATGGTTTAGAAGTGATCATTGTTATTACATTTATAAACTTGCAACCTAGGTGGTCAAAGTATTTCAATCAACAGACATTTTGTGTTATTTTATTTTATTTGCATTTGAGGGCCATACCTGACCATGCTGAGGCCAAGTAAGTGCTCAAAGGTCATTCCTGGTAGTTCTGAAGGAATCACCGGGGATTAAACCAGGGTCTGCCCCTTAACCCCTGTTCTCTCTCTCTCCTCTCTCCCCTGTCTCTCTCTTTCCCTCCCTCGTCCCCTCTCTCCCTCTCTCTCTCCCCCTGTCAATGAACATTTAATTTATTTTATTGAATCACCGTGAGACAGTTACAAACTTTCATGTTTGGATTGCAATCTTAAAATGATCAAATACCCATCCCTCCACCAGTGCACATTCCCCACCACCAGAATCCTAGGTATACCCCCCTTCCCACCCTACCCTTGCCTCCATGGCAGACAATATTCCCCGTACTGTCTCTCTACTTTTGGTCATTATGACTTACAACATAGACATTTAGAGGTCATTGTGTTTGTTCCATTATCCACTTTCAGCATGCATCTCCCATCCCAACTGGTTCCTCCAGCCATCATTTTCTTAATGATCCCTTCTCTATTCCATCTGCCTTCTCCCCTCCGCTCATGAAGCAGTCTGTCAATGAACATTTTAAACTGAATCTGGAATTCTCATTTGCAAGGCATATTAGGAAGAGGAGTGAAATTTAAGGAGGAAGATACAGTATTTGCAAAGTTTCAGAAGATGTACAGTGAGTCAATTGGAAGGGGAAAAAATGTAGAAGTGGTGGAATTTGGAGACAGTGCCGGAGGATGGGCACAAGTTAGGCAAAATTTGAATTCATTCAGAAGTAGTTAACAAGAGAACCATAGGGCTTCTTAAGTCTTTTATTTATCACTCCTCTGGAGCAGAACAGAATGATGAACTATTTCTGATTTTTTAATTCAGTAGCTATTTAGATAACTTTGTTCATTTTACTGGGTTCCTAAGTCTGCCATGCACTAAATATTTGACACTTTTATTTTACAATCTTTGAAAATGTTGAATTCTGGAGCACACAAGATGCATTTGATAAAGTGTTCTCTATGTTATAGAACCTTGGGAAATGTTGATTAGTGAATAAATTAATACATTTATGAAATTAGAAGCAAAGGAAACATCTTGATGATCATGCTAATCAACAGTCAGTTACTTTGAAATAACAGAAGTTAGAACGTGAAATATTAAATGTATATGGAGTGATTTTATTGTGTTAGAATTTTAATTTTTGTTCTATATAATTTCAATGTCTATATTAATACTTACTGTCTAAAGCCAATTGATTGGCATCTGGGACCTCTTCCAGGGGGCGGTCAGTCACAGAGATGGAGACAGATGCATAAGGAGATAAACACACACGTGCGGCACAAACTGTAGGGTCATCTGGGCAGTCAGGAGTGGTCTCACAGGCTTCCCATTCGCTAGAAAGCACATCAGATTTCAGTAGTTACAGAAAGAGCAGAGGCTAAGGTATTTTACATAGTCAAACAACAGGCATATTTAAAGTACCAACTCATGACAATTTCCTATTCCATTCTTGCCTATACTACCTTCTGCATTTAAAAGATACTAAACTGTTTTAAGCTGTTCTTTGCTGGGCACATTTTTGCTTGCCTGATCATATTCTAAAAGACCTAAAAACATAATAAACTGTTTTGTCCAGCAGACTATCCCATAACCTCATTTGGGGTTTTGTTAAGGGGACAACAATGTCAGAGAATAAGAACATCCGACTATGTATTAAGACAAGTCTAGATGAAGCATAAGGACAAATAAAGATTAAAATAAGATAGGGCTAATCAACTACAGAACTGTTGACATTTGGGGGAGATAATTAGACATCCCCACACGTTCGGACTAGCCTCATGCATGAAGGAACCGGCAGAGGAACCCAGGTGTGCGGGACCCAGTGCTTAGATCTTCCAAGCCTGCTCGGATCAGGACTGGGCCTCTTCTGCCCAGATTCCCATTTTCCAGTAGCTAAGTGGTCACACCCAGAAACTTCCTGGCGCCGTGTAATCCCATCAATGGCCAATATCCAGAGACTATAAAACCAAGATCCCAGATCCCAGAAGCTTATAGCTTATAGCCTAGTTCTCCCTCTCAGGAATCTGGAAAGCCACTGAAAGTTTTCTGCCTGCATGGGAGAGCCTGGTAAACTCCCCATGGCGTATTCATATGCCAAAACCAGTAACAATGATGGCACTCATTCTCCTAATCCTGAAAGAGTCTCCAATGTGGCACAGTTGAGAAGGATGAGTAAAGAGAGGCTTCTAAAGTGTCAGGGCCAGGACAAATGGAGACATTACTGAGACCACTCGAGAAAATCGACGATCAACGGGATTTTTTTAAAGAACAGATTTTTTGGAGGTTTATGAGGAAGGGGAAGAGACAGGGCAAGAGATCGAGAAAGAGAGAGAAATGTCCTCAAGAGAAAACATGGGCTTCTCCAACAATGGAGAGAGCCCCCAGTACACATTGACCTGTGTAGATACGACAACACATGGGCTTGGGCAGCATGTATGTGCGCTTCCTTTGTTCAAGTTGGCTTTTATAGGATTTCTCCAACCTGCCCCCCATGGGGCTTCTAGCTACATGAGTCCATTGCTAGTGTGGTTGCCAAGGAGGTAGAGTTGGGAGTGCTCAGTGGGTCTTTGAGATTCCTTTCGTGGCCTTTGTTCCTGCTCGAGCTTCTGTTGGAGGGGGTCCAGTGTTCTCTGGATCTGTTGGCACCAGGTGAAGTCTTATTAGGCCTCAGTTCCTGTTTCTGCAAGGTGGGCTAAATTTTGCAGCCTTGTTGGCTTTATTATTTCCCAGGAATTCCATCACCATGGGGGCCCTTACTTGTATACCTGCCTACATCATGTTCTCCCCCGCTAACAATTTCACCGCCTTAAATCTTTACGGGAGGTGGGGGAAAATGGCCGAGGGTCCATCTTCTGGAGTTTCTTCATGCTGACAAAGGGATTGTAGGCTCTAAGTGCATAAGGAGTGAAATATCATGCTACCTCAAGTTTTAATGGTTCCCAGGCAATGAATTGATTTGAGTTTTCAAAGTTATTAACATAATGAAGTGCAGATACCTGTCTCCTGTGATCCTGGTCAAAAGACGTATTAGGATCTGTAGAGAAAGACATATAATTTCACAACTATCTGATTTAAACCCCATGTTGAAAATCTTGATTTATTTTTATTATTAATATTGTACAGGTTTGTTCTTTGGGTAATGCAGTCCTCAAAACATGGGCTAGGGAATTTTTTTTCTGTTCTTTTGTTTTGAAGTGATTATTTAGAATCAGCAAGACTTGCATTACCCAAAGAACAAACCTGTACAGTAAGACTTCACCTGTTTCAAGAAAGTATCCTTTACAGCCAGAGAAGTGGCTTGAAGGGCTACCAGCATGTCTGGAAAGCACTGAGACCCGGGTTTGATCCTTTGTACTGTATGACCTCCCTACTAGGTGTAGCATCATGACCACCAGCACTGCTGGGGACTCCCCACTCCTCCCAGAAAAAAAAAAAAACCTTCATTTCATTATTCTTTAAGGTTAGCTATGCTAGTAATACATTATCTTAGCTCTCTTTATTCTGAGATGATTTTTATGGCTTTGATGACTAAGGAATATTTTTTTCATGATAAGTAATTCATGTAAATATCGGTCCATTTATTCCTCGCTATATGGGTCTTGGAGTTTGCTTGTTTTCCTATCAGTAACATTTCATTTCGCTTTAGTCATTTCAAGAAATTTTGTTCAGGGACCAGAGCTATAGTACTGTGGGTACAGCTGTTGCCATGCACGTGGCCAACCCAGGTTCAATCCTCAGCATCACATATGGTCCTTTGAGCACTCGCAGGAATGATTCCTGAGCACCAACGAGTTTGACCCTGAAACCAAAAATTTTTTTAAAGAAATTTTTATTCAGTTTTAGTTTTTAGATATTTCATTAGGGCAATTTCATTTAATGCCTGCTGTCACAATTAGCCTGAATTTAATGAAGAGAAGGACTAAAACTTTCTTGATCAGTGGTGACGAGTGATGTTAATAAGTAAACTCAATCCAAGAATTTTGGTTTATATGACAATAAATAATAGTGGTTTATTTAATAAAATTTATCTTTGAACAGAATAAAAGTTTTGTATATTTTTTACATTTATGGGGAGTCTGGCTTAAATAGCCATTTTCTCTTTCTATTGAAAAGAGTTTAAATCTTCTTAAACTGCATTAAAACCTTTTCTCTACTTAAGGCATACAACCATTATGTCAGTATATTTGGTGTCTTTTCAAAGTGAATTTTGTATTATAGTCAATAAACTTTTAAACAGATAATCAACTCTCAGTGAACACAGCTATAGACATGGTTAAAAAAATTACTCTTCTAAAAATTAATTAGATACTTTCTTGACCAATTGACCAGTATCACTTCCTGGTTTAATCAGTTTAGTCTGCTTTGTAATCAAGAGTGTAAAATTAACTTTCTGCTCATTGGCAGTAATTTTTTTTTTACAGTTACAGATTTATACACTTTTGTGCTTATACTTCCCTCATACAAAGTTTGGGAACCCATCCCTTCACCAGTGCCCATTCTCCACCACCCGTAAACCCAGTGTCCCTCCCACCCTCCCCAATCCCATCTCCCCCTCACCCCACCCTGCCACTGTGGCAAGGCATTCCCTTCTGTTCTCTCTCTCTAATTAGCTGTTGTGGTTTGCAATAAAGGTGTTGAGTGGCCACTGTGCTCAGTCTCTAGCCCTCATTCAGCCCGCAACTCCCTTCCCCCACATGGCCTTCGACTACAATGTAGTTGGTGATCGCTTCTCTGAGTTGCCCTTTCCCCGGAACGTGAGGCCAGCCTCGAAGCCATGGAGTCAACCTCCTGGTACTTATTTCTACAGTTCTTGGGTGTTAGTCTCCCACTCTGTTATTCTATATACCATAGATGAGTGCAATCTTTCTATGTCTGTCTCTCTCTTTCTGACTCATTTCACTCAGCATGAAACTTTTCATGCCCATCCACTTGACTACAAAATTCTTGACCTCCTTTTTTCTAACAGCTGCATAGTATTCCATTGTATAGATGTACCAAAGTTTCCTCAACCAGTCATCCGTTCTGGGGCATTCGGGTTTTTTCCAGATTCTGGCTATTGTAAACAGTGCTGCGATGAACATACATGTGCAGATGTTGTTTCGATTGTACTTTTTTGCCTCTCTGGGATATATTCCCAGCAGTGGTATTGCTGGGTCAAATGGGAATTCAATATCTAATTTTTTGAGAGTCGTCCAAATTGTTTTCCAGAAGGGCTGAACCAGTCGGCATTCCCACCAGCAGTGAAGAAGGGTCCCTTTCTCCCCACATCCTCTCCAACAGCGGTTGCTTTTGTTCTTTTGGATGTGTGCTAGTCTCTGTGGTGTGAGGTGGTATCTCAAAGTTGTTTTGATCTGCATCTCTCTGATGATTAGTGATGCAGAGCACTTTTTCATGTGCCTTTTGGCCATTCGTATTTCTTCCTTGGTAAAGTTTCTGTTCATTTCTTCGCCCCATTTTTTGATGGGGTTGGATGTTTTCTTCTTGTAGAGTTCAACCAGTGCTTTATATACCATTGATATCAACCCCTTATCTGATGGGTATTGTGTAAATATCCTTTCCCATTCTGTGGATAGTCTTTGTAATCTGGTCACTGTATCTCTTGCGGTGCAGAAGCTTTTTAGTTTAATGTAGTCCCATTTGTTGATCTCTGTTTTTACTAGATTGCTTAGTTCCGTGTCACCTTTGAAGATACCTTTATCTTCAATATCGTGGAGGGTTTCGCCGACCTTGTCTTCAATGTACCTTATGGTTTGTGGTCTAATGTTGAGGTCTTTAATCCATTTTGATCTGACTTTTGTGCATGGTGTCAGGTCAAGGTCTAAACCCATTTTTTTGCATGTGGTTGTCCAGTTGTGCCAGCACCATTTGTTAAAGAGGCTTTCCTTGCTCCACTTCACATCTCTTGCTCCCTTATCAAAGATTAGATGGTCATACATTTGGGGTTGTGTGTAGGGATATTCCACCCTGTTCCATTGGTCTACGGCTCTGCCTTTGTTCCAGTACCATGCTGTTTTAATTGTTACTGCTTTGTAGTAAAGTTTGAGGTTGGGGATGGTGATGCCTCCCATCATCTTTTTCCCAAGAATTGTTTTAGCTATCCTTGGACGTTTGTTATTCCATATGAATTTTAGGATTGCTTGATCCATTTCTTTGAAGAATGTCATGGGTATACTTATAGGGATCGCATTGAATCTGTATAATGCTTTAGGGAGTATTGCCATTTTGACAACATTGATTCTCCCTATCCACGAGCAGGGTATATGTTTCCATTTCCTCATGTCCTCTTTGATTTCATGGAGTAGCGTTATGTAGTTTTCTTTGTAAAGGTCTTTTACTTCCTTGGTTAAGCTGATTCCGAGGTACCTGATTTTCTGGGGCACGATTGTGAATGGGATTGCTTTTTTCATGTCCCTTTCCTCTGCCTCATTGTTTGCATATATGAAGGCCATGGATTTTTGGGTATTGATTTTGTAGCCTGCAACTTTACTGTATAAGTCTATTGTTTCTAAGAGTTTCTTAGTAGAGGTTTTAGGCTTCTCTAGATATAGTATCATGTCGTCTGCAAATAGTGAGAGTTTGATTTCTTCCCTTCCTATCTGGATGCCCTTAATCTCTTTTTCTTGTCTAATAGCTATCACAAGTACTTCCAGTACTATATTGAAGAGGAGTGGTGAGAGTGGGCATCCTTGTCTTGTGCCTGATCTCAGAGGAAAGGCCCTTAGTTTTTCCCCGTTGAGGATAATGCTTGCCGTAGGCTTGTGATAGATGGCTTCGACTATCTTGAGGAAAGTTCCTCCAAACCCCATTTTGGCGAGGGTTTTCATCATGAAAGGATGTTGGATCTTGTCAAATGCTTTCTCTGCATCTATTGATATGATCATATGGTTTTTATCTTTACTTTTGTTGATATGCTGGATTATGTTGATTGATTTCCGAATGTTAAACCATCCTTGCATCCCTGGGATGAATCCCACTTGGTCGTGATGTATGATCTTTTTGATGAGTTGTTGGATCCTATTTGCTAGTATTTTGTTGAGGATCTTCGCATCGGTGTTCATCAGGGAAATTGGTCTGTAATTTTCTTTCTTAGTGGTGTCTTTGTTTGCTTTTGGTATTAGGGAGATATGTGCTTCATAGAAACTGTTTGGGAGAGTTCCTGTTTTTTCAATTTCCTGGAAAAGTTTGAGGAAAACAGGCAATAGGTCCTCTTTAAATGTTTGGAAGAATTCGCCAGTGAAACCATCTGGGCCTGGGCTTTTGTTTTTGGGGAGGTTTTTGATTACCGTTACAATTTCCTTAACATTGATGGGTCTATTCAGGTATTCCAAGTCTTCTTTCTTCAGTCTTGGGAGATTGTAGGAATCAAGGAATCCATCCATTTCTTTTAGGTTCTCCTTTTTTGTGGCGTAAAGACTTTCAAAGTAGTCTCTAATGATCTTTTGAATCTCACTGGTTTCTTTTATGATGTCCCCCTTTTCATTTCTGATTCGATTTATTAGAGTTTTCTCTCTTTCTTTCTTTGTGAGACTTGTTAGCGGTTTATCAATCTTATTTATTTTCTCAAAGAACCAACTCTTTGTTTCATTGATCTTTCGGATTGTTTTTTTGGTTTCGATGTCATTAATTTCTGCTCTAATTTTTATTATTTCTTTCCTTCGGTCTGGTTTGGGGTCCTTTCTCTGGTCCTTTTCTAGGGTCTTGAGTTGTGAAGTCAAGCTATCTATGTGGGTCCTTTCTTCCTTCCTGAGGAATGCTTGGAGAGCTATAAATTTTCCCCTTAACACGGCTTTAGCTGTGTCCCATAGGTTTTGGTAGCTCGTGTCTTCATTCTCATTTGTTTCTAAGTATCTTTTGATTTCTTCCTTGATTTCCTTCTTGACCCACTCATTGTTCAACATGGAATTGTTTAATTTCCAGGTGTTTGATTTGATTTTCTGTATTTGTGGGTGGTTAGCTTCTATCTTCAGCGCATCGTGGTCTGAAAAGATGGTTGATACAATTTCTATTTTTCCAATTCTATTGAGGTATGTTCTGGGGCCCAGTACATGGTCTATTTTTGAAAATGTTCCATGTGCACTGGAAAAGAATGTGTATTCTTTCTTTTTGGGGTGTAAGGCCCTGTATAGGTCTATTAGGCCTCTCTCTTCAATTTCTTCATTCAGAGTCAGTGTTTCCTTGTTGAGTTTTGTTCTTGTGGATCTATCTAGAGGTGATAAGGCCATATTGAAGTCTCCGACTACAATTGTGCTGTTAGTGATGTCCTCTTTGAAGTCTGTTAGGAGTCGTTTTAAATATTTAGCCGGTCGTTTGTTAGGAGCATATACGTTTAAGAGTGTGATTTCTTCCTGTTGTACATATCCCTTGATAAACAGAAAATGACCTTCGCTGTCCCTTTTGATCTTTTTCATCCTGAAATCTATGTTGTCGGATACCAGGATGGCCACTCCAGCTTTTTTAAGGGGGTTGTTTGCTTGGAGGATTGTTTTCCATCCTTTGACTTTGAGTCTATGTTTACTCTGTTTGTTCAGGTGTGTTTCTTGCAGGCAACAGAATGTTGGGTTTAATTTCCGGATCCATTTAGCCACTCTGTGTCTTTTGATAGGTGCATTTAGGCCATTGACATTGAGAGAGATTATTGTGATGTGGTTTTGTGTCATCTTTCTGTGGGATTTGTTGTTCTTATGGGGCTCCTCCTTGTCTTACAGTAGCCCCTTTAGACCTTCTTTCAAGATTGGTTTTGAGTCTATGAAGTTCCTGAGCTGTTGTTTATCCGAGAAATAGTGTATGGTTCCTTCGAGTTTGAGTGAGAGTTTAGCTGGATAAAGTATTCTTGGTGAGGCATTCATTTCGTTGAGTTTTTTCACTATGTCCCACCATTGTCTTTGGGCTCGGAGGGTTTCTTCTGACAGATCGGCCGTAAATCTGAGGGGTGCTCCTTTGTATGTGATTTCCCTCTTTGACCTTGCTACTTGTAGAATTGTGTCTCTATCTACAGCATCCGCCATTCTGACTATGATATGCCTTGGAGTCTTTTTATTTGGGTCTCTTTTTGCTGGCACTCTTCGGACTTCTTGTATCTGGACGCCTGCCTTCTCCAGCTCTGGGAATTTCTTAGTGATGATGTCTTTGACTATGTTTTTTTCATTGGGGTTACTTCCCTGTGGTTCTGGTACTCCAATAATTCTTATGTTGTTCCTCTTGAAGTCATCCCCCAGGGCTCTGATTTGCTCTATAGCCATTTTGAGGTCTTTGGCCATTATTTGTTGCTGTCTGTAAGCTTTCTGCAGCTCATCCTCAAGCTCGCTGATTCTGTCTTCGGCTGTAGTCATTCTGCTGTTGAGGGCATCTAGTGAGATTTTTATTTCATCTACCGATTGCTTTATTTGTGAGACTTCCGTTCGAAGGTTTGAAATTTCTGCTCTCATTTCTGCTCTCATTTCTTCCTGTATTTTCTTGGTAGACCGTTCGAGCGCTTGATTCATCTCCTCCCTTAATTTATTGGATGTCTGTTCCATAGTTGCTTGGAGTAGGTCGACTCTCCTCCATATTTCCTCTCTGAATTGTTTATCTGAGAGGTCGTAGATGTTGGGAGACTCTTTTGAGGTTTCTAGTATCTTTTCTTCTCCCTCTCTTCGTGGAGGGGATTTTCGCTGTTTCTTCATATTGTCACGGAAGTGCAGAGTTGGAACCTTGTAGTTATTTATTCCTCTTCCTTTTTGTGGGAAGAAGGGGCTCCGATTGTGCTAAACTTCCCTTATTCACTGATAGCTTTTATACTGTCAGCCTAAGCTAATGGCTATTTTGCGTAAATGTTTGAGATCGCAAAAGTGAGTTTTCAAAGGAATACACAGTATGGATTGAGCTGAGGTAGCAAAGAATAACTGCGGCCGCGTTAGCGTTGGCCGCTCTGAGAGGAGGCCACGCCCACTTTAGACCACGATTGGCAGTAAATTTTAGTGTCATACTTGTTCACTTTGATACCGCTGCCTCTTGGGATGGGCATCTGTTATCTTTTTTTGAGGAGCCACATCCAGCAATGCTCTGTGTTTACTCCTGGCTCTGCACTCAGGAACTACTTCACATGCATGATGCTGAGGGGACCATGTGGGATGCTGGGGATCAAACCTAGGTTAGCTACATGCCAAGCAAGTGTCCTACCGCTGTACTACCTCTCCAGCCCCAGGAAATCTAATTTCTTTCATCAAATATTTTATGTGCATGTGGCCCAACACAACACTCTGAATTTGACCACAGACTTTGCTACTATAGGTTAGTTTTAGATAATCCACAACATTTTCCTTTTAGGTGAAAATTCGAAAGATGCAAAGTAGAAGCATCCTAAGATATTAGAAAGTGAACTTATTTCATAACATTTATGAGCTTTTTTATTTGTGTTTTTGTTCCACACTATGTGCTCAGGGAATAATATGGGGTAATAGAGATCGAACCAGGGTTACCCATATGCAAAGCATGTGTATTACTCTCTACATCATCTGTCTGGTCTACCTTTTATGGACCTTTAGCAAATAAAATTATATTTATTTTTCTATTTTTATGAATTTCAATTTATTATTGAAAATGAATTCATAGAGTTTATTATATCTGAGCCACTATATTCTGTGCTTGTTTTCCTAGTTAAGTAACCACTCCATAACATTATTCTGTTTTTAATTTAATGGAACATGGGAACTAAATCATTTGAATTCAAAATAAGACAAATTCCATCCTTCATCTACTCACTATATAATTGCTTTTGACAGATAAAATGATATAATTCAATCATCACTTATAAAAGATTACAATAAAAAGTCTGAAAAGGTTAGATTATTTTCATAAGAAAAAATAAAGGTATGAAATATATGAGTACTAGAAGAATATCACTATTATTTCTGCATAAATTGAAAATTCAATTGTTTTCATTAGTCTACTTTGTCTGCAAATCTCATTGGAAATTCTCTCTGCATTATTTAGTTGGAAGCATTAACCAGGGCCAGTGTTTACTGTCAGAAAGAGGAAAACTAGGGGTGTGTTACATCCGATAGAATCTATCTGCTTAATTGTAGCTACCCTTTGATTCTTCCAGTGTCTCAGGTGATATCATCACAATTTACATAAACTTTGATAATAATAATATAATATTAATATTTTTCAGATGTTCTAAGCCTGTTATTTTCTATGATAAAAAGGTAAACATGTGTCTGTCTCAACCACCTCAGAATAATAAATTAGAAACTCTCTTCTCACAATCTTGATTCACCTACATCTTTTAACTTGTTTAAATTTTATTACAGTGAACTCAGAACATACCTTCATACTTTGGCTAGGCCTTTGAACAAAATAGAACAATTTGTACTTTATTTTATTTGGTTTTGAATGATACCCAGTGATGCTCAGGACTCTGTGCTCAGGGATTACTCCTGGCAAAGCTAAGGGGAACTCCATGGGGTGTAGGGAAAGGGACTCGGGTTGCCACATGCAAGTCTGTACCCACTGTACTTTGACCTTATATAACTGTCAAGTCAGTTTCTTTTGTATTTTATCTGGGACTCTTGATTTTAATTTTTTAAAACATCTTTGAGTTAATTTTTGTGGATAGTAAGAAAGTACATGATCTGTGATTCAGTCTCTTAACACAGTATCTGTTTCTTTTAAGTTTTCCCCTTCACTTTATCTATATTCTGGTGGTGGTGTATTAACGCTTGCACCTTTGACTGTGGTGCATGTCACCTGATTGTGGTACTTACAGCCTTGCTTGTGGTCCTCACACACTTGATTGTGACATGTCAGGAGTCACACTGCATTAGGTACAGTGCTTGCACACTTGATTATGGTGTGTCTAGAGTCAAACTTTGAGTGCTCACATATGCTTGGTTATCGTGTGACAGGTATCATACATTTGCTAGTGGTGCTTGGGAATACACAAGCAGAGGCAGTGATCACACTCAGCAATGTGATGCAGTGACAGTGCTCAGACTTTTGACCTCATCATCCAAGCAAGGCAGGTGTTCTAACACTGTGCCACATCCCCAGGTCTAGGTCTGTATTGTTAGGCCATTAAATTTTTCAAACTAGAAAAGAGAAGTAATTGTGGCAATATATTTGTATAGAAAATACAAAAGAGAAACAATAATTCTGCTTTATTATAAAGACAGATTTCTTAGTTCCTTTTTAGTTAATACTGAAGATACCCTCTAAGCTGTTTTGTTTAAAATTAGACATGGCTATATAATATATATACATATATAATTAGACATGGTTATTAAAATATAAGAATATGAATATGTTTTATGTTGTACTATTTTTGATGAAAGGATGCATTAATTAGAAATTCTAAAATATGTATTAATATACATCATATGAACTCAAAATAATAAATAAATTTTGATCCTTCCGACCTGAGCTTGTACAGCTCAACAGTTTCCAAATATGGAGTAAATGACTTAAAGTTAATAGGATATTTTTTAAAAATGATCTAAGTATAAATTTTAATTCTGTTTAGCTTTGCTTTTAAGTCTATGATAATGCCTCCCTTATACTTTAGACATTTTGGAGGGTTTTTCAAAAGAATTAACAGCGGGCCCTGTATGTAGCTTGGTAGTAAAGTATGTTTATTCATGAGACCTGGATTCAATCCCCAACACTGTAAAATAAATAATTAAATTATTAAATGTAAAAGATTCAACAGACATATAAATGTCCTCACTAATGTGTGGATTTGGATGGCTTTTAATAATCGAAGATCCCTCATGAAGGTGCAGTCACATGGTGTCTAAGTTCAGTCATTTAAAGACTTGATTGAGCTAAATAATCAAAGTGGTTTACTCTTAAAATTGGTAGTTAATACTAGTTGTTGGATAAGAGTTTGGCTAATGTTTTGTCTCAAGTGGTCAGATTGTGTTTGTGGTGACAGGTTTTCCACGGTATACATTTTAAATAACTGCATGACATTTTCTGACGCAAACTTACAAGCTATGTGGCATCCCTTCAAGCATATTTTCTTGGTTATTAGAGAGTCACTCTGTTTGCTTTGCTAGCTTGCATTTATGAAAGGTAACAAAACCCCACCTGTAATAAAAAAAGTGTTAAGGAAGTGCAGGAATACCTTAGTAGAATATGCTTATTTGAGAACTGTAAGCTTTTTCTAAGTCAATAAACTCTTCTCCAGTTTCCTCCAGGACAATGTCACCAACTGTAATTCTTTGAGTAGAAAAACTGGTAATATGTTGGATAATGTTACCAAGCTACCAAAAGGGATGAATTTATTTTTTCTTCATGGATCAATTTCTGGAAGACAATTGAAAATTATCCCATATAAAATGTGTGCTATATTTATTTTAGATGACTCAGTGATGTGAATAAGCTACTCAGTAGATCCATCTTATTTTTCATCACTGGAGAATCTAAACCTAAGAAGAGAATCTAAACCTAAGAAACTAGTGGGAGAACATACGTGAAAGAAACAAGATTAGGTAGGAAAACAGCCAGGTCTGATCGTATTCAAGTTTAGACAGCTCCCATCTGAACCAACTCAGTATCTCAGTATCTTATCCTTTAGTGATCAGTAGTAAAATACATTCTGATGAGAAGGATGACTCTGTGTTCTGGTAACTCCACATCTTTATTGGCTCTTAAACATGCATGGAGAGGACTGGAGGAGGAAAACAATGTATGGCTAGCCATGAAGTGGTGACTATTCTGTATCCTTCATTCACTTACCTCTCCAACATAAATGTCTCCAGGAGGGAAGCAAATAGAAAGGAGCAAGAAAGGTTATTTTAGTGAAGGTATCTTTTTTATTACATTTTAAAAGTACAAAGGATGCTGTCTAAGAATCATTTTAGGTGTGATGACTCACTAATGAAAACTGCCCTGAATATTTAGGCTAAACATATGATACAGTTCAAAGTATTATAACAGCTCTTTTATTCTTAATGACAGTTTTTGTTTATTTTTTTAATGAATCACCATAAGATACACAGTTACAAAGCTGTTCATGATCAGGTTTCAGTCATACCTTGTTCCAAGACCCGTCCCTTCACCAGTGTAGATATCTCACCACCAATATCCCGTTTCCCTCCCACAACCATGCACCCCCCAGCCAACCTCTGTGGCAGTCACTTTTCTTCTTTGTCCTTTGGGGCATTATGGCTTGCAATACAGATGCTGAGAGGTCATCATGTTTGTTCCTTTACCGGCTTTCAGCATGCAGTTCTTATCCAGACTGATCATTTCCAACTACCGTTGTCATAGTTGTTCCTTCTGCATCCCACCTGCCTTCTCACCCAGCATCTAAGGCAGGTTATAACCATGAACCAATCCTCCTTGCCTGTGTTTCTACTGTCCTTGGGTATTAGTCTCATACTATGTTATTTTATGCCCCACAACTGAGTGCAATTATTCTATGTCTTTTCCTCTTCTTCTTACTCCTTGCTCACAGCATAATACTCTCCATGTATATCTATTTATAAGCGAATTTCATGTATTCATTTTCATTTTTCCTAAAAGCTGAGTAGTATTCCATTGTGTAGATGTACCATAATTTCTTTAACCAGTCTTCTGTTCTTGGGCACTTGGGTTGTTTCCAGATTCTGGCTATTGTGACTTACGGTTTGCAGTACAGATACTGAAAGGTTATCTCTTTACCTACTTTCAACACTCAGTTCCTGTCCAAGATGATTATTTTCATCTGTTATTGTCATACTGGTTCCTTCTCTATCCTAACTCCCCTTCGCCTCGCCCCCCAGAGACGCTTGTGGCAAGCTTCCAACCATTGACCAGATCTCCTGACACTTGTTTCCTTGGCCTTGGATATTAGTCTCATAGCTACCCATGGCGTATTCAATATGCCAAAAACAGTAACTACAAGTCTCACGATGGAGACATTACTGCCCGCTCGAGCAAATTGATGAGCAAATTGATGAGCAATAGGATGACAGTGATACAGTGATACAGTGACATATATATATATACACACACATGCTATATCAAGAATATATACACACATGAAAATATATATGTATATATATATACAGTGACATATATATACACACACATGATATATCAAGAATATATACACACATGAAAATATATATGTATATATATATACATACACACATATGCTTGATTATATCAAGCATCTGGCAAACAATTTTGTGGTAACTGTTGCTGCCTAAAGTCTTGTTTTTAACAAATCTTAAAGCAGAATTCTAAAAACTCATGTATGGCCCCTCTTCTGGATTATGGGAAAATGTAATCCCATAAAATTTATGGGACATCTTATAGCCTAATTATTCCTCTTGAAGTACCTGGCAAGCTACCGAGAGTTTCCTGTCCGCATGGGAGAGTCTGGCAAGCTCCCCGTGGCGTGTTCATATGCCAAAATCAGTAACAATGATGGGTTTCATTCCCCCGACCCTGAAAGAGCCTCCAATGTGGCACCATTGGGAAAGACGAGTAAAGAGAGGCTTCTAAAATCTCAGGTCTAGGATGAATGGAGACGTAACTGAGACCACTCAAGAAATCCGGTGATAAAAGGGATGATGATGATGATGATGATGATGATGATGATGATGATGATGATGATGATGATGATGATACACACACACACACACACACACAACCTGAGTGCCCGAGAACAGATGACTAAATAAAGAAACTGGTATATCTGCACAAAGGAATACTATGCAGCAGCTAGAAAAAATGAAGTCATGAAATTCACTTATAAATGTATGGACATGGAGAGTATCATGCTGAGTGAAATGAGTCAGAAAGAGAGGGACAGGTATATAATGACTGCATTAATTTGTGGAATATAAAAATACACATACATATATCTTCATGATAGATTTACCTACCTTTGAACAACTAAGTTGATCCCAAATATCAGCTATTGTAATGAGTGCAGTCATAAATAATTTTCTGTATTGGTCCTTTTGAATGAACATTTCTCTGCCTTACAGGTAGATACTCAAAGGTGAAATTGCTGGGTTGTATGGCAGCTTAATTTTAAGTTTTATTAGAACCATCCATACTGTTTTCCACAGGGATTGAACCAGACAGCAGTCCCACCAGCAGTGGGTGAGAGTTCCTCTTTTTTAACCACATCCCTGCCAACACAGATTTTTCCACTATTTTTTGATATGTGCCATTCTCATTGGTGTAGAATGATCTCTAATTGTTATCTTGACTTGGATGTCCCTAATAATAAGTGATGAGGAACATTTTTCATGTGCCTGTTAAGCCATCCATTGGTCTTCCTCAGAAAAGTGTTCATTTCCTCTCCCCATTTTTAGATGGGGTTTCAGATTTTTTGGTTGATCTTTGTGAATATTTTCGGATGTGTTGATTGCAAATACTTTTTCCTACTCAGCTATTCTTTAGTTACAGCCTGTGTTTCATTTGCCATACAGAAACTTTTTTGTTTGGTGTAGTCCCATTTGTTTAGTTTTGATTCTATACTCTTTGCCAATGGCATCCTAGAATTGAAGATTTCTTTGAGGTTTATTTTGTTTTGTATACCACATCCAGCTGTGCCCAAGTCTTTACTCCTGACTCTATACTCAGGAATCACTTCCCGTGTTACTTGGGGGACCATATGTGGTATCAAGAATTGAACCTCGGTTGGCCATTTGCAAGGCAAGTGCCTTACCCACTGTACTATTATTAAAGATCTTCCCTACTGATTTCAAAGCAACTAATTATGTATTTCCTGGGAAGGAAAAGCTTATTAACTGGTGTCTGAATTTCACACCATGTGAATTGGTCTGTATATTGTTGAATCATTTTATCCATGGGTAAAAAGGTCTGGGTCTTCTTGTTTTGACGTCTTGCTCTCATCACCCCTGTAGGCATTATATTTTATATACTTTTGTATATTTGAGTATAAATCATTGCCAAACACTGGTAATGAAATGTGTTAAATAAAAATCATCTTGTGGTGCCAGAGTATAGTACAGTGGGTAGGACACTTGCCTTGCATACAGCAGACAGATTCGATCCACGGCACCCTCTACAATTCTTGAGCCCTGCCAGGAATGATCCCTGAGCACAGCCAAGTGTGGCCCCCAAACTAAAAAAATAACCATGATGATTACTAATTTTGATTAATTCTTAAAGATAAGGTTCTACATATCGGCACTGAGATAATTGCACAGATATAATTTTTAGGGGCTGTTGATTTCACTTAACAAGATATGAAATTGAGGTACAGAAATCTGGAAAATTTTCTGAATTTGTAGTTCTAAATAGAGCTAAGATCCCAAACCAGGTTAGCCATATCCATAGTGTACTTTCTGAAATCTTCTGCCGTTATAATCAGCATAAATGTCTGAACAGATATAACATTGTCCTAAACTAAGTCTCCAACTTTTTTCTCTGTGTTAGACTATTGGAGCTATTCTAGAAAACTGCACTTTATTTTCTACCAGTATCTTCCCAATTAGGTTGAATTTAAGATTCCTCTCTTGTAAACTCCCATGCATTGTACCCTTTCCTGTTTCATCCTACCATGAAATTATCCACCATCTTTGACAGTCTTCATATCAAATGTAATTGATCTTGATATGAAGATGGTCACTTGATTCTTAAATGTCACTCAGTTCATTTCAGATCTTAGCAGTTTATCTTCAAGCCCAAACATAGTTAATGAGCCCATAAAGTACTTTCATATCACTTAGCAAATTTGAAAGCTAAAGGAGAATGAGAAAATATCACAGTGGAATAATAGAACAAATGAAATTCTTATGATAACTGTTATGGTTGGGTTTTTCTATATGAATATATTATTACAGATGGTTTAATTTTCATTTGAGCAAGGAGTTCTTCCAGTTTACATAGGCAGAGTATTTTATTCTTTGCACACTATATAGGATGTTATTTTTAAGGATCTTTAAGAATCCATTTTGTTACCATCAGAAGAATGACACAACAGTAATTTTAAAAACGCCTATAGGCATTTCATAAACTAACAAGTATTAGACTCACATCTACATAGCAGAATTAATGTTTGACTGTTGTCCTCTACAGCAGAATATAAACTATATATCATGTTCTCACCAAAAATATTGGTTAATGATAACATTTAAAGTTAGTGTTTATACTTTTGTTTCAGAGATCCAGAACCATTCACTGCATGCTTCCGACCTAAAAGTGATCCTGAGTTTTTTATAACACCTCAAGAAGGAGAACTCCGTCCTCATGAAAGTGAGAGATCTATCTTCAGAGTGGGTTTTAAGCCCCAAAGATATGGTAAACCATACAAAGCAGAGTTAGTAATAGAGGTCAGTCTTTGAAAGTCATAATCAATGATATTTGTTGTCACTAAAAGCATTAAATTACCTGGTGGGAAAGATTATCACCCATATAAACTCTTTCCCTCTTTTCATTTTTAGACAGAAGATATGTACTGGTTATATGCTGTCTATGGAGTAATTCCAACTTCTGCACCTTCAAAAGATGTGAAAGCCAAGGTTGACTGTCATAGGATGTCTGAGTCTAAAACAAAGTGTGTGCACAATTACGTCTATGAAAATGCTCGGCTCTTTAAGACAGGGCTGTCCCCTAAAACAAAAAATGCTCCTTTGACATGGAAGAATAAATAAAAATGGCTTCTGTCAAACTACTTCTTGATCTTAAGTAGAATTGATTGTATTGCCGTGTGTATAATTTAAACTTTTGTGACATTTGCATGTTCTGAGGAATTACTGTTTTAATTATAATTGGTCTTCTATATTTTACTTTTCAAACTGCTACTGTATCTATTGCATCTATTCCCCAGATCTGTTATACCTAATTCATGAGTTATGTTGTGTGTTTTAAGGTAAACTAGATGCAAATATTTTAATTGGTTTATTTTAAAGTACAGGAGTGCCAATACCCCTATTGCAAACCACAACACCCACAAGGAGAGAGAGAACAAAAGGGAATGCCCTGCCACAGAGGTGGGGTAGGGTGTGGGGTATGGGATTGGGGGGTGGGAGAGATACTGGGTTTATTTCTGGTGGAGAATGGATACTGGTAGAGGGATGGGTTCTCGAACATTGTATGAGGGAAACACAAGCACGCAAATGTGTAAATCTGTAACTTTACCTTCATAGTGATGCACTAATTAAAAAATAAATAAATTTTTAAAAATAAATAAAATAAAATTTGGGGGTCTGGAGTGATAGCACAGTGGGTAGGGTGTTTGCCTTGCACGCGGCCAACCCGGGTTCAAGTTCCAGCATCCCATATGGTCCCCTGAGTAATTCCTGAGTGTAGAGCCAGGCGTACCTCTGTGCATCACCGGGTGTGACCCCAAAAGCAAAATATATATATATATATATATAAACTATATATCATATAATAAAAAATAAAATTTGGGACAGAGAAAGTACAAGCGATAAAGTACTTGCCTTGATGCAGCAAGGAATAAAGTACCAATAGATGCTATAACATGAAAGAGCCATAAGAGCATTAGGTGTGAAAGAAGCCAGACACAAATAGCCATATACTTTATGATTTCATTTATAAAAATTCCAGAATAAGCAAATTCATAGATCTAAAATGAGATTCATGGTAGTCAAGGTCTAGAGAAGATGGAGAATAGGAAATGACTAGTTTTAGGTATAAGATTTATGGATCAATAGAAATGTATAAAAATTAAGTTACTGCTGTACAGCTTTGTGAGTATATTAAATTTTACTCAATTGTGTGCTTTAAAAAAGTTTAAAAATTATGTACAGGAGTGCATTTATACCAAAACTGAAAAAAGATTTCATGGCAATGCTATTTCAAATACTGGAGTTGCTATTGTAGCCCAATTTGTCAGGTTGATCTTGTTTATCATTAAGTCATTAAATATGTTGCTTATCTGTTTTTTTCTTTTTGGGTCACACCCGGCAATGCACAGGGGTTACTCCTGGCTCTGCACTCAAGAATTACCCTTGGCAGTGCTCAGGGGACCATATGGGATGCTGGGATTTGAACCCGGGTTGGCCGCGTGCAAGGCAAACGCCCTACCCGCTGTGCTATCACTCCAGCCCCATGTTGCTTATCTTTTAAATCATTAAATGTCAACATATAAAATTAAATGATATACGATTTCTTTTTTTTTGTAAGAGTACTGCTATTTGTTCAGGCACTGATTAAGCTGACTGAAGCAGGCATGAACTCCACATTTCTTTTTGTTTAATTTTTAATTTTATTTTCATAAAGTTATTCACAGTAATTTTTTACATTCAGCATTTCAACAACAATTCTACCACCACTGCATTCTCCCACCATCATTATTTTGAATTTTCCCACCACCACCCAAGCCTGACCCGTAGGTATATACTAAATGATTTATTTTGTATTGTTTGTTATGCATAGTATGAGGTGTCATGTGGCCACAAAAGTGGCCATGCACTCCTGGAATTTTAGGATTTTTTTAATATTTTGGGTCTAGAGGTATCTTTGCAGCATGCTACTCTCTTCTGAGAATCATATGTATGTTTCTGAATCATGGTCGTTAATGTACTTAAATGCCTTCCAGAGGCAGTTCTTGGGCAGGACTGCAGGGAAATTGGAAGAACAAGGAGATGGGGGAAGATCGCCCATTCCCGACTCCATAAAGCCTAGATTTTTCAGTCACTAGTCCGGAATACCTGAGTTTTTCAGCGTATTTGTTCTCATGCATGGGGTGTTTCAGGACGAGCCTGTGAAGGTCAGCCGTGAGCATGACAAAAATTGGGTTCTGGAGGTTTGCAGCTGCCTGAGTTCATTTGGGGCAGGTGGAGGGACGCACCTCCCCCCACCACGGTGCCCCAGTAAGATAAACTTGGCAAGGGGTTGGGAGACATCTCTGCAGTGTGCTGCTTTCTTCTGAGATTCATTTGAGTCTCTGACTCATGGCCATTAATGTGCTTAAATTGCCTGATTTTGATCTTTTTAAGATTTATTTATGGGTCTCTGAAGCAAGGCCGATAAATAAGCTTGTATAGCTGAGCCAGAGGTAGTTTGTGGGTGTGACTCCCACATACTTAACTTTTGGCTGCTTAATTTTTGGTGAAACTTTGTCCCAAGTTGTTGGGGTCCAGCCAGAGGACCAGCGACAGTTTTGCAGTATCAAAAAGCCTGAAGGCACCATCAGGCTGCTGATACATTCATCCCACATGTACAGGTTGACCTGCTGTGCGGCACCATACTCCCAATATACAATTTATTATATCTGTTATTTACAGTACCATGTGTAATTCAGTAAGTAATTAATTTAAAAATCCATGTCCCTACATGGAGTGTTTAAATAATATATATGGGTATATTTCAGAATTATCCAAAAGAAAATTTATTTTTCCAAAACATGAAGAGTATGTTGGCTGATACCTATATTTTTCCTTTTTTTAAGATTTTTGGGCCATAGCTGATAAGTTTTACTTTTTTTCTGTTTTTGGGTCACACCCAACCATGCACAGGGGTTATTCCTGGCTTTGCACTCAGGAATTACTCCTGGAAGTGCTCAGGGGACAATACGGGCTGCTGGGAATCGAACCCAGGTTGGCTGCATGCAAGGCAAATGCCCTATTATCATTTCAGCCCCAGTTTTTACATTTTTAATGAATAAAACAAAGAATAATTTTCAGTGTCACAAAAAAACTAAGTAATATATTGTCACTTCCATAAAATTGATGGGCAGGATAGGCTCTGGATCATTGATATTATTTGATTTTCTTTGGCTTACTCTCCTTTATGTTGTGTTCCTAGATATCAAAGGAGTTTGCCTTGAGCAAAAAGACTCAGCAGGAAATGAGTCAGAAATAGAATAGGGGTATTGCTAAAAATTTAGGATTTGGCTTATGAGCCATTACAATCACAAGGAGCAAAACTTGTGCATTTTTTTTTAAAAAATTCATTTGAATTCAACTAAAAGTTGCTATTAAAAGTACCTCTTTGAATAAAAGAATACTTTTTTTGAGGGCCATAGCACGTAGGGTTCTTGTGGTCAACCAGATTTGACCCCTGGCACTATATATGGTTACCCTTTACAGGAGTGATGCCTGAGGGCAGAGCCAGAAGTAAGCCCTGAGCATTTCAGACCCCAAAACAAAAAGTACTACTTTATATAGATTTTCTATGATAGCATTCAAATTAAATTTGTCTACCGAGATTATCTCGCCCACACTGCAGAGCCTGGCAAGCTACCCGTAATGTATTTGATATGCCAAAAACAGTAACAGGTTTCACAATGGAGATGTTACTGGTGCCCGCAAATCAATGAACAACGGGATGACAGTGACAGTTGACAGTGTCATTCATAACTTATCATTCTGATTTCATCATTTAATCAGTTTAAAATATAGCAATCCCATTATCACTTTACCTTCCTTGTTTATAATTTTTTTATTTTTTTTCTAGAGCCAAAAGAGATAGTATAATTGGTAATAGGTTATGTGCTTATCGTGTAAAGTACCAATCCTGAATCAATCCCCAGCACCACATATGGTTCCCTTCAGCACCTCCAGGAGTGATTCCTGAATACAGAGCCAGAAGTAAGCCCTAAGAACTGAAGATAGCTGCCTAACCCCCTCCCAATAATTTCTTTTTCCTTCTATATCTGTTTTTTCTTTGTTTTCATTTGTTTCATAGGTTTGATTCTTATATGTGTTGGTATGAATTTATTTGTATTTCTCTTAAATGGAATTGCATCAGCTTTTCCAAATGCAATGTATTTACCACAATTTGCAAGTTTTCTTCCATAGTTCTTCAAGTATGTTCTCAACCCTATCCTTTATCTTCTCTAATCTAGGTTTCTGGGAACAAAACATTGTGATTGTCTCACGTATCCCAGATGGTCTTTTTTCGATCCTTCTTTTCTCTTGTTCAAATTAGAATTAAAATTGTTCTCATTAAAAGCTTCCCCAGACAAAAGCCTGTGGTTTCGCATCACCAGATTTCTCTAACAATCAACTAATTCTTTTATCTGTTCTCTCTGTTGTGCTGTTGTCCTCATCAAAATTCTTGGCTTTTTTTATTTTGTCACCTGTGCACTTTTTGGTTTGGGGACCATAGCCAGCAATGGCCCTACTAAGTGCTCAGGGGTCACCTCCTGCTCTAGAGAGCCATGTATAACCAGGATTGAACTCAGGGCTCCTGTGTACAAACATGTCCTCGGCCTGTTGAGCTATCTCTCTGACCCCCGGTTGTGTTTTTTATTTCTTGCATATCTGCTTGCTTCATCTGTACACTATTCATTCCTTTCTTGAGATTTTTCCTTTTCTTTGTTAAATCTCTATTGTCTCAAACATGCGTAGTAGCTTGCTGAATCTTTTACTTTCTGTTGAAAAGGGCTGCTGTAAAATCTTTTTCAGATCATTCAAATCTGTCGTGTTAGCTTAGCATTTATTGTATTTTTATTCATTCTTTCTGATTATATAGGAAGGAATTTTCTTTGAAATGTATATTCGGGTTATTATGTGTTGAAAGTTCAAAACTTATTTAAACTTTCCATTTTGGTTGGTGGGGGGTCCCCAAGTGACTTTTGTGAAGGAGAGAAGAGAGAGGCAGGAGCCTTGAGAAAGGGATCTACCGTTTTCTCTCTATGCCAGCATTACACATCAGTAATGTTTAATCCCATCAGAACACATCCCAGGGTTATATATGAAAGTCCACATCTCAAGAGGGGAGACCCAGGTGACACATGCGCTCTGGCACCACATATGCTTAGCATTAGCACATAGACTCGGGCAGCATGTATGTCACTCCCTATGCTCAAGTTGGCTTTTAGAAGGTTTCTCCCAAGCTGCCCCATATAGAGCTTTCTAGCTGGGTAAGGTCCATTGCAAGGGTGGTTGCCAGGGGGGTAGAATTGGGAGTGGTCAATAGGTGTTTGGAATTCCTGTCCTGGCCTTTGTTCCTGCTGGAGCTTCTCTCAGAGCGGAGCCCAGCTTCCTCTGGGTCTGTACCAGAGCCAGGCAAAGGTCTTAGCAGACCTTCATTTCTGTGTCCACAAGATGGGCTCTTGCCACACTGGGGCTATCGGTTTTATTACTTTCCAAGCATTCATTGCCATAGGATCCCCTTCCCTATCTACCTGCCTACCTGCTTCAGTTTCCCAGAGCACTCCAGCAGAAGAGGGACAGCAACTTGTTTGCTAAGGTTTCCCACTTGGCCTTCATTGACATTCTCAAGGGGTGCAAATCCTTCCTCTGTCGCTAGGGGAGTGGGGGGGGGGTCCTACTACCAACTTGGCTTCCACTGAGACCTCTGTGGCACTGATGGCTGCCGTAAAGGTGTCTGATTCCTGCTCCTCCTAAGACCTCCAGCTCTCCCACAAGGAGGGTGTTCACATCCTGAGTGACCTACAGTGGCCTGCCTCTCCATTAGAACTCCCCTGACATTCCCCTGGCTGGAAGGAGCCGAGCACCTTGCTTGCAGGGTGTGAGTGAATATCCAGCCCTTTCCCACGGTCACCCTTACAGGGGGAGGGAAGGACCTTACTGCAGCCTGGCATGAACGCTGTCCACTCAGCTTTCTCTGACGCCTCTCCCATGGACAAGAATCGAACTTCATCACAGCCCGGAAGTTATGAGTGTGAGTGTGAATATCTCAGTCTGGACTGGTGAGGGTGCGTGAGGGAGACTTTTATGGCACTTGACTAGAGTAGAGAAGTTACCGTCTTCAGTTTAGTTTTTTGTTCTTTTGTTTCCCTGTCTAATAAACCTTTTCCTGATTCCTTGGGAATCCACCTGTGGCTGTCCCTTGGATGGTGTGCCTACTTTGCATCTTCCCGAGTTATACACAGAACAGGTATTTTTGATATACTTATTGGAATAAACAGGAATAAATATGTTCGTTTTGTCTTCCAAGGAGAGAAAGTTTTGCTTCCTATTTATTTAACTGGGAGGTTAAAAACGAGGAAGGAAGGAAGGAAGGAAGGAAGGAAGGAAGGAAGGAAGGAAGGAAGGAAGGAAGGAAGGAAGGAAGGAAGGAAGGAAGGAAGGAAGGAAGGAAGGAAGGAAGGAAGGGAGGGAGGGAGGGAGGGAGGGAGGGAGGGAGGGAGGGAGGGAGAAAGAGAGAAAGAGAGAGAAAGAAAGAAAGAGAGAAAGAAAGAGAGAAAGAAAGAGAAAGAAAGAGAGAAAGAAAGAAAGAAAGAAAGAAAGAAAGAAAGAAAGAAAGAAAGAAAGAAAGAAAGAAAGAAAGAAAGAAAGAAAGAAAGAAAGAAAGAAAGAAAGAAAGAAAGAAAGAAAGAAAGAAAAAGATAAAGAGTGAGAGAAAGAGAGAAAGACATACAGGTTTTCAGTTTGCTCTAGCATCTTTGTCATCCATTTACTGGAGGAGGCTGGTGGCTAGTCATCTCTGTACTCTATGGGAAGCCAAATTTCAATGTGTCTCATAGAAACTTTGGAGATTTTGATTTTGTTCTGCAATCTGCTTCTGTCTTATTGATACCAGGATAAATTCTAAAGGGAGTCAA
Organism: Sorex araneus; assembly: GCF_027595985.1. Classification (NCBI taxonomy): domain Eukaryota; kingdom Metazoa; phylum Chordata; class Mammalia; order Eulipotyphla; family Soricidae; genus Sorex; species Sorex araneus. The sequence continues at coordinate 37,445,572 of NC_073313.1, forward strand.
GCTCAAAGCCACAAGGCAGGAAAGTGAGGACTTTTTTTTTTTTTTTTGGCTTTTTGGATCACACCCAGTGACACTCAGGAATTACTCCTGCTGGTGCTCGGGGACTATATGGGACGCCGAGGATCAAACGCTGGCCAGCCACATACAAACAGCCTACCTGTGTACTATTGCTCCCGGCCAGGAAGTAGGCATTTTGAGTGTCTGAACACTGCCCCTCTCTGAGAGCCCAGACTTTGAGATCCGGCCCTTCTTTGTGTCTGGAAATGTCCCACAGCATGGATCTGGGAAATCCCAAATAACATCGCCTCTCTTCTTTGTATAATAGTTTAGCACTTGTTAATGAACAAAAACGTTAATGTTAGCTTTACTGTTCGTTTAAAAAGTCTCTCCTGATCATAAAGTTACTGACAAAAGTAAAACAGCCAAAGGCTTAGATGAAATGAAGCAAAGAACCCGCATAATGTTCATAATTCTGTAAGTGACCTAGTATTTATTTACTCTTAGATAGTCAATGATCGCAGTTTTTTTTTCATGAAGTCACTTCCTACACTAAAATAAATGACTGAAGACGATCTTATTGCTGACACAGATCACAGTTTGTTGCTAATGGAATGTTAACTGCTTTTTAAGTAACTCTGCATGAATCTGCTGATCCATATAAGATTTATTTAGAAGGAATCCAATTCATTTTCTGGCTCTACCACTTCTACTGATGTGAAAAATCTTCTATATTCTGCATTATTTCAACCTTTGTAATGCTAACAGTGGCACCTAGCTTGTAAAAGGATATTTTAATTGGCAGAGGTGATACATTTAATAATATGTTAAGGTTATCAATGAAGAGACAGACACTCCCCCAAGAAAAAGTAATATTCAAGCATATCCTCTGGTGTGAAAATCGGTTTCGGGGTAGTAGGGCTTGCTCTGTTTCAGAGATCAGAAAGCCAATACTGAGAAAGAATTCTGAAATTTCCAAAGACAAACAAAACCTGTGACTTCAGCTTTATCCCTGGGACTTAATTTCCTGTGTGATTCTGTATCCAGGACAACCACTCACAGAGAACATTGCAAAACTTTTGCAAAAGTAAATACTCTATAAGTCAGCTAATGCCTCGGTGGCTTGAATTTCCTCAGTGATTGTTTATTTGGGTTTTTGGGTCACACCCAGTGATGCTCAAGGGTTACCCCTGCCACTGAACTCAGGAATTACTCCTGGCAGTGTTTGGGGAAACCATATGGGATGCTGGGGATTAAACCCAGGTTGACCTTATGCAAGGCAAATGCTGTACCCAGTGTACTACCTCTCTGGCCCTTTCTCAGTAATTTGAGTACCTTCCTACCTTCTACGTCTTTGTTAACTTGGCCAGCCTAGGGGTACGAGTACCATCCTGAGTATGGTTTGGTATCTAGAGCCATACCTTTCTTCCAGGTCTGAATAGCCCTTTCTGTTCTCAAAACAATAACATATTATGTATGTAAACCAGACACATAAGCGAAAAATATATTAAATGAAACATGACATTTTGTAAATCTCAAAAATAATATTTTATTATGAAAAGCTCTTTCTTAAATGTATACCCCAATTGTCCAAGAACAGATACACTTTATAGTCATTTTTTAAATTGCTTACAAGGTCTTGGGTAAGTTGTGTTGTCTTAATAGGTATATATAGGCTGTAAATTGTCCTTAAGTGGTTAACATCTATGTTTAAGAATATTCAATTATGGATTATATGACTGAGTGACATTTTATAATATAGAGATAACACTAAATCTACATTTCAGCATCACTGGCTCTAAGCACAGCATTTAAATTATATTGCCCATGTAGAACATCCAAAAATACGGTCACCCTGAGACCAAGGATGGGCGCTTGGAAATCTGCCAGTCCAGAAGTTGCTATTAGGGGCTTGCCTCAGTATTAGATAGATAAGTAATATTATTTCTATTTAAAATTTTTATAAGTAAACATTAAATCCCAAACATAAAACTTAATATTTCCGTATGCATATGCCTAGGATAGCAATACCCAGATCAAGATGTAGACCATGCTCCACTCTCAAAAGTGCTCCATTGTGCTGCTGTCTTCTGGGTCATATGCCTGGACATGTACACGGTGAATCCAGACGCTGTCTTCATGGAATGATTGTGGCTGTTTGGAACTTCATAAAAGTGGAATCAAATATTTGTCTTTATTTCTGTTTGGGGTTTCTTCCTCATATTTTGTCTGTTAATATATATCCAGATTTGGGGCTGGAGCAATAGCACAGCGCGTATGGTGTTTGCCTTGCACTCGGCCGAACTGGGTTTGATTTGCAGCATCCCAAATGGTCCCCAGAGCACTACCAGGAGTAATTCCTAAGTGCATGAGCCAGGAGTAACCCCTGTGCATCACCAATGTGACCCAAAAAGTAAAAAAAAAAAAAAGGAAGAAAAAGAAAAAATGTATCCAGATTTTTGTGCTGCTACTTTTTACATTGGGTGGTAATCTACTGTTATGAATATTACCAGCTTATTGGAGTGTTCCATATATGCTTATTCTTTCACCTGTGAATGGACATTTTGGTGGATCCCAGATTTAGGTTATTATACATAAAACTTATAGTTTGGTTCAAATCATATATCTTGCTGTGAATATAACCAAGAATGGAATAGCTGAATCTTAGGTTCTTTTTTTATTTTATCTTACTGATTGCAGTCAAAGAATTTTCCAAAGTGATTTTAAATAGTTTACCCTCCAAAACCAATGCATCTTATTATCAACATATAAAGTAATGTTGGTCTTTTTATTTTTTGTCATTCTGGTGGTGATACTTCACTGAGCTTTGAACATTTATTTCCTACTGATAACTTATGATGTTGACAGGTTTTTATATACTAATTAGCAATCTGAGTTGTATACATTTCAATTAATGTAAAAACTATACTAATATCCTCAAGGTCCTTCATGTTTGTCACTTGGGACATTATGTTAAGGAGGATAAATCATAGAAAGATAAATACTGTATGATCTTGCTTATATGTGGAAATATAAAATAATAAACCAGAAAAACCTGATTGTGTAAAATCTGGAAGAACAATAATTACCAGGATCTGAGGATGAGCAGATTGGGGTATTTTGTTAAAGGTTGTTACACTTGTAACTAGTAGATAAATTAGTTCTGGGGACTAAATGTCCAACATAGTATTTATAGTCAATAGTACTATAAGTTACTGGGCTGAAGCGATAGCACAGCGGGTAAGGCATTTGCCTTGCAGCGGTTGACCCAGGTTTGATTCCTCCGCCCCTCTCTCAGAGAGCCCGGCAAGCTACTGAGAGTGTCCCGCCCGCATGGCAGAGCCTGGCAAACTACCTGTGGTGTATTCGATATGCCAAAAACAGGCACAACAATTCTCACAATGGAGACATTACTGGTGCCCGCTCAAGCAAATTGATGAACAGCAGGAAGACAGTGATACAGTACTAAAAGTTATTAATTGTTCTCAACTGTAGCACTGTCATCCCTTTGTTCGAGCGGGCACCAGTAAATTCTGTCTTGTAAGACTTGTTGTTCCTGTTTTGGGCATATCAAATATGCCAAGGGTAGCTTGCCAGGCTCTGCCATGTGGGTGGGATACTCCCAGTACCTTGACGGACTCTCCGAGAGGGACGGAGGAATTGAACCTAGGTCAGCCGCATGCAAGGCAAATGCCCTACCCACTATGCTATCGCTCCAGCATTGTTCTCAACATGAAAATAAATGATAATTATTGACAAGATAAAAGTGCTAGCATTAGTATGGCATAGCCATATTATAGTATGTAAATAAATTAATATACTGTGTACTTGAAACCTACATAGTGGTATATATCAATTCTATTACAATAAATGGTGGGATCATATTCATTTTTTCTTTTGACTTTAAAACATCTATTATTGCAAAAATTCCCTAAACACTTGTTATTATCTCATCCTGATTTAAACCTGAAGAGAGAAACCAGTCACATCACAGTGAGCCACAAGTGGTAAGAAGGTAGCATAAATGTGAAGCTTTATCTCAGTAAAAGAGCTTCTCCAATCTTTTGCTTATTGTTCAGCACTAATCAGAAAATGTACATTTTGCAATGCCCTTTACAAATAACCAGAGAGACACAGGCGATCATGGACAAAATCTGTTGTCTCAGAGGTAGCAACTCTTAGAACATTTCGAAGGGCAGAAGTTTAGAATAAGATTTCAGAAGACATAACCAGCAACATCTAAGTCCCCTGAGCTTGCTTGAAAGTCTAATGACATTTTATGTATGTATAATACAAAGTAAAGACTCTCTACTAATTGGTAGTGATGTTTAAATATCAATACATGGGTGCTATGTAATATTGTGAGTGGATCATAAATGTCTGCGTATTATTAATAACAGATAGAAATGTATGTATAATACAAAGAACTATTGAGAGTTTTCTGAAAAGTGGGTATATAGGCCAAATAAGTTTGGGAACCTCTGTTAGATAAAGTACAGACTCTCAACAGATTGGTGATAATGTTCAAATACCAGTAATAATTAATCACACTGGGAATTTGACACATGATACTATAAGTGGGTATTCTTATAAAGCGGTAGCACAGCAGATAGGGCATTTGCCTTGCACATGGCCCACCTGGGTTCGATTCCTCCATCCCTCTTGGAGAGCCCAGCAAGCTACCAAGAGTATCCCACCTGAATGGCAGAGTCTGGCAAGCTACCCATGGTGTATTCAATATGCCAAAAACAGTCACAACAAGTCTCACAATGGAGACATTACTGGTGCTTGCTTGAGCAAATTGATGAACAACAGAATGATGGTGCTATTCTCATAAAAAGTTCATTTAGCTTCACAGGCTGTCTGAAGAACAAAACTGAGTATTTCTGAGTGCAAGAGACAGAATCTTAGGAAAATACAGGTCCTAATTTAGCATTTTCTATAGTGAGAGATATTACCTCTTAGGGGACAGGGAGAGCTCTGGAATGATCTGGGGATCCAGTAGTAGCCTCGGGTGCATTTGAGCGGCACAGTTAGTGCATTATTTAAAAGGTAGTTTTCTAGACATTGAGGGTTGTTTTTTTTTTTTTTTGGTTCTGGTTTGTTTTTTTCTGAAAAAGTTTTTATAGGCCAAATAAGTTTGGGAACCTCTGTTAAATAAAGTACAGACTCTCTACTGATTGGTAGCGATGTTTAAATATCAGTTACAATCAATCACATTGGGAATTTGACTGAAAATTCGACCACCTCAACTAGGCCACCAACCACGGAAAAGTTGACTTGGCCACAAGGGCCGGTTAGAAGTATGAACTTTAGCATAGTCTACAATGTGCTTTTTTGCCTGTAAGGTTTTTGCTTAATCAGTTTGACTTTGATAGAAACAATTGAATAATAAATTCTGTCAAGAAGAGTTTTAGAGTAGGGGAGTCATCTACAGGGGCCAGCGAATATGCCTGGCACACAGAGGCCCAGATTCTATTCTGGCCTCTCATGGTTCCCCAAAACACCAGGTGACCCTGGTGGCTCCAGAACTGTTGGGCCCCAAGCCTGGAACATCTAAGTCCCCTGAGCTTGCTTGAAAGACTGGGGATGTTGGGAAGGAACGGAGATTTCCAAGTCAGATTTCACTATGACTCCTGGTGAGTCACTTCATAACCATCTAAGCCTTACATTTCCCTTGTACCATAGAAGCAGGGAAAACAGTGGAAATTCTACCTTTACCTTTTCTTCAAGATATAATGACTGGTCATTAATTAATGCTGCAAGCTGAACCGTATTAGAGTAATAATAAACATTTAAAATGTCATTAGACTTTGCCATGTAGGAGTGTCTGTCTCCCAGAAGAGAATGCAGGGAACTGGGTGAGTACAGTGGGTGAAGGTGCTGTGCAGCCCCAGATTTGATCCCTGGGACCCTATATGGTCTCTCAAGCTACACCGTGAGTGATCCCTGAGCAGCGACAAGGCCAAAATTAAGTCCTGAGTATAGCTGGGTGGAGAGAGACAGAGAGAGAGAGAGAGAGAGAGAGAGACAGACAGACAGAGACAGAGAGAGAGACAGAGAAAATGAGAGAATGAGTGCCGGAAATAGAATTATGTTAAGAAATTTGGTGGGAGTGGGGGCGTTCCTGGCGCGCCTTCCGCCCAGAGATGAACCGAGAGCCGCGGCACGAGAAGCAGAGCCTCCGCACCTATTGACTGTGATCCTGAGGTCTCCTAACCCATTTTGACACCAGAGTGGATGCTTGAGCCATGCATTTTGACTGTGAACTGAGCTACAACCTCGTGCAGCCCGGGGAGGGATTTTTTTCCCTCTCCACCCCATTTTTCTGAGCGAAAATGGCGGCAGCGGCAGCAGCCACGCGGTGAGAGCCACCCTCTAAGACCCCTCCAGCAGGAGGTAGGACTCTCTTTAGTGACGTAGCCTGTAGGTGCTCCTGGGAGGGGGGGCGTTCCCAGAGTGCCTTCCGCCCAGAGATGATCCGGAGCCGCGGCACGAGAGCAGAGCCTCCGCGCCTATTGACTGTGATCCTGAGGTCTCCTAACCCATTTTGGCACCAGAGCGGATTCTTGCAGCCATCCATTTTGACTGTGAACTGAGCTAGAATATTAGAAACTCAAAACTTTGAGGACTCAAAGTCTTCACTCTTACCAATGAAGAGAAATTATTAGATGATGCCTATTCAGCAGGCCTGATTGTTGGGGAAGATTTCCAATCAATAATAGTGAGTTCTGTATGGAAATATGAAATGTACTCAATATATAGGGAATAATGGGAATATCATTAGCTACTTAGATGGGGGGTGGGGTGGGAGGGGGGTGTATTGGGGTTCTTGGTGGTGGAACGGGTGCACTGGTGAAGGGATGGTGGTTTAATCAGTATTTGACTGTGACTTAAACCTGAAAGCTTTGTATTTTTTTTGTTTTCACGGTGGTTCAATAAAATATTTCTTTAAGAAAAAAAAGAAATTGGGTGGTTTTTATGCTAGATAGATATTCCTTATAAATTTATATTATAGATAGAAAATTTATAGATAGAATTTCTTATAAATTTATGCATTCTTTTTGCACTTTAAGTATCACTGTATCACTGTCATCCCATTGTTTGTCGATTTGCTCGAGCAGGCACCAATAACGTCTCCATTGTGAGACTTGTTACTGTTTTTGGCATATCAAATATTCGACGAGTAGCTTGCCAGGCTTTTCCATGCAGGCAGAATACTCTCAGTAGCTTGCCGGGCTCTCCGAGAGGGACAGAGGAATCGAACCCGGGTCAGTCGCGTGCAAGGCAAACACCCAACCCACTGTGCTATCACTCTAGCCAAGCACTTTAAGAATTCTCAAAAATAAACCTTGTTTGACTTTTATTTCCCCGCAAGGCAACACCTGCTTGTGTTCAGAGCATCACAGATGCCCTACCCTCTGTATTAGGGCACAGGAATCTTTTTTTTTTCTTTTGGGTCACACCCAGCGACGCTCAGGGTTTAGTTACTCCTGACTCTGCACTCAGGAATTACTCCTTTCGGTGCTGCGGCAAAGAGGGGTTCAGCGGGCAGAAAAAGAGGGGGACTTATGGGATGCCTGGAAGGAAACCAGGTGGCCTTATGCAAGGCAAATGCCCTACCTGTTGTACTATTGCTCTGGCCCCTAGGGCCCAGGAATCTTGTTTGAAATGCAAATTCATGAGCTGCATTTTCAGTCAATTGAATCTGAACCTCTGAGCCTGGGACCAGCAGCCCGTGGTTCAACAGGCTCTCCTGGTGATTCTGATACAGCATTTTAAATAAGCATTGCCAAGGCACAAAACTAGTTTAGGTCTTTATTGGAGAAGTGCTTTGAGGTGTGACCTTTGGTTGAACTGTGAGCTGGGACTGGGAAACCAAGTTTGCCTTTCCCCTGAGCTTGGAATGTGTGTTCCATCCACTTTTCCTGGAGCGATAGCACAGAGGGTAGGGCGTTTGCCTTGCATGCAGCCAAACTGGGTTCGATTCCTCCATCCCTCCTGGAGAGCCCGGCAAGCTAGAGCCCGACAAGCTACCGAGAGTATCCCGCCCGCACAGAAGAGCCTGGCAAGCTACCCGTGGCGTATTCGATATGCCAAAAACAGTAAGAGCAAGTCTCACAATGGAGACGTTACTGGTGCCCGCTCAAGCAAATCGATGAACAACAGGAAGACAGTGCTGCAGTGCTACAGTGCAGGAGCCACTTCAAGGGTGCAGCCTTAGAATATGTGTAACTGATGTCTTCTAGACTGGACTTGTCCCTGGGCCCTGGGTCTCATTAAGTCTTTTTAGATGAGACAAAAACTTCTTTAGTATGAGTGTACAGATCCAATCTTCCTGCAGCAGCTCCAGAGACAAGCTTCATCGGTAAGTTCTCTTGCCTGTTCTGGAGCAGACTGGTAGGAGGTCATTTTATGAGTAACTGCCTTGTAACTCATGTTCTGTCTTATTATATTAAAATTAATATTATGTGTCTGTTTGGAATCAGATTATGGGGACCAGTTTTAAGTTTTACCCAAGGGTCTCCCACAGTTATGAACCAACAGAGCAGGTGTTAAGAGAGAAGAAAATTCATTCAGGATTAACTGGTTTCATCATTATGGACCTTTGAGTATCCTTTCCCTCATATCCGAGCGACGTCTGGTTTTATGAGCTCTAGAGCTCTTCCTTGTTTGGTCTCCCGGGATGACTTTGATATATTCAGAGTTAGGTAAGGAAAACTCCAGTTAGGTGGACTCTGAGAAACTCTTTTCAAGTACTTCAAAATTGTGAAGTTTGGGAAACCATGCTAATAATTGTTCTTTTTTAAAAAAAAAATGTATAGCTGTGAAAGAGTTCAGTGTTGCTTCCAAATTTGATTCTATTTTTTAAATTAATTTTTTTTATTAATTGAATCAACGTGAGATACAGTTACAAAGCTTTTGTGATAGGGTTGAAGTCATATAATGTTCCAACACCCATCTCTTCACCAGTGTACATTTCCCAGCACCAGTGTCCTCAGCTTCCCTCCCATCCCATCATTCCATACCCCTCCCCCTGCCTATATCCCTCCCCCTTCCTCCCTCCTTTTGGGAATTATGGTTTTTAATACAGATACAGACAAGGCCATCATGTTTGGTCCTTTATCCACTTCCAGCACATATTCACAATGATCCCTTCCAATCATCATTGTCGTAACGGCCCCTTGTCTATCCCAACTTCCCTTTCCCCCAGCCCTTGAGGCAGGCTTTCAACTGTGGACTACTCATCCTGTCTCTTGTTTCTACTGTCCTTGGGTGTTAGTCCCATACTGTTTTTTTTATATCCCACAAATGATTACAGTCATTCCATGTCTGTTCTTCTCCTTCGAACTTATTTCACTCAGCATGATACTCTCCATGTCCATCCATTTATAAGTTAAATTCATGACTTCATTTTTTTCTAACAGCTGTATAGTATTCCATTATAGATATACAATAGTTTCTTTTTTTTAATTTTCATTTTATTGAATCACCGTGAAAAAAAGTTACAAAGCTTTTAGGTTTAAGTCTCAGTCATATAATCATCAAACCCCCATCCCTTCACCAGAGCACATGTTCCACCACCAAGAACCCCAATATACACCCCTCCTACACCCAACCCCCCACATGAGTGGCTAATGATCTTCACTTTATTCTCTCTATACTTTGAATACATTCAATATTTCAACAGAGAACTCATTATTATTATTTGGAATTTTCCCCCAACAATCAAACATGCTGAAAAGGCATAATTTGATAATTTGTTTTCCATTGCTGAGAATGAAGGTTATATGAGGTTTTGGATTTCTGATATTTTAGCTCAGTTCACAGTCTAGATGCATTTCTATAAGAAGCCGCTGGGTGCCAAAATGTGTTAGTAGACTTCCCAGATCATAGTCTTTAAGGAGCAGAGGGGTCATTTCCTACGCAGCTGCTCTGGATCTCATCTGGGCGAAGAGCGTGCTGGATATACTATAGTTTCTTGAACCAATCATCTGTTCTAAGATCCTCGGGTTGTTTCCAGACTCTGGCTGTTGTGAACAGTGCTGCAATGAACATATAAGTGCAGATGTCATTTTTGCTGTATCTCTGCACCCCAAAGATCTATTCCCAGAAGTGGTATTGCTGGATTATATAGATAGAAGCTCAATTTCTAAAACGTAAATATTATTTCACAAGTGAAATGGATTCTATGTTGTTCATTACAACAGGCCTTGATGATTGCATATTAGTATCACGGTCATCCCATTGATCATTGATTTGCTCATGAGGGTGCCAGTAATATCTCCATTCGTCCTAGCCCTGAGATTTTAGCAGCCTCTCTTTACTCGTTCTTCCCAGTGGTGCTGCATGGAAGGCTCTTTCAGGGTAAGGGAAATGAGACCCATCATTGTTACTGTATTTGGCATATTGAATATACCACAGAGAGCTTGCCATATTAGTATTAAACAGTAATGATTTGGGCTGACTTGTTTCTATAATTCTCTCTGTGTGGTCTTTTTCTAGCTGAGGCAGAATAGGGAACTCACACACTCTTAAAAGTTAACCTAGGCTCGTATAAGTAAAATCTAATTGTGAATAAAAGTTCGCTTTGTTTTGGTGAAGCAAGATCGGTTTTATGGAAACCTATTTAGAAAGATGTGAGGGAAGAGAGTGAAGAATATGTGCTCTAGAGAGAACACAGGCTTCTCCAGAGTGGAAATGAGCAAGCAAAGATAGGTATTTTTGCTATCTTTGCTATCAGCGAAGCAAACCAGATAGGTATTCAAGGGAGAACATGGACTTGAAAAACAAGCTGAATAAAAGTCTTTTTAAAGAACTTTTCTTTTGGGGGAGGGAGGGTGGTTCTTTCAAGTGGGGTTTTGGTGGTCCAAGACTCCTTGTGGCTGATAGTTGAATGAGAAAGTTCGAGGCTGTAGTAATGAAGGGATTACTATCCAGCCCACCCTAGAGGCGTTCCGACTCCACTAGGTACACACCCTACAGTGTTTGTGGGGTTGAACCAGGGTCAGTCACATGCAAGGCACGCATCTGAATTCCTGTACTAGTTCTCCAACCCCTCAAAGGCCTATAAGTACCAAACCTTGTCAGAACAAGTTGACCACATTCCTCTGGTACACAAAATAATATTACAAGAATTAAAATTCAAGTTCAGGGATGTGGCTAAATGGTCTAGCACTTGCGTTGCATGTGTAAAGCCCCAGGTTCAATTTCTGACAACAAGCACACATACACACAAACTAGAAAAATTGAAATTCATGATTTTGTGTCACTCTACATTATGTTCAGTGAGGGCAAAAGGGTATAAGAACTGGTTGTGAGGAAGTGAGAAGTGAAAAATAATTTCTATGAAGCCCCCCGCAATAATTCCCAGGCTACTTCTCTAGATAAGTATTTGAAAATGATAGCAAAGTAACAAGTAAAAGAAACAACTTTGGGCTTAGAAGATAGGAAAGGAAAGCTAAGAGATCCTGCTCTTAGCTAAGATGGAGCTACTAGGATAATGCACGGGGATCTGGAAGCCATCAGAATGGCTCATTGGCATCAAGACTTACTCTTTCAGTCCCTGTTAAATAACATTTTAATGGGACTGAGGAAGTGCTGATATTTCAGTGCTGACAGTGCAGTAGCCAGGACTGAGGTCTGTCAGTCCTTGAAGGTAATTCACACAAAGCATCTTCTAGCCATAGAGGTCTTATTTAGAGATTTAAAGTTTCTTGTGGAGACAAGAGATACTTATCTTTAAAAAAACACACAACATTTTTATTATTCCCTGCAGATATTGACAGCACTAGGCTGGCATTAAGCTGCATAAGGAGTGAACATAAGGCTTGCAAAGCTACAACTATGGAGATTTATAACAAGACACAGACAGGTGTTTATGTGTGCCTTAAAGTGAGTTAAATCCCTATGGATGTGCCAACTAGCTTAAAAGAAGCAAGTGTGGGTGTTTAAGTAAGGCAACTACTCTTTGCTAGAGAGTAAATTAAAAGCAAAGAACAATGAAGGGGAAACTAAGCTCCTGCTCGCTTTACTCCCGTTTGTACAGATGGCTTGATGTTTATTTAAGGAGGACTGTCAAGAGCCAGAACAGGTAGGGCACTTCCCTTGCATGTGGCCAACCCAGGCTTGATCCCCAGCACCCCAAATGGTCCCCCAAGTTTCACCAGGAGTGATCCCTGAGAACTGCTAGGTATGTCCCAAAGCAAACATAAAGTTTACACTCAAACTGAGCGCATTGGTGGAGGGAAGTAGACACTGGTGAAGGGAACATTTTTAGAATATTGTACGCCTGAAACTTAAGCATAATTAATTTGTGACTTGTGGTGCTTAATTTTTTTTTTTAGTTTTTGAGCCACACCAGTGGTGCTAAAGATTTACTCCTTGCTCTGTGCTCTAGATTACTCCTGGCTCTGAGGTCACTCATCATGGGTTTGGGGGACGATATGGGGTGTCAGGGATTCTCCGGGTCAGCCATGTGTAAGACAAGTGCACTACCCACTGTACTATCGCTCCAGCTCCATAGTGATTCAATTTTTTAAAATTTTTAAAAGACAGATCTAATACCAACATATATTTGAGATAAGACTGTTGAATTTGGCCCAGATGAGAACCGGAGCGGCCAAACACATGAAATGGCTCTTCTGCTCCTTAAAGACTATGATCCTGGAGGGCTACTAATCACTTTTGGCACCCAGCAGCTTCTTACAGAAATGCATCTAGACTGTGAACTGAGCTACAACCCGAGGCCACCCGGGGAGAGGAAAGGTTTTTTTTTTTTCTCTCTTGGCCTCTTCTTTCTATGGGAGTGGCAGTGGCAGCAGCGGCGACAGTGGCACCCACGTGGCAACTGCCATCTTCCAAACCCCATTAACTAGAGGTACAAGATTGCGGTGACGTGGCTCGCAGGAGATCTCAGGAAGAGGGGGGGTGTTACCAGCGCACTCCCCACCCAGATGAGAACCGGAGCGGCCACACACACGTAACAGCTCCTCTGCTCCTTAAAGACTATGATCCTGGAGGGCTACTAATCACCTTTGGCACCCAGCGGCTTCTTACAGAAATGCATCTAGACTGTGAACTGAGCTACAACCCGAGGCAACCCGGGGAGTGGGAAGGTTTTTCTCTCTCAGCCTTGTCTTTTGGCGACTTCTGGCAGAAATCTCTCTGGACTTAATTACTAAAATATCAGAAATCCAAAACCGTGCAGCTATCGTGGCTCTTCGAGCTCAGATATATTCTTCACTCTCAGCAATGGAAAACAATTTATCAAATGATGCCTTTTCAGCAGGTTTGATTGTTGGGGGAAAATTCTAAATAATAATAGTGAGTCCTCTGTTGAAATATTGAATGCACTCAAAGTATAGAGAGAGTAAAGTGAACATCATTAGCCACTCAGGTGAGGGGGTCTGGGAGGGGGGTTATATCCGGGTTCTTGGTGGTGGAACATGTGCACTGGTGAAGGGATGGGGGTTTGATTATTATATGACTGAGACTTAAACCTGAAAGCTTTGTAACTTTTTTCATGGTGATTCAATAAAATAATTTTTTTTAAAAAAGACTGTTTAATTTGATCCTCTCAAAATGGAAAACTTTTACTTACCATCATCCTGTGTTTCTGCCAAATGAACCTCAATTAGTTGTATCCCAAGAACAGAGCAGGACCTTTCTAGTTACAGCCAAGATTGAGAAGCCCCTTTTCCTCTACATTTCAATCTTCTGACTAAAATATTGAACCTAACACTTCAAATAAATATCGGAAGAATCAGAAAGGCCTGGGCACTTGAAAAACAACTTGGTAGTGAGTTGCGTGGTGGGTTAGTTCAAACGGACTAATACATCACACAAAGCCACTGCCTGGATGGCTTCAACAATGAAAGTTAATTTTCTCAGTTTTGCTTGTTGGAATCCAAGATCAAGAGTCTAGCAAGTTTATTTTTATTCATGTTATTGTGCTGAGAACACATAGCATGGAACATAAGAATAACAAATTGAGAGTACACACAAATGGAGTGTGTAGGTGATCTATAGACAGAACAGCGAGCAGCAAATCTGGAAGTTATTTTTGCTTGCAGAGTAAACAATTTTACCTGCTAATTATCGGTATCAGCCCTCAAACCTGAAAACGACAACTCTCATGACTTCTTTGAATTTGATATTTCCCAATTCTCTAACTGGAATGATGCTGTGTTTGTCCTTCGGTGATTGTCTGCTTCACTTAAAATAGCCTCTGGGTTCATTCTTGTCACCAACAGGATTTTCTAAAGGCTAACTGATAATTTACCATATACACTACATGTACTTTGTTCGTTTATCTGTCAAAAGACATCTTAGTATACTGTTTCCACTTTTGGTCATTGTAGATAGTGCTATAATCAACATGGGAGTGTTAATACCTCTTTGAGGACCTGATTTCATTTTTTTATGGATGAATGGGAATGACTAGATAATTGTTCTAAGACTGAAGAAATTACATACTGTTTTTAAATAGTCAAAGCACCATTTTCCATTTCCATCAACAAAGTAAAAAAATTCTTCTGATTTTTCCATTAAATTGGACTTGCCCATATTGTCCTCTTTTGTTGTTTTGATAATAGCCATCCTAACAGGTATAAGGTGAAAAACCCCTTTGTGAATTTGATTTAAATTTCTGTGAACAGTGACATTAAGACTCTTTCTTTGTACATGTTGGTCATTTGTTTATTTATCATTTTTGGATAAATGTCTATTTGGTCCTTAATTCAATATAAAGTCAGGATGTCATGGTTGTTTTTATTCTTCAGGGTTGGATTTATTTTTGTAGAAGTGCTCTTTCTACTTCTCTATAAACATTTTATAAGATAAATGATTTGTAGATACTTTCTCCCATTCCATATGTTGCCATTTTATTTTATTGATTCATTTCTTTTATTATAAATTTTTATTGATTTTTATTTTCATAAAGTTGTACATGATAATTTAATGCATTCAATATGCCAACACCAATCCCAGTACCATTATACCTCCCCACCACGTTTAGTTCAAATTTTCCTACCAGCACCCAAGCCTGTCCTAAAGGCAGATGCTAAATGATTTATTTTGTATTGTTCTTATGAATAATCAATTAAAATGATCCAAAAAGGCTTGCTTAGAGGAAAGTGCATGAAAATTATTGTATCTCACCCTGGAGCCATTCAGCCCCTGGATAAGAGATATTGATTTATTTCTGATAAGATGCTTTTTATTTTGACATGGTCTGACTTACATATTCCTGTTTTGGCGGCCTGTGCTTTTAGTGTCACATTCATAAAATTACTATGAAGATCAATGTCATAAATATTTTCCCTCAAACTTTTTGAGTTTTCCATTTAAATCTTTAACCGGTTCTGAGGTGATTTTGTATATGGTATTAAAAATTCAATTTTAGTCATTTTTTCTCTGGCTATCTGGGTTTCCCATTACCATTTGTCAAAGAGAGTTGTCTTTCCTATTAAAAGTTTTGGTGCACTTGTTGAAGATCAATTGACTATGGAATAGTTTCTAAACGCTGCTCTCTTTCTTTAGTCTACATGTCTATCCTTATGCCAATATCGTATTGATTTGATAACAATTGCTTTATAATGTTATCTAGAAACCTGGGATATAAAACTTGGAACAATTTATTGTTTTTTTTTCCTTTTTGGGGGTCATACCCGGCGATGCACAGGGATTACTGCTGGCTCTGCACTCAGGAATTACTCCTAGCAGTGCTCGGGGGACCATATGGGATGCTGGGAATCGAGGTCGGCCACGTGCAAGGCAAATGCCCTATCCACTGTGCTATCGCTTGAACACCAATTTATTGTTTAATAATTGTTTTGTTAATTCAGGGGTCTTTTTATTCCATATTCATTTTAATTTTTTTTCTATTTCTGGAGAAAATGTGATTGGGATATTCATCGATGTTATGTTGAATCTATAGGTTACATAGGTTAGTATGTTATATTGCTAGTATCTTATTAAAGATAGTAAGGGGATTAGGGCCACATGGCTGTTCTCAGGACCCACCACTGGCTCTGTGTTCAGAGATTCTTCTTGGCAGTGCTCAAGGTGGTTTCCGGGACTGTGCCTGAGGTAAGCTGCGTTCATGGCCCTTATCTGCTATACTATTTCTCTAGTCCCATTTTAATACTTTTCCAATTCATTAACACAAGAATTTTGTGCATTTTAATAGCCTGAGTATTTTATTTTTTAATAATATTATAAATGGCATTATCTCATTTACTTTTCTAGATAGTTTGTTACTGGTGTATTGAAGCACATTTAAGTTTTGTATTTTCATATTGTATCCTGCAATTTTTCTGAATTCATTTTTCAATCCTAACATATTCTTATATCGTCTTTGGAGTTTTCCTTGGGGTTTTTCTATTTAACCTGCAAATGGGAACAGTTTTACATTTGATTTCCAATTTGCATGCATTTTCTCATTCTT
Source organism: Sorex araneus (assembly GCF_027595985.1). Taxonomy (NCBI): domain Eukaryota; kingdom Metazoa; phylum Chordata; class Mammalia; order Eulipotyphla; family Soricidae; genus Sorex; species Sorex araneus. The sequence continues at coordinate 37,462,019 of NC_073313.1, forward strand.
GACTAAATGCCCTGGATAATGTAGTACTTACTGTATTGAATAGAAGTGGTGGGAGTAGATAGTCTTGCTTTATTACATATCTTAGAAGGAAACCTTTTAGATTTTTCTCATTTATGAAACGGGATATGGATTTTTCATTTTTGGCCTTACTCTGAGGTAAGATCCTGCTATCCTCTATCTTGAGGTGTTTAAAGTCATAAAAAGGGTAATTTTACCAGTTGTTTTTTCTGCAGTTATTGAGATCATCTTGTGGCTTTTAGCTTTTATTCTTTTCAAGGCTTGTATCCTGTTTCCTTCCTACTGGGTTTTCCATCTGAGGGATAATTCCCATTTGGTTATGGTATATGATTAAAATATGCATTGAGCATTGAATATTTTTTTTTTTTGCTTTTTGGGTCATACCCAGCGATGCTCAGGGGTTACTCCTGGCTTTGCACTCAGGAATTACTCCTGGCGGTGCTTGGGGGACCATATGGGATGCCGGGGATCGAACCCGGGTCGGCCGCGTGCAAGGCAAACACCCTACCCGCTGTGTTATCGCTCCGGCCCCTGCATTGAATATTTTTGAATATTCATTCATCAGGGATATTGAACTCCATGAAGTCTTTGTTTAATATCATGGATAGATTCTTGAAAATTGTAACTCTCAAAGATATGATGAAGTCAATTTTACCATAGGGTAATTGATATCAATGAGAGTTTAAGTTCTATAGCATATGACTAGTCACAGAAACAACATCCAACTTCTAAATAATGACCCAATACACTTCTAATAATAAACAATGACTTGTGTCCATTCATTATTCACTCTGCTTCTGTGTTCAGGGTCTTGTGTGGCCAGAGCAGAAGCTCAGTAAACAAGATGAGTCTTGCCTTGGACAGAATGTCTTTTCATTGCACGTGCGCGCACACACACACAAACAGAGACACACACATGCATGCATACTTACACACATATGCGCACACACATACACACACAAACACACACACTCATTACCCCCTGGGTGGAACAACTGAAATATGAAAGAGAGGAAATGAGCCCTTGGGGAGAGAGCACACAGATGTGAAAACATGCCCTTTTTTATTTTTTATTTGGGGGCCACGCCTGGCAATGATCAGGGTTACTCATGGCTCTGCACTCAGAAATCACTCCTGGCAGTGCTTGGGGGACAATAGTGGATGCCAAGGATTGAACCAGGTCCGCTGCATTCAAGGCAAGGGCCTTACCCTCTGTGCTATCTCTCTGGCCCCACAAAACATGCTCATTCTTTTTGACATAATTAGCCTGCAGTGCTTTGATGAAGAACCCCCCTAGTGGCATGTTAAAGTTCAACTCCTATTGCCTATTAACCAAATGATTGTTTTAATGCTCTTATCTTTCACACTTTTTGCAGATGAGCCTGCATAAGACATATGTATTTTTGAAATGCATACCTTCAAATCTGAAATTCAGATGCCTCTTTTAGCTGTTACAGCTTTTAGAAAAACCTTTTAGAGTCGTTACTGGATGTTAGTGGAGAAAATTACATCAGAGCACGGCAACCCATGTTTTCCACCCTGTCCTTGCCACTTAGCAATAATAGTGGACACATTAAGTGGTTTTTCTTTTTTAATTGAATCACCATGAGATACAGTTACAAAACTTTCACGTTTGAATTTCAGTCATACAATTATCGAACACCAGTAACTCCACCAGTACACATTTTCCACCACCAATGTCTCCAGTATCCCTGCCCATCCCAACCCTCTTTCTGCCTCTAGGAAAGCCAATTTCCCCTATACTCTCTTTCTATTTAAAAGGTTTTTCATGAAATGTTTCCTCCAGAGCAGCATAGTGGTAGGGTTTCATGCATAAAACATTCCAGCATCCCCACCACCAGTGCCCACCTCCCATTGTCCCAGTGAGACCCGACCAGCCCCACTCCCACTCCCTCCCCCCCAACCACACACACACAAACACTCAGATACATTCTGTTACTTGTCAAGTATATTAGAGGTGACAACAACAGAGGAGAGAAACATGGGGATGCAGATGCAGATGTAGAAAGGTGAATATCACAATTAGGCAGGAGAGGTGTTTTGCACAGATAGGGAATGCCGGTGCATTTTAAAATTAGTCTGAACTATTTAACTTTCTAAATGTAAGATTTGGCTTGGTGAAGAGAATTGGCAAATAATCTCAGTGAAATGGTTAAATGTCTGTCACTGTGTAGAAAAACATGCGCATTGGTTGTTCTCTATTATGGATGCGTAACTGACATTGAAACTGAACTCATGTGGTTCACTGCAGAAATTCTAACACTTTCATCGGGGATTCCAGATATTCTCTTGGTGTCTGTCCACTTAAACTCAAGGCTTACATATGTACTGTTTTTCTAGGTAATGTATAGTAACAGTTTGAATACTAATTTTAAAAAATCATCAGCGTTTAACCAAGTCTGTATTATTCATGATAAACTTCACAGTGCTGTGGGCTACTGGGCTATATGCTCACTGTTCAGCATAGTAACTGTCCTGTCTGCCTCTTTTCAGCTCAAAAGGTGTTTCATAGAATATATGTCTCTCTTAGCCTAGTATGTTCTCAGTTTTTGCTGGGGTTACTAGGGAGCTTACTTGCCAATCCCCCATTTAAAAAGTAAAAACAATGACAAGAATTTCTAAATATTATGAAAGATATTTTTTCCATTGCATATAAATATATTCTAGACTTTTTTGTAGTTCCAGTCCCATATTGTTAAGCTCAGACAGTCGCTCTAAAATGTTTACTCTCTCACTTGCTGTCCTGTCAAACTTCGCTACTCCCTTGTCTCTTGGAAATATTATGAATACAAGATAGCTAGTTTAAATAGATTTTTAAGAGAATTTGAGGATTTTTTTTATGAGATTCAAGGTCTTAGAATTGGTGAACTTATCATCCATTAATTAATGTACTCTGTCTGAAATCAACATCTTTGTGCTCTTCATATATAAAGATATTTGGAGAAGCTTCTTTCAAACTTTTCTTAACCATTCCAATTTATTTATTTAAAGAATTACTCTTTGTAAAAGTAAAAATTAGTACAAAATACATGCACCTATTTGAAGGGCACCATTGAAATAATTTGGAAGATATTATGTAGTGCCAACAACCAGTATTTCGATTAAATACAACATATTATGTTAGAAAACTTTCTTATGTTCAACACTACCAGCCATTTCCAGTTCCTGACGCAAACAACATATGGTCTGATTTTTTTAACTCCAGATAAATTTTATCCTTCCTAAAGATATATAAATGAAATTATATGGCTTTTATTACTGTATCACTGTCATCTCATTGTTCATCAGTTTGCTAGAGCGGGCACCAGTGACGTCTCCATTTATCCCAGCCCTGAGATTTTAGAAGCCTTTCCTTACTCATCTTTTCCAATGACTGGAGGTTCTTTCAGGGTCACGGGAATGAGACCTGTTATTGTTACTGTATTTGCCATAACAAATATGCCACAGGGAGCTTGCCAGGCTCTTCCGTGCGGGATTTTAAGCTTCATACTTTTTTATAATTATCAAGGTAAAGAGGAAAATTCCTCCAACCTAATCTGGTTTCCTGTGAGAACAAATAAATTAATCAGATTCATAAGAGAAACGGCCAAAATTTCATTACATATGTATAAACAATTTGGCTGCACAATATTTTATTTTTTAATTTTTCCAAAGAAACTTAATAAGTATTTGTTATTCTTCTAGATATAAAACTTTAAAATCTTATGTATTGAAAATATCAGGGCATTAGAAAATGGACTGCTGAAGGAGTTGAATTTTCACACTGAGTTTTCACTGCTGATAGGATGATCAGATGTAGAGAGATACTGAGTTCATTTTGTATAGCTTCATTTTGAACAGCTTGTATATCATCTAAAATAAAAACCTTGTGTCTTTTTGCATTCGTGTTGTGTCAGTAGTTCATCCTTTTACTGTGTGGTAATTTTCCTTTAGGCCGGAGCGATAGCACAGCCAGTAGGGCATTTGCCTTGCACTCACCGACCCAGGGTCGATTCCTTCACCCCTCTTGGAGAGCCTGGCAAGCTACCGAGAGTACCTTGCCCGCACGGCAGAGCCTGGCAAGCTACCTGGCAAGCTATATTCGATATGTCAAAAACAGTAACGACAAGTCTCACAATGGAGACGTTACTGGTGCCCGCTCGAGCAAATCGATGAGCAATGGGATGACAGTGATACAGTGATACAGTTTTCCGTTAAGTGAGTATAAAGGTCTCTTTGTCAACTTATGAGCTGACCGGAATCATTTCTTCTATATTAACAATAATGTGATTCATTTTTGTGTTTAAGATTTTATATGGCATATTCCTCATATTTTTGCTAAATCACTGGAAATGGAATGGCTGTGTCATATGGCAGTGTATGTTTAATGTAATAAGGAATTGCCACATTGTTATCCAAAGTGATTGCCTCCAGTAAAGTATGTGAGTTCTCATTATTCTTTGGGAGTAGCAAAAATGTTTTCAGAGTGTTATATTTCAACTTAATGCCCACAGAGGCCCTTCATCTCACAGAATACCCTGAGAAACCAAATGGAGAGGATGAATGAGTCTGTGTAAAGATCAGTAAACTTCTCCAATGCCTTTGAAATGGGCTTAATAAGAATATACCTTCTGGCCGCGATGGAAATGCATTATGGAGTTGAGATAAAATTAGAGATCTGTTCCACAGAAATTCTGGTGACTGATCAATTCTTGTGTCAGAACCACACTAAAATGGATGAACTCAGTGTCTAGGTCTGTTTGGGTGGTCATCCATCAGAAGAGACAGAAAACAAGATAAAGAAAAAGAATAATAAATGTGTTCCTTAGAGCTATCATAACAAAATACCACAAAGTGGGTGTCTTAAAGCAATGGAGGTCTAGAATCTTTTAAGTCTGAGTGTGTAAGTGCAAAACCAAGATATCAGCTTTTGCACCTCTTCAGGCTTCTAGTGGCTATCAGCAACCTTGCACTGATCCTTAGTTTATGGATGCATAATTTTGACCTTTATTTCTATCATCACACATCTTCCCTTACCTATACTTCTTAGGGCACCAGGATAAGAAGATGAGACTTTAAGGGCTGAATCAAAAGTTTCATTTGTGTCTGACTGGAATATTCGTGGTACTGCTTCTCCAATCTTTCAAGTCCTGCAGAATTAGAACATTGTCAGAGCTATGCCTACACTTACCATTTTGAAATAAAATTAAAATTTCAACAGGAGAAAGGAAGGGAGAGAGGGAGGGAGGGAGGGAGGGAGGGAGAGAGAGAGAGAGGGAGGGAGAGAGAGAGGGAGGGAGAGAGAGAGGGAGGGAGAGAGGGAGGAGAGGGAGGAAGATAGTCCATAAGGTTGGAAAGATAATGTAAGGTTAAGGTACTTGCCTTGAGCCGTGAGAAAATGTTCCACATTACTAATCATCAGGGAGATGCACAGGCAGGAGGATTGTCGCATGGTTGGAAGCCTGACTCAGGCGCTGGGTGAGAAGGCAGCTGGGGTAAAGAAGGAACCACTATGGAAATGACAATGATAGCTGGATACGATCACTCTGCATAAGAACTGCATGCTGAAAGTAAGTAAAGAAACAAACATGATTGTAGAATGAAGGTTTGTCCTGCCCCCCTGGCAGCTGGGAGCTTGTGTTTGTTGATTGCTTCCAACCTGTCAATTACTTTTGTCCCCTTATCAGACACTGACTTGGAAATATTGTCTTTCTCTTCTCCTTAGTGTCCTTTCATGGTTATTATTTAAGAGCAATTGCCTTTTGTATGGATATAGGAAAACAGTTAGAAAGACAAGCCTGTGGCTTGGGAGTTGACTGACTCCAGATAATATTACCTTCTGGACATCTGCCCTCTCGACTTAAGCCTCAGTTGCCCTTGCTTCCTAGATCCACAAAAGCAGGGTCCTGATGAGGGACTAGATGGATCCAGGGCGAGCGGTGAGCTATGAGCTACCCTGGCATGGAAGTGGGCCTGGCCAAAGTGGCTTAATGCTTAACTATAAGTTAAGAGCTTGGTCATGATTCAAAAGTAATAACCAGATTTGAGCCCTGCTGAGGTTAGGAATAATTGATTCAGCCTGAGCACTGTAGTCTGAGTCTGTGGTAAGATGTCCCGAGGAGGATCTTTTACTAATATTCTGTATGGACACAGTGTCTATTACTGTGTCCATACAGAATATTAGGAAGCATTCTTTATTCCATACAGAATATTAGGAAGCAAATATTAGGAAGGAGAATTAAAGATGCTAATTAAATTGCAGGTCTAAGGATAGGAGAAACACACATTAAGGGCTGTTTTGCCCTTGTGGGCTGCAGGTGGCGGGAAGTCTGGAAGGCAGCTATGTTCACCACTATACCACCAACGCAACTGTATGGCGGGAAGTCTGGAAAAACATTTTTGATCAAGCTTCCCTTGGGGAGGCGTGGTTGTGGAGGCGTGGTGAGAGGATAAAAAAGAGTGACTCCGGGGAGAAAGCGTGGGAGAAATGGATTGATTGTTGGATTGATGGTTGAATGGATTGATTGGCGAAATAGGTTGTTGGATTGTTGATGGTTGGATTAATGGATTGGTTGAAGGAGAGACGGTTGTGGAGATAGCAGAGAGACAGCAGAGAGAGAAGAGACAATACAGTGGGAAGAAAGAATTGCGTGGTTAGAGAGAGATAGACACACACACAGAGGGTTGGAGAGAGCTGGGAGAGACGAGAGAGTGAAGAAACAGCAACTAAGCAGCAACCAGCTTGGCCCTCGTTCTTCCTTCATCCGTCCAAGGCAACAACCGTCCTGGGTGGAGAAGCGGCTCAAGAGCACCAAATGTGGGCGTCCCTAAAACGTCCTTTCACAAGTAATCTCCATGCTCGTGAGGGGCTCACACAGCCCTGTGGGTTGGAATTTTTTCACAGCTCCTCGAGAGTGTGTGAGATTTTTTCACACATGATAACCTCTCAGTACCTGTATTGCAAACCTTAATGCCCAAAAGAGGCAGGCTAGGAGTGGGGATGAGGTGGTGGGAGAGAAACTGGTAGGAAATTACCCTGCTGGAGGGGTGGGTGCTGGAACATTGTATGGCTAAAACCATAACTGTGTATCTCACAGTGATTCAGTTAAAAAAAAAAAGTACTTGCCTTGAACATGACTGACCCCAGTTCAATCCTCAGCACCACATATGGTTTACTGAGCCAAGATCACTAGGGGTGATCCCTGAGCAGAGTTAGGAGTAGCATCTGAGTAATGCTGGATATGGCTCAGCCAAAAAAAGAAGAAAAAGAAGGATTTAATGCTCCTCCTAATTCTGTATAACTTCACTTTCACTAGATTGCAATGCAAAAGATCATATTTCCAAGGTTACTGTGAACAGAAATAAATCCTAACTGCTACATAGAGGAAAGGGGGGGTGAGGGTGAGAAGGGTGGGGTTGCTGCTTTGAGTTTTAGAGTTTAACTTGAGGGTTGCCCTGAAGAAGACGCTAGCGCAAAATGCTGATAAAGCCTTTTCACCCTCCCAGTGCACTTTCCAACATCTGTGTAAGTTGAAGAGGCAAGTTATATTCAATAGAGGATGAATTTACATTAAACTTACCATTAAAGTGACAGTGCTTATCCTTTTTTGGGGGGTGCGGTAAGGGCACCTGGTGGCACTTGGGGCTTATCCCTGGTTCTGTGCTCAGGGATCACTCCCTGAGGGTTCATGGGAGTCATACTGGGTGCCAATGCTCAAACCCAGGCCAGGTCAGGCATATACAAGGCCTTACCTTCTATAGTATCTCTCTGGCCTCCAAATGTGAATTTTAGGAGGCCCTCCTAAAATGAACCCTCCTCCATCTTAACTACCTTCTGTCCCCCACACCACTGATCCACCATTGACCAGTCCTCCTGGTCCGTTTTCCCTGGCCTTGTGTATTAGTTTTCATGTATTAGGTTTTTTTGAATTACATTAATGAATGCAGTCATTCTATATCTATCCCTCTCCTTCTGATTCATTTCATTCAGCATGATACTCTCCAAAGGCATGCTTTATCACAACACAATTTTGTTTGAATTTTTATTTTTATTAAATCACCGTGAGATAGAGCATTACAAATTGTTCATGGTTGCATTTCAGTCACACAATGCACCAACACCCATCTCTCCACCAGTGTTAATTTCCTAGCACCAGTGTCCTCAGTTTCCCTCCCACTCCTTCAAGCCATCCCCCAACCAGCATGCCTCTATTGCAAACATCTCTCTTCTCTCTCTCACTCTCTTTCTCTTTATCTCTCTTTCTCTTCCTCTGTCTCATTTTAGACGGTGTGGTTTGCAATGCAGATGCTGAAAGTTTTTCATGTATATCCCTTTACCTGCTTTCAACACTCAGTTCTTGTCCAGAGTGATCACTGCTAACTGGTATTGTCATAACGAACCCTCCTCCATCTTAACTACCCTCCATATCACACACCATTGACCAACCATTAACCAGTCCTCCTAGACGTTTCCCCTGGCCTTATATATTAGTTTCTTTCTGTTTTTTTTAAATCCCAGTAATTATTGCGCTCTCTCTCGGAGAGCTTGGCAAGCTACCAAAAGTATCCCACCCACACTGGCAGGCTCCCCGTGGCATATTCTATATGCCAAATACAGTAACAATAACAGGTCTCATTCCCTTGACCCTGAAAGAGCATCCAATTGTTGGGAAAGAGGAGTAAGGATAGACTGCTAAAATCTCAGGGCTGCGATGAATGGAGATGTCACTGGTGCCCGCTCGAGCAAATTGATGAACAACGGGATGACAGTGCTACAATGAATGCAGTTATTCTATATCTGTCCCTCTCCTTCTGATTCATTTCACTCAGCATGGTACTCTGCAAGTTTATCCACTTATAGAAAAATCTCATGACCTCATTTTTCCAAACATCTGTGTAGTATTCTATTGTTTATCACAATTTTAAATCTTATGGTTTTGTAAATAATTGAAGAAAGACGATCATTTTTGGAGAGGGGTGAAACTCAGCCATGCTCAGGGCCATGCCTGGTGATACTCAGGGGACCATATGGAGGGTCCGGATTTAAACAAGGTCCCTGCCACAGCTGCATGCTAAGCAAGCACCTTAACTCCAGTCTCCACAAAGAGCATCTTTAATAGGCAAATAGTAATTCCTAATATCCAATCTGAATGACAACAACAAAAAGCTACCTTATTTTTTTAACTCAGGAGGTTGCTTTTTGGGGCAAAAATCATTCTAGGTGCAAGGAAATACAAAATTAATAATGTAATATTCCATGGACTTTTCAGTCCTCATCTAAAGATCCTGTTATTGGGCTGTTTTTTCAGACACCCACATCAAGGGGCTGGAATTAAATGGGTTTGGTCACAGGATTTTTCTTAATCAATGAGAAGCATATTTTCCTTCATGGCTAACCCAAAAATCTCTGAAAACTTACCTCCTCTGTGCCCAATTTGATTCTACATCCCATTCTCAGTCATGGGAGTTTGAGTTCAGTAACCTGGAAGGAAGACACCACTCAGCACATAATAGATGCAAGAAAAATGGAAATTCAAGTTTGGCTTAAGGAGGAAAATGAAACTATGAGAAAAGGAACAGGAAAATGAGATGAGAGTATTGTTTAATGTTGTTCATAGGACAAATTTGGTTAACATTCCCATTGGTTTCTAAGAAATGCTGATACTGACTTTCTGGATTTATATTATTCTCTGGATTCATACCATTTACATCAGCACCTTGTGAGGGTTCTGTCTTGTGGGAAAGGTAATGTTTTTCCTTTTACACAAATGGTACTCTCTTAGTGGTAATTTTTGGGGGAGGTTACGCTGAGTGGTAATTGGTGCTTACTCCTGGCTCTTCAGCCAAGAATCACTCGTGGCCATGTTCAATAGACCATATGGGATGTCAGGGATGGACCCTTGTTGGCCATGGGCAAGGCAATAACCCTATCTGCTATTGCTCCAGCCTTCTTATAATTTTTAATGTCATTATTAGGTGTGACTGTCTCCGTGATTAAATGCCAACTTTCTTCCTTTGCATATTGTTTGTAAGGAGTTTGTTGGCTGTGATCATTTTGTTTCATTGTAATTTCTTGTGCTGATTGTTCTGATATTTAAAAATTAAACTGTTTTAGTTTAGCAATTCAGTCCCATGCCTTATTAAAGTATCATTTAGAATTTGCTCCTAAGAATTATGTCTGTCTACACTCCCAGTTCCCTGTCCCTCAGAGCATCTCCAGAAACAGTACTATAAACAATTTTAGACTCAAAAAATTTTATTTTTAATACAGGACATTCCAGACAGTGTTCTGGGGACATCAAAACCAGACCAGTTCTGACCAGAATCAGAACCAGTTGTTTAAGGTGGGTGGGGTGTGTGATGCTAAGGATTGAGCTCAGAACATCACACATGCTGGGCAGGGATACTACCGCTGGACATATCTGTCCAAGGCTGCTGTAACTTTTTTGAACCTCTTCATACAGTGTTCAGAGACCTTAGAGGCTATTTCTGATTCTGGTAACACTCAGTCCAGCTATACAGGACTTACTACTCAGTTCTTGGACCTGGTAATATGGTTCATCTTGGGTCTGGCAGTGCTGGGAACCCAGGGGGTGCTTGAGAGAACATGAGGTCCCATGATCAAACTCAGAGCCTTCATATGCAAGGCATATATACTGCAGCCTTTTATTTTATTGAATCACCGTGAGAACAGTTACAAAGCTTTCCAGTCTAAGTCTCAGTCTTACAATGATCGAACACCCATACCTTCACCAGTGCACACCCTCCCCTACCAAGAACCCCAGTATGCCCCCCATCCCTATCCTCCCCCCACCTATTTGGCAGATGATTTCCACCTTACTTTCTCTCCACTTTGATCACATTCAATATTTCGACAGAAGACCCACCATTATTATTTGGAATTTTCCCCAACATTCAGACCTGCCAAAAAGGCATCATTAGATCATTTGTTTTCTACTGCTGATATGAAGAGCATTTTGGATTTCTGATATTTTAGTAATAAGTCTGGAGGGATTTCTGCCAAAAGCAGCTGGGTTCCGAGATTGGTTTGTGCACCTCACTCCAGCCTTTTTTAGCTATCTCTCTTCCCCTACAATAATATTCTTAGTTAACATAGCTGATGTGGTTTTTACATTGTCAACATTCATGTGCAAGAAATAATGGAATATTTCATCAGTCACACTGATGAAAGTGTGACTATTTCTCATCCCCCTTTTGTCATATTCCCAAGTATTCAATAAAATGACTGACTCCAGAATAAGGTCAGGAAACTGATGTATCCATATATTTGTCAATCATTCATTTGCTTTCTATTCTGTCAGTTCTTCTCCAACTTCATCTCGCAGGTTGAACCTGCGTTTGGTACCAATTATCCAAATCTTACTCTTATGATTGGTTATTTCCTCTTCAGCAATTTAATAATCCCAAACTAGTTTTATATAGCCAAGCTCAGAGATTAGTCAGAAGGTTGTAAGAGATTCTCTGTATTATAGCTCAATAATTTTAAGTGATGTATCTAGGCAAATCAAAGATGTTGGACCTGCTTTTTGAAACTACCCAATTAATTAAAAAGTAATTGAGCATTGCTAAAAGATAATTAGAGTTTTATGGAATTCTCATTATCAAAATATTCGGCTAACGATACTGAAATTAAAATTTTTGTCAAGACTTAAGTGAAGATGAGAATGTTAAAATAAACCTCCATTCAACTGTTTAAAAACATGACAGAAAAATCAATGTCATGATTTTTGTCCTAAAAAATACTTTAACAAGACTCTACTGTTAGGACCCACTTAGCCGGAGAACTGCCATGGCAGGCTTTGTGGCCTTTTGACTGACTTAGGCTTCTTCCAGGAACAAGAAAAGCAGAAAAACCAGATGCTTTTGTCAAAGATTACACCTCCGGAATAAGATTAGGTCTCCAGAATATAACTGTCAGGGAGGTGGGCTAGATGTTGCGGGCCAAAACAACAACAAAATAGATGTGTACTCTGTAGGTAATAGAAAATTGCTGGGTAATATTACTTGCCAAAATGAAAGTATAAAAACTTGCTTAACCTAGTGCTCGGGGTCCTTGTTGAAGCTACTTCGTTGGGCAGATACTTGGACCCCAGTTGGCTGGAACAATAAACCTCGCCATGTGATTTGCATTATCAGCTCTATTCTCTGTCCTTGAGGGGTGGAGATAAAATCTGGGGTCAGCCAGTGCATACAAGGTAAATTCCCTACCCATTGTACTATCACTCCCTCCCCTGGCTATAGAACTTAAAGTGGATTTTGTCTCCAAATTTCTTGGAGTTGGTAAATTAGGAATGGAAAGGATGGTTATTTAATCAGGTTACATCCACACAGTGTGACAATAAAACTATATTTAAATATGTGAGCAGTAGTCCAGGAAGGAGGGAAGGTGAGTGACTAACAAGTGCTCTCATCTCAGTACTGAGCACATAGTAAGTGCTCAATTAAAAAAACTGATTCCTAGCCTGTTAGTGCACTAAAAAATAGGCTTAGTGTTGAGAATACATGAGTGTGAAGAAATAAGACTTGCCCTAACTTTCCATTTACCTAAAGTCAAAGTTACTTTTCTTACTGATTCCCCACTCCCACTGTTGGATCACCTGATCTACCAAATGCAAAGGCAAATGCTAAGAAAGCAACAGGATGCGGTTGTGAGGGAGAGGGCAATTACCTACCAGGTAGCAGATTGAGTACAATTTACCCATTACCTCATTGAAAGCTTTGCTGGTTTTGTGTTATTAGTTCGACCGTGGCTCTAACAATTCTCTTAATAATGTGAAAACTAAAATTGCTAAATGGCCCATTGAGGATTTAGAATACTAGTGAATAGGCAAAATGTTGCTCTATTTCCTGTGCTAATTGATCCCAATTATTAAGAAAAGGTAAGGTTGCTGCCTCCAGCAGGGTCTAGGTGACTGTGGAATTCAAGAGATTGTCTGGAAGACTTTTTTATGCTTCTGTACCTTAATATTAAAATTTGCTGGACTATCTAGGTGCCAGTGCAGATAGGATCCTTACCAACTAATATCTTTTCGGGATAAAAGTTAATAATGATGATTGTCCTTGAGCAAAAGTAAAAGCAAGTCAGGAGAGAAGGCATTTATAAGCACCCACTACAGCATTTTGACAAAGTATAGAAATCACAATATTAAATTTAAAGAATTTTTTTCCTGTTAACTTTGTTATTCTTGTAATGACCATTTTGTGCCCTCTCTTATTTTTCACATACTACTTTCTATAATATGTGTCCAGGGTGTTTAGCTTTCTAATTTTTTCCCTAAGATTACAGAAATAAAAATCCTTTGACTGAAATAGAGGGATGATTATTAGAGGAATGAGCAAAAATCTTGAGGGGCTTGTAGGGTTTCCTATTTAACGTAGAATGTGAGAGTATCTTATTAGACAGCCACATCATGTTGAGCAAAAGCAGGATTTCGCTGTCATTTTCAAGTGAAATATGGTATGTTAGATATTGGTTAGTCTGTCAAGGAGTTCGAGTGTGCCAGTTTGTGTGCGATATAGTGACCTCAACCCTGTCTTATATTTACTTCTGCATCACAAGCTTCTGAACAACATTTTTAAAACTAATACCTGGAAGAGTTCTGGGTTACAAATTGTCAGTCAGAGGCGTCTCCATGAGATTGGGAGACAGAAGAGAGGTAGAAGCTCTTATTTTCCAACAGCCTTAGAATGAGACCCCTGGGAAATGGCAAACATGAGTTTGCTGTAGGCTTGGCTCGGATTCCTGAGAATCACTTGCTTTAGTCCTGCAGGCAGCTGAGATCATCAGCAGTGGTTTTCACACATTCCTGCACATCATATTTTCCCTAAAGCCCAGATTTCTCTAGCTTTTACTTCCTCGCACTAGCCTTTCTACTTGAGGTGTTTATGGGTGGCAGCTGTTGAGTTCACTGATACTCAGGTGGGACAGTCCTAAGTTTGTTGCTTATACAGCAGTGTTTGGAGAGTTAGGAACAAGTGTCATTACATCAAGTCAGATTATGCTTTTAAAAATCCACAGGAAGATCACACATTAGAGGTTAAAGAGACATACAGCATACAACATGTGGTGTGCTTCCCTAAACATGGGGACAAGTTGCTAATTCCTTAGTACTAGATGAGATGGATAACTGGCTTTTAGAAGACATATTTGTAGCCATATATGGAAACACACATTTTTAAACACTAGAATAATTCAAACCAACAACTTCTCAGTAGATGAGACCAACCAATGTAATAGCACATTCATGCATCTCATTATAGAATATATATTTTCTTCACTGCCCACATTTTGTATCTACCTCTGTCCTCTCTGCTTCCCCTTCCCTCATCACCCCTCCCTCCAATTTTTCTCCCATTATCTGCTCTCTGAACCTCCACTCTCAACTTTGTCATTCTCTCTCCTGAAAACATAAAATTGAATTACACATGCATGTAATTTATGGCTGCTGAATTTTCCATATTTTACATTGGCATTAAGGTTGACATTTTATTTGTTCTCTGGAATGAATTTCTGTTCTAAATATGAACATTGTATTGACCTTCAATATGGCCATTTCTCAGAATATTTTTGTGTTACCTAAAACTTATCTTTTAAGTATCATGACTTAATTCACCACTGCCTTAAGTAATTCTCTAATAATGCATTTAGAGATATGTTTATCTAATATGTAGTATGTAGGTCTTGAATTTGAGGTGAATAATATTTCTTTGTAAATTGCATTAAACTATCTTAATAAGGAAACTCTAGATCACTATTATACTTATATCAAGACCCATTTGTTTCTTATACTCTGGCCAAGAACTGTGAAGGGTCTCAGAATTTACACAGCTTGCAAGCTAATAAGCTAATCTGCTTCAAAGATAGTGGGAAATTTTGAAATTTTGTGTCAGAGATCATGAAATTAGTATTCACCACACACACACACAAAATCACAAATATCAGAATATTGATATCCATTTCCTTTGCCCAATTTCCATAGTGGCAACAAATGACCCCATGCCTATACAAGTAGTACTTTGAACTTGAGCAGAGAAACCCTGAGATTTTTATTTCAATTATTTTGGATGATTACCCAGAGGGAAAGTTTCTGGTTCTTACAGTTGTCCCACTATCTTGTTTGTTTGGGGGGTCATACCAGCTGGACTGGAGCAATAGCACAGTGGGTAGAGTGTTTGCCTGGCACGCAGCTGACCTGGGTTTGATTCCTCCATCCCTCTCAGAGAGCCCGGCAAGCTACCGAGAGTATTCCGCCTGCACGGCAGGGCCTGGCAAGCTACCCAATGGCATATTCTATATGCCAAAAGCAGTAACAATAAGTCTCACAATGGAGATGTTACTGGTGCCCACTCGAGCAAGTCGATGACAGTGCTACAGTGCATACTCAGCTATGCTCAGGACTTTTGAGTTCAGGGATCAGTCCTGGCTCAGGGGACCATATGTGATTCTAGGGATTGAATCCAGGTGAGCCACGTGCAAGACAAGTGCCTGAGCTGCTATACTACCTCTCTGGCCCCTGATAATCCCACTGTTAAATTTTTTGTGAATCTCATGCTATTTTCCATCTTGACAACCTAAATTTAAATTCCCACAACAGTATAGATTGGGGCCTCTTTCCCCTACTGTCCTTCGATCAATAGCCATGCTAGCCTGTGTGATAGGATGATTATGATTATGATATTATATTATGATATTATAATTCACTCTGGTTATGAGTTGCATTTTACTGATGATGAGTGATGTTGAGCATTGTACTATGTATCTGTTGATTATTTGCATGTTGTCTTTGAAAAACAATATAATGGTCCTCAGATCATATTTAAACTGGGTTGTTTCATTTTTATGGTATTGAGTTACATGAGTTCTATTTTTTTTTATAAATTTATTTATTGAATCACAGTGAGAGCAGTTTTAAAGCTTTCAAGTTTAAGTCTCAGTCATACAATGATGAAACACCCGTCCCTTCACCAGTGCACATTTTCTACCACCCAAAACCCCAGTATACCACTCATCCCACACCCCCCCCCCCGATGATTTCCACATTACTCTCTCTCTACTTAGATTACATTCAATATTTTGACACCAGACCCACCATTATTGGTTCGGATTTTCCCCCAACACTGAGACCTGCCGAAAAAGCAACATTAGACAATTTGTTTTCTATTCTGATTATGAATAGCATGTGATGTCACGCGGCCGCTATCTCAGCCATGTGATTTTGGAATTCTGAAATTTAAAAAATTAAATCTGGAGTAATTTCTGCCAAAAGCCACTAGGTTCCGAGATTTGTTTGTGTGTCTCTGGGATCATGGCCACTAAGCAGCTTAATCAGTAGCTGAAAGGGCCATCGTGGGCGGCGACTCGGGGTTTTGTTGGGGTGGGGGAGGACAAGGGCTGGCTCCACCCTCATCCCATGAGGCCTCACGTGTCTCGTCACTGCTGACCCATACCTGACTGTCCAATGGCTTCTGAAAGATGACGGCCACCGAACTGCCAGGGGGAATAAGCAGAGGTATGACACCTTTTCCCACCTGAGATGGCCTGGTGTGGAATCTGGATGCATTTCTGCCAAAAGCTGCTGGGTTCTGAGATTCATTTGTGAGTCTCTTGAGTTCTATATATTTTTATTAACTCTTCCAATATATATTCTCCCATTCTTTAGATTGCATTTCTGTTTTATTTTGCTAGACCAAAGTGCTTTATTTTTACATAATCACACTTATTTTTTATTAGCTGTTCCAATATATATTCTCCTGTTCTTTAGATTGCGTTTCTGTTTATTTTTCTAGACAAGAGTGCTTTTATTTTTTATTTAATCATATTTATCCTTTATGCTTGTGTTGATTGTGCTTTTGGCCTTATAGCCAGAAAATCATTGCCAAGACCAATGTAAGGGGGCATTTTCTCTGTTTAATTCAAGAAGTTTTATTACATTTGGTCTTATGTTTAAATCTTCTCCGGCCCTAAGGCTTTAATCAGTATTGTTTGATTTTATGAGTAAAATAAGATAGATACTAGACTTATTTATCCACATGTGGTTATCTAGTTTTCCCAGCACAAACTGTTGAAGCCTCTCCTTTTCCCACTGAATATTCTTTGCTCCCTTCTCAAATGTTAGTTGAATTTATATTTGAGGGATTTGTTTCCAGTCTCTTGATTTTGTTCTATGAACTAAAAGTCTGTATTTTCTCCAGAAAAAATGATATTCTGATTAGTGTAGCTTTATAGTATAATTAGAAAATCTACCTTGCTCTTGTCTCAGGATTTCTTTGATTATTTGGGTGTATCTTGTAGCTCTATACAAATTTTAAGGTTGTGTTTGAAATTATTTCCATTGAAAATGCTATTGGGATTTTGATAGATTGCACTGAATCTCCAGGTGGATTTGAATAATAGGAACATTTTAATAATATTCTTCTAACCAATGAACATAGGTTAACCTTTCATTTGTCTTCAATTTCTTTCATCAAACTCTTACAGTTTTCAATGTACTTATCTTTCACCATATTACTATCATTATTTCTAATTGTTTTATTGGATTTAATGCAACTGAAAGTGAGTTTTGTTTTATTTCTGTTTTTACATTATATTACTATAGGAAATTAAACTTTTTTGTATGTTAAATTTGTATCCTGGTAAATGTTTGGAAGCTTGCCACAGTGTGCATGGAGCAGAGGGCAATTAGGATAGAGAAGGGACCAGTATGACAACAGTAGTTGGAAATGATCACTCTAGAGAAGAACTGACCATTGAAAAACTTGGTAAAGGGATATACATGATAACCTTTCAGTACCTGTATTGTAAACCATAATGCCCAAAAGGAGAGAGAGAGGAGAGAGAGAGAGAGAGAGAGAGAGAGAGAGAGAGAGAGAGAGAGAGAGAGAGAGAGAGAGAAGTGCTTCCCATAGAAGCAGGAAGTGTGGGGGCTTGAAGAGAAACTGGAGACATCGGTGGTGGGAAATGTACACTGGTGATGGACTGGGTTGTAGAACACTGTATGATTGAAACTCAATCATGAACAATTGTGTATCTCACTGTGATTCAGTTAAAAACTAAACTTAAAAATTTTGTGTCCTCCAACTTAACTAAGGTCATCAACTGGTTCTTGATGTTTATAGTGAAATCTTCAGGATTTTTCTATATAAGATCATAATATCTGAAAACAAAATATAACTCTCTTCTTCATTTTCTGTTAATATGCCTTTTTTTCTTCCCTGGATGCTCTTAGTAGGACATTTAGTACTGTAGTAACTAAGAGTGGTGAAGTTAGGCATCCTCATCTTGTTCTTGATATTTAGAGGAAACGCTTTTAAACGTTCACCATTGAGTAGGATTTATCTGGAGGTTTATCATAGACTCAATTTATTCAGTGGTTTTTATTATTAAGCAATATATTTTTCAAAGTCTTTTTGCATATATTGACATATTTGTCTTTTATTCAATGTAGTGTATCATAATGAATTTTGCATGAGTTTAACCATCCTTACATCTCAAGGAGGAAACCTATCTGATAATTGTGCATAATTCTTTTAATGTTAGGTAATATTTTGTTGAAAAAGTTTATATCTATATTCATCTGTATAAGTCTATAGTTGACTTTTCTAATAGTATCCTTGTCTATTTTGAGAAGAATTTGTCTAGTTTGAGAACAATTTGTGTTAACACATGGTGTTTGATAGAATTAAAGAGTGAGGCACTGTGTTTCTAGAACTTAAAGTTGGAGTGTTTTTGATTATTAATTCTCATGTTTTTGCCTAATCAGATTTTCTGTGTCTTCAGTCTAGGTAAGTTGTATGATTCTAAGAAGCAATCTATCCCTTCTACACTATCCAGTTCATTAGTATATAGTTGCCAGTAGTAGTTGCTTACAGATTGTCATTTGTATTTCACTTATAGTGTCTATTCTTTCAATTCTGTTTTCTATTTTTTCAGAGTTAGTTTACTTAAACTAACATTTTTTGTTAGCTCTATCCTCTTTTTTGGTCTTTGGACCACACCTGGCAGTGCTCAGGGGTTGCTCCTGGCAGTACTTGGTGGATCATAGTATTTGGGGATTGAACCCAGGTCTGCTGCATGCAAAGCAAGCATCCTATCAAGTGTACTATCTCTCCCACTCCAGATTTGTCATTTTATTTGTCACCTCTTAATTTCGCTGATCTTGTCAATTTTTCTGATCTCCATTTATTTCTGATCTACAAAGTTTTCTTAACTTTTATTAACTCTCGGCATAATTTGCTCACTCTCTAGTTTCTTGAGAAATGAGATGAAGTTGTTTGAGATATAATTGACCTTAATACTTACTGTAAGCATTTATCACTGTAAACTTCTATCTAGATATAGGTAACTGGCATCGGCAAATAAGAAAAGGTTTTGGGTGGGGGCAGTGATAGTATAGCAGGTAGAGCACTAGCCTGGCATGAAGCCAATCTGGGTTTGATCTTCAGCACTGTATATGGTCCCTGAGTCTCATCAGGAGTGATCCCTAAGAACAGAGCCATTGTTTTTTTTTAATTTTTTTTAATTTTTATTTTTTATTGAATCACCATGTGAAAAGTTACAAAGCTTTCAGGCTTAAGTCTCAGTCATACAATGATCAAACACCCATCCCTTCATCAGTGCACATGTTCCACCACCAAGAAACCCAGTATACCTCCCATACCACCACCCACCCTCCCCTCACCGCGCCTGTGTAGCTGATGATTTTCACTTTTCTTTCTTTTTCTTTGATTACATCTTTACTTTGAAAAAAAAGAACAGAGCCAGATAGCCACTCAATGCCTCTATTGCAAACTACAACACCCAAAGGGAGAGAGAAAACAACACGGGGGGGGGTAGGGGGGAGGGGAGGGAAACTGAGATCAGTGGTGGTGGATAATTGGCACTGGTGGAGAGATGGGTACTCGATCATTGTATGACTGAAACGCAAACATGATTTTCAAAGTTTGTAAATATGTAACTGTACCTCACGGTGACTGACTATTAAAAAAATTTTTAAATTAAAAAAAGAAAAAAAGCAACAGAGCCAGGAGTAAGCCCTGAGGGTGCCCCCCACCTTTTCCCCCAACCAACCAAAAAGGAAAAGAAATTTTGCCAGTTCTTATAAGGCAAGAACTGGCAGTATTTTCATGTTCTGGCCACTGACTTTATAAGTAGAGAAATTTGCTGAGTTAGCAAGGTCTCTACATCAAAATTGCTTCCACTGTGTGCTTGTTAAAAATAGTCTCTGCTTCCCTTCCTTTGTTCCTAGTTGTCTAACTCAGTCTCCTTTTTGCAGATCTGTGTCATATGAAACCAGAAGTAGCACCTTAATGTATTGTTAAAAAAAACTGGTCACTTCTCCCTTGGTCAGAAGAGCTCTTTCTAGTTGTGACCTTCCCTCTTGACACAGAATAATGCCAACTTGCTGACTTTCTGGGTGGGATGATGTAGGCAAAATTAATGTGTCTTACTTCAAATCTATGTTCTCCCTTGAGCATGTATATCCCTATGACTCTGTATCTTTTATTCCTCACGGGAGAAGCCAGTATTATCTCTTGAATATGTGTTTCCTCTCTTTCTCTCTCTCCTCTTACATTTTCCTAAGTAAATTTCATTCAATAAAAAATTATCTTGCTTCACTTAAAAATGTATTGCATACGTTTGCTATTTTACATACACAATGTTTGATGAATTTTTTTTCAGTCGTATAATGATCCATAATCCTTCTACAGTGCTTTCCATGTGATCAATTTCAGGCTGACCCCTGTGAGGAATCATTCAGGGTCAATAGCTATGCAATGTAGAGGAGTAGGTAGAGATAAATTCTCAGTTTCTGTATGCTGGTCCCTATTTGGAAGAAAGGGTCTAATTGGTATGAGGGGTTATAATTGGTCCATATATGGTATGTCTTTGGGAGCCTAGAATATGTATGTAAATTGTACTAATACATGTGATATATAAACATACACATGTAGTCCACATATCTACATATTCTAGCATCACCCAGAAATTGGGAGTGCCAAGCATGAAAGCTCTCTCCCTCCAGGGAAGGAATCATATACCTGTATGTTTATATACACTTGTGTGTATATCATGTTTACAAATATTTGCTTGAGTACTAATTTTTTAAAACAGCACTGTTTGTAAGCATAGTAAGAATAGTTATTTTTGTTGGCATTCCAAGTCAAATATACTGTTCTAGTTTATAATAATCCGCACTAATTAATGAAAAAGAAAATAACTTTTGTCCATTAATTAGAATTGGGGAGAGACTAGGAAGAGGATACAGAGGGTAAGACACTTGCAGGGCACACGGCCTCCCTGGGTTGGATCCCCAGGATCCCATATGGTCTCCTGAGCACCGCCAGGAGTCAGTCCTGAGTAGAGAAGTAGAAGTTACCCCTGGGCATGGCTTGTGTGTCCCCAAAACAAACACAAGAATTCTGGAGACCAGTAGAAATGAAATGGATGGAGGGATGGTTTGAGCAGAAATAATAGTAAAGGTAATAAAGCTAAGGGGTAAGTTGCAACCTTGAGTCCAGATTTTCTGCGATTTAAAGTTTATGCAATTTTGTATACACCCTTAAGGAAAATAATATAAATTTGTGAATATAAAATTAGAATAAAACAATGACTATCTGTAATTCGAAAAGAAACCAGTTGTGTTATAAATTCAGAGTCTTTTCTCTTAGAAGCATTAGGAAATTTTCCAGCAATGCTTATACTGGCTTCCTGTTTGCAACCTAGCTGCTGTCTCTCCTCCTAGCACTCTACAATTCGACAGAAACTCCAGAATTCCCACAGGCCCCATGAAAATGAGAAGGCCTAATGGTGGTAATGCATCACTTGCTTCCTTTGGAGTCTCTCCTGAGTCAGATATTATACCTGATTACATAATTATCTCTCCAAGAGATGTCCCAAGGCCATTTGTACCCCAAATTCTGACTTTGGACTCACCTGTCTCTGAAAACCAGCGGGGCCTGCATATGCCTCTCCCCAGGGGGCTACAGAGAAAAATATGTTTCAAGCAGGGATACAGAAACCTGCTTGGCTCCTCCCCTAAAGCCCCATTTTCAGTTACTCCTTGGGAAGGACTCAACTGTACATCTTAACACTTCTTTTTTTCTTTTGCTTTTGCCCAAGAATCTCACTTCTAATTTGCCTTGTCTCTCTGAATTGTGGCCGGGCATACATCAGTAACCTGGGACTCCTGAGCTCCAAGCAGCATTCATTTCACAGTTTGAGCATGTGGGCACATACCGTGGCCCCATCCCCAGCTCAGCGGAGACCAAACTGGTGATAAATTCCCAGGTTTTCCCTTGAGAAGCAAAGGCATTGGAGCAGACATTTATAGTATCCTGACTTTATGGTAATTAGTCAAGCTATTTCTGGCTGATACTTGAATCTTGCCTGTCTCAAAGCACTATCAGGACATGGCAGAGGCTACCCAAGGTCTCCTAAGAACAATACTGTAGTGTAGAATATCACAAAGATTGGAAGAATCCCCCGAATGTCTGGTTGGATTGATTGGTGAGCATCTTCCCCTGTCAAAGACATCTGTGAAGACTAAGAGTGGAAGCTATTTTGTCTAATGAACGAACAGTAAAGGAAAACGAGGAAACAGTGAAGTATGGTCCAGTCAAAAGAAAACTTCAGAAACTAGTCCTAGTGCACCAGAGATATAAGAATTTCTGACAAGTATTGAAAGGAACATTAAGATGCTCACCATGGTCAGGAGAGAAATTCATGGAGAGAGAAACACAGAGAGATGCGGCAGGGAGAGAGACTTTTCTGGCTGATGTTCATGAGTATTCCCTATTTGTTCAGTCATTCAGTCATGGAAAGGAGAGAATTTGATATTTCATAGATGTAAGTCAAGGAAAATTCATTTCACATTTATAATTAATTTATAATTCATTCATAATTCATTCACAGAGTCATTTTAAGGGAAAGACTTGGGAGGAGAGAAGGTTGCATTTGCCCAAAACAAAGAAAACTTTCATCAAAATTGTCATAAGCTGATAATAAAAGTATACAGACTTTTTGTTTGTTTGGTTTGGGGCCACATCTGGCGATGTCCAGAGGTTACTCATGGATCTGCACTGTGGAATTGCTCTTAATAGAGCTTGGGAGACCAGATGGGATACTGAGATCAAATCCAGGTCAACCCCCCCAACCTGCCATACTACCTCTCCGTTCCCTAAGTGTGAAAACTCTGACTTGATTTTATTCCTTTTCATTTCTTCTGAGATAGCAGAGTACCTTTGCGTGGGATGGTCCCTACCAAACCTCCCTCATAGTCACTTCCAGAGGAAAATAAAAGGTTATTTTTGTAAAGAAAGAATGTATTTTAGGAGTAAAGAGTTTTGTGGATGTTTTGCCATTCTAGCCTTGACTTAAAATGTATATACTATTTTCCATTAGTTTCAGGTTTATGGAAATATAGTGGATCATGGGGTCCTTCATTTTTTTGTTTTGGTTTAGTTTGGGGGCCACACCCAGCAATGCTCAGGGGGTTACTCAAGGCTCTGCACTCAAGAATTACTCCTGGCATTGCTCGGGGGACCAAATTGGGATGATGGGTATTGAACCCGTGTTAACACGTGCACAGTAAATACCGTACCTGCTGTACTGTTTCTCTAGCCCTAATTGAGATCCTTTGGGAAGCAGATATGGAAACAGTTGCAATCACAAGAAAATTATTGTGAATTAATATCCGAGAAAGACAAAAGGGAGAGCCAAGGATTGTATGGAAAGTCTCAGTCAATGATGTATATCTACTAAACCCTCAGCTGATATTAACAGGGAGTTTAGGGAGAAAAGTTTTCCTGTGAGAACTTTTCTTAGATAGGAATGGCCAGGCCTTCCTTTCTACACAGCCATCAAATTGGGACTTAACAACAGAAAATTATGTCATAAATTGAAAGGTATCATAGTTCAGTCTACTATAAAAATATATACCATAGACATAAGCAACAAACATTTAATTCACACAGTTCTAGATGCCAGACAGACCCAAATCAAGATACTGCCAGTTTGGGTGATTGGTGAGGGCCTACTTCCTCATTTGAGATGGCTATCTTTTCATCACCTTCTCACACGACTGAGAGCTGAGAGCAAGTAATCTCACATTTCTTCTTATGCAAGCACTAATTTTCCTAGCTTACCTTCCCACCTCTCAAAAGCTTCACATCCTCATGCCATCAGATTGAGGGTTGGGATTTCAGCATGAATGTTTGGAAGACATAAGCCTTCCTTCCATGGATGTGGAAGCGGATCCTGAAGCTGACAATCAGAGGCGGTGGGCCTCAAGTGCTTTCTACAAAGACCACCTAAGCTAATCTGGTCCCTGGCTCCCACACCTCACGAAACATTAAAGTTCTGCATCCCGAGTTCACCTATTAATTTTACAAGTGTAATAAATGCTTTGTGATACCTCACTGAATTCTCATTAAACACTTCGAAATAGCCAAATAATGTCTGGCTATCAGTTTATTCCTAGAGAAAAGAAACTTGTAAACATGGAACTGTAGTCATTGTGTGACTAGATTCTATGTCACATTTCAGCTCCCATTTGGTTAAATAAGCATAAATTCCCTGACAAAACGGTTATCTTTTATTAATGTTTATGTACTTAGTTTTTGGCGCTAAGGGGTCACACTTGAGGTTGCTCAGGATACACTCCTGGGTCTGTGCTCAGGGATCACTCCCAGTTGGCTCACAGGAACCTTATGTGGTGCTGGTTATCAAACTCAGGTCAGCCATGTGCAAAATAAATTCCCTACCCACTGCAGAATTTCCTAACTTTGTGCCAGGCTGTCTTCACTGGGCACCTCGGAAGGGGGCACGTTGAATTTCCCTCCTTGCCCCAAGTAGAACCCTGGCATCCAGAAACCTCCAGAACCCAGTCACAGCCCTGCTCAAGGACACTCTACACATGCTTGGCCAAGCCTTACCTATGAAGGAATCGGCAGAGGAAACCAGGTATGCAGGACCTTTGGCTGATATCTCCAAGCTTGCTCGGATCGGGACTGGGCCTCCTCCACCCAGTTCCCCAGTTTTCCAGTAGCTTGGCAGTCACACCCACAAACTACTACCTTCTGCCCCCCCACCATGTAATCTCATCAACGATCAATGGCTAAGATCCAGAGACTATAAAATAAAGCTCCCAGAAGAGAGTGATGCAGTCTTTCCTGGAGCATGCGGCCACGACTTCTTACACTCTAGCCCACTGATGTACCTAAAGTAGCACACATTTGCTTGGTTTTAACATACTTGTTTGTATTCTCTTATGTATAGACTTAAGTGCTCCAGATGAAATACAACCATCTTCAAACACTTTCCTCTTATTGTGATGGGAAGATGCTCACTGGTGGGATGGGTGTTTAAATATTATCCATAATTAACTAGTGTCTGTAAGAAAACACGCAACCCGGAGATTCTTCTGGCAGCAATTTATTCAGAGATCTTCTCAAGCAAAACGGGAAAGAAGAGGAACGAGGGACGAACGGGGAGGAATCCCCCCTAGCTAGGCAGCTTCCCTCCTTATCTAACCCATGCTGCCTGCTTACGCCCAAGTGTCTGCAGCTGATAAACTAGTTACAGCTCGTGGCGTGACAAGACATCCTGATTCCTTATCAGGTGTTATCTACGAAGCACGGTTCTGTGGCGGCTCTCCACAAGTGTCAAATACTTTATCACGATAAAATGTATAAAAATCAAAATAAATAAATAAATGCTCTACCCACTGTACTATCTTTCTGGCCCTTCTTTTATTCATTTTTATATCTTTTCATTCCCATCTCATCCTCCCTCTCCCACTGCATCCCCCCTACACATGCCCAGGAAGTAAATTCTAGAATAAGTAGAATGACAGATTGCGAATAACTATCTCCATATCCATAGTAATGGCTTTGTGTTACTTGCTAGTGGTTCTGATTCTAGTTTTGATATCAATTTATTTCACCCATAGTTTTCTATTATTCTTACCTTTTTGGTTTGCAGGCTATACCCATTGGTGCTCAGGGCTTATTCCAGGCTCTGTGTTCAGTGATAGTTCCTGGTGGCCTTAAGGAACCCTATAGTGTGCAGGGGAGGCAATCTACATCAGCCACATGCAAGGCAAGTGCTAAATCTGCTGTACTTTCGCTCTATCCCCTCATCCATGTTCTTCTTCATGATAGAAAATAAAATCCACAACCATATGGTACAATAAAGAAAATATAATACAAAAACGTTGTATATAGATTTTTATTTTTTATTTTTGAATCACTGTGAATACACAGTTACAAAGCTTTCATGATTGATTTTTAGTCATACAATGTTTCAACACCCCATCCCCACCACCTGTCTGCCTTTTATGGCAGGTATTTTTCTCCTTACTTTTTCGCTCTACTTTTGGGCATTGTGGTTTGCAATACAGAGACTGAGAGGCCATCACGTTTGGTCCTTTACCCACTTTTAGCACATGTCTCCCATCCACAGCGATCCCTCCAACCATCATCCTAACCCTTCTCTATCCCAAACGCCCTCTCCCCCAGCCCTTGAGGCAGGCTTCCAACCATGGACCAGTCCTCATGGCCTTTATTTTTACTGTTCTTGGGTGTTAGTCTCATACTGGTTATTTTATATCCCACAAATGAGTGCAATCATTCTGTGTCTATTTCTATCCTTCTGACTCATTTAACATAGCATGATACTCTCTGTGTACATCCATTTATAAGCAAATTTCATGATTTTACTTTTTCTAATAGCTGCATAGTATCCCATTGTGTAGCTGTACCACTGTGTAGATGTACCATAGTCACTTTAACTAATCATCTGTCCTCAGGCATTCGGGTTGTTTCCAGATTCAGGCTATTGTGAACAGTGCTGCAATTAATATTATATGGGTTTTAATGACGTCGTTTTCTGGGACAATCACTAGAAAAGATAATGTCCTTTTCGATGCGTAACAGTAGTACCTGGGAGCAACATGTATTATAGACTAAGGGATCCAACAATCCATGAGTCAACACAAACTTCATAAAGTAGAAAGAAAAGAAGTTTCTAAAAATTGATGCTTCACCAAAATCTGAAGGTTGAGAGGCTCCTCTGTACAAAATAACAGTTTTTATTTTGTCAGTGGACTGAGGGTAATTGTGTGGTTGCATGAGGCTTTCCTGCAAAACCCAAGACATCAGAATACCACAGGGAGTTCTAGTTGATAGTGGGACTCAAACATGAATGTCAGTGACCCAGAGTAAAACTGTCCTTGACCAAGTTTAGGAAAGGGAGCTTGTCCCTGTCAGCTGGTCACATTCCCTCCCCTGATAGGTATGCCAGGCTGTCTGGTGAGTCATGAGGCAGATATTGGACGTCAGAGATTGACTAAGGGTGGGTTATTTCAGAGGATGTGGCTTCCCTTGCAGAGGCTTCTGCTACGTGTTTCCATGCTGGGAGTAAGCCACTGACTGCTGACTTCCTGAGGGTCCCGAGGAGAGATGCCACCAAAAAAGGAAAACAGCACTACATGGGACTCCCTGAAAGGTTCCTTGATGAGACTGATGATGATTTTCTGCTGGATACTTGACTTGTTTCAACTGCATGAATAGTTGAACAATTATTCATAATTAGGAAATGTTCAGAGAGCAAAGAATGCAAACAATGAGACTCATGCTGGTAATGCCCAAGAAGGGAAAGACTCTGACATTTTTCTTTTTTTTTGGGGGGGGTCACACCCGGCGATGCACAGGGGTACTCCTGGCTCATGCACTCAGGAATAACTCCTGGCGGTGCTCGGGGGATCATATGGGATGCTGGGATTCGAACCCAGGTCGGTCGCGTGCAAGGCAAACGCCCTACCCGCTGTGCTATTGCTCCAGCCCCTGACATTTTTCATTTTTAAAATTTCTTTATTTTTTAAAATTTTATTGAATCACCGTGAGATAGGTACAAACTTTCATGTTTGGGTTACAATCTCACAATGATCAAACACCCATCCCTCCACCAGTGCAAATTCCCCACCACCAATATCCCAGGTATACCCCCCCTTTCCCACACTCCCTCTGCCCCCATGGCAAACAATATTCCCCATACTCTCTCTCAACTTTTGGGCATTATAGCTTGCAACACAGACACTGAGAAGTCATCATGTTTGGTTCATTATCTACTTTTGGCATGCATCTCCCATCCCAACTGGTTCCTCCAGCCATCATTTTCTTAGTGATCCCTTCTCTATTCCATCTGCCTTCTCCCCTTAGCTCATGAAGCAATATTCCAGCTATGAGGCAATCCGCCTGGCAATTGTATCTACCAACTCTACATTTTTCTTTTTAAAAAAAAATTTTAATTAGTGAGTCACCATGAGGATAGAGTAACAGATTTACACATTTTCATACTTGTGTTTCCCTTATATGTTCGAGCATCCTTTCCTCCACCAGTGTCCATTCTCCACTACCAGTGAACCCAGTATCCCTCCCACCTCCCAATCCCATCCCCCCATCCCCCCACCTGCCTCTGTGGCAGAGCATTCCCTTTTGTTCTCTCTCTCTCTCTCTCTCTCTCTCTCTCTCTCTCTCTCTCTCTCCTTTTGGGTGTTGTAGTCCGCAATAGGGGTATTGAGTGGCCACTGTGTTCAGTCTCTAGTCTACTTTCATCACGCATCTCCCCTCCCAAGCGGGTCCCCCAACCAGAGCTTACTTTATGTTCCCTTCTCTATCTAAACTGCCTATTCCCCCAGCATGAGGCCAGCTTCCAAGCCATGGAGCCAACCTCCTGATACTTATTTCTACTATTCTTGGGTGTTAGTCTCATTCTCTGTTATTTTATATTCCACAGATAAGCGCAATCTTTCTATGTCTGTCACTCTTTCTGACTCATTTGGCTTAGAATGATACTTTCCATGTTGATCCACTTGTACGCAAAATTTATGACTTCAGCTTTTCTAAAAGTTGCATAGTATTCCATTGTGTAGATGTACCAAAGTTTCTTTAACCAGTCATCTGTTCTCGGGCACTCGGGTTGTTTCCAGGTTCTGGATATTGTAGACAGTGCTGCGATGAAAATATAAGTGCAAATGTCATTTCGACTATACTTTTTTGCTTCTCTGGGATATATTCCCAGAAGTGGTATTGCTGGGTCGAATGGGAGTTCAATTTCTAATTTTTTGAGAAGCGTCCATATTGCTTTCCAGAAGAGCTGGACAAGCCAGCATCCCCACCAGCAGTGTAGAAGGGTCCCTTTCTCCCCATATCCCCTCCAACAGCGGTTGCTTTTGTTCTTTTGGATGTGTGCCATTAGCTATAGTGTGAGGTGGTATCTCATAGTTGGTTTGATCTCCCTGATGATTAGTAATGCACAGCATTTTTTCATGTGCCTTTTGGCGATTCGTATCTCATCTTTGGAAAAGTTTCTGTTCATTTCTTCGCCCCATTTTCTGATTGGTTTGGATGTTTTCTTCTTGTAGAGTTCAACCAGTGCTTTATATACCCTTGATATCAACCCATTATCGGAGGGGTATTGGGTGAATATCCTTTCCCATTCTGTAGATTGTCTTTGTATTCTGGTCATTGTATCTTTTGCAGTGCAGAAGCTTCTTAGTTTAATATAGTCCCATTTGTTTAATTCTGTTTCCTTTTAGTTGATGAGTTGCGTGTCATCTTTGAAGATACCGTTAGCTTCAATATCGTGGATGTTTTTGCTGACTTTGACGTCAATGTATCTTATGGATTGTGGTCTGATGTTGAGGTCTCTAATCCATTTTGATCTGACTTTTGTGCATGGTGTCAGGTTGAGATCTAAGCCCATACTTTTACATGTGGTTGCCCAGTTGTGCCAGCACCATTTGTTAAAGAGGCTTTCCTTGCTCCACTTCACATCTCTTGCTCCCTTTGTCAAAGATTAGATGATCATACATTTGGGGTTGTGTGTAGGGATATTCCACCCTGTTCCATTGGTCTGCATCTCTGCCTTTATTCCAGTACCATGCTGTTTTGATTATTACCGCTTTATAGTAAAGTTTAAGGTTGGGAAGGGTGATGCCTCCATCATCTTTTCCCCGAGAACTGTTTTAGCTATCCGTGGGCGTTTGTTATTCCATATGAATTTCAGGATAGCTTGATCCATTTTTTTGAAGAATTTCATGGGTATTTTTATAGGGATCTCATTGAATCCGTATAGTACTTTGGGGAATATTGCCATTTTGAAAATGTTCATTCTCCCTATCCATGAGCAAGGTATATGTTTCCATTTCTCATGTCCTCTTTTATTTCATGGAGTAGCGTTTTATAGTTTTCTTTGTAGAGGTCTTTTACTTCCTTGGTTAAGCTGATTCCGAGGTACTTGATTTTCTGGGGAACGATTGTGAATGGGATTGCTTTTTTCATGTCCCTTTCCTCTGACTCATTGTTTGCATATAGGAAAGCCATGGATTTTTGGGTATTGATTTTATAGCCTGTGATTTTACTGTACAAGCCTATTGTTTCTAAGAGTTTCTTAGTAGAGGTTTTAGGCTTCTTTAGATATAGCATCATATCGTCTACGAATAGTGAGAGTTTGATTTCTTCCTTTCCTATCTGGATGCCCTTAATCTATTTTTCTTGTCTAACAGCTATCGCAAGTACTTCCAGTACTATGTTGAAGAGAAGTGGTGAGAGTGGGCATCCTTGTCTTGTCCCTAATCTTAGAGGAAAGGCCCTTAGTTTTTCCCCGTTGAGGATAATGCTTGCCGTGGGTTTGTGGTAGATGGCTTCGACTATCTTAAGGAAAGTTCCTCCAAAACCCATTTTGGTGAGAGTTTTCATCATGAACGGATGTTGGATCTTACCAAATGCTTTATCTGCATCTATTGATATGATCATATGGTTTTTATCTTTACTTTTGTTGATATGATGGATTATGTTGATTGATTTTTGAATGTTAAACCATCCTTGCACCCCCGAGATGAATCCCACTTGGTCATGGTGTATGATCTTCTTGGATTCTATTTGTTAATATTTTGTTGAGGATCTTTGCATCGGTGTTCATTAGGAATATTGGTCTATAATTTTCTTTGTTAGTGGTATCTTTGTTTGCTTTTGTAATTTGGGAGATTTGTGCCTCGTAGAAACTTTTTTTGTAGATTTCATGTTTTTTTCGATTTCCTGGAAAGACTTTAGGAGAACTGGCAGCAGGGCCTCTTTAAATGTTTGGAAGAATTCGCCAGTGAATCCATCTGGACCTGGATTTTTGTTTTTGGGGAGATTTTTGATTACAGTTTCAATTTCCTTGATATTAATGGGTCTATTCAAGTATTCCAAGTCTTCTTGGTTTAGTCTTGGGAGATTGTAGGAATCAAGGAATTCATCCATTTCTTTTAGGTTCTCTTGTTTTTTGGCGTACAGACCTTCAAATTAGTCTATGATGATATTTCGAATCTCACTGGTTTCTGTTATGATGTCCCCCTTTTCGTTTCTGATTAGGTTTATTATGATTCTCTCTCTCTCTTTCTTTGTGAGTCTTGCTAGTGGTTTATCAATCTTATTTATTTTCTCGAAGAACCAGCTCTTTGTTTCATTGATCTTTCAGATTGTTTTTTTTTTGGTTTCCATGTCATTAATTTCTGCTCTAGTTTTTATTATTTCTTTCCTTTGGTCTGGTTTGAGTGCCTTTTACTGGTCCTTTTCTAAGGTCTTGAGACGCAAATTCAGCTATCTATGTGGGCCCTTTCTTCCTTCCTGAGGAATGATTGCAGAGCTATAAGTTTTCCCCTTAACACGGCTTTAGCTGCGTCCCATAGATTTTGGTAGCTCGTGTCCTCATTTTCATTTCTTTCTAAGTATTTTTTGATTTCTTCTTTTATTTCCTTCCTGACCCACTCATTGTTCAACATTGAGTTGTTCAATTTCCAGGTGTTTGATTTGTTTCTCCGTGTCTGTGTGTGGTTAGCTTCTATCTTCAGCGCATCGTGGTCTGAAAAGATGGTTGATACAATTTCTATTTTTCCGATTATAGAATCGGAATGAGATATGTTCTGGGAGCCAGTACATGGTCTATTTTGGAAAATGCTCCATGTGCACTGGAAAAGAATGTGTATTCTTTTTTTTGGGGGGGGGGGGTGTAAAGCCCTGTATAGGTCTATTATGCCTCTCTCTTCCATTTCTTCTTTCAGAGTTAGTGTTTCCTTGCTGAGTTTTGTTCTTGTCGATCTATCCAGATGTGATAAGGTGGTATTGAAGTCTCTGACTACTATTATGCTGTTAGTGATGTCCTCTTTAA
Organism: Sorex araneus; assembly: GCF_027595985.1. NCBI lineage: Eukaryota > Metazoa > Chordata > Mammalia > Eulipotyphla > Soricidae > Sorex > Sorex araneus. Next base: position 37,494,267 of record NC_073313.1, read on the forward strand.
AGTCTGTTAGGAGTTGTTTTAAATATTTAGCCGGTTGCGATCCCTATAAGGAGACCCATGACATTCTTCAAAGAAACTTATCAAGCAATCCTAAAATTCATATGGAACAACAAACGCCCACGGATAGCTAAAACAATTCTTGGGAAAAAGACGATGGAAGGCATCACCCTCACCAACCTCAAACTTTACTACAAAGCGGTAAGAATTAAAACAGCATGGTACTGGAACAAAGGCAGACCCGCAGACCAATGGAACAGGGTGGAATATCCCTACACAAAACGCCAAATGTATGATCACCTAATCTTTGATAAGGAAGCAAGAGATGTAAAGTGGAGCAAGGAAAGCCTCTTTAACAAATGGTGCTGGCACAACTGGGCAACCACATGTAAAAGTATGGGCTTAGACCTCGACCTGACACCATGCACAAAAGTCAGATCAAAATGGATTAAAGACCTCAACATCAGACCACAAACCATAAGGTACATTGAAGACAAGATCGGCAAAACCCTCCACGATATTGAAGATAAAGGTATCTTTAAAGATGACATGCAACTGGCCAACCAAGTGGAAACAGAAATCAACAAATGGGACTACATTAAAATAAAAAGCTTCTGCACTGCAAAAGATCCAGTGATAAGAATACAAAGACTATCTACAGAATGGGAAAAGATATTTACACAATACCCATCAGATAAGGGGTTAATATCAATGGTATATAAAGCACTGGTTGAACTCTACAAGAAGAAAACATCCAACCACATCAGAAAATGGGGTGAGAAAATGAGTAGAAACTTTCCCAAGGAAGAGATACTAATGGCCAAAAGGCACATGAAAAAGTGCTCTACATCACTAATCATCAGGGAGATGCAGACCAAAACAACCATGAGATACCACCTCACACCACAGAGACTAGCACACATCCAAAAGAACAAAAGCAACCGCTGTTGGAGAGGATGTGGGGAGAAAGGGACCCTTCTACACTGCTGGTGGGAATGCCGACTGGTTCAGCCCTTTTGGAAGACAATATGGACTCTCCTCAAAAAATTATAAATTGAGCTCCCATTTGACCCAGCAATACCACTTCTGGGAATATATCCCAGAGAAGCCAAAAAGTATAGTCGAAATGACATCTGCACTGATATATTCAACGCAGCACTGTTTACAATAGCCAGATTCTGGAAAAAACCCGAGTGCCAGAGAACAGATGACTTGTTGAAGAAATTTTGGTACATCTATACAATTGAATACTATGCAGCTGTTAGAAAAAAGGAGGTCATGAATTTTGCATATAAGTGGATCGGCATGGAAAGTATCATTCTAAGTGAAATGAGTCAGAAAGAGAGACAGACATAGAAAGATTGCACTTATCTGTGGAATATAGAATAACAGAGTAGGAGACTAACACCCAAGAATAGTAGAAATAAGTACCAGGAGGCTGACTCCATGGCTTGGATGCTGGCCTCACATTCTGGCGAGAGGGCAACTCAGAGAAGGGATCACCAAGTATAATGTGGTCGGAGGCCATGCGGGTGAAGGATGATGCGGGCTGAATGTGGGCTAGAGACAGAACACAGTGGCCACTCAACACCTTTATTGTGAACCACAACACCAAATTAGAGAGAGAGAACAAAATACCTTGCCACAGTGGCGGGGCGGGGTGTGGGGAGATGGGATTGGGGAGGGTAGGAGGGATGCTGGGTTTACTGGTGGTGGAGAATGGGCACTGGAAAAGGGATGGGTTCTCTAACTTTGTATGAGGGAAACAAGAGCAAAAAAGATGAGTAAATCTGTAACTGTACCCTCACGGTGATTCACTAGTTAAAAATAAATAAAGGAAAATATAAATATTTAGCCGGTTGTTCATTAGGTGCGTATACATTTAAGAGTGTGATTTCCTCCTGTTGTACATATCCCTTGATAAATAGAAAATGACCTTCACTGTCCCTTCTAATCTTTTTCAACCTGAAATCTATGTTGTCTGATACTACGATGGCCACTCCAGCTTTTTTAAGAGAGTTGTTTGCTTGCAAGATTGTCTTCCATCCTTTGACTTTAAGTCTGTGTTTACTCTGATTGTTCACGTGTGTTTCTTGCAGGTGCCAGAATGTTGGGTTTAAATTCCTGATCTATTTGGCCACTCTGTGTCTCTTGATAGGTGCATTTAGGCCGTTGACATTGAGATAGATTATTGTCATGGGGTTTTGTGTCATCTTTCTTCAGGGTTTGTTGTTCTTATGGGGTTCCTCCTTGTCTTACTATAGCCCCTTTATACCTTCTTTTAAGTTTGGTTTTGAGTCTATGCAGTTCCTGAGCTGTTGTTTATTGGAGAAATAGTGTAAGGTTCTTTCGAGTTTGAGTGATAGTTTAGCTGGATAAAGTATTCTTGGTGAGGCATTCATTTCGTTGAGTTTTTTTACTATGGCCCACCATTGTCTTCGGGCTCGGAGGGTTTCCTCTGACAGGCCTGCTGTAAATCTGAGGGGTGCTCCTTTGTACGTGATTTCTTTCTTTGACCTTGCTGCTTCCAGAATTGTTTCTCTATCCACCGCATCCGTCATTCTGAATATGATATGCCGTGGAGTCTTTTTTTATTCGGGTCTCCTTTTGCTGGTACTCTTCGGACTCCTTGGATCTGGATGCCTGCCATTTCCAGCTCTGGGAATTTCTTAGCAATGATTTCTTTGATTGTGCTTTTTTCATTGGGGTTACTTCTCTGTGCATCTGGTCCTCCAATGATTCTTATGTTGTTCCTCTTGAAGTCATCCCCAAGGACTCTGATTTGCTCTATAGCCATTTTGAGGTCTTTCGCCATTATTTGTTGTTGTCTGTAAGCTTTCTGCAGCTCATCTTCAAGGTCGCTGATTCTGTCTTCGGCTGTAGTCATTCTACTGTTAACGGCATCTACTGAGATTTTTCATTCATCTACAGATTCCTTTATTTGTGTGACTTCTGTTCGCAGCTTTGAAATTTCTGCTCTCATTTCTTCCTGCGTTTTTTGGGTAGACCGTTCCAGTGCTTCATTTATATCCTCCCTTAATTTATTGGATTTCTGTTCCATGGTTGCTTGGATTACGTCCACTCCCCTCAAGATTTCCTCTCTGAATTCTTTATCTGAAAGATAATAGATGTGAGTAGCCCCTGTTGAGGTTTCTGGAATCTTTTCTTCTCCCTCTCTTCATGGAGGGGATTTTCTCTGCTTCTTCATATGGCTATGGAAGTATAGAGTTAGAACTTTGTAGTTGTCTACTCCTATTCCCTCTTGCTGTGGGAGGGGAGGGGCTTTGGTTGTGCTATTGTTGATGGCAGCCTTGTACCTATTCTAGAGTTCTTCCTTATACTCAGGCATGCTTCCTGATTGATGTGGGGCCTCTAATGAAGGATTAAGGCTATGTTCTCTTTCTGAAGGTTTTGCCAAGATTCTCTTATTCACTGATAGTTTTTGTAAAGTTAAACTAAGCTAACGGGCTATTTTACATAAGTGACTGAGATAGCTAGGGTGATTTTAAAGAAAAAGACTATACCTATTATGGCGAAGCACAGCTGCTGCTCCACAAGACGCCACGCCCCTTTTGAGACCACTCCCCCTGAGATACAGGCCACGCCCTCAGTATCCTCTTCGTGGGGTCCTGGGAGGTGGGGCCGGGTGGCTGCTGGACTACCAGAGACCGGGCAGCCGCTTTTGAACCGGGGGGGGGGGGGGGGGGGGGGGGGGGGGGGGACCCAGGGAGGCGTGGCCGGGGAATGATCCGAGTACCTGAAGACAGGGCCGGTTTTAGAAAGCCAGTCAGGGAGGCGGGCTCGAGGGAAGCGGGGCCAGGCGGCTGCTGGAAGACTGGATCTGACATTTTTCTTAAACTTTATTTAGGAGCATAGTTTCCTCAGCAATCGAGGGCTCTTTGTAGTGTGTGCCCAGCAGGTTACATATTCCCAAAGAGCCAGTCCTCCTGACATCCCTTACACAGTACACTCAAGAGACCTGTCACATGGATAATTACGGTGTTTCCAGTACAAGCCTTTGCAGACAATAACTCCCTTTTCTCTTCCTTTTCCTTGTCTCTTCCTAAAAGTGCTCATGATGCTGGTTCCTAGAGGAAATAACACTCTATTGGTAGAATATACTCAGTTAGCTAATAGCTTTGCCCTGGGGGGAAAAAAAAACCTTTTTTTTTTGCTGGGTTATGTTATCTATTTTGGGGTCCACACCTAGAGGTCCGTAGCATGCAAGTCAAGTACCTTAAGTTACCCTGTGCTATCTCTCCACCCCCACCTTTCCCCATGAAAATGTCTCAAAGGCATCCAACTCCATTTGCATGAAATGGCTTCTCATAATAGTAGGGGAAAACAATCTTAGCTTTTCTGTTGTAGAAATTGGTCCATTATTTTTGTTTATTTTTTACTATAACTAATGAAAACACTGTCAAACTCACCATTTCAGAGAATTGCAAGAGGCACTGAGCTGTAGGAAGAACCTGCCTAGAGTAAAGGACCATTTGTAGAGGTGGCTAGCTACTTCTCCAGTGGAAAATTTTCATTTTTCAGGGGTCACCCTCTCAAGGTGACCTGAGGTCCCCTTGGTGCATTCAGTGTCAATGATTACTATCCGGATGAAGGAACAGGGCTCCCAGGCTGCTTAGTAATTCGTGGCAATTTATTCAAGTCTCACAGTCTTAGTTATAAGGAAATCCTGAAGGGTTGGGGTGTAGCAGTTACACAGAGGTGTGGCTAAACATTATTATAAACAATAAACAGATTTAAAGCCTTTCCTTCAGGGGAAGTTCTTCTAGGAGATCCATCCAAGGATGTACTCTCATCTAGGTGCTCAAGCACTCTAGATGCCTACTAGGAGATCAGCCCAAGGGTGGAATTTCATCTAAGGACATGTGGTTTTCTCCTTTCCTTTGCTAGTAATCCATTTGAACAGTCATCTTAAATTTACTGCTTACTAATATTTCTAGTTATTTTGTATGGTCACAGTAAGAGATATTTTATGCTTAAAGGGTGCCTCTTCCTGGGATCTCTCATTATATATCCCAGATTAGAGTACTCAGGACAAGTTAGTCTTTCCTAACCCCAGCAGAGCCCTTATTCAGCCATTCCTTTTTGGGGTCATGTCAGTTTGTTCTATGACCATGCTCTTAACTTATTATTATTATTATTATTATTATGGTGCTTAGCCTGTCCCTTTTCGATGCCACAGTAGCTTATGGCTTGCCCTGGGTCTATCCAATTCCCTCAGTGTGACCATTTTGTGGGCTGTTAGGAGATAAGGGCAACTGAGGCTTATGTCAAATAAATATGATGAATGCTCAAAAGTAAAATATTATTCAGAATCAAATAACTTCCAATTTACAAAAGCATAGCATTAACTATCTTCCTGTGTCTACACAAAAAGGACATTGCTCTAAAACAACTAAATGCTCTAAATAATTAAAATTAACTATGCGAAGGACATAAAGGAAAGAAAAGCAATCCAGAACCCTCAGAAGAATTTGACTGACAGGTTACAGGGTCTGATTTGTGGATATATATGATTAACGATAGAGGAAGAGGAGCACAAAGGAGAGGCTACAGAGGATTGGGAGTACCCTAATGGAATTGGGTGTGCCTTGGGAGCAATGGGTGGGTGTCAGTCAATAAACCTAAGCTCCCTGCACTGCAGGAGGAGAAAGGACAAACCAGTGTTACTTCTTAAATACCAGGCTCCTCTGTGCAAGCATGCAAAGAAATTAAATAAGAATGAGAAGAAGATATGAGCCCCCCAACCCAACACATTTTTTTGCAGTTAGATTTTCTCTTTTTTTTAGGGAAGAGGTATTATTTATTTTATTTTTATTTTATTTTATTAGTGAATCACCGGGAGACAAAGTTACAGACTTACAGATTTTCATGATTAAGTTTCAGTCATACAATGATCGAGTGCCCATCCCTCCACCAGTGCCCAATTTCTACCACCAATGGTCCCAGCATCCCTCCAACCACCCCCACCCTGTCCCCTTCACCCCATCCTGCCTCTGTGGCAGGGCATTCCCATTTGCTCTTTTTGTGTGTTGTGGTTTGCTATAGAGGTATTAAGTAGGCATCTTGTTCAGTCTACAGTCTATTTTCAGCCTATAACTCCCATCCTTAGTGGGCCTGCCTAGCACCCTTTGTTTGGTGATCCCTTCTCTATCAGAGCTATTTCTTCACCTAGCATGTGAGGTCAGCTTCCAAGCTGTGGAGTTCTCCTCTTGATACTTATCTCTACTATTCTTGGGTGTTAGTCTCCCATTCTGCTACTTTATATTCCACAAATGGGTGCAATCTTTCTATGTCTGTCCCTCTCTTTCTGACTCATTACACTTAACATGATACTTTCCATGTTGATCCACCTATATGCAAATTGCATGACTTCATCTTTTCTAACAGCTGCATAGTATTCCATTGTGTAAATGTACCAAAGTTTCTTCAGCCAGTCATCTGTTCTTGGGCACTTGGGTTTTTTCCAGATTCTGGCTATTGTGAACAGTGCTGCAATGAACATATAGGTGCAGATGTAACTTTTACTATACTTTTTTTTGCATCTCCAGGATATATTCCCAGAACGGGTATTGGTGGGTCAAATGGGAGCTCAATTTCTAATTTTTTGAGAAGCGTCCATACTGTTTTCCAAAAGGGCTGAACGAGTTGGCATTCCCACCAGCAGTGAAGGAGAAAAACCTTTCTTGGTTTTTTTTTTCAAACCTTTCTCCCCACATCCGTGCCAACACCGGTCACTTTTGTTCATTTGGATGTGGGCCAGTCTCTGTGATGTGGGATGGTATCTCATCGTTGTTTTGATCTGCATCTCCCTGATGATTATTGTTGAGGAGCATTTTTTCATGTGTCTTTTAGTCATTTGGATTTCTTCCTTGAGAAAGTTTCTGTTCATTTCATCGACCCATTTTCTGATGGGTTGGATGTTTTCTTCTGGTGGAGTTTAACCAGTGCCTTGTAAATCCTTGATATCAACCCCTTATCTGATGGGAATTGGGTGAATATCCTTTCCCATTCTGTATACTGTCTTTGTATTTTGGTCTCTCTATCTTTTGAGGTAGAGAAGATTCTCAGTTTAAGATAGTCCCATTTGTTTATCTCTGTTTCCAGTTGCCTGGTCATTGGCGAGTCCTCTTTGAAGTATCTGTAGCTTCAATGTTATGGATTGGAAGAATTAACATTGTCAAAATGGCAATACTTCTAAAGCATTTTACAGATTCAATGCGATCCCTGTAAAGATACCCATGGCATTCTTCAAGGAAGTGGAATAAATACTCCTAAAATTCCTATGGAACAACAAACACCTAAGAATAGCTAAAGCAGGGGCTGGAGCAATAGCACAGCGAGTAGGGCATTTGGCTTGCACGCGACGACCTTGGTTCGATTCCCAGCATCCCATATGGCACCCTGAGCACCGCCAGGGGTAATTCCTGACTGCAGAACCAGGAATAACCCCTGTTCCTTGCCGGGTGTAACCCAAAAAGTAAAAAAAAAGAATAGCTAAACCAATTTGGGGGATAAAGAAGATGGGAGGCATCACCTTCCCCAACCTCAAATTCTACTACAAAGCAGTAATAATTAAAACTGCATGGTACTGGAACAAAGGCAGAGCAGTAGACCAATGGAACAGGTTAGAATACCCTTACACAAAACCTCAAATATATGATTGTCTAATCTTTGATTAGGGAGCAATAAATGTAAAGTGGAGCAAAGAAAGCCTCTTTAACAAATGGTGCTGGCAACACTGGACAGCTACATGCAAAAAAATGGGCTCAGACTTATACCTAACACCATGCACAAAAGTCAGACCGAAATGGATTAAAGACCTCAACATTAGACCAGAATCCATAAGGTACATTGAAGATAAGGTCGACAAAACCTTCCCTTTTATTTCTTTAGTCACACACCCAGCAGTGCTCAGGGGTCACTCCTAGCAGTGCTCAGGGGACCATATGTGATGCCAGAGTTCAAATTATGGTCAGCTGTGTGCAAGTTAAGTGTACTGTACTATGTCTCTGGCCCTGATTTTCTTTTTGAGTGTGTAGGGTTGAATTTTCAAAAAATGTATAGCAAATGAACTGGATGTAGATGTTTGAGTTCTTGAAGTCCTGGGAGCAAGAAAGGGAGGGGGCAGATAATGCACTGGTGTGGACCAGCTCAAAGCAACTTAAGCTTAAAAGTTAATGTGGCAATCTAGGCTATACGAAGAGATAGAACACAGAAATTATGCTTGTTTCTGCCTCAAAGCACCTAATGTTACAGCTGCATTCCACAGTTTCATTCTAAAGTGGGTCACTCGTGCTCATATTAAGTTAAAACACAAAATGTAAAGAGATAAAGGCTGTTCCTAGCAGGATTTGGGGCAGAATATTTGTCCGTTCAGTAGACAAAGCCACTTGCTACTCAAAGAACAGTGCATCTCCAGCATCACCTGGGAGTTTGTTAGAAATATGGAATCTTGAGACCCACCTTTGACCAAAATCTGCTGAATCAAATTCTGGTTGTTAGGAAGGAACCAAGAAGATTTTATGTATATTGCACTATGCAAAGTCCTGGTTTCTAGGATATTTAAGTTACTTCTGAACTTTAGAAGAGATTAAGATTCATACCTGGCTATATGAAAAAAATTAACATCTTATTTAGCCTTTTTAGACGGAGGATAAATTTCATTAAATGAATAACCCAACCACAAGCCTCTGTTCAAACACTTATTTTTCTTTATTTGTGTTGAATTGGACTGGAGCAATAGCATAGCAAGTAGAGCGTTTGCCTTGTATGCTACCGACCTGGATTTGAGTCCTCCGTCACTCTTGGAGAGCCTGCAAGCTACCAAGAGTATCCCACCACATGACAGAGCCTGCCAAGCTACCCGTGGCATACTCGATGTGCCAAAAAAAGTAAGAAGTCTCACAATGGAGACATTACTGGTGCCTGCTTGAGCAAATCGATAAATAATGGGACGACAATGCAAAAGACAGAATCACCAGGAGATAGACCATTACAAAATTGTTCATGATTCAATTTCATTCATATTGTTCCAAAATCCATCGCTTCACCAGTATAATTTTCCAGCACCAGTGTCCCCAGTTTCCTTCCCATCCCTTCAAGCCACCCCCCTACCCCAGCCTGCCTCAATGGCAGGTATAGAGGATGAAATTTTTAATTAAGGTACAGTTGGCATAACATACTATCGGTTTCAAGTCTGCAATATAGTTGATATTTGCATATATTTGTACATTGCCACAATAAATCTAGGTTAAATTTGATTGCTATAAACATTTACTGTTTTTCTATGATAACTGTAGCGATATACTTCCTTAGAGCCCTACAGATAGCTCAAAGGACTGCGGACATTCAATATATACATGCAGTACATATAATGTATACATATTATATATAATGTATAATATATACATTATATATTGTATACAATATATTTAATATTATATACAATGTATACTATATACTATATATTATATACTATATATTATATAAACTATATAATATAGTATATATTATAACTATATAATGTATACTATATAATATACTATATAATATGCTATATAATATATAGTATATAATATAGTATACATTATATAGTTATAATAGATATAGTATATATTATATTATAATATATAGTATATATTATATTATAATATATACTATATAGTATATAGTATATATTATAACCTATATAATATATACTATAATATATACTATTATATAGTATATATTACTATTATATAGTATATATTATAGTATATATTATATAGGTTATAATATATACTATATATAATACAGTATAATATAGTATATATTATATAGGTTATAATATATACTATATATAATACAGTATATATTATATAGCATATAGTATATTGTATATGTAATATTATACATTATACATACAATATATAATGTATATATATAATACAATATAATATATAATATTATATATACAACATATACCATATACTATATAATATAGTATATACTATATTATATATAATATATACTATATTACACATATGTATATATAATATATAGTATATACTATATTATATAATATTATATATTATATATACAGTATATAATGTATATATGTATAGTAGCATACAGTATATACATGCAGTATATACATGCAGCATATATCTTATTCTATACATGCAGTATATACATGCATGCACGAGGTATAGGTTTTATCCCTGGTACCACACAGTCTCCCAAGCACCCCAAGAAGACCACTGAGCACTCAGATGGGTATTGCCCCTGGGCACTCCTAGATATGGTCCAAAAATCAAACAAACAAAAGAAATATTCCCTTAGTAACTTTACAATATTCAGCATTGTTTTATTAACTATAGTTGCCAAGCACTAGAAATGGGAGTAAGCTTGCCAGTATAATAATTACATTCTCTTGACTTATAACTAAGATTTGTACCTTTGACCCATTATCCATTTCACCTGACAACCACCAATCTGTTCTCTACATCTATGAGCTTGGTTTTATTGCTGTTGTTATTGATTCTCCATATAATTGATATGATTCAGAATTTATCTTTCTCTGGCTTGTTTTACTTAGCACAATGTTGCAAATAGGAGGATTTCATGTTTATAGCTGATTGATCACTGTATTACTGTATGGCTCTACTGCCAGGCTGTAGAGCCTGGCAAGCATAGCTGACTGATAGCCTGAATAAATATTGATTTTATATATGTATACATATATGTTAAATATATGTTAAATATATATTCCAGAATGTCTCTCTATATAATTATATATACCACTATTTTTGTGCATCAGTAGACATGGGTTATTTGCATGCATATCTTAGATTTTATCAATAGCACTACAAAGAACATGAAACTGCATATGTCATTTCAGTTTGTGTTTTTTTCCCATTTTAATTTAATTATTGCCAGAATAGAATTCATAGATCATTTGGTAGTTCTATTTTTTAATTTCTGATGAAAACCATATATTCCCTCATGATTGGACCAATTTCCATGGTCACCAGCAGCATACCAGAGTTTCCCTTTCCCCATATACACTCCAACCTATTTCTGTTTTTTTTTTCAACAAAATGAGGCCCATATTTTATTTTATTTTTTATTAGATCACCGTAAGCTAAACAATTACAAAGCTGTCCATGATTGGGTTTCAGTCATACAATGTTCCAACACTGTCGCTTCACCAGTTGTACATTTCCCACCACCAATGTCCCCCAATTTCCCTACTGCCATCACCCTCATCCTCCACCCCCACCTTCAGCCTGCCTCTATGGCAGGTATTCACTCTGTTTCTCTCTCTCATTATAATTTGAAGTACAGGTACTATAATGTTATCATGTATCTCCCTTTACCTACTTTTAGCACTCAATTGTTGTCCAGAGTGATCATTTCCAACTGTCTTCATCATAGTGATCCCTTCACTGTCCTAACTACCCCCTCTCTCTTTCCCCCATTTGTGACAAGCTTCCAACCATGGGCCAGTCCTCCTTGCCCTCATTTCTATTGTCCATGGGTAATAATAGTCTCATACTCTGTTTTATATATACCACAAATGAGTGAAATCTTTCTATGCCTGTCTCTCTCATTCTTAACTCATTTCACTCAGCATAATACTCCATGTACATACATTTATAAGCAAACTTCATGACTACATTTTTTCCTAACAGCTTCATAGTATTCCATTGTGTAGATGCACCAAAAGCACACAGCAGAAACAGCACCTGCACTTCTGTGTTCATTGTAGCACTATTTACAGTAGCCCATTTCTGGTAATAACCTGAGTGCCCAAGAACAGACAACTGGATGAAGAAACTATATACTTTTATCATTTATGTATTTATTATTTTGGTTTAATCACCATGAGATTTACAGTTACAAAGTCGTTCATGATTGGGTTTCATTAATACAATGTTCCAACACCCATCCCTTCACCAATGTACATTTCCCACCACCAATGTTCCCAGTTTCCCTCCTCCCACCCCACCTGCCTCTATGGCAGGCACTTTAATTCCCACTCCCCTCTTTATCTCTTTGTTTCACCCATCTCCTGTCTTTCATTATGGCCATTCTTTCTAACAGACATGAACTGATACCTCAGTGTGGATTTAATTTGCATTTCCCTGGTGATGGGGGATATTGTACATCTCTTCATGTATTTGCAGACATCTATGTCTTTCAAAAAATTCTATTCAGACCCTTTGCCTATTTTAAAATCAGATTGTTTGAAATCAGATAACAACAACATTGCATGAGTTATTCATGTATTTTATATATTAATGCTTTATTAGATGTGATTTGTAACTGTCTTCTCCCATTACTTTGGATGGTTTGATTTTTGTTGCTTTCACATAAATTTCTTCTGTCCTGTGGAAGCTATTTAGTTTGAAGTAGTCCCAATTGTTAATTTTTGCTTCTGTTTCCCTTACCTTTGAAGTTGAGTCCCCAAACACATCTCTACGACCAATACTGAGGAGCATATAACCAATATTGTCTTCTGTATTTTTATGGTTTTAAGGTATTAATGCAAATCTTTAATACATTTTGAACTAATTTTTGTGTATGCTACAAGGTAGAGGTTTAATTCCACTCATTTGCATGTAGCATGTCATCACTATATCACTGTCATCTCATTGCTTATTGATTTGCTTGAGCAGGCACCAGTAACGTCTCCATTGTGAGACTTGTTGTTACTGTTTTTGCCATATCAAATATGCCACGGGTAGCTTGCCAGGCTCTGCCATGCGGGTGAGATACTCTCAGTAGCTTGCCGGGCTCTCTGAGAGGGGCAGAAGAATCAAACCCAGGTCGGCTGCATGCAAGATAAATGCCCTACCCGCTGTGCTATAGCTCCAGCCCGCGGCATGTCATGTTGACTGAAAAAAAGTCTTTTCAGCCAAAATAAGACAACTGCTATTGACTGGGCTCTGGTGGACTGCCATGGCATTTCTCAATTCATGGACCACAGGTGAAATTACATGAGTGGGTGGGGGATCACAGGATGAGACAGGGAGCAACTTGTAGGATGGGTAGGGCGGCGGAATTACAGGAAAGAAACAAGTTCAGAAGGGGACACAGGATGGAAAAAATTCCTCAGTGGAAGTCTATGTTTGCGGGATTCCCTAAGAAGCAGGACAGGCAATATGTAAATTTACATTGTGGAAGTCATTCCATGGAAACTCCTTAGAGTTTAAGAAGGCTGAGCGGAGAAAGGGAGGAAGCCATAGAAGGTGTGTTAGTAAATATTGCACGATACTTAATCACGGTCTCACTAGGGACCACTCTAGCCTTCCCATTATTAGCTGCTTTTTGGAGAACTAAGTCTTTTGGGTACATTGATCTGCCCACTAATGAGACTGAGCTAACTCCAAACCCCCATTCCAGCTGAGACTTGCATGTGTCTTTTGTAAGTAGCCTTTGGCATTGCAGGTAAAATACCAAGAGAGTCAGTTAAACTCTAGGCACTGAGAACACAAAGCCTTTCATTTTTTACCCAAAACAATCTAGATCACCGTGATGAAGCTCTTTAAATGCCTCTCCTCTTCTAAAATTATACTTAATGTGCCAATCGTGTTTCCCAACAGCAAATGCTACATGTACTAGAGATGGCAGCCAGATTTAACCTGGTGCAAAATCTATTCACATGCCTACACTCCATTTAGGAAATTTGATACTTATTAAGTAGCCTGCTCACATCTTGTGAGTTTACTGCAAATTTCCATTGCATGGCATTACTTGAGAGGCACATTCAGTGTATGCAGAAAGTTATTGTTCTACACCATGGTCCACTGCTTAAGGCAATCTGTCAGCAGCCATAAGCATGGTTTTCTCCCTCACTGAGTGTCTCAGATGAGATACTTTCCCAATGCTACTGTTATTGTCCCTGTAAGTTCATTTTCTATCAGAGTTAGAACGTTGGGGAAAATAGGTTCTAGCTTTTTCCCAGAAATGAATCTCAGTGGTAATATTAACACATTCAACACAAATCAAAACACTCTATTTTTATTGTTGTAAATAGGGGCCATTTGCAACGTCTGTAAACTTATTTTCTCTGAAGTTTGAAGTTGCTATTTGGAAACCATAGACATTTTAATAATAGGTTTACTAATATTTCAGTTGCTAAAAGTATGAATATTATTTCAGCATTGTTCTACGAAGGGAGAGGAGTGAATTGCCTTGACAGGCACTCTATTCTTTGCTTATTTGTGAATTTATGAAAGGCTGAACTCTGGTGATGATTTTTGCTGATTTGTGAGCATTTCTAAACAAATGATGACAGTATGACATATGAAAATTAAACCTCCCACTGTTCACTTTTCTGACTGAATTTCCTAAGAACAAGGACATTTTATTCCAGTACTGTAAATGCAGTTATCAACTTCACATAAGAAGCTGGTGTCATAAAAAATGAAATCATTCAAGGTCACAAAGTTTGTATCTGTAAAAGGAATAAAAATGGAACTTTATAAGCTTGAAGTCATAAATTTCAATGAGTTAATATTTATGAAGAACTGATAAAGTAAGATCTAATAAAACTTTTTTTGGTTTTGGGGTAACATCCGGTGATGCTCAAGGCATCACCTAGCTCTCAGCTCAGGGGTCATTCCTGGCAAGCTCATGGGACCATATAGAGTGCCAGGAGTGGATCCTGGTTTGGCTGCATGCAAGGCAAGCAACTTACAGGCTGTACTATCAATCTCACCAGCAAATCTAATAATATTTTAAAGAAAATAATTACCTAAACCATCTTTGTTTTCTTATTATACTTTCCATTTATATCTAATGTTAAAAGTAGCTGTGAAAATTTTCACCAAGATGTATAAACTAAAGAAGATTTACTTTGGGGCCAGGACAATAGTACAGCCAGTAGGATGCTTACCTTGCACGCAGCCAACCCGGGTTCCACAGTGTCCCATATAGTTTCCCAAGCCTGCCCTGAATGCAGAGTCAATAGTAACCCCTGAGCACTGCCAGGTATAACCCCTCACCAAAAGCTGAATTTTTACTTTTATGTAAGTCGTCTGCCTTGTGACATCATCAGACACCTCCTTGGTTACAACTAGTCTTTATGTATTAGACGGTGCATTAAGATTGAACTGTAAATACTACCTTCTTCACAGTAGTTGGTTTTGGGACTAGAGTTGTCTACATCTAATTAATATTGCCTGCCTTAAAATACAGACATAGGGCCAGAGAGTAAGTACAGATGATAAACTTTATAACTTGCATTTAGCAGACCCCGGATTGATATCTGGTACCACAGCTCACTCGAGCATTGCTAGGTACATCCCTGGAAGCTCCTGAGAACTACCAGGATGGCACAAATAATTCCTGACATTGAAAATTCCAAGTGCCACTACAGCCCCAGGCCCTACCACTTAACCACTGGCAAGACCCCTTGAGCCACTTGGAAGTGCTTCACCAAATGCACCTAGGTGCTTTGCCAAAAGAACACTATAATATGACTTTGAGTTAGTTTCATTCAAACATTATTTGGCTCGGATAGGTCAGGAATTCCCTCTGTCAATTTGTATAGATCTCAAGGAACTTCAAAACTTATTCATAAGATGAACTAATAGATTCATAGATATCCTCATTTAGCTCTAATATTTGAAAAAAACCTTTTAACTGTAATGTTCTGGTTTTAATTTTTTTACCTATAGGTTTTCTAATTTGTTTTTGATTTCTCTATTTAAAGTTTCTGTAAACACACACACCACATACTGTATGGTTTAAATAGCAGAAATTAATTTTCTCACAATGCTGCGTCTCAGTTTTCTGAGGTAGGAGTCCTGGAAAAGTAAGTTGAAATTTGAAATCTCATCCTCTCTTGTCAGCTTACCATCTCACAGCTTGTTTAGATGGCTATTCTTCCTGCACAGACTAAAAGAGAAAGCTCTGTGAGATCTCCATTTGCAAATGTATTGAGTATTTCATACAATCCCCTCCTCATGAACTCACAAAACCTTAAATACCTCTCCAAAGCCCCATATCTAAATACCATTATGTTGTGGGTTAGGACTTCAAGATATAAAAAGAGGGCAGGGCTGGTGTGCATACACTTCCCAAAAGATTCTTAGACCATTTTTCCTAGACCCTTTATTATTCTCCCCTCCCTTTTTGCTTAGCTTCAATTAATCATTCAGTGGGGTTGGTGATACCCAGTTTATGATGAGCACTCTGAGCATTGAGCTTCTATATTCTGAAGATCCAGAAGTATACCAGAAGCATATTGTTAGGGATTGGTTATGTGTATTTAAGGAATACTTGTTGTTGCATAGAGCACAGCTGATATTTAGAATTTTTTGCAACTCTCCTACTGGAGCTTGCCTATTGGAGTCCCCACTGGATACCTATACCAGTCATATCTAAGTCATATGACCCATGTTAATGAAAATTCTTTCTCACACTAGACTTTCTAAAAAAGCACTCTCAAAATGGGTGACAAAGAAATAGATATGAACCCTCAGGTGGATAACATTGATGCCCCTAAATGCAATATATACACTGAAGCAATAAACAAGATAAGATATTTTCTCCTTAATAGCTAGAATACACAGAATGAAGGATGAGCTTCGATAGTCATCACTCTTACTGACCCACTTGTGGAACCTTTACTTCTGCCAGATTAGAAGTAATAGTTCCCAGAGGGAGAATAATCTGACAGAACATAAAATATTCTTCTGACTTGGTACATGCGGCTTCCTATATCAGTAGGAAAGCAAGCAAAGAGTTACTGAGTTGGATGGAGGATGGGTAGAAGGTACTTTGATCACTATGAAGAGCATGTATGCTGTTCCACAATAAAGGAACAAAGAAATTTATCTTACTTGTTTTCACTGAGTCATCTCTTGATGCTCCCATTCCAGGAGATTTGTATAAGTGTGAAGTTTCAGAACACAAGCTTTACAATGAAAGGGCATAGATCCCTTGTAAATGATATTCTGGTTCATGCTTCTTAGACAAGCAACCCCATGAGACTAGATGCTGAGAGATGATGCAAAATTAGAGTTCTGGTAAAAGATGAGATGGTTGGTATTTATTAGAACATGAAGACAAGGTGTCTTGTCTTCAAGATATCTAGGCGATATCTTATAGATTACTTCTCCCTCTGGGAGAAACTGGCAAACTACCAAGAGTTTCGTGCCCACATGGGAGAGCCTTGCAAACTCCACATGGTGTATTCATATGCCAAAGCCAGTAACAAACTGGGTCTCATTCCCCTGACCCTGAAAGAGCCTCCAATGTGGCATTGTTGGGAAGGACGAGTAGAGAGAGGCTTCGAAAATCTCAGGGCTAGGACGAATGGAGATATTACTGAGACCGCTAGAGAAATTCGACGATCAACGGGATGATGATGATGATGATGATGATGATGATGATGATGATGATGATGATTATGATGATGATGAAGACAAGGTAGAGAAGTATTTTTTTAAATGTATTTTTGGAAGATTGTCAGTGGCAAAATTGTACTTGCACTTTCTATGTCAGAGTGGAAGTAGTCTGGATGGGCACGATGAGTTAGCCTAGGTGATACACTTCCCCAGGATCTATCGGAATTCTGAGACCCTACAACTAACACCTGAATACATTCTCACCTGATTACTAATGGTCAGCACCTGTATCTTTCATGGACACATCCGAAACACTCAGTGTCCTGATCTCTCAGGGTGATACTACCTTTCAGCACGACAGAACAGGATACATCAAAGCTCTGATATCCTAGAAATGCAACCCAGATTTCCTCTTCCTTTTTTTTTTAAGATTTACAAGAGGTTTTATTTAATTTTTTTTTAATTGAATCACCATGTGGAAAGTTACAAAGCTTTCAGGCTTAAGTCTCAGTTACATAACGCTAGAAAACCCATCCCTTCACCAGTGCATATATTCCACCATCAAGAACCACAGTAAACCTCCCCCCCCGCCCCCCCGCCCCCAGCCCCCCACCCCACCTGCGTAGCTGATAAATTTCACTTTCCTTCCTCTTTACTTTGATTACATACAAACAAAAAACTCACTATTATTGTTTGGAGCTCCCCCCCCCCAGTCGGACCTGCTGGAAAGGAAGCATTTGATAATTTGTTTTCCATTGCTGAGAATGAAGAGATATGAGGTCGTGGCCACAGTAGCGGCCGCGAGGTTCTAGATTTCTGTGTTTTAGTATTTTAGTGACTAATCTTCCTTGTTTTGTGTCATGATTGGCCTCTTGAATGGCGGTGGTAGGGAGAAGGGAGGGGGAGTAGCTTTCCCTGCAGATGCGCGGAGAACTCAGTAACAACACAAAAGTGCGAGGATTTAATATTATATGTAGTAAACTTGAGCCAGTTTGACAGTAAGCCACAAGATTGTGTTCGATAAGTTCTATTTACTTTGTGTTGCTTCGGAGGCCAAACCCAGAAGTACTCAGGACTTAGTCTTAGCTCTGCAGTCAGAGATCACTCCTAGCAGTATTCGGGGATGATATGTGGTCCTGGGGATTGAATCTGAGTTGACCTCATGTAAGGCAAGTGTCTTTCTCTCTGGTCTTCTTCCCGCTCATGTTCTTTTCCTATATATTCTAAGATTTAGAGGTGTCATTTTGACTCCCAGGGCATGGATGGACCATGTGATCTATTTTCTTAAGAAACCTGTGGTTACATTGATAACACAGCATATTACACATATTTCCCCTTTTTGGTATTTGTTTTTCTTGCCTTAAAATCTCAAAGAGAAATGAAACAATGTGAGATGCCTGATGCAGAAGGAAAGAGAAACGTACCACATCACAAAGGGTGAAAATGACTCTCCAGAATTAAGCATTAAGCTCTCCTGGATATTTTTCTAGACAGCAGAAGAGTCATAAATTCAAAATGTGAAATTAATTCTTATTAACAGAAAAAAAGAGAAAAAAACAGTTATAAACTACCAAGAGAAAAATCTGTCAGGAGTCTGCTGACTTACCTTTGTAGATTTTTTAAAAATTCTATACTAGGGGTCAGAGCTATAGTTCAGCAAGTAGGGCATTTGTCTTGCATATGACTAACCCAGGTTCTATCCCTGGCACACCATATGGTCCTCCCAGCCAGCCAGGAGTGATTCCTGAGTTCAGAGATAGGAGTGATCTCTGAACACTCCTCCCCCCAAAATTCCATACTAATGTTTATATTAAGATTAACACTGTTGTAATTTTTTTAAAAAAGGAGTATGGTGAACAATAAGCAGAATATAAAAGAACTAAAATATATACTAGTGTTACACAGTGATCTTGTGGTCCTGCTTCCTTACGATTTTTTCCCTGCACTAGTTTGTGTAAATCCTGATTTAAGGCAAACAGTACACAAATTAATTAATTTACAAAGTTTCCTTTTTAAGAGCTAAATCAAATTGAAAAATTATATGTTGCCAGAGTGCAAGTTTAAATGCCTGTACCTGCTATATCAGTGCTTCTCAAACTTTACTGCAGATTCAAATTATGGGCTTATGAAAACAAGGATTACTGGGCCCTACATCTAGTTTCTATTTAGTAGTTCTGAGGTGGTACTGAGAGACTATAATACTAAAAAATATGTATGAGATACTAATATCGCCAAACAGAACCAAATGGAAGGAATAGTATTACATGTATCCTCTTAAGATCTACAAATGCAAGCTAAAAAGTAAAAAATTCTCTTAATATAGGTACAAATTTGAAGTTTAGAATCAATACTTTCCTGAAAAAAATATTGCATTGAGTACTAAATAATTTCCCCCTTAATTTCTTGAAATATTTGAAATTAAAACTTTTCAACTGATAATTTGAAATTTGCACTCATGTGTACATAGTTCTGTATGTGAAAGGTCTAATCTATTGCATTTTTCCTAATAAGCAACTGAGAAAAATTTAACTACTTGATTGAGTATAATTGATATACTATATAAGAATATAATAGATATATAAAAACTGCACATACTGATGTGTATAATTTGATAACTTTGGCTGCATGCACACTACAGTAAAACAATCAGATTTGAAATAATACATGTCTCTTAACCTTTTTCTGTTCCAATGAAGGGAGAAAATGTTGAAGCATGTATTTTTCAACTTTGTTTCCTTAAGTCAAGTCTGATGCCCTCAAGCACTTCCCTGAATGTCTGTTGCAAGAAATCAAAGAAACATTGAAAACATGCTGTTTGGAATTACTGAATCAAAGGAATAGCAGCTGTATCATAGGGTTCAGTTTGCTACATAGATTATCAGACAAATACCATTTTTTTTCCATGATTCAAAAAGACTTGGGTCAAAATATACTAGATCAACTCGCTGCACCATGGAGCTTTTAAAAACCCCATAATCGTCATCTCATCCCAGATTAATTAAATCAGGCTCAGGATAAAACACAGGCAATCATGGTTTAAAAGGTTACCCAAGTAATTCCTTTGAGCAGAAAGATTGCGAATCTGTTATCTAAAAAGAAAACAGGTTATTGTTCTCACAGTAAGTAGTCTGTTCCCACTAGCAGCAGAATGACATTTGCAAGAAACAAGGCAATCTTTGGATTTCTTAAAAAGAAAAATTTGGAAGTCTAAATATTTTAATTAAAAAAGTAAATATGTTGAGATAGTTAAAAATATATTTTCGTTTTCGTAATGACCCACAGGAAGTAGTAAGATGTGCTTGAGAGATGGTGACTGGAAGATAGCAAGTCTATATGTGAAGTCTTGTGGGATTTCATAAAAATTGGGAAATAAGGAATGAAAGAGAGATAGCTCCTGGTCAAGAAGATATCAGTGGAGCTTTAGGAGAATATTTCAGCCCTTGAATAAATGAACTGATATATATTTATATATATGCATGTATGTTACAAAGTCCTATTATCCTCCTATGGGAAAAAGTATTAGGGAAATTATAGGTTAATTGTATATTCAGATAATTTAGTAATTGGTTGGTTCATTATAGCTAAAATGTCACTTACAAGAGATTTGGCATGACTGTAGTGGAATTCCACCATGGGACCATTTCCATAGGCCACTGTCTTCAGTACTTGTTTTTTGTTTTTTTACGTAGGTGGGATGGGAGTGAGGATTGCTATTTGTCTGGCCATGATCAGAGCTTATACCTGGCTCAATGCTCACTGGGGATGGAACTAGGGTCAGCCAAGCACATGGCAAGCCACTGAACTCCTGTACTATCTCTTCAGGTCCTACATTTTCATTTATATAAAAGCTTGTAACTCTCTCATGGTGATTCAATAAAATGTTTTAAAATTTTTAATTTCTTGAGTTTTTATTATTATATTTTAATTATTATATATATATATATATATTTTACTATCATGAAAAGACCTTTATTCTTAAATCCCTGTATCACTGTCATTCCATTGCTCATCGATTTGCTCTAGTGGGTAACATCTCCATTGTGAGACTTGTTACTGTTTTTTTTTAATTAATAGTTTATTTTTAATTGGTGAGTCAACGTGAGGGTACAGTTACAGATTTATACATTTTTGTGCTCATGTTTCTCCCTTACAAAGTTTGATAACCCATCCCTTCACCAGTGCCCATTCTCCACCACCAGTAAACCCAACATCCCTCCCCCCCTCCCGAGTCCCGTCTCCCCCCACCCCACACTGCCACTATGGCAGGGTATTCCCTTTTGTTCTCTCTCTCTGATTAGGTGTTGTGGTTTGCAATAAAGGTGTTGAGTGGCCATTGTGTTCAGTCTCTAGTCTATATTTGGCCCGCATCATCTTTCCCCCACATGACCAACAACCACATTTTACTTGCTGTTCCCTTCTCTGAGTTGCCCAGAATGAGAGAACAGCCTCCAAGCCATGGTGATAACCTCCTGGTACTTATTTCTACTATTCTTGGGTGTTCGTCTTATAGTCTATTATTCTATATTCCGCAGATGAGTGCAATGTTTCTATGTCTGTCTCTCTCTTTCTGACTCATTTCACTTAGCATGATACTTTCCATGTTGATCCACTTATATGCAAACGTCATGACCTCATTTTTTCTAACAGCTGCATAGTATTCCATTGTATAGATGTACCAGAGTTTCTTCAACCAGTCATCTGTTAATTATTATATTTTAATCGGCCACCCTCCAGAACTCACAACTGCTTCTCCCAGAAGGGAGCATAAAATGAGGCCCCCATAACCATGCCACTGTACTCCGCACCAGGTGTGTCCCATTGCAGGGCAGGTGAGAGCCCTCCCCACCCCAAGGGTCCAACCCTGAAAGCCAGCCTCCACTATCCCACCACTGCGCCACACTCCAGGCTGCTTTCCACATGCTCAGGCTGAGCCTCACGCATGAGTGAAGTCCCACGGAACCCAGGTAATGCAGAACATTGTGATCTTGGTCTCTGGTCTCAATGGGACCTGGGAGCAGAGATCCTCTGCCTGCTTCCCCCAATTTCCCGCAACACAAGGGTCATACCCATAAGGTACCTCCTGCCAGCATCAGACAATCTCCTCATCAGCCACCCTCCAGAACTCACAGCTGCTTCTCCTGGAAGGGAGCATAAAATGAGACCTCCATAACCATGTCACTGGACGCCGCACCAAGGATGCCTCATTGTGGGGTGGACGAGAGCTTTCCCCACCCCAAGGGACTCAGTCCCAGCAGCTGACCTCCACTACCCCACTGCTACCATGCTCCAGGCTGCTTTCCAATGCTCTGGACAAGCCTTACGCATAAGCGAACATATTCCTGGACACATCATCATAAAGGGAAATATATATATGTACATATATATATACCTCATATATATATATATACCTCATATATAGGTATATACATATATATATATACCTCTCAGAGAGCCCGACAAGCTACCTAGAGTATCCCGCCCACACAGAAGAGCCTGGCAAGATCCCGTGGCATATTTCATATGCCAAATACAGTAACAATAACAGATCTCATTCCCCTGATCCTGAAAAGAGCCTCCAATTGTTGGGAAAAACAAGTAAGGAGAGGCTGCTGAAATCTCAGTGCTGGGACAAATGGAAAAATTACTGGCGCCCGCTCAAGTAAATTGATGAACAGGATGACAGTGATACAGTGATACAGTGATATTTTAGATGATATAGTTACAATATTATTAATGTTAATGGTTTTGATGTACATAGTCATTGAACCTCACCACCATCTAAGTACCTAAGACCCCTCATCACTGTCATTATGTTAATTCTAGTCCATCTCTTCATTCCCCTTCACCTCTCACCCTCCTATTTCATAAACAGTTTCACAAACTAAGACCAAGAATCCTTATCATCACTCAATACTAAGTATTTGCTTTTCCCCCCTCTGTACACCACAGATGAATGAGATCATCCAGTATTTGACTGACTTATTTTGCTTGACACGATTTTCTCCAGTTCCATATAAGGTGCAGCAAATTGCATGATTCCTTCTTACATCTGTGTAGTGTTTTATTATAGATATGTATCCAAATTTCTTTACCCATCCATCTGTCATTGGGTGTTTAGATTGTTTCCATGTCTGGATTATTGTACTAAGAACTGCAAGAACATAGGTATGCATATTTCTTCTTGAATTAAAGTTTTTTTTGTTAGGGTAGATGTCAAGAAGAGCAATTTCTGGGTCATATGGATGCTATCTTCTTACTTTGTTGAGAAATATTTATACTATTTACCATAGAGATTGAATCAGAGACAACATTTGTACCAAAAGGGAATGAGGATTACTTTTTCCCCACAACTCTGATAATGTTGGTTGTTTCCAGTCTTTTTTTATATAGGCCATTTTCAGTGCTGTAAGATTTATCTCATTGACATTTTGGTTTGCACTTCCCTAAAATAAGTTACAAAGAACACTTTTTCATATGCTTACTAGCTATCCCTATGTCCACATCAGAGTAATGTTTGTTCATCTCCTCTCCTCATTATAATGGGATTTTAGGTTTTTAATAATTGTTGAATCGGATTCCCTGGTCCGCACCAGTTTTAAGTCGGCTGCTAGGCACCGGCTGAGGTGAGGCACCATGCAGAAGCGCGGCCCTGGGTTCTACAAGGAAGTGATAATTGATGTAAAGAGAGGGGTGCGGCAAGGGGATACCATTTCACCGAAACTCTTCAGTGCCGCCCTTGAGAACACCATGCGACGACTGGAATGGGAAGGAATGGGAGTGAAGATAGACGGTCGGCAATTACACCACCTCTGCTTCACTGATGACATTGTTCTCATAATGCCAAACAGTAGCCAAGCGGCACAAATGCTGGCCAACTTTGACTGCGAGTGTTGGGAAGGTCGGATTGCAGCTGAATCTCAACAAGGCGATGTTCATGAAAAACGAACTGGTCCCTGAAGCTCCATTTGCTCTCAATGGAACAAACATCTCCAAATGCAGCAGCTATGTGTACCTGGGTCGAGAAATCAACATGAGGAATGACTTGGTGCCAGAACTGCACAGGAGGAAGAGAGCAGCGTGGAATGCATTCAAGAGAATCGAAGAGGTGGTTAAGAGAACAAAGAACCTCCGACTCCGGGCACATCATTTCGATTCCACCATTCTCCCTGCACTGACATATGCCTCAGAGACCTGGGCCTTACGCAAACAGGATGAGAATGCTATTAGGGTATACCAGAGAGGAATCAAAAGGGCTATGCTGGGAATATCATGTCTCACTCAGGTGAAAGAAGGAATCCGGAGTTCTGACCTCCATCGATAGTCAAAAATCAGGGATGATGTCTCATTTGCCAAGGCATCGAAAATCAGATGGGCCGGTCATGTAATGCGATTCAGAGATGACCGTTGGACTAGAGCTGTTACAGACTGGATTCCATGGGATGTCAGAAGACCTCGTGGCCGCCTTCCAACTAGATGGTCAGATTTCATCGTCAACTCTCTGAATGAACGATTTGAGGCTCTTTCTGTTCCTGGAGCAAGCAGGTATCATTGGGCTACACTAGCTCGTGACAGGGACAAATGGAGATGTTACTGGCGCCTGCTCGAGCAAATCGAAGATCAACGGGACTAAAAGTGATACAAGTGATAATTGTTGAGCTTTGTGAGTGCTCTATATATTTTGGCTATTAGTCCTTTATTTGCTATGATTTTTTGTTTGTAAGAATTATTTAAGGAATGTCTTTATTTTTTAATTTTTTAATTATTTTAGTTTCTTAAATTGAATCACAATGAGATTACACAGTTGCAAAATTGTTCATGATTGGGTTTCAGTCATTTAATGTTCCAACACCCTTCCCTTCTCCAGTGTACATTTCCCACCACCAGTGTCCCCATTTTTTTCCCTCCTCCCACCCCTGCCTCTATGGCAGTCACTTTCTCTCTCTCTCCCTCTCTCCTTTTGGACATTATAGTTTGCAATAAAAAAACTGAAAGGCCATCAGGTATATCACTTTATCTACTTTCAACACTCAATTCCTGTCCAAAGTGATCATTTCCAACTACTATTGTCATAATTTATCTGTTATATCATGTAAAAAGATTTTCTCCCATTTGGTAGGATGTCTTTTATTTCAGTTGGAGTTTCTTTTCCCATGTAAAAACTATTTCATTTGATGCAGCTTCATTCACTTATCTTTGTTATCTTTGCCAGTGGAGTTAAATAATTTAGATGCTTCAAAGATCTATATCTTGGAGAGTTCTGCTTATGATTTCTCAATGCATTTTTTATACTTTTTTATTTTTATTTTTTTATTTTTTTTAATAAATTTATTTATTTTTAATTAATGAATCACCATGAGGGTACAGTTACAGATTTATACACATCTGTGCTTATGCTTCCCCCATACAAAGTTCGGGAACCCATCCCTTCACCAGTGCCCATATTCCACCACCAGTAAACTCAGCATCCCTCCCATCCTCCCCAATCCCATCTCCCCCCCACCCCACCCTGTCACTGTGGCAGGGCATTCTCTTCTGTTCTCTCCCTCTAATTAGCTATTGTGGTTTGCAATAAAGGTGTTGAGTGGCCACTGTGCTCAGTCTCTAGCCCTCATTCAGCCCGCAACTCCCTTCTCCCACATGGCCTTCGACTACATTATAGTTGGTGATCCCTTCTCTGAGTTGCCCTTTCCCCAGAATGTGAGGCCAGCCTCCTAGCCATGGAGTCAACCTCCTAGTAGTTGTTTCTACAATTCTTGGGTGTTAGTCTCCAACTCTGTTATTCTATATGTCATAGATGAGTGCAATCTTTCTATGTCTGTCTCTCTCTTTCTGACTCATTTCACTTAGCATGAAACTTTTCATGCTGATCCACTTAAATAAAAAATTTGTGACCTCCTTTTTTCTAACAGCTGCATAGTATTCCATTGTATAGATGTACCAAAGTTTCCTCAACCAGTCATCCGTTCTAGGGCATTCGGGTTTTTTCCAGATTCTGGCTATTGTAAACAGTGCTGCGATGAACATACATGTGCAGATGCCATTTCGATTATAATTTTTTGCCTCTCTGGGATATATTCCCAGCAGTGGTATTGCTGGGTCAAATGGGAGCTCAATTTCTAATTTTTTGAGAATCGTCCATATTGTTTTCCAGAAGGGCTGAACCAGTCGGCATTCCCACCAGCAGTGTAGAAGGGTCCCTTTCTCGCCACATCCTCTCCAACAGCGGTTGCTTTTGTTCTTTTGGATGTGCGCTAGTCTCTGTGGTGTGAGGTGGTATCTTGTGGTTGTTTTGATCTGCATCTCTCTGATGATTAGTGATGTAGAGCACTTTTTCATGTGCCTTTTGGCCATTCGTATTTCTTCTTTGGTAAAGTTTCTGTTCATTTCTTCGCCCCATTTTTTGATGGGGTTGGATGTTTTCTTCTTGTAGAGTTCAACCAGTGCTTTATATACCATTGATATCAACCCCTTATCTGATGGGTATTGTGTAAATATCCTTTCCCATTCTGTAGATAGTCTTTGGGTTCTGGTCACTGTATCTTTTGCGGTGCAAAAGCTTTTTAGTTTAATGTAGTCCCATTTGTTGATCTCTGTTTTTACAAGATTGCTTAGTTCTGTGTCACCTTTGAAGATACAATGCATTTTATGGATTCTGTTCTAGAGATCATTGATCCAATTTTAATTAATGTTTGTGTTTGTTGTGAAATGTGGATCCAGTTTCACTTTTTTGCAAGTGGTTTTCCAGTTTTCCCAGAATTATTTGTTAAAAAGGCTTTTCTCACTTACTTCATGCTTCTCCCCACCCCCCACGACCACCTCCACCCAGGGGAAGTTTTCCTTGTTAATAGTTCTTTGTTCTTCAAAGTTGAGTCTCCCTGGGATTACTGTTTTCTCTGCTGAATTTTCTCAATGACACCCCTTGAAGGTTGCTGTGCTCCATTCACTTTTTATGCATCACTTGTATTGGTGCTACAGCAGCTCTCACAAAACTGTTCCTTTTCAGCCATCTTGACCCCAGTCTTTGTTTTTTTTTAAATTTTCATAAAAGTAGTTCACAATAGTTCATTACAGATAATATACAAACAAGAATCCCATCACCCAACACCATCCCACCACAATAAGAGGTAAGTGTATGAGGGTTGTTGTATTTCATTCTGGAGCCATCTAAGCCCGAATATAAGAGAATACAAGCAAGTATGTTAGAAATAAAACAAATGTGTTTTGTTTTGAAAGTAGTGAGGGAGAGTATGAGGTCATGTGGCAGAGCCGCGGATGCTGTCGCACACTCCAAAGATGCTGCGGTGCTCTCTTCTCAGAGCTTTAGTTTTTAGTCTCTGAATCTTGGCCATTGATGAGATTACATGGCACCAGGGGCAGTTTGTGGGTGTGACTGCCAAGCTACTGAAAAACTGGAGAGCTGGGAGGAGGAGGCCCAGTCTCTATCCAAGTGGGCTTGGAGATCTCAGTCACGGGTTCCCCCGTATACCTGGGTTTTCAAGCCGGTCTGCTCTCCAGTGAGATTCATCCTGTCTTGAGTGAGGCTCGTTCCTCCTTGGGTGAGGTCATCTGAACATGTGGAGAGTGGCCTTGAGCATGGCATTGTCCCCACTCTTTGAAAAAAAATAATTTTTTCTGTGTGCACATCATACTATTGTTATACAATAGACTGTATTCAATGAAAGATGGGGAAAAAATTTAACCCTTGCAATTTGAAAAGGTTAAATGCACCTCTGTCTACACAGATCTTTATTTTCAAATGCTACAGAGAAATAGATTATACTTAGGTAAACATTGATTAAGGATAGAATGAACTGTCTCAATAAATAGTACTTTCCTCTGACATTTATTGGCTTATAGATTGGTTAGAGACAAATAGTGGTTCTAAGAAAAATCAATGACTAACAACATGTTTTAGCGGGATGTAGTAATCTTCAGTTCTGAGAAAGCAAAATACTTCAGAAGTTCTTATTTTGAGTAAGTCATTTCCAGCCCTATAATGAATTTAGGCAAGTACAGTGACTTGGTCTTGAAATGTTTTCCCATTGAAAACATTTGAGTGGACAGCATGCATTGTGATGCTGTTCAGTTGACCTTAGATCTCCAGAATTTGACCACAGGTTACCAACTTGAGTTAAGCTCAACCCTGATCTGGGAAATGCAAATCAAAACAATAAGATATCATCTCACACCACAGAGACTGGCACACATTCAAAAGAACAAAATCAACCAGTGCTGGTATGGATGTGGGGGAAAAGGGACGCTCCTTCACTGCTGGTGGGAATGCCAACTGGTCCAGCCTTTCTGGAAAACAATATGGACAGTCCTTCAGAAAGTATAAATTGAGCTTCCATATGACCCCGCAATACAACTTCTGGGAATATATCCTAAGGAAGCAAAAAAACACAGTAGAAATGACATCTGTACCTATATGTTCATTGCAGCACTGCTCACAATAGCCAAAATATAAAAGCAACCCAAATGCCCTATAACAGATGACTGGATAAAGAAATTCTGGTACATCTACACAATGGAATACTATGCAGCTGTTAGGAGAGATGAAGTCATGAAATTTGCTTATAAATGGATAGACATGGAGAGTATCATGATAAGTGAAATGAGTCAGAAAGAGAAGGACAGATATAGAAGGACTGCACTCATTTGTGGAATATAGAATAACATCACATGAGGCTGACACCCAAGGACAGTAAATACAAGGACCAGGAGGATTGCCCCATAGCTGGAAGCCTGCTTCATGAGTGGAGGGGAGAAGGCAGATGGAATAGAGAAGGGATCACTAAGAAAATGATAACTGGAGGAATCAGCCAGGATGGGAGAGGTGTGACGAAAGTAGATAATGGACCAAACATAATGACCTCTTAGCATCTGTATTGCACGCCATAATGCCCCAAAGTAGAGAGAGAGTATGGGGAATATTGTCTTCCATGGAGGTAAGGGGAGAGTGGGAAAAGGGGGAGCATACTGGAGATATTGGTGGTGGGGAATGTGCATTGGTGGAGGGATGGGTGTTTGATCATTGTGTGGCTGTAACCCAAACATGAATGCCTGTAAGTATCTCACACTGATTCAATCACTTGCATCACTTGTATTACTTGTCATCCCATTGATCTTCGATTTGCTCGAGTGGGTGCCAGTAATGTCGCCATTTGTCCCTGTTACGTGCTAGTGCAGCCCAATAATATCTGCGTGCTCCAGGAACAGGAAGAGTCTCAAACCGTTCATTCAGGAATTTGATGAAGAAATCTGACCATCTAGTTGGTGGGTGGTCAAGCGGTCTTTTGACGTCCTGGGAATCCAGTAGTCCAGCAGTCATCTCTGAATCACATTACATGACCAGCCCATCTGATTTTTGATGCCTTGGCAAACAAGACAGCATCCCTGATTCTTGACCATCCACGGAGGTCAGAATTCCAGATGCCTTCTCTCACTTGAGTAAGATGTGATACTCCTAGCACAGCTCTTTCGATCCCTCTTTGGGATACCCAACTAACATTCTCATCCTGTTTGCGTAGGGCCCAGGTCTCTGAGGCATATGTTAGTGCAGGAAGAACAGTGGAATCGAAAAGATGTGCCTGGAGTCAGACGTTCTTTGTCCTCTTAACCATCTCTTCGATTCTCTTGAACTGAACTGTTGGAACTCACAGTTCCAGAAGGCCAAATCTAAACACTGTACATGGGAGTCTTCTGGTAGACAGTCCCAAAATAAAATCGACCACATCATATTCAATCAAAGGTTTTGCCTGACCGATGTCGCTTTTGTCCCAAAATTCCAAACGGGATCAGACCACTGTCTCCACGCAAAATTCTACTTCACAGAGCGGGGAGAAAGGTCTGCAAAATTTAAGTCTAAGAAGGCAACTCCCAGAATGACCACCAACTGGGAGCTCTTTGGCACTATTGCAGCAACGTGGGAAGATGCCATCCTTGACAACATCGACGAGGAATAGATCGAGTGGTTCAGCACCTCCATGACTGTGTGGAGAATGCCGAGAGTGAGAAAGCCACAAACAGACGCCTGTCTTCGGAAACTCTCGAGCTCATTCATCAGCGTGGTTTGGCACGAGCCTCAGGCAACCACAAACTAACGTCTGAGCTCGCAAAGCTGTGCAGAGATGCGATAAAGGAAGACCTGAAAGTGATTAAATAAAATTTAAAAAATAAAATAATAAAAAAATTAAAAAGCTCAACCCTGATCTAAATTCCTGGTTCTTGTCCCTGCAGTCTGATGTGAGCAAGGCAGCTTCCCTTTTTTTTTATCTTCAATCATGGCCCTGGCCAAAACCTCTATTTCTGCTATTAGCATTTCCATAACAAATACTCCTCTGCCTGAGAGTAAGAATCCTTGATCACTTGTTTCTTTATTCAAAAGTCACACCTCAGTGATGCCTCCCATGCTACCCAAAAAATGTAAAACAACATGCTGATATTCTATATCTTTTTTCTCCTAACAATTGTCACTTTCTAATATGTTGTGTCGTTTTTAAACACTATTTGTGTATTCCCACCAACACATAAACACCATATTTTTGGTAAGTTTTCCTCTTCTATATTCCAGTGTTTTGAGAAGTTTAAAGAGTTTACAGTCAATACACATATTTGTGAAAGAAAAGGGAGAAGCAGTAAACTCCTAATGCAATCAGCTGTATTTACTTAGGACATACTTGAGGCCTTGTCTAGTACTAAGTACTTTGCATTCTAATATGTCCTATGTCTTTGCAACATTTTTGCTGCAGGTAACAGGTGAAGATATTTGCATTCAGAGAAATAAAGTTCAAGTTCCTAATTCTGGCCAATGTTGGGTCAAGATAGTGTTCAAGGATCCAGAGCTTCACCATTGCCCAGCTCACTAAGCCAAAGTGTTTCCTATCATACTCTTCTCATAGTTCTCAGCTACTCACAGGAGAAATATGTGTCTCCAATACAGAACAGCCTGTTGTTTATGATAATTTTGCTGGAGGAAGGATTGAAGGCATTTTTTCAGCATGTATTTCATAGATTTTACTTGGTGGTGCATTTCAAGGGGGTCAGGACCTTCAGTTACTATGGTAACAGTACAGCTGCTCCTAAGCTCATTTCTTGTGCAGTGGTGATCCCTTTCTCTATAGTTTCAGCTGGAACAAATCTCATGTCTTATTTTGATGAGCTGTCATCAGTGCTGCTGATTGTATTTAGACCTATGTTATTTTTTTTAAAAGTTGAAAAGGGTAAAATAAAGATGTATAGCTGCCTGACACAAATCATTGTCATTCATTTTCATCACTGCAGCATAATTCATATACTATGAAATTCATCATTTTTACAGGCTTCACACCTGGAAGTGGTCGTAGGATCATGAAATGCCCAGGATTGAACTTGGGGGCTTGTACACAGTAGGCATGTCCTCTGTCCTTTGGATTCTTTCCCAGACTGTGTGATTTATCATTTCAAAGTGTACAATTGAACAATATTTAGAACATCCAAAGTATATCTCAAGGCTTTGCACTCATAACCAATATAAATTTCCAGAATATTTTCACCAACTCCAAAAGTAAACTATGAGCTCTTGAACACTCACTTTTTATCCCCTACTTCTCTCCACTCTTGGTAACCACAAGTCCAGATTTTGTAGCTCCGTTTGTCTTTTCCTTGCATTATATATGCTGTTGTGAGGTTTTGTATCTAGTTTCTTCTACTTAACATCATGTTTTAAAACTTAATATTTTAGAATGTATTAGTAATTCATTCCCTTTAACTGTCTAGTACTTTTCCGTGGGGCTGGAGTGATAGCACAGCGGGTAGGGTGTTGGCCTTGCACACAGCTGACCCGGGTTCGATTCCTCCATCCTTCTCAGAGAGCCGAGCAAGCTACCAAGAGTATCTCGCTGCACAGCAGAGCGTGGCAAGCTCCTTGTGTCGTATTCGATATGCCAAAAACAGTAACAAGTCTCACAATGGAGACCTTACTGGTGCCCCCTTGAACAAATTGACGAACAAAGGGATGACAATGCTACAGTGCAGTGCTACTTTTCCATGACAATAGGCCACAAATTGTTTATCCATTCATCATTTGGTTGTTGGATATTTGGGTTTTGTCATTTATTCTGACATTTGATGTTTGTTCTGACTCTGCAATCTATTAGCACTTTGTCATTGAGAATGTGATTTAAAGTTTAGAAGAAAAAACAAATCTCTCCAACTCTCAACAATACTAATCCGTATGTGGGAAGGTTTTCTTTATTAACTTGACCTTTTTTGTTGTGATATTTGATGGGTGAATGAAATAAAGCATGCAAATAGTCTGGTGCATTGGGTTGGGGATATTTTCTTAGTAACAATTGTACCTTTCTAGGAGGATATGGGCAATCTGGTGGTCATCTTTCTTATTATATTGTTACCTGTTATGCCCTACAAATAAACCCCTTACTGAGCACTCCTAGAGGCTCAATGAATAATTTTTAGTCTTCAGAAGATTTTATGTAACCAATAAGAAAATTAATTTCCACATGACTCTGGCTTGTCCAAATGCCAGCCACTTATTTGATGTTTGCTCTGCATTGTTAGTGCAGAAGACACGGGGTATCTCTGTGTGTCCACTGTTTGTCCAAGCTAACACACCACCTGTCAGCCTCACTTACCCACACCAGACTCAGAATCACCTTTTCCAGAACATTATATACACATGTGTATCAAATGTTTATCACTTGCCTTGCACGCTGCCAACCCGGGTTCGATTCCTCTGTCCTTCTCAGAGAGCCCTTTGTAATCAAAAGTTCTGAGAGCTAACATCTCAGTTTTGTTCCTTATTAGCTATATGAACTTCATGGCACTGTTCCCTCCTCTCTAAATTGTAGCTAATCAGAGCCAGAGCAATAATACAGCAGTAGGGTGTTTGCCTTGTATGCAGCTGACCCAAGTTCAACACCTGGCATCTTATATGGTCCCCTGAGCACCACCAGGAGTAATTCTTAAGGGTAGAGTCAGTAGAAACCCCTGAGCAATGCCAGGTGTTGCCCCAAAACTAAAACTAAAGTAAAATGCAGATGACAATAGATGTACACTCGCAGTTGTTAAAATTAAAAGTTCTCCACAACACAGAAGACAAACTCCTTCACAATACAGATGACAAAGTCTCCAAGGGAGTTTGTGACCTCAGATGAGAATAGAAGGAAAATCTTAATTGTCTTCTTTTGCTAGTAGCTTTGTTCTTCTGTGTGAACAGACTAGCCAGACACTTTCTTTCTTTCTTTTTCTCAACAGAAAAGGATCAGTGTAAATTTGCTTATAAATGGATAAACATGGAGAGTATCATGCTAAGTTAAATGAGTCAGAAAGAGAGGGACAGACATAGAAGGACTGCACTCATTTGTGAAGTGTAGGGTAGAATCACATGAGGCTGACACCCAAGGACTGTAGATACAAGGGCCAGGGGGATTGGCCCATAGCTGAAAGACTGCTTCATGAGTGGAAGGGCAGATGAAATAGAGATGAAATAGAGATGAAATAGAGAAAAAGATGAAATAGAGAAGAAGGGATCACTGAGAATTGATGGCTGGAGGAACCAGTTGGGATGGGAGATGCATGCCAAAAGTAGATAATGGACCAAACATGATGACATTTAAGTGTCTGTGTTGCAAGCCATAATGCCCAAAAATAGAGAGAGAGTATGGGGAATATTGTCTGCCTTAGAGGCAGGAGAGGGTGGGAAAGGGGAGGTATAGCTGGGATATTGGTTGTGGGGAATGTGCACTGGTGGAGGGAAAGGTATTTGATCATTGTGAGATTGTAACCCAAACATGAAAGCTTGTAACTATCTCAAGGTGATTCAATAAAATTTTAAAAATTTAAAAAAAAGAAAAAGAAAAGGATCAGTGTTTTGTTGAGCTCCTTGATTTTTTTTTCTAGTTTCTCTAATTATTTTTTGTGTTACACTATTGATGCCACATACATATCCAAACATAAAATTTGATATATTTCTGTAATAGAGGTTTGGTTTATGCATTATGGAAATGCCTATTCTTTCCTATTTATCCAACCACCTATTGTTGAATATTTAGTACATGATAATTTTAATTTATTAAAAGTTACTATGACAAACAGCCTTGTAGCTAAAGTTTATGCATATTCATTATTATCTAATTAGAAGAAATTGCCATATTTCAGTTTCTTAATTAGATAGTAGTTATATTTTTAAGTCTTTTGATAATACAATTTGGGGGTTGCTGAAATTCCCTTTCAGTGAGTTTATACCAGTGATCAGCAAATATAACGTTTCACCATCTCATTCATCATCCACCAAAAGGGAGCAATAAAGTGTTGCTATTTTTACAGGCAAAAAAATCTAAAACTTATATTATTCTGCCTTACATTACACTTTTTTCTCTTTTCTAAGGGATGTTAGAGACACTGAATGCTGACCTTCTTCTTAGGATACTGTGTTGGCTACTCTTGAAGCTTTGCAGAATAAGTGTGCTGGGAATTGATTAGCTGCCATTATCTAGAGAATGTTCACAGAGCAAAGTAGGGTTTGTGTGAAGCACTTGCTGGCCAACAATTTCAGATCCAGAAAGAAAATGCTTGATCACAGCACAAATCAAGATACATCTACTTCAAGCAAAATTGTGAGTAAATTTTGCCTTCACCTTCTTATACTAAATATCCTACTACCTTATACTTGCTATTCACTGGTAATTTTTTGAGGTCAGCAAAACTTCCTTTTTTTGAAGTGTAATCATAGTAGATGCTTATCGTCTTTCTTACTCATACTGATTCTGTTCTGTATTCTGCCCCATTTTACTGATGTCCTCCCTTGGACCTCATTTGGGGATGGAGAAGTAGTTTTTCATCACTCCCAACGATATTCAGGGGCTACACCTGGTAGTGCAAGGGGGTACCATCTGTGATTCCAAGGATCAAATTGGGTTTAAACACATGCAAAGCAGGTGCCTTAACTCTACTATCTCTGTAGCCCCTTCAATCTTGTTAGCATAATATTTTGGTTTATGATATTAAATATGAAATCATAATACAAACTAACATGCCATTTCAGAAATGTTTTGTTCAGCAAGCATCCATTGAGGTTCTGTTATGTGCCAGTCCCTATCTACCATATGTACCCCTTTTGTACTAAAGATTCATTCTGAGACACCACCTGAAAATAACACTTTAATAACCCAAGGAATATCTGTAGAAAAATAATAGAGGCTAGTAAAAAATAAATAGGGCAGGGAGTGGAATGGGCAAAAGTAGACTTTTTAATATTGTTTCTTAAGCTTCATTAGTTGGCATTTCTCAATTCTCAAATAGATTTTGCAGCATCTGAAAGCATATGTCTTTTTGAACTGAAGGCAAAATGGCTCTGATCAATGACAGAGGAAGAAAATGAAATGATCATTTCTAAAGTCAAAGAAGGTCATGCCATTGCAAAACAATAAAGCAGTCGAAAACATTCAAATGGCATTTGTTTAAACTATCATGTTTGCTTAGTGTACAAAGCAGTGGTTGCCATTCGGGTTATTAATCCTGCTCGCTTGAGATATTAGCTTGAGGAATCATACTGTTACCAATCAAGTATCCATCTTGAAAATGTCTCCCCTGCATTGAAATCGTACCCTATAACACTGCAGGCTAAATTAACTCTGTCGCCATTTGGGTTTTAAAATCTATCACAAGTTAAAGTTTCCTCATGCAAGTTCTGAGTTTATAGTCCCATAATTCCAATCTTCCTGCCTTATCTCTTTGTGCAAGTGTTCGTATGTGAGGTGTGTGTGCGTGTGTGTATGTGAATCTCATCAAATCTTATGTATTTTTTTCACCTTCTAGGAAGACTTTTTCTGACAGATGGACATGACATACTGTATTAAAAACTGTTGTCAATAGTCCATTAGTAGTAAAGAAATAATGTGTGAGGTAAAAAGAAAAAGTTCTAGGGTCCCACCCTTAGGTCTTTCTTTTAGTGATCCTGCAACTGTGGGCTCTGAACTTCATCCTTGCCTCTTGTTTTTCTTTCCTTCTAAAAATTCCCTCAGGTATTATACTGATACCCAAAGACAGTAAAAACAAGAGTCTAGAGGACTGGCCCATGTTTGAAAGCTTGCTACAAGTGGTGGAGGAAGGAGGGCAGTTAGGATAGATACGTGCACTATGACAGTGAGAGCTGGAAATTTTCACTCTGGACAAGAACTAAGTACTGAAAAGAGGTAAAAGGATGAAGATTATAACCTTTCAGGACCTGTATTGCAAACTATAATGCCTAGAAGGAAAGAGATAGATAAAAAAGAGAGAAAGAGGGACGGGGAGAGTGAGGGAGAGAGGGAGGGAGGGAGAGAGGCAGGGAGGGATACACTTTCTCATAGAGAGTTTGGTTTGTAGGTTTCTGACCTAATAAGTTAAGATTATCTCTGTAAGTTTGACTCTCTCCACTTATTAAGACAGCAGTATGTCCTACGATCTCACTTCTCTGATATATCTAGAAATATTTGCTGATTTTTAGTTTGTTCAGCATTGTTTTATTTTTGGGTCACACCCTGTCTTACTCAGGGCTTCCTCCTATTCTGTGCTCATGGATCTCTACTGGTGGTGATCAGGGAACTATTTGTGGTACCAGGGATCAAGTTCAGGTTGGCACTGTGCAAGGCGTGTGCTCTCCCTGTTGTAGTATCTCTCCAGCCCTTGTTCAAGTTGCGACTTCTTAAGACAAAGTGGTGACATCTGAGCTCCTTCTCTCCAGTGTCTCACAATTATAAAAATAGTGTTATAACCCTCCTCTAACGCAAATTAAAACACATTAAAATAAAATGGATTTTCTGGGGGGTTGGGATTAGGCCACACCTGACTGTGCTCATGGATTACTCCTAGGCCTGTACTCAGGGATCACTGGTGGTGATTCTCTGGGGACCATGAGAGGCGTCAAGGATCAAACTGGAGGCCAGTGTGTCTAATAGTTGCTTTAATCTCTGCAATATATCTTTGACCCTAAAAAAATGAATTCTCTAAGACGATTAAGGAAAATAATTTCTCAAGCGATATTCTTTAAGCCAGTTTACTGTTCCATTTCAAGTTTATTGATATGAAACACTGTCAATGTCCTTAATTGATTTTGAATTTCTGTTTGTTTGGAGGGCCACATTCAGCATTGCTCAGTTATTACTCCCAGTTTGGTGCTCTGGGAATCATGTGTTGTCATGGGGTCAAATCCAGGGCTCCCTCATGTGAAGCATCTGTTCTGGTCCTCTGAGCTGTCTCCTTGGCATGAATTTTGAGATTAATTGAATGTAAAACTTTTAACATCAATTTGAAATTGTACCATCAGCACTCGGCATGGTGAGGAAAGATCTTAACAATAAGATCAAATTAGAGGCCATTTACATGTTATGAAATCCCCTGAGTCTAAAACTGCTTTTTAGAAGTAAATAGGATGACAGAAAAGGGATGTTAGTCTCAAACTGGTTTTGCCACTTTGACAGCTACAACTATGCTTTGTACACTTTGTATTCTTTCCCCCATTAACTGCCCTCACAATAGGGCCTTCAGGAATGTGCACAAACTAACATGTCCAAGAACATATTCTCTTTCTATCTCTTAATGCTTTAGTCTCAATTTCTGTCCTCTGGTTGGTTTCTACTCCTTTACTTCTCTTCGAGCTGTACTAGGGTCAGTTGCCTCATCCTTATTCACTGGACTACTCCTGACTACTTCGACTATGCCCATTCCTCAACTGACTGTAGAAGCTATCATTTGCTTAGCAGTATAAGGGAGGTTAAAAAACATGGTGCTTAACACAACATGTGATAGGTAAACTCAATAAATCCCTTCTATCTTGGTAGGCAGAGTCTCTTGCCCCCGTGCCTGGCTGTCTTCAAGGGGCCCCTCGGAGGGGGTGGGTTGAGTTTCCATCCCCACCCCAAGCAGAGCCCCGGCAGCTGAAGACCTTCGGAACTCAGCCACAGTCATGCTCAAGATCCCTCTCAACACGTTTGGATAAGCCTCATACATGAAGGAACCGGCAGAGGAACCCAGGTGTGCTGGACTCGGGGCTGTAATTTCCAAGCCTGCTTGGGTCGGGACTGGGCCTCTTCCAACCAGATCCCCCATTTTCTAGTAGCTAGGCGGTCACACCCAGAAACTGCCCTTGGTACTGTGTAATCCCATCAATGGCTAACATCCAGAGACTATAAAACCAAGCTTCTGGAAGTGCATGGCCACAAAGTGGCTGCGCAACCTCTTATAGCCTAGTTCTCCCTCTCAGAGAACCTGGCAAGCTACAGAGAGTTTTCCTGCCTGCACGGGAGAACCTGGCAAGCTCCCCATGGTGTATTCCTATGCCAAATACAGTAACCATGATGGGTCTCATTCTCCTGACCCTGAAAGAGCCTCTATGCAGCACCGTTGGGAAGGACCAGTAAAGAGAGGCTGCTAAAAATCTCACGGCTAGGACGAATGGAGACGTTACTGGGCCCGCTCAAGCAAATCGAGGATCAGCGGGATGATAGTGATAGTGATAGTGATCTCGGTAGGGATTATCTAGTCAAATTACTACAAAGTCCACCAAACCAGTGATTAAACTGCCAGTATCATTGCTATATAACCCATCCAGATTGTACTCAGAAATTGTAGCTAGAATTGTGATCTATTTTTCACCATCATCTTTAACTTTCTCACATATGTTAACTGAAAAGATCTTGAATTTTATATTGAAAGAGATGATATACTTGATACTTGGGGGGTACTGAAGGGTTTTTGTTTGGAATTGGGGAGTTTATTTTTTAATTTGGGAGAATTTTTAAATTTTTTCTAACTGTCCCTCCTCTAGCATTTTTTAGTTTGTGCTATCACTTCATTGTACACTTAAGCTTTCTTGCTGTCGTTGTTCAGGTGATCTTTCTATCTGAACTATAGATCTTTGCTTCATCATGTGATCCATATGCTGAATATTGGTATCAATATGGTATCACAGTCTTAAGTAAAACTTTTTCTTGGAGGAGGAGGGATGAATTTGCTCTTACTCAAATCTGTGCAGCACATTAATTTGCATGTAATTAAGTTAAATCATGCTACTAAATTAGACAACTTAGTTGCAAACAGTAGAACTCTTCCTCATTATTTCTGATTTTCTTTTCTATTTATGGATTTGTCTAAAAACTGAAATGTTTCTCCATGTGGAAAAAACATCTTTAGAGGGAGAAATCCATGAGATCTATTCAAAGAGATAACCAGGAGCAGAAACTAAAAGAAGACCCTAAAGCTTTCAAGAATCTATATTCTAGTTGTTTTTCAGGACTTTTTTTGCTTAAAGGGCATTAATAGGGCTTTTGGGAAAGTAAAGGAGAAAAAGAAAAATACAATGTATTTGGGATGTTAGTATCTTGGGATGGAGTATTATACTAAATCATTTTCAATGGATACTTATTAATAAGAATTCTTTTCAAGAGCACTAATACTAACCTGATAACTTTCTCTTGAAAAAATCAGTACAAAAATGCCTGCATTTTGCGTGTGATTTTCTTCTAATTTCAGCGCATCTTGGTCTGAGAAGATCGTTGATACAATCTCTATCTTCTTAATTTTATGGAGGTATGTTTTGTGGGTCAGCATGTGGTCTATCTTGGAGAATGTTCCATGCACACTTGAGAAGAATGTATATTCAGCTTTTTGAGGATGAAGTGTCCTGTATATATCTACTAAATCTCTTTCTTCTATTTCTTCCCTCAAATGCTGTATGTCCTTGCTAAAGTTGAGTCTGGTTGATCTATCAAGAGGTGATAAAGCGGTGTTGAAGCCTCCCACTAGTATTGTGTTGCTATTGATGTCTTCCTTCAAGTCTATGAGTAGTTGTTTTAAGTACTTTGCTGGTCCTTCATTAGGTGCATATATATTTAGTATTGTTAGTTCTTCCTGTTGTGCAGATCCCTTTATCAATAAGAAATGACCTTCACTGTTTCTTGTGACCTTCTTCAGTCTGAAATCAATGTGCTCTGATACTAAGATGGCTACACCAGCTTTTATTATGAGAGTAGTTCAACTGAGTCTTGTTTTCTAGCCTTTGACTTTGAGCCTGTGTTTGCTCTGACTGTTGAGATGTGTTTCTTGCAGGCAGTAGAATGTTGGGTTCATTTTCCTAATCCATCCTGCCACTCTGTGTCTTTTAATTGGTGCGTTTAACCCATTGACATTGAGAGATTATTGTTATGGGGTTTTGTCCCATTTTTTTGCTAAAGTTGTATTTGAGGGTCCTGTCTTGTCTTAAAGTAGCCCATTCAGTTGTTCTTGTAACCATGGTTTTGAGACTATGAAGTTTCTGAGCTGTTGTTTATCTGTGAAACTGAATGTTTTTCCTTGTTAAGAATGAGAGTCTAGCTGGGTAAAGTATTTTTGATGAGGCATTTATTTCATTGAGTTTTTTCACTATAGCCTACCACTGTTTTGGGGCCATGAGGGTTTCATCAGACAAGTCGGCTGTGAATCTTAAGGATACTCCTTTATAAGCAATTTCTTTCTTTGATCTTGCTGCTTTCAGAATTTTGTTTCTAAGGTTTTGGTCATTTTGATCAGGATGTGTCTTGGGGTGTTTTTATTTGGATTTCTTCTAGCTGGTACCCTTCGGGCCTCCTGAATGTGGTCGCCTGTTTTCTTCAGCTCTGGAAACATTGTAGCAACAATGTCTTTGACAGTTTCTTCTTCATCAGGGTTTTTTTCCTGTCCCTCTGGGACGCCAATAATTCTTATATTTCTCCTCTTGGCTTCATCACGATCTTCTCTTGCCATCTGTTCCCGGATTGTCAGTCTCTTTTCCATTTTCTGTTGTTTTCTAGAGAGTCTCTGGACTTCATTTTCGAGCTCACTAATTCTGTCCTCAGCAGCTGTTACTCTGCTGCTGAGGCCGTCCCGTGAGTTTTTTAATTCTCCTACCAGGTTTTTCATGTCTGAAATTTCCGTTTCTATTTTCAGCATCTCTACCTTCAAATCTTCTTGTATTTTATTGGTATTCCTTTCCATTGATTCTTTTAGCTCCCTAAACATCCTCAGTAGCTCCTTTCTAAATTCCTTGTCAGAGAGGTTGTATAGCACTTCATTGCTGTTGGGGTCTTCTGGGCTAGCCTCTTCAACAAGTAAGCTTGGTAGGGATCTGTGTTGCTCACTATTGGACAATGAGTGGATTAGAAAGGAAATCAAAGAGGAAATCAAAAGATTCTTGGAAATGAACAACAATAGAGACACGAGGTACCAAAACCTATGGGACACATCAAAAGCTGTGTTAAGAGGAAAGTTCACAGCTCTACAAGCATTCCTCAGGAAGGAGGAGCGAGCCTACATAAGTAACCTAACCTCACATCTTAAGAGCTTGGATAATAACAAACAAAAGGAGCCCAATCCGAACAGGAGGAAGGAAATAATAAAACTCAGAGCAGAAATTATTGAGATGGAAACCAAAAAAACAATCCAAAAGATCAATGAAACCAAGAGCTAGTTCTTTGAGAAAATAAACAAGATCGATAAAACTCTAGCAATACCTCACAAAGAAAGGGAGAGAGAAAACCCTAATAAACCAAATTAGAAATGAAAAGGGGGACATCACAACAGAAACTACAGAAATTCAAAGGATCCTCAGAGAATACTTTGAGAATCTTTATGCCACGAAACATGAAAACCTCGAGGAAATGGATAAATTCCTAGATTCCTATAGCCTCCCAAGGCTGAACCAAGAAGACCTGGAATACCTGAACAAACCTATCACCATCAAATAAATTGAAACAATAAAAAAAGTCTCCCCAAGCACAAAAGTCCTGGAGCAGATGGATTTATTAGTGAATTCTTCCAAACCTTTAAAGAGAACTTACTCCCAATCCTCTTTAAGCTTTTCCAAGAAATTGAAGTATCAAATACACTTCCAAACAGTTTCTATGAAGCAAATATCACCCTGATACTAAAAACAGACAAATATACCACAAAGAACGAGAATTACATACCGATATCCCTGATGAACACAGACGCAAAGATCCTCGACAAAATATTAGCAAATAGCAACGACTATTTGATATTATTAGCAACGACTCATCAAAAAGATCATACACCATGACCACGTAGGATTCATCCCAGGGATGCAAGGATGGTTTAACATTCTCAAGTCAATCAACAAAATTCATCATAGTAATAAAAGAAATAATAAAAACCATATGATCATATCAATAGATGCAGAGAAAGAATTTGACAAGATTCAGCACCCGTTTATGATGAAAACTCTCAGCAGAACGGGCATCGAAGTAACTTTCCTCAACATGGTCAAAGCCATCTACCAAAAGCCCATGGCAAGTATCATTCTCAGTGGGGAAAAACTGAAAGCCTTCCCTCTAAGATTGGGCACAAGACAAGGTTGCCTGCTTTTGCCACTCCTATTGAATATAGTACTGGAAGTCCTGGCCATAGCAGTTAGACAAGAAAAATATATCAAGGGCATACAGATAGGAAAGGAAGAGATCAAGTTATCACTATTTGCAGATGATATGATACTATACTTGGAAAACCCTAAAGACTCTACAGAAAAGCTCCTAGAAACAAGTCGATATAGTAAAGTGGCAGGCTACAAAATCAACACCCAAAAATCCATGGCTTTCTTATATACAAATAATGAAAGAGAAGAAAGAGACATTAAAGAAACAATCCCGTTCACAATAGTACCTCAGAAAATCAAGTGCCTTGGAATCAGCTTAACCAGAGAGGTGAAGGACCTATACAAGGAAAATTACAAAACACTACTTCAAGAAATAAAGGAGGACACTAGGAAATGGAGACACATCCCCTGCTCATGGATAGGGAAAACTAACATTATCAAAATGAAAATACTGCCCAAAGCACTATACAAATTTAATGCATTCCCTATCAGGATACCCATTACATTTTTCAAAGAAATAGACAAAACACTCCTGAAATTTATATGGAACAATAAACCCCCATGAATAGCTAAAGCAAACCTTGGAAAAAATAAGATGGATTGCGTCACCTTCCCCAATTTCAAACTCTACTACAAAGCAGTAGTAATTAAAGAGCATGGTATTGGGATAAAAACAGACCTGCAGACCAACGGAACTGAGTTGAATATCCTGTCACAGACCCCAAATATATAACCACTTAATCTTTGACAAAGGAGCAAGAAATGCAAAGTGGAACTAGGAAAGCCTCTTCAACAAGTGGTCCTGGAAAAACTGGATAGCTACCTGCAAAAAAATGAACTCTGACATCTGTCTAATGCCAGACACAAAAGTCAGATCAAAGTAGATTTAAGACCTCAATATCAGACATGAACATATAAGGTTCATAGAAGAAAATGTAGGCAGAACTCTCTATGACATTGAAGCTAAAAGCATCTTTAAGGACGAAACAGCACTGACCATGCAAGTGGAAGCAAACATAAACAAATGGGACTACATCAAACTAAGAAACTTCTGCACTTCAAAAGAAACAGTGGCCAAAATACATAAAGAGCCCACAGAATGGGAAAAAAAATATTTACCCAATACCCATCTGATAAGGGATTAATATCCGGGATATACAAGATACTTGTAGAATTGTATAAGAAAAAAACCTCCAACCCCATCAAAAATGGGGAGAAGAAATGAACAGAAGTTTCCTCAAAAAAGAAATACAAATGGCCAAAAGGCACATGAAAAATGCTCCACATCACTAGTCATCAGGGAGATACAAATCAAAACAACAATGAGATACCATCTCACACCACATAGACTGGCACAAATTCAAAAGAACAAAAGCAACCAGTTCTGGTGTGGATGTGGGGGAAAAGGGACGCTCCTTCACTGTTAATTGGAATTCAGACTGGTCCAGCCTTTCTGGAAGACAATATCGACAGTCCTTCAAAAACTAGAAATTGAGCTTCCATATGACCCCACAATACCACTTCTGGGAATATATCCCGAGGATGCAAAAGAGCACAGTAGAAATGACATCTGTACCTATATATTCATTGCAGCACTCTTCAAAATAGCCAAAACATGGTCGGATAAATCCGGAGCTGCTGAGTGCAAAACAGACCCTCTGCTCCTAAAGACTTTGATTCCAGAGGCCTTATAACCCATTTTGACATCCAGAGTAGCTTCCTACAGCAATGCTCTGGGACTGTGAGCTGGGCTACAACTCCGCACTGCCCCGGGATGGATTTTTCCTCTCCACCCTGTTTTTCTGTATGGAAAATGGCGGCGGCAGCAATATCCACGTGGCGAGAGCCATCTTCTAAGACTCCTAACCCAGAGGTATACGGTTTTTACAGTTTGTGGCTCATTGGCAACCATGGGAAATGGGCGTTACCGCCACGCCCTTGGCCCCGATAAATCCGGAGCTGCTGAGCACAAAATGGACCCTCTTCTCCTAAAAACTTTGGTTCCAGAGCTTTTCTAACCCATTTTGGTATCCAGAGCAGCTTCCTACAGTGATGCACAAGGACTGTGATCTGAGTTACAACTCCGCACTGCCCAGGAATGGATTTTTCCTCTCCACCCTGTTTTTCCACACGGAAAATGGCGGGAACAGCAATATCCACGTGTTGAGAGCTGCCTTCTAAGACTCCTAACCCAGAGTCATACGGTTTTATAGTTTG
Organism: Sorex araneus; assembly: GCF_027595985.1. Taxonomy (NCBI): domain Eukaryota; kingdom Metazoa; phylum Chordata; class Mammalia; order Eulipotyphla; family Soricidae; genus Sorex; species Sorex araneus. The sequence goes on from NC_073313.1 coordinate 37,539,222, forward strand.
TGGCTCATTGGCAACCATGGGAAGTGGGCGTTACTGCCACGCCCTTGGCCCAGATAAATTCAGAGCTTCTGAGCGCAAAACGGACCCTCTGCTCCTAAAGACTTTGGTTCCAGAGGTCTTCTAACCCATTTTGGCATCCAGTGCAGCTTCCTACAGCAATGCACTGGGACTGTGAGCTGGGATATGCAATTTCTGGCAGAATATTCCCTGGACGTTATATAGAAATCCAAAACTGTGCAGCTGCGGCACAATGACTTACCATCTCTTAGTTGTCAGCAATGTGAAACGGTTCCTTTTTAGCAGGTCTGACTTTGGGGGGAAACTCCAAACAGTAACAGTGAGTTATTTTGTTGAAATATTGAAGGTAATCAAAGTAGCAGCCATTTCTCTAGACCATAGCCCCACACCGGCTGAGAGGAGGAAATATCCCTCTTTCCCGGTTGTTTCCCATTTTCTCTTTCCCAGTTGTTTCTCTTTCCCAGCTGTTTCTCTTTCCCGGTTGTTTCCCATTTTCTGGGAGAAACGCAGCGTGGCGTCCACCATATTATGAGGTGCGGGAAGGGGGATGAGAAAAAAAAGGGAAAAGGAAAAAAAAGAGTTATGTACTTGGAGCAGTGGGACTACGTATCTCTTCATTCTAAGCAATGGAAAACTAATTATCAAATGCTTCCTTGGCAATAGGGCTGTCTTTCTTGGGGGGAAACTCCAACAACAATAGTGAGTTTTGTGTTGAAATATGAAATGTAATCAAGGTAAAGAGAAAATGAAGTGAAATTCATCAGTTATGCAGTTGGGGATGGGGGGTGGGGGCGGGAGGTATACTGGGGTTTTTGGTGGTGGAATATGGGCATTGGTTAAGGGATGGGTGTTTGAATATTGTATAACTGAGACATAAGCCTGAGGACTTTGTAACTTTCCACATGGTGATTCAATAAAATAAAATTTAAAAAAAAGATTTAACAATCAAAAAAACCAAAAAGACAAAATAGCCAAAATATGGAAACAACCCAAGTGCCCTAAAACAGATGACTGGTTAAAGAAACTTTGGTACATCTACACAATGAAATACTATGCAGCTGGTAGGAGAGATGAAGTCATGAAATTTGCTTATAAATGGATAAACATGGAGAGTATCATGCTAAGTGAAATGAGTCAGAAAGAGAGGGACAGGCATAGAGGAACTGCACTCATTTGTGGAGTGTGGGGTAGCATCACATGAGGCTGACACCCAAGGATGATAGATACAAGGGCTAGGGAGATTGCCCCATATCTGGAAGACTGCTTCATGAGCGGAGTGGAGAAGGCAGATGGAATAGAGAAGGGATTACTAGGAAAATGATGACTGAAGGAACCAGTTGGGATGGGAGATCCATGCCGAAAGTAGATAATGGACCAAACATGATAAATTCTCAGTGTCTGTGTTGCAAGCTATAATGCCCAAAAGTAGAGAGAGAGTATGGGGAATATTGTCTGCCACAGATGCAGGGGGAGGGTGGGAAGAGGGGTATACCCGGGATACTGGTGGTGGGGAATGTGCACTGGTGGAGGGATGGGTGTTTGAATATTGTGAGATTGTAACCCAAACATGAAAGCTTGTAACTATCTCGTGGTGATTCAATAAAATTTAAAAATTTTTTTAAAAATAAAAAATTAAAAATTTTTTAAAAGCCTGCATTTTTTAATGTTCAATGCATAGATGCCTACATATACGGATTTATATCAGATAGACACATATAGTATATATTGTATATCATGTGCAATATATAATAGCACATATATCACACGATCACATGAAATCCTATTAATCGTCCATTTCTCGAGCAGGCTCAGTAACATCTCATTTTGTCCTTTCCCTGAGATCTTAGAAGTCTCTCTCAACTCGGCCCTCCCAATGATGTTGCACTGGAGGAGAGGTTTTCTTTCAGCATTCATTTGTCAATAATAAACATATAATACATGAACATATCATATACACATACACATTTCTGTTTATACACATACACATTTATGGATGTGTATCTACATGTACATAACTATAAAGATAACCATGCATATGCTAATCATGAAGGAATTGTTATTTTAGACTGCTGGTAAGCTCTTCAAAGGCGCTAAATTCTTATGGGATGACAAGAAATGGTTTGAATGTGAAAACAGCTGTTAAGCAATTGTTTACACTACTTACCAGGCCTGGAATTACAAGGCAGGCAAACAGAATTGATGGCTGAGAGCATCTCTTCATTTGCTTATTGTTCCTTTACAGATCTTCCTTTCATAAATGTCTATTCATATATTGTATCCAACTTTTAATTAAATTTGGTTGGTTGCTTTTGTTGAATGTTGAGTTGAGGAATTCTTGGTAAATTCTGGAAATTAGTACCATATCAGTTATATGACTTTCAAATATTTGATTTCATCGTGTTAGCTTTTCACTATCTTTTTTTGGGATTGGGCATTACTCACTACCCTCTCAGTGTTAAGGAATTACTCCTGAATCTGTGCTCAGGGATCTTTCTTGACAGTGCCCAGGGAATAATATGCAATACCAGGGATGCAGTCAGGATTGGCCACATGGAAGACAAGTGCTTTATTCCTGTATTATATTTCTCTGCCCCCCACATTTCACTATCTTAATAGTGTCCTTGTTTTCACAATAGTTCATTTCAATTGAGACCAATTTCATTTTTTACCTCTGCTAATATTTATATCATATCCAAGCAAATCTTTTTATTGTTATTATTCTACATGGAATTTCTTTCTTTTTTTGGAGGCCACAATCAGTGATAGTCTGTGCTTACTGCTAGCTCTTTGCTCAGGGAACAACCCTGGCCACCCTTGCTGTGCTTAAGGCTAGCTCTTACCCACTGTGCATCTCTCCAGCCACTCCAGGAAAATCTGTCGATAACCCAAACTCTTGAAGATTCTGAACCACTTTGAGTTCATTTTTATATGAGTCACGTTTTATTTTTGTATGTGAATATCATTTTCCCAGCATCATTTTGTTAAAATTCTTACCCCTGTAATGGTCTTGCCTGACTTATCAAAAATTAAGAGGGTTTCCTCCCTACGCTTTTAATTTTATTTCTGTATTATGTGTGTGCCTTTGTGAAACTACCATACAATTTTTATTACTAAAGTTTTTTTTTTGTTTTGTTTTGTTCTGTTTACTTGTTTTTTGTACCCCACTCAAAGGTGTTCAGGGCTTACTTCTGTGTAAGTCGCGTGTTGTAAGTCGCGTTGTCGCGGTTTCCCTTCGCCAGCAAAGAGAGACGACACCGGTTGAGAGTCCTTCTGCAGCAAGTTTATTGGAGATCTCCACAAATACACGAGTGGGAAGAGGAAGGCCCCGACCCTCAGAGCGATATCCTTCTTATAGAGAAAATCCCTCGGTTCTGACGTGTTGCTCGCCCGTTGGCTGTCCTCCAATCACCCCATGGGGGGCGATGCCGGGGCCCGCGCTCTGGAGGTTATTTATTACCTAGGGCAGCCGGATGTCGGCGCCATCTTTGCTCCATGTGCTCTGGCTCCCTACAACTCCCCCTTATCTCTTTACTAAGGAGCCGGTCTCTGCGAGAAAGGGGGCGACGGACACCACTGCCAGGGACGGAGGTGGCCTCAACGGGTCCCTCTTCAGGATCTGATGAGGCTCCTCCTGTCCCGCCGTCCGCTTTTCCAGGCAGGGCGAAGTTTTGACGGCGGCCCTATGCAAGCGGCTCGTCGCCCTGGGTCAGGGAGGAGAGAGACCCAGTGCAGTACCATCTAGTCTGACACCCTTCCCTGAGACCATTGCCGGTGCACCCAAACTCGTGCAATGGATCCACAGATCCCAAGTGTGCAGGGGCTACACTCAGCATAAAAGAAAGCACGGAGCAGCTTGATTTAAAGCGGCGATGCCTCCGGCGGGGGGACAGACCACCTAGGCTGAGCAACCATTGGGACTAAACGATCTAAAAAGACTAAGCATCATCACCTACGCCAGCTTACACTCTGCTAAAATTCAATCAAAAACAAGGCACGGTATTATACGGAGGTGCAGAACAGAATATTGTACAAGTATCATACAGAGTCTTCCCCTGGGTAGGCTTGCACCAGGCGGTGATAGTACACTTCCACCTTGCGTGAGGTCAAGGCATTCACCTGATCTTTAATAAACTGAGTTAGGCGTCTAAAGGCCCATGGGCCAAACGTAAGGAATAGCACCAATAGGACGAGTGGCCCAACCAGGGCAGAGATAAGGGTAGTCAGCCAGGGCGAGATATTGAACCATCTTTCAAACCAGCCCTCTTGGGCCTCTCGCTCTCGTTTACGCTTTGCCAGTCCTTCTCTTAATCTAGCCATAGAGTCCCGCACAATTCCGGAGTGGTCGGCATAAAAGCAACACTCTTCCCCCAATGCGGCACACAATCCCCCCTGTTGAAAAAACAGTAAGTCTAACCCCCTTCTGTTCTGTAGCACCATCTCGGACAGGGATGTCAGGGATTTTTCGAGGTGACTGATAGAGGTCTCAGTCCTTTCCAAGTCTTCATCTACAGCCGCCCGGAGGGAGGACAAGCCGCTGTGCTGCGTTGCGAGCGAGGCGATGCCAGTGCCTGCGCCCGCAAGGCCTATGCCAAAAAGGGTGGCAATCGTAAGGATTGTGATGGGTTCCCTCCTGACCCGATACTGTCCCTCGAGTTGATGAGACCAAAAGAGAATAGGGGCGTCACCAGAGTGGTAAAGAATCCGAGGTACAATCACAACCGTCAAACAAAATTCCCGGGAAACATTGAAAACAGAGCCAGCAATATGAGGGGTGAGTCCCGAAAGGGAACAAAGCCACCAAGTGCCGCTCGCCGGTGACACCCAGTGGGAGGCGTTCCAGCTAGGCTTGGACGAGGTGGCACAGAGGCCTAGTTTTTCCTGCGGGACCGTGCCAACACAGGTCCCTGTACCGCTAACCTGGGTGATAGTCAAGCTGGCACTGGGGCGAGAATCCCAATTATCGCGGGAGGCGTTCAAAGCGACCTGAAATGAGGCATTGACACCAATGGCCTCAAAGAATGGGGGAACAGGACTAAGACACAGCCAGCAGGATTCAGTTAGGTCAGGGGCCGTGGTATTCAGGGTCATAAACGCTGCGTGCAGTAGGGGTCCCATGGGCCCTAAAAACTGAGGGGGGGGGCCAGACTGGATGACGGGCTAGAACCAGGGGTGTAGGAGCTGGGGGTGGTAAGATCAGAGGTAGGGGGCAAGGCCGGGGTGGTGGGGTCCGGGGCAGGGGGTGAGGCCAGGGTGGTGGGGTCCGGGGCACGGGGTGAGGCCAGGGTGGTGGGGTCCGGGGCAGGGGGTGAGGCCGGCCTCGGGGTTACGGGCGGCGGCCAGGGGGCGGATGGTAGTAATGCTCGATTAGGACCCACCGGAGTAGATATTGTTTCCACCCTGAGCAGTATCTGGAGAAGGACACCCCTCCAAGGAGTCTTATAAGGCATGAGACCCCAGGTCAATCCATTCACCCACTGACGGTCCCGCTTCCCCTCGTCAGTAAAAGAGACCTTAACCTGGTTTGAGTCCCGGACCACCTTCCATCGGTTGTAGGGATGGGTGAACTGCATATCAATGAGTTCCTTTTTCACAGGCCACTTCCAGTGTCCATCATTAGTAACTACACAGTCCCATTTAGCACAAAAGAAACTTTCCATCCCCCCACACCTCCGCCGCCAAGGCCCTTTTTTATAGGCCGGGCAGGCAAAGAACCCATTGGCCCGAAGGGCCTGTCTGTCCAGGAGCGGGGAGGAATCCCCCAGCGCTCTCTTTTTCATATAGTGTACTTTTCCTTGTGGTTGAAGTCCATAAAAGATGCCCAGGATGTCCTCCAAGTTTACGTAGAGATCAGGCCACCAGGTCCACAGGGGTGCTGCAGGGTTAGAGGTCAGGTTCCATTCGTCATGGGTGTCTCCACTCCTCAGGACCCAGGTCTGCTTAAACGGCTGGTGGGGATTGGAGGTCAGCAGTGCCGGCGGAATGATCCTTGAGATAACCGCCCAGATGCGGATGATCCAACAGGTGCACCGCCCCCATCGTTCCATGGTTTCTGAAAAGGGAAAGGGAGAAAGTCCCTCTCAGGGATCGACCCTGGAGCCATCATTCCCCGATGCCTCGCCTGACTCCTTGGAGGAAGGGTCATCGGGGGGTGGGTGCTTCAAGGGGCGGGTTAGGCGCTCAGGGATCCAAAAAGGCTGGGCTGCCTCTTGTGGAAATATACAAACCGCGCCTCTGGATTTTATAAGGACAGGGTCTGGGCCCTTCCAAGTGTTATCCAGGACATCCTTCCATTTGGCCAGGGCGGGTGAGGCCCTTGGGGGTGTCACATGCCTGTCAGCAGCGGACTCGCCAGCATCGTCCAAATTCAAAAAATTAAGTACGAACGAGGCCAAGGCAAGGGTGCTTCTGGGGGACCCTATATGATCCCATCCCCCTTTTAGTTTATTCAAGTAGGTTTTGAGTGTTCTATGTGCCCGCTCCACCATGGCTTGGCCCTGAGGGTTATAAGGGATGCCCGTCACGTGAGCGACTTGCATATGTGCACAAAACAGGCGGAATTTCTGGGAAGTATACGCAGGGCCATTATCAGTCTTCAGCACCCGAGGTTTACCCCAGGCGCTCCAGGCCTCCAGGCAGTGTTGGATGACATGGGTGGCTTTCTCTCCCCCTAACGGGGTGGCCACAATCACACCGGAACAGGTGTCTACTGAGACATGTACAAATTGGGTCTTGCCAAAGCTAGGGACGTGGGTGACATCCATTTGCCACATGTGTAAAGGCCTAAGGCCCCGAGGGTTAACGCCCGCGTTCCTGACAGGGAGGTACCGAACACAATCCTTACAGCTGGTCACAATTTCCCGAGCTTGTTTCCGAGTAATTTGGAATCTGTGCACTAAGGTCCCAGCTGTAACATGGAACCTCTCATGGAAGGCGCGGGCCTGCTGCTTAGATTCCACCAACATGACCAAGGGGCGGGTGGCGGCATCTGCTAGGGCGTTACCCATTGCCATGGGGCCAGGGAGAGATGAATGTGCACGAATGTGTGTGATAAAAATGGGATTACACCGCAGTAAAAGGCAGCTTTGTATATTCCTAAAAATCTGGGACACAGGGCTCCGATCCTTGATGAGCCCAGCAGTTTCTAGGACCTTCAGGGCATTCACTACATACACGGAATCAGATACCAAATTCAGGGGTTCAGGGAAGCGGGCAAGAACTTCAAGCACTATTTTACATTCCACTATTTGCGGGGAGCGTGGACCATAATTCCTACGGACCACCTGTCCATTAACTGAATAGGCCCCTATGCCTGATTTGGAGCCATCTGTGTAAACGGTGGTCGCCCCAGGTATGGGGTGTTTTACAGTAACCACGGGAAAGATCAATGAATGTAAGGCAGCAAAACGGGCAAGAGGGTGCTGGGGGAAATGGTTATCCATTTCTCCCATAAAAACTGTGGCTAAGATTGACCAAGAATCCTGCTCAGCCATCAATATCTGGCGCTGTTGTGAGGTGTAAGGAACAATCAATTTTGCTGGATGGAGTCCAAAATGTTCAAGAGAACGTTGAAGGCCCTTCAGAGCCAATTCAGCAACTGCAGCGGGGTATGACACGATACTCCTAGAGGGGGAGGCATGGGGATGAATCCAAAGAAGGGGCCCCTCCTGCCACAGCGCGGCGGTGGGGACGCCCTCTGTAGGGAAAACACACAACTGCCAGGGCAGGTTGTAATCTATCCTTGTTAGCTGCGCCTTGCCTATGGCCCGTTCAATTTTTTGCAGCACTGCTCTCCCTTCCATCGTGAGTTCCCTCGGAGAATCTAGAGCGGGATCCCCTTCCAGAGTTTTAAATAGAGGAGCCATTTCACTCGAGGGGATCCCCAGGGAGGGGCGCAGCCAATTGATGTCTCCCAAAAGCTTTTGAAAGTCATTTAATGTGCGGAGATTCCGCAGTTGTATATGGACCCGCTGGGGGGTAATACATTTTGGAAATATTTTAGCTCCTAAGAAGGACCCAGTATCCGAGAACTGAAATTTTTCGGGGGCCAATTGCAAGTCCCATATTTCAAAGGAGTCCTGTAAGACTCTGAATACCTCCTGTAGAATGTTCTTATCATGAAAGGCCATTAAAACATCATCCATATAATGTATAACATAGAGCTGAGGAAACTGTATCTTAAGTGGCTGCAAGGCACGGTGTACATATAATTGACATATGGTGGGACTATTAGCCATGCCTTGGGGTAAGATTTTCCATTGATATCTAGAATCAGGGCCCTTATGATTGATTTCCGGGATGGTAAACGCGAAGCGAGGGCGATCCGCAGGGTGTAAGGGGATGGAAAAGAAACAATCTTTAATATCAATGATATATAAATACCAATTAGCGGGTATTGCAGAGAGCAGGGGAAGGCCTCGCTGCACAGGGCCTAGCAGTTCCATTTGGGCATTAATAGCACGGAGGTCGTGTAAAAGCCTCCAGCTACCCGATCGTTTTTTGATGACAAAAACCGGTGTATTCCATGGGGAGGTAGAAGGCTCAACACATCCCCTCTTTAATTGTTCTGCTACAAGAGTCTTCAAGGCTTGGAGCTTATCCATAGGCAGGGGCCACTGAGGCACCCAGACCAGGGATGTCGTGGTCCAGGGAATAGGCAGCTCCTCCCCAGTGGCCCTGACTAAAAACCCAGCCCCTTCCTATCGGTCTGCCCCTCCACTTGTAAAGGTGTTGTTATGCCGTTCGATTTCCTACCTAGACCCTCGCCAAGATGATATCCCATCTTATGCATCATCTGCTGAGCCTTTAGGGAGTAGTCGGTTGTTAAGACCATGCCCATCGCTACTAGCACGTCTCTACCCCATAGGTTCACGGGGAGCGGCAACACATAAGGTGTGAAAGTCCCTTCCTTCCCTTCCTCACTACGCCAAGGGAGCAGCTGCGTACTCACATCAGGGCTCTGTGCACAACCTAGGCCCTGGAGCGCATGGTCCGTCTTCACCAGTGGCCAGCCCTTCGGCCACCAATGAGAGGAGATGATACTGCGGTCGGCGCCGGTATCTAAGATGCCTTCAAAGCGCCTCCCATGGATGGTGAGCGTTAACTTAGGCCTCTCAGTCAGATCTACTACCAAGAAGGCCTGCTCTGGGCTCATCGCCGGTGTTCTCATCGGACGGGTCTGCCTGGGGTCCTGAAAAGCACCTGGGAAAAGGATAACCTGGGCTATCCTATCGCCTGCTTTGATGACAAAGGTTCCCGTGGGGCAAGAGCAAAGAATAGTGAAATTGGCCTGACCCAAATCCAGCACCCCCGGGAAAACAATAAACCCAAGTTTGGTTAGGGTGTTTCGTCCCACTAGAATGCCAAGGCAGCCGGGAGGAGCCTTGGCTGACAGAGTAGCCGGAACAGCCTGCACCCCAGACTCTGGGGTTATGGTGACGGCGGCGGTGGCACGGAGGTCCAGTTGGGTGACTCGGGGGGGGGGGGGCTGAAGAGTGGGCCCTTCCTTGACGAACCTGGTCCCATATTTGTTCGGGCCCTGGGTCCGAGGGCCCCTGAAGCCGTTTTTTGACTCAGTGGGGTGCAAGGGAGGAAGTAATTGGCCCCGGAAGTTCCTAACGGAGCGGCATTGTTCTGCAGGGTGATTCCCTTTTCCACAGCGGGAGCATAATCTGGGGGGGGCCCTAGGGGCTCGACAGTCCCTTTTAAAGTGACCCGGTTTTCCACAATTGAAACAGGTCCTCTCCTTAAGCGGACCGGAGGTAGGGGGACGCTGCGCACGAAGAATAGCAGCGGCCAAACCCTCATTTGAGAGAGGGCCTCCAATCTCCCGACAAATTTTTAGCCAATCTTGGAGCCCCTTGCCTTTCCGTGGGGCGATAGCACTCCTGCATTCCTTAGTGGCCTGCTCGAAAATCAATTGTTCAAGGAGGGGGGCGGCCATATCAGAGTCTCCAAAAATACGGGCCGCTGCATCAGTCATCCGAGCTACAAAGTCTGAGAACGGTTCCTGGGGGCCCTGAACAATCTTAGTGAGTTGGTTGCCCGACTCCCCTTTCGCTGAGAGTCCCTTCCAGGCCTTGATGGCCAAGGAGGAGATTTGCGTGTATACCCCCCAAGGGAAATTTATTTGATCATCAGCATGCACTCCCTGTCCGGTAAGCATGTCAGCAGTCCATGCATGTTGTGCAGCCTCTTGGGAGTTGCGATTTGCACGGGCTTGGTCTTGGGCCGCATCGTACCAGAGGGCTTTCCATTCTAAAAATTTCCCATTACTGGGGAGCGTGGCCTTGGCCACATCTTGCCAGTCTCGGGGGGTCATCCTATCCCGGGCCAGTCTTTCAAGTAGGGAAATGGTATAATTGGCATTGGCCCCATATTTTCTGACCGCTTCTGCCAACTCTTTAATCTGATTGAATTCTACCTGAGCATGAACTCTTCCATTCCCATCTCCTTCAAAGACAGGAAAGGCTAGTCTCATCTGCTTATGCAGGTCAGCAGAAAGTAAAGATGTTCGGGATGCATGGACTCCTTCCGTCCCCCGTGCGTATGGCGGGGGCGGGGGAGCCGAAGGCATAGGGCGCGGTAAGTGCGCTCTGCTGTTTCGGTTTCCATTACGGAGGTCAGGGGGGCGATAGCGTGCCGCTTCGTAGCGTGCCGCTTCCTGGTCTAGAATTTGCTCTTCTTCAGAGCTCGAAAGGGAGTCTTCGGAAGAGCTCTCTTTGGGTTTCAGGCTGGCTGCAGCCATATCCCCCCAGGGATAGATTTTCCTCGGCCCACCCGGTCTAGAGCAAGTTGTGCAAACTGTGGGGGGAGGTGCGGCCTCCGCCTCTCCTGCCTCATTCTCGCCCCCTCCGGGCGGTCCCCTTTCCTTGGTTGCGAGTGCGGGGGGTGAGAATTCTCCCCTCCCCCTTCCCTCGTCCTTGCCTCTATCGGGCAGTCCTTTTTTCTTTGTTTCGGGTACCCTTTCATGCGCGCCTAATCTTTCCGACCGCTCGGTTTCTGACAGACTATCCTGGACCCTTTCTAAAATTTGCCGGGTCTCACTGACGACCAGGGAACAAGCCTCATCCTCTAGACAGTTTTTGACCATCTTCCATATAGCCTTAGAGCCATTTCTTAACGTGCCCTTCTTATGTTCTGCATCTAGGTCCTTCCTTAGCTTGTTCCAACAACGAAGGGTAAGGGACCCGGAGACCGCATACCATGGAGCAACGCGGTCTACTTCCTTAACAAAACTGTGCAGTGTCCGGTGGGCAATGCGAATGTCCCTCTGTCGGAGGAGATCGTTAAGCGTCTCCTGCACAGATTGCGCGGTCCCCATGATGGTTGGGACCATATTCCCGAGCCCTCAGTCCGCCAAGCACGGCTGCTTATCTACCTCAGGCTGACGTGCGGCGGCAGCGTCCCAACAGCAGAATCAGAACAAGAGCACAATACTCAGAAAGAGGACAAAGAATGCTGCCACCCAATAGGCCTCAGGCATACCTCTGGCAACGAAATCAGGCCATAGTCTGCCTCTCCGAGCCACCCCGTCCTGCAGTTCTGAACCCTCCCTTCGGAACGAAGGGGCCTTCCCCAGGGTGCGAATGAAACTTACCCGGCGTCCCGGGTTTCGGCACCAGTTGTAAGTCGAGTGTTGTAAGTCGCGTTGTCGCGGTTTCCCTTCGCCAGCAAAGAGAGACGACACCGGTTGAGAGTCCTTCTGCAGCAAGTTTATTGGAGATCTCCACAAATACACGAGTGGGAAGAGGAAGGCCCCGACCCTCAGAGCGATATCCTTCTTATAGAGAAAATCCCTCGGTTCTGACGTGTTGCTCGCCCGTTGGCTGTCCTCCAATCACCCCATGGGGGGCGATGCCGGGGCCCGCGCTCTGGAGGTTGTTTACCACCTAGGGCAGCCGGATGTCGGCGCCATCTTTGCTCCATGTGCTCTGGCTCCCTACACTTCTGGAACTGTGCTCACTTCTGGCTGGCCAGGGGATTATATGGGGTGTTGGGGATTGAACCTGGGTTGTTTGCATAAAAGGCAAATGTACCCACTGTACTATCTCCTGGCCGCATATTACTATAGCTTTTTAGTATGATTTGAAACTAAGAAATATGAATGCTGCAATTCTGTTGTTCTTTTACAACATTGTTTTGGATAGGTTTCTATGGGATCTAAGTTTCTGTGGTCACTATCACTGACATCCCATTGCTCATCGATTTGCGATTTGCTCGAGTGGGCACCAGTAACGTCTCCATTGTGAGACTTGTTGTTACTGTTTTGGGCATATTAAATATGCCATGGGGAGGCTCGCTTGGCTCTGCCGAATGGGCAGGATACTCTCGGTAGCTTGCCGGGATCTCTGAGAGAGACGGAGGAATTGAACCCAGGTCAGCCGCATGAAAAGCAAACACCCTACCCGCTTTCTTTCGCTCCAGCCCATAGTCCTCTAATATATGTAAATCAACTTTAGTATCCCTAAACTCATTTCTAGTTTTGATGATCTTTGTCAATAACCAATTTTTGGTTTCATCAGATTTTTTATATTTTCCTATGCTCTGTTTAATTTGTTGTGCGTCTAGTCTTCATTACTTCCTTCTTCATACTATTTTTGGGTTTAGTCTGATATTCTTTGGGTTCAATCTTTTCTTAACTCCTTAAGATATAAGGTTTGTTAGTTATTTGAGATTTTGTTGTTGTTCCTGTGATGTGTTTATACTACTTTCACAGTAGACAGAAGTATTTCATTTTAGGTATTTTTTATATTTGTTTTGTTTTGTTTTTTGTCCAGACCCAGCAGTGCTCAGGGCTTACTCCTGTCTCTGTGCTCAGAGATCACTTATAATGGGCTCAAGGGACCATATATGATATGGGAATCGAACCTGGGTTGGCCATGTGCAAGGCATGCACCCTACCCACTGTACTCTCTGTCTCCCCATAAATTTTTATGTATTTTGTTTTCATTTTTATTTAACTCAGTATATTACAATCAACTTATTCATTCTGTTTGGTTTGACTGCTTCAGAGTATTTGATTTGATTTCCATATTTAATAATTTTTTAAAATTCTTGTTTTTTTCTGACTTATTTCATGTAATTCTGATCAGAAAATATTTTAGTATGATATCAAACATTTAATTCAGTGATAAAACTCTTGCATTGTATATGAGAGATCCTGGGTTCAATCCTGGTGCTAAAAAGTTTAAAATTTTATTTTCTGCCTAGCATATTATCTATCCTAGGAAATGATCCATATATACTTGACAAATGTATATAGTTGTTGGGTGGTATGTTCTGTATATGTCAGCAAAAAGATTTCTAACCTTCATAATGCCAACTTTCATCTCTTGAGTATACCGCTCTATCTTTTCTGTACGCTAAATTCCTGTTTACTGATAATGTCTAAGATAAATGTTCAAGAAAGAACCTAATTAGGAGGCCCAAGCAATAGTATGGTACATAGTTTCTTTGCCTTAAACATGGCCAACCCAGGTTCAATTCCTGGCACCGCATATGGTCCCCCAAACCCACAAGAGTGATTCCTGAGCACAGAGCCAAAAGTAAGCCCCAGTACCTCCAGTTGTGGCAAATAATGCTGCTGCTGCTGCTGATGATGATGATAATAATAATAATAATAAAATAAGGGGGAGAAAGAAATTAACTAATTCATTATCAGAGCACATTTGCCATTGCCAAACTGAGATTTGCGTTGTATCCCTTACTGATATCTTGTGAGACTACTTCACATCAGATATACATTTTCAGTGAGAATTTGTAATCACTGCTGAATCAGCCTTTGTCTAGGGTATAGCTTATTGGCATGCTGGATGCTAAAGATTTCCCCTGCAACAGCTAAGAGCCATCTCTGTGTCATAATGTCTGAAACCAGAGCTCTCTCCTATAATGGCCTCCAAGGTCCTGGGGAAAGACAGGCCTTTACCTAAAGTTGCAATTCAAGAAGGGCAATTGTGATTTTTCCCAACTAGGTAGAGGACACAGCTGGCTTGTAGTTCTGGAGCAGGGGCAGCTATCCCAGATGTGTCTCAAGTGCACTGGAGATGTTGAAAAGAGGAAGTGACTGGTAAGTAACTTTCTCCTTGCCAGTAGCCGAGAGTGACTTCATTTTAGTTATCATTATCCTATATTCTAAATGTGTCTGCAATTTACTGGGCTCTCTCTAAAACTGAGGATGTTCGTAGTTTTCCAAAACAAATGTGTAAAATTTTCCATAGACTGTGGACCTGGGCAGAGTCACCAGAGAAGGGAGATAACAGTAGGCTTGCACCAAAGCAAGTAATTTAATAAGTAACAGGAAGATCTTAAATAAGCAAAAGCTTCGAAGGAAGATGACAGTCCCCCCAGCCTAATTAGAAATACAGGATGTTAGTCTTAGCAGCATAAAAGGGCCTTAAGTTAACAGAACATCGGTGGGGAATGAATGGGCATTTTCCAATACTTTGTAATATCCCCATTGGCGTGATTAGAATCGCAAAGATGCAATTTACCTTTTAAAATCCTTACACAATGAAGCTGAATCTTAACTGGGCTGCGTGCTGCTCCTCTAGGTAAGGAGTTCATTTATTTGCTCTTCCAATGTCTGTTTCAAACTCGGAGTTTGGAAGAATTATTTTCTTTTCTTCTCTTGAGTATTTTCATTCTTTAAAATTCACGGGAATATTGAATTGTATGCTCAGCACTTGTCCAATATTACAGCCCTTAAATATTCAGTATAAAAATTCTGAAGACATTTTAATGGGGCCAGAGTGGTAAGGCACTTGCCTGGTGGCTGACCCAGGTTATAACCCCAACATCCCATTTGATTCCCCAAGAATCACCAGGAGTGATTCCTGAGTGCAGAGCCAGGAGTAATTCTTGAGAATTGCCAGATGGGGCCCTAAAACAAAAACAAACAAAAATACTGAAGATGGTTTTATTCCTAAAAATACTGAAAAACCTAGAAATCATCAACCATTGCGGAGAACAGCCAATCCTGTATGACTCTGGATAGCAGTGACCTGGCCACTGAAGAAGAGAAGGATAAAGGTCAAACACTCTTATCCAGGGCCTCTGATGTAGAGAAGAAAATCTATTTCAAATCCTGTTTATAAATCAGAGTCCACTAAATTCTATGTCATTAACATATTGATGTCAGCACATGTTGGATAACGTGGTCAGTCCTTTATCCTCCTAGGAGAAAGAAGTTTAGTCTTATTGAGTAAAAACTAGAGGTTTAGGTTTATTGAGTAACACCCATCACAATGCTCCTGAAGCACTCCCATTCATCTTTAACTTCTCCTTTGCTCTCTGATTCCCCATTTGTTAATTGCTTATTTCCCCTTATCAAAAACTGTGACTTGTAAACTCATATTCTTCAACGATCTCTGAATTTTGTATCTGTAAGTGAAATATTCCTTTTTATCTTTCCTTTTGTCCTTTGGAGTTTAATTTAGAGCAATGCCCTTTTACTGTGGACACAGAAAGACAGTTAATTGTATGCTTTTGTCACTGTTCACATAGCGAAAATATGGAAACAACCTGAGTACCCTAAAATAGATGACTGATTAAAGAAACTTTGGTACATCTACACAATGGAATACTATGCAGCTGTTAGGAGAGATGAAGTCATGAAATTTGCTTATAAATGGATAGACATGGAGAGTATCATGCTAAGTGAAATGAGTCAGAAAGAGAGCTACAGACATAGAAAGACTGCACTCATTTGTGGAGTATCGAATTGCACTGCATGAGGCTGACACCCAAGGACCATAGATACAAGGGCCAGGGTGATTGCCCCATAGCTGGAAGCCTGCTTCATGAGCAGAAGGGAGAAGGCAGATGGAATAGAGAAGGGATCACTAAGAAAATGATGGCTGGAGGAACCAGTTGGGATGGGAGATGCATGCCAAAAATAGATAATGGACCAAACATGATGACCTCTCAGTGTCTGTGTTGCAAGCCATAATGCCCAAAAATAGAGAGAGAGTATGGGAAATATTGTCTCCCATAGAGGCAGGGAGAGGGTGGGAAAGAGGGGGTATACCCAGGATATCGGTGGTGAGGAATGTGCACTGGTGGAGGGATGGGTGTTTGACCATTGTGAGATTGTAACCCAAACATGAAAGCTTGTAACTATCTCGTGGTGACTCAATAAAATTTTTTTAAAAATTAAAAAAATAGTAGGCTTTTGAAATTTGGTAGTCAATTGACTGAATAGCATTTACTCCTGTGCATCTGTCATATTTACTCAACTTAATCCTCAGTTCCCCTTAGTTCCTACCATCCTAAAAGGAGGGTCTTTATAGGGGATTTGTATGGACCCAGGGCAAGCTCTGAACTACCATGGCATTGAAACCGGGCATAAAACATAAGTTAAGAGCGCAGTCATTAATCTATAAGGAACATGGAGGAATATATAGGCAGAACCCTACATGATATTGAAGCCAAAGATATCTTTAAGGATGAAACACCACTGACCAAGCAAGTGGAAGGAAACAAACAAATGAGACTACATTTAACTAAGAAGCTTCTGCACCTCAAAAGAGCCCATGGAATGGGAAAATATATTTACGCAATACCTACCAGATAAGGAGTTACCGTCAAGGATATAAAGGAAACTGGTAGAACTTGACAAGAAAAAAACCGCCAACCCCTCAAAAAATGGAGATAAGAAATGTACAGAAATTTCCTCAAAAAAGAAATACTAGTGGCCAAAAGGCACATGAAAAAATGCTCTACATCATTAATCATCAGGGAGATGCAAATCAAAACAATGAGATATCCTACACCAAAGAAACTGGCATAGGTCAAAAAGAACAGGAACAACCACTGCTGGCACAGATCTGGGGAGAAAGGGAATCCCATTTATTGTTGATGGAAATGCCAACTAATCCAGCCTTTTTGGAAAACAATATAGACATTCCTCCAAAAACTAGAAATTGAACTTCCATGTGACCCAGCAATACCAATTCTGGGAATATATCTCAGGGATGCAAAAAAGCACAGTAGAAATTACATCTGTACTTGTATGTTTATTGCAACACTGTTCATAGTAACCAGAATCTGGAAAGAACCCAAGTGCGTGGAAACAGACGACTGGTTAAAGAAACTATGGCACATCTACACAAAAAATGCTATGCAGCTGTTAGAAAAGATGAAGTCATGAAATTTACTTATTAGTGGATGGACATGGAGAGTATCATGGTAAGTGAAATGAGTCAGAAAGAGAGGGACATATATAGAATGACTGCACTCATTTGTGGAATATAAAATAACATAATACGAGACTAACACAAAAGGACAGTAAAGACAAAGGCCAGGAGGATTGCTTCATGGTTTGGAAGACACCCTCATGCACTGGGGGAGAAGGCAGTTGGGATGGAGAAGAGACCACTAAGTCAATGATGGTTGGAGATATGTGCTGAAAGAAAACTAAGGACCAAACATGATGGCCTTTCAGTATCTGTATTTCAAACCATGGTGCCCAAAAGTTGTGAGAGAGTAAGAAGGGAGGTGCCTGTCACAGATGCAGGTGGTGGGTTTGGTTGGGGGTGGCAGGAGGGATACTGAGGACATTGGTAGTGGATAATAAGCACTGATGTAGGGATGGGCGTTCTATCATTGTATGACTGAAACTCAATCATGAAAGCTTTATGACTGTATCTCATGCTGATTCAATTCAAAAATAAATAAATCACAAAATAAAAAATAAAATTGATTATAGATTGAATTCGTAATTAAAAATACCAGTGACTAAAATACAAAGACATTCTACAGAATGGGAAAGGATATTTACGCAGTACCCATCCGATAAAGGGTTGATATCAAGGATATACAATGCACTGGTTGAACTTCACAGGAAGAAAACTGCCAACCCGATCAAAAAATGGGGTGATGAAATGAACAGAAACTTCCCCAAAGAAGAAATCCAAATGGCTGAGAGGCACATGAGAAAATGTTCAACATCACTAATCATCAGGGAGATGCAGATCAAAACAACAATGAGATATCATCTCACATCACAGAGACTGGACCACATCCCCCCAAAAAAAGCAACCGTTGTTGGCGTGGATGTGGGGAGAAAGGGACTCTCATTCACTGCTGATGGGAATGCTGACTGGTTCAGCCCTTTTGGAAAACAATATGAACAATTCTCAAAAAGTTAGAAATTGAGCTTCCATTTGACCCAGCAATACCACTCCTGGGAATATATCCCGGAGAGGCAAAAAGGTATAGTAGAGATGACATATGTATTTCTATGTTCATTGCCGCACTGTTTACAATAGCCACAATATGGAAAAAACCAGAGTGCCCAAAAACAGATGACTGGTTAAAGAAACTCTGGTATATCTACACAATGGAATACTATGTAGCTGTCAGAAAACATGGAGTCATGAAGTGGATCAACATGGAAAGTATCATGCTGAGTGAAATGAGTCAGAAAGAAAGAGACAGACATAGGAATATTGCATTCATATGTGGAATATAAAGTAGCTGAGAGGTACAAGCTTACAATGATGCAATTTCTGGCAGATATTTCTCTGGACTTAGTTACTAAAATACTAAAATACAGAAATCCAAATCTGTGTGGCTGCTACTGTGGCCTTTCCACCTCATATCTCTTCATTCTCAGCAATGGAAAACAAATTATCAAATGCTTTCTTTTTAGCAGGTCGACTTTAGCGGGGAGAAACTCCAAATCAATAATAGTGAGTTTTTGTTTAAATATTGAATGTAATCAAAGTAAAGTGAAAATAAAGTGAAATTTACCAGTTACACATGCGGGGTGGGGGGCTGGGGAGGTGGGGGTAGGGGTGAAGGTATACTGTGATTCTTGGTGGTGGAATATGTGCACGGGTGAAGGGATGGGTGTTCGAGCATTGTATAACTGAGACTTAAACCTGAAAGCTTTGTAATTTTCCACATGGTGTTTAAATAAAAGAATAAATTTAAAAAAAACAACAGATGCTACTGCACTCATTTGTAGAATACAAAGTAACAGAATGGGAGACTAACACCCAAGTAGTAGAGATAAAGACCAGGAGGATTGCTCCACGGCTTGGAAGCCGGCCTCACATGCTGGGGAAAGGCAGCTCAGATAGAGAAGGGACCACCAAGTAAAGGATGCTTGGAGGTCCCGCTCTGGATAGGAGATGTGTACTGAAAGTAGACTATAGACCAAACATGATGGTCACTTAATACCTACATTAAAAACGACAACACTCAAAAGGAGAGAGATAGAGTAAAAGGGAATGTGCCTGCCACAGAGGCGGTGTGTGGGAGGAGGGGTAATGAGGTGGGGTGGTGGGAGAGATACTGGCATCATTGGTGGTGGAGAATGGCACTGGTGGAGAAATGGGTACTCGATCATTGTATGACTGAAACATAAGCACGAAAGTTTATAAATCTGTAACTTTACCTCACAGTGATTCATCAAAAATATAAATAAACAGATAAATAAATAACAGATATTGGCCTGGAGCAACAGCACAGCGGGTAGGGTGTTTGTATTGCATGCGGCTGACCCGGGTTCGATTCCTCCATCCCTATCGGGGAGCCCAGCAAGCTACCGAGAGTATCCTGCCCGCACAGCAGAGCCTGGCAAGCTCCCCGTGGCGTATTCGGTATGCCAAAAATAGTAACAAATCTCACAATGGAGGTGTTACTGGTACCTGCTCGAGCAAGTCCATGAAGAACAGTATGACAGTGCTACAGTTCTACCAGATATTAATAACACCTTCTTGTGTGTTATATTCACAATGGAAGTTAACTAAAATGCCTGCAGGCAATCAGATATTAGAATGTGAATGGTGGTGCAATAAAATTTATTACCATGAGAAAAAAAAAACAGAGCATTGTCATGGACAGACTCTGCCATGACCTAAAAAGATTTAGCTGTATAAGGACCCTGCTGGGGTTAGCACAGACTAATCTGATCTGAGGACTGTAGTCTAGGATATGTAGCAAGATGTCCCCAGGATAGAGACCTTTTAAATTTGGTACATCTCTTATTGTGTCCATACAAAATGACCAGAAATATAATTAAGTAAATTTAAGATGGTTGTTTAAATGGATTTGGACTAAAAAAAGGGGAAATATGCACTTGGGCAAACTGAATCTCCTAGCAGGATGGAATTTTGTCCTACCTTCCCTGGAAGGAAGGGCTTTTCATATATTGATTATACTACCTCTACCTCACCTATGAGTAATTTCAACCCCCAACCTTTGAGTTTTGCTTTTAACAAATTCTGGAAAATAGGAATAGGGAAGAGTGAAACTGGATGGGCAGAGTGAAATTGGATGGGGTGTGTGAGACTAGAATGAGAGGCGGTGTGAGTCTGGAATGGGGACAGAGACTGGAATAAAGGGCAACTGATCACCAACCAGCCTGGCAGCCCTATTACATCCTTCGTGCATCCTTCAGCAGCGGTGGACCAGGGTGGGGGAAGCACGCTGCTCATGGCCAGCAAGCGCATGCGAGCATGTCAACACTTTTTTGAACACACAACACAAACTCTAGGTAGCTCACACTTGCATGAGGCTTAACACAAATTTTAGTGTTGGTGTCAGTGTGTTAAACGCAGGTTCAGTGTGTTAAATACAGGCTTTATAAAGAGAGAAACTACATTCAGTACCTAAGGTACTGAACTGACAGAGGATCATCATGAAGAATGAATTCTTCAGATGTCTCTCATTATGTTCCTTTGGATGACTTCGTATTACAATTCTTTTGATTCAGAATTACCAGTCACTTCTACTTTCCCCAGAACACAGCTGTTCATTTCAACAGCCAATATTTTCCCCAGCCTTGATACATCCAAGCCACTGTTATTTGACTGAGACTGATGTGCAAAAGGCTTCAAGAGGATAAAAACTAACAAGCATACAAAGAGCTTGAAACATGGTGGGGAAATTGCAGATTTGAAATCAATCAGAAATTTGTAGCTGTCAAGACATGGCAAATAAATTCTTTTCAGCCTTGCTAAATTTGGTAGCTTTTTTTTACAATTACCAGTTGTAAAATGCACACATATGATTTCTAAAAATTTGAAATTAGGGAAAATATATGAAATCATATAGCATGCATAATCTCAAAACCTAAGTATTCAATTATGCGGTCACTAATAACTAAACAAGAAATTTGTTTAAAGTTGCAGTTCTTTTCAACTCAACAAATCTCAGAAAAGATTAATGAAAATAATACAAAAAATCAATGTATTTGGTAAAACTATTAAAGTAGTATGTTAATTTAAACTATAAATTAAAAGGTCATCTGACAAAGGGAAAAAGAAAATTCTACCTCAGTTTTCTCTGTAATGATAGACACTGGAGGCTATTATTTCGGAAAGTTTTAAATGGGAAATAATTCTAAACATATTTTAAGGTAGGTTTTATTCATATATAAAATAAAAAAAAATACTTCATTGACTATCCAAGGACTCAAAAAGCATGTATACTTTCTTTTTAAAAAAAATTATTATTTTTTTAATTAGTAAGTCACCGTGAGGGTACAGTTACAAATTTACCCATTTTCGTGCTTGTGTTTCCCTCATACAATGTTCGAGAACCCATCCCTCCACCAGTGTCCATTCTCCACCACCAATGAACTCAGTATCCCTCCCACCCTCCAATCCCGTCCACACCACACCACCCCGCCTCTGTAGCAGGGTATTCCATTTTGTTCTTTCTCTCCTTTTGGGTGTTGTGGCTTGTGATAGGGGTATTGAGTTGCCATCGTGTTCCGACTCTAGTCTTCTTTCAGCATGCATCTCCCTTCCTACGCGGGATCTCCAACCACATTTTACTTGATGTTCCCTTCTTTACCCGGGCTGCCTTTCCTCCAGCATGTGAGGCCAGCTTCCAAGCCATGGAGGCAATCTCCTGGTATTATATACTACTATTCTTGGGTATTAGTCTATTACTCTGTTATTTTATATTCCACAGATGAGTGCACTCTTTCTATGTTTGTCCCTCTCTTTCTGACTCATTTGACTTAGCATGGTACTTTCCATGTTGATCCACTTACATGCAAAGTTCATGACTTCATATTTTTAACAGCTGTATAATATTCCATTGAATAGATGTACCAGTGTTTCTTTTACCAGTCATCTGTTCTCGGGCACTCGGGTTTTTTCCAGATTCTTGCCATTGTAAGCAGTGCTGCGATGAACATATAAGTGCAGATGTCATTTCGACTATACTTTTTTGCTTCTCTAGGATATATTTCCAGAAGTGCTATTGCTGGATCAAATGGAAGCTCAATTTCTAATTTTTTGAGAAGTGTCCATATTGTTTTCCAAAGGGGCTGAACCAGTCGGCATTCCCACCAGCAGTGTAGAAGGGTCCCTTTCTCCCCATATCCTCTCCAAGAGCTGTTGTTTCTGTTCTTTTGGATGTGTGTCATTCTCTGTGGTGTGAGGTGGCATATAATAGTTGTTTTGATCTGCAACTCCCTGATGATTAGTAATGCAGAGCATTTTTTCATGTGCCTTTTGGCCATTCATATCTCTTCCTTGGAAAAGTTTCTGTTCATTTCTTTGCCCCATTTTCTGATGGTGTTGGATGTTTTCTTCTTGTAGAGTTCAACCAGTGCTTTATATACCCTTGATATCAACCCCTTATCAAATGGGTATTGGGTGAATATTATTTCCCATTCTATAGATTGTATTTGTATTTTGGTCACTGTATCTTTTGTGGTGCAGAAGCTTCTTAGTTTAATATAGTCCCATTTGTTTATCTCTGTTTCCACTTGGTTGGTCAGTTGCGTGTCATCTTTGAAGATGCCTTTAGCTTCAATATTGACATGCATACTTTCTTTTAAAAATATAGTTTACCATGGACCATTTTTCCTGGCCCGTTGTTCCTACTGTCCTTGGTTGTTAGTCTCATACTATGCTTTTTATCAATCCCACAATTGAATGCAGTCATTCTATGCCTGTTCTCTTTCTGACTTATTTCACTCAGCATGATTTTATCCAAGTCCATCCATTTATAAGAGAATTTCATGACATATTTTTTTCTAACAGCTGTACAGTATTTCATTATGTAGATGTACCATAATTTCTTTAACCAGTCATATGTTCTCTGGCACTTGGGTTGTTTCCAAATTCTGGCTATTGTGAACAGTGCTGCAATGAACATACAAGTATAGGTGTCATTTCTGGTGTGTGTTTTTTGCACCCTGGGGTATGGTATGTTGGAATAGAGAAGGAACCATTATGACAATGATGGTAGGACGAGATCACTCTGGATGGGAAATGTGTGCTGAAAGTGGCTAAAGACTCAAACATGATGTCCTTTCATATCTGTATTGCAAATCATAATGCCCGAGAGAGAGAGAGAGAGAGAGAGAGAGAGAGAGAGAGAGAAAGTGCCTGTCATAAAGGCAGGCTGGGGAGGATGACAGGAGGGATATGGGGTATTATGTATACTGGTGGAGGGATGAATGTTAGAACATTGTATGACTGAAACTGATAATAAAAGTTTGGTAACTGTATCTCATGGTGACTCAACTGAAAAAAATGAATAAAAATTAGCTTTCCAAATAAAATACAAATGCACAAATATAGTCATAAACTGATTGAAATATAAAATGATGTGGACTATTATCATTGAAACATAAATCTTAGTGATAAATTAATATAACAATGAAATGTTAATAATTCTAAAAATAAGTATATTTTAAGGTATGAAAAAAGTTTTCGAGAGCAGGACATTAGATATCAAACCCTCAAGTATATTAGAAAACTGGTAGGGAGAAAAGAAAGTTGCTACTTCTTCATCTAAGGGATTACTTTCTATCTGTAGCACTGTAGCTCCGGTGGTGCTCAGGGCTCTCCATACTCAGAAGAGGGGATTTATTCTGCCAACTCCCCCATATGAAGCATGACTTAGCCCTTGCACTATTTCTCTGCCGGCATCCGTATTTTGGGTTTTGTATGTTTGGTGTGCCCATGTATATGTGAACCCATTTATTGATCCTATAGCATTTTCCACATCAATTTTATGGACTGATTTCTGAGTGAGAATCTCTCAGAGTCTCTTGCCCCTGTGCCCATCTCTCTTCACTGGGGCCCCTCAGAGGAAGTGGGTTGAGTTTCCCTCCCCACCCCCAGCAGAGCCCCAGCAGCCGAAGACCACTGGAACCCAGCCACAGCCATGCTCAAGACCCCTCTCCACACGTTAGAACAAGCCTCACACATGAAGGAACCGGCAGAGGAAGCCAGGTGTGTGGGACCTGGGGCTGAAATCTCTAAGCCTAATAGGATTAGGACTGGGCCTCTTTCGCCCAGATCCCCCATTTTCCAGTATCTAGGCAGTAACAACCACAAACTGCCCCAGGCATAGTGTAACCCCATCAATGGCCAATATCCAGAGCTCCCGACATCTTATAGCCTAGTTCTCCCTCTCAGAGAACCTGGCAAGCTACTGAGAGTTTCCTGCCCACATGGGAGAGCCTGGCAAGCTCCCTGTGGCATATTCATATGCCAAAACCAGTAGCAATGATGGGACTCATTCCCCTGACCCTGAAAGAGCCTCTAATGCGGCATAATTAGGAAGGACAAGTAAAGAGAGGCTTCTAGAATCTCAGGGCTAGGAAGAATGGAGACGTTACTTAGACCGCTCGTGAAAATCCACAATCAACGGGATGATGATGATGATGATGAGCACTGTAGCACTGTTGCACTGTCGACCCGTTGTCCATCAATTTGTTCGAGCGGGCACCCGTAATGTCTCCCTTGTGAGACTTGTTTCTGTTTTTGGCATATCGAATACACCACAGGTAGCTTGACAGGTCTGGTACGTGGGTGGGATACTCTCAGTAGCTTTCCGGGCTCTCTGAGAGGGACAAAGGAATAGAACCTGGGTCAGCTACATGCAAAGCAAATGCCCTACCCACTGTGCTATTGCTCCAGCCTATTTTCTATCTAAAATTATTAATTGAAAGAAAAGTAATTTTAAAAATTGGAGCCTTACCAAGCAGTACTCAAGGGCTCCTTCTTGCTGTGTTTGGAGGGCCACATTATGCTGGAGATCAAACCTGGGCCTTCTGTATGAAAGCAGGCTTTCATGTCCACAGAACTTTCTCTCTGGTCATAAAAAGAGGTTTTTATACACAGTTTAAAATGTAATGGTAAGTGGAAAGTTAATTTCTTATAAATAACTGAAATGGAGAGATAAAGAACTCTTACTTGAGTGAGATAGCGATAAGACAAAACATGAAGGGGCCAGATTAATATTACAGTGTTTAGGGCACTGACCTTGCATGCAGCCAACCCAGGATCAATCCCCTACACCCCATGTGGTCCCGTACAACCCACAGGAACCATCTCTGAGCTCAGAGTCAAGATTAAGCCTGAACACAGCGGGATGTGCTCTCTGCCTCCCAACACCCACAAAAAGACAAAGCATCAAGACATATTTGAAGAAAAGTACTAAAATCGTTAAAGTAATATGCATGTTCTAATAGAAAACAATGGCTAATCTCTAAATTGTACACGTTCCAGGTTATCTTTTACTATTCCCTCATTTTTCTTGTGTTATTTTATAACTGTAAGACATAGGTAACAGCAGTATAAATGTATTTTTGACTGTCACCATACAAATGTTGTTCTGACTTAATTACTGAACTAACTCCCCTGTCAACCACCTTACATCACCCCCAAACCCACTTGAATCTATATGCACGTGTCAGTGTTCCTGATCAAGAAATGTGCTTCATATTCTCTTTTGAAAGGGTTAAGACATCTTTCCAGTTCCTGTGTGACTTAAATATCTGCATCAATATGACTCATGATGGAAGATTTTTGGGAAAACAATGTCTTTTACCAAGAAGGACCAGTTCCTGGGACCTAGACACTATCTTACAAAGGAGAATTGCTTACTTAGCATGCGTGAGACCCCAGATTTGTTTCCTGTACTACATCTCTTTCCGGCATTCCACTCTATGACTCCATTGGCCCTCAGCATAACTAAGAGTGACCCACAGGCCACTGAACACGAGAGAGTCCCCATTAAAAAGAACTGAGCAATTGATATTATTATAAGTGGGTTAACTCCTGAAAAAAAGAAAAAAATATGAGACAACTAAAACAGTACACACTATTTTTCTATATTAAAGGAAATCCAAAAGAGCAGGAAAGGAGATGTTCTCACAAAAATATCTAAGACAGAAGCCAGAGTGATGGTACAGCAAGTAGGGTGTTTGCTTTGCTTGCAACCAACCTGGGTTCGATCCCCAGAACCCCATATGATCCCCCAAAGAGTTATTCCTGAACACAGCGCCAGCTGGGTGTGCTCCAAAAGCCCAAAAATAAAACAAAAAAAAATATATTGGATAAAGAAAAGAAGAGAGTTAGTGATATTAGTTTGTCTGAGCCAAATTTGTGTTGAGTAATAAAGGACAAAACTATATAATTGAATTTAAATCTGCAATGACTTGTTATAAAACATTCTGAATATATCATTGAAATAGATGCACTGTAGCACTGTAGTCCCATTGCTCATAGATTTGCTCGAGTAGACACCAAGTAGCATCTCCATTGTGAGACTTGTTGTTACTGTTTTTAGCATATGGGATACTCCATGGGTAGCTTGCCAGGCTCTGCCGTGCAGGCGGGATACTCTCAGTAGCTTGCCAGACTCTCCGAGGGATGGAGGAATCGAACTCGGGTTGGCCAAGTGCAAGGCAAATGCCCTACCCGCTGTTCTATCACTCCAGTCTGAGAAATTGAAATAGATAATACCCAAAATATTGGATAAAGAGAAATGATCAAGTCCGACAATTCCAAGAATCTCCAGGAGGCCTCTCCCATCTACTTGACATATGGAATAGGGAAAATAAACAAATGATGGAGCTGGAGAGATCGTACAGTGGGTCAGCTGCTTGCCTTGCACATGGTTGACTTGGGTTTGATTCCCTGCACCCTATATGATGCCTCAGTTATGCCAGGAGTGATTCCTAAGTGCAGAGCCAGGAGTACACTGCGAATATCACTTGGCATGGTTGAAAAGTAAAATAAACAAATGATAACCCAAGTAGTAAAACTGAAAATACAAAAAATATTATTCATACAGTAAATTTTGCCCACTCAAGGGGGTAAATTACTGCCATGAAAGTTTTCTTTTCACATGGTAGGTTAACAGACTCAGAACAAAATACAGCTAGAACAAAATACAATTATATATTTTTAATTCAAAACAGAATAAACTCAACAGATATCCTCCATCATATCTTTAAATCATATTCTGCCAATGACCTTTATATTTAACTCACTCAGCTTTAACCTGCCTAAATGATTGATATGTCGACAAATCCAAGTGGATTGTTCCTGAAAATAGACAGAGCCCAAGATATTCTGATTAAAAAATAAAAACAGAAGCGAAAATGACTATGCATACATTTTTATCTTATAATTAAAAATAAAACTAAAGTGATTTATGCAAAGATGATGTTAGAGGACCCACTAAATATTATTATATTGAAGCAATCTAAATTCTCACAGAAAGGCTATTGCATTAGTACTTTATTGCAGTAGTCACTTATCATATATCACTGTCATCCCATTGCTCATCGATTTGCTCGAGTGGGCACCAGCAACGTCTCCAATGTGAGACTTGTTACTGTTTTTGGCATATTGAATATGACATGGGTAGCTTGCCAGGCTCTACAGTGCGACAGAGATACTCTAAGTAGCATGCCGGGCTGTCCGAGAGAACCGGAGGAATTGAACACTGGTTGACGGCATGGAAGGCAAACACCCTACCTGCTTAGTTATGGCTCAAGCACATTACAGTAGTACATTATAATTCTTTCATTAGACACTTCCACACCATTAAAAATTACACACAGAAAAATAGTGATATGGAATATGTTGACAATAAATTATTCAATCAAAAAACTACAAAAATCCTGAGTATCATCGTAGTTGAATACAGTATTAATTATTGTTATAAACTACCTGAAAAACACTCCAAAGTATTACAAATCTAAAAGAACACAATTTTGTATTGTTCCCAGTAATAGGGTGACTGTGTATCACCTAATTAATATATGATATTTGGCGATGGAATCTTGGTAATGTTGTTAGGTTTGGATAAGGTCAGGAAATGGGTTCCTATAATATAACAAGTGTTTGATAAGAAAAAGAGGGACAAAGATAAAGCTCAAAAGACTGGAGCAAGTTCTTTGCAAGAAAGAGGCCAGGGTTTGGATCTGTGAGAAAAGAGCCAGGATTAGCACATGAGAACTTAGAGTCGGGCCCAAAAATAAAAAAAAAACAAAGAGGAGGAGGAGGATGTTGAGAAGAAGGAGGAGGAAGAGGAAGAAGATGAATAGCAATAGTAAAAGAAAAAGCAGAAGGAGGAGAAGGATGGGAAGAAGAAAGAAGAAGAAGAAGAAGAAGAAGAAGAAGAAGAAGAAGAAGAAGAAGAAGAAGAAGAAGAAGAAGAAGAAGAAGAAGAAGAAGGAGGAGGGGGAGGAGGAGGAGGAGGAGAAGGAGGAGGAGGTGAAGAAGAAGAAGGAGGAGGAGGAGGAGGAGGAGGAGAAGGAGGAGGAGGAGAAGGAGAAGGAGAAGGAGAAGGAGAAGAAGAAGAAGAAGAAGAAGAAGAAGAAGAAGAAGAAGAAGAAGAAGAAGAAGAAGAAGAAGAAGAAGAAGAAGAAGAAGGAGGAGGAGGAGGAGGAGGAGGAGGAGGAGGAGGAGGAGGAGGAGAAGGAGGAGGAGAAGGAGGAGGAGGAGGAGGAGAAGAAGGAGAAGAAGAAGAAGAAGAAGAAGAAGAAGAAGAAGAAGAAGAAGAAGGAGGAGGAGGAGGAGGAGGAGGAGGAGAAGAAGAAGAAGAAGGAGGAGGAGAGGAGGAGGAGAAGGAGGAAGATTACAAAACGAAGAATCGTAGAAGAAGAGGAAGACAAGTATGCAGAACAAGTAGAAGAAGCAGAAGATGAAGCAATTGAATCAGAAGAAACCGAAGAAGCAGAAACAGATGTAGCAGAAGAGAAGCAGAAGCAGAACCAAAAGGAAAATGTGAAGGAGAAGGAGAAGGAGAAGGAGAAGGAGAAGGAGAAGGAGAAGGAGAAGGAGAAGGAGAAGGAGAAGGAGAAGGAGGAGATGGAGATGGAGATGGAGATGGAGATGGAGATAGAGAAGAAATAATTTCATTCTCTCCTTTGACCAAGGCACATGCCCAGCTAAGATAATGTATTTGTCGGGCACCCCTCTATAATCTAAAAAGCAACCACTTACCAGTTCTGCCTTCAGTACAATCTTAGACTTTCCAGCCCTTGGTTTTTGGTAGAGTAACCTCTTTCTCCTTGTTTAAACCAGTTTCTGGTATTTTATTATAACAAATTTGGTTTATGAAACCCTTGATATATGTGGGGTATGGGTTGTAATATGCATGTAGTAGGCTCCCCAGACATCTCTAGTATTAGAAGAGATGGTGAAAGAAATGGTAGCAGTAGCGATATTTTCAAAATGAGAGAAAACACCAATTTGAAACAGGGAGTTTGATAGCCCAGAAAAAGGTAACAAAATCAGTTACAAAGATATCTGTAATTAGTGTGAAAAATTCCTCGGTTTGGCTATGCGATGTGTTTTTTGTTTGGCAGCATACTGAGCAGTGTTAAGCTCTGTACTTGGGGGTAATGAGGTGTCAATCCCAAGTACCATACGGTACTGAGGATCAAACCTTGACCTTCTGCATGCAAAGCATGCATTCCTGCCTATTTAGCTCTCTCTCCAGTCCCATGTGCCTTTCCTTTATTGTCAAAGTGATACCTCATGAAACTCTCAGAAAGCAGAAACTGCTTTCCTAGAAGTAGGCTCTTTCCTGAGCTTTTCATAGAGACTGTATTTTGGATGAGTTATTATAGCATCAACTATAGCTGAATGATTTTGATTTAGGAGGTGACAATTTTTGTAGCTACATGTTAATACCGTTTCACCTATTTTCAAATTTTAAAATTATAGATCTCCAATAGTCCACAATATACTTACAATTTAAAAATGCAAAATTATATGGGCTTAGCAAAAATAAAACAAAACCCCACAAAAATAAAAAACATGATATTCGAAGCTGGATCTCAATGAATGAAGATATTTTATAGGCCTGTGTGTTTTGGAGGCACAAACCCTTAGTGACATAATAGTGTGCTTTTGTACAAATTCCTCTGGACAATTTTATATATTTTTTTAAATTATCTGTTGTTCAACCATTATTTAAGTATATGCATTAGAACAGAAAACTAGCATGATTCCATTTGAAAACAGCCCAATCAATTCAAAGGACACTTTGAAGTTAGATAATGGTGATTATTGGATTATAAATTTCCTTCTGATTCTGTAAACTATGAGAGGACTCTTTTCCATCCATTTCCTAACCCTATTATTTTATTTCATGCAAATAGATTTCTTTAGAGAACAGATCTTATTCCCTTTCTACTCAGAGACCTAAAAGCAGCAGTCTCTTCCCATTCCAGGACATGTGTCAGCCATTTCATGTTTGAATGTCTACATAGATACACACACAAATACACAAACAGAGTGATTTCTTTGTTTTCCAGCAAGCATAGCTTCTTTCTGGGAGCTAAGGTTACCTCTGCATCATCTTGTTCAATCACACAGTAGATTCCTCTAGGGCTGAATTTTGTGAAACCCCATCCCCTGGTGACAGCTGTCGAAGATCAGACGTTCTTCAAGGAGTGAGACGAAGTCCCTTGATGTCACCTCTTGGACGGAAATTGGTGGTCAGCACTGGAGCTTGTGTCTGTAGTTCCTATCCACTCTCCAAATAATTCAAAATATCCTCTCACTTTGTTCCACAGCTCAGCAAACTTGTGTGGAGTTTATGGAGGAATATTTTATTTATTTCTCTTTAACAAACTCCAGGAAGAAATGAAGTTGAGCTGTGCGCTGTTTGGCTTCCGAGTTGCCGGGGTTGATACGCTTTGTCGCTGTTCCGGGACTTGGAAATGCATGAAGCATCAGCAGGTTCACTGCCCCACCCCATGACTTTTCTTAAAGAGAAGCATTGGTGTCTCCATCCTTAGTGCAAAGTCAAAGTTGGCTAAGCTGGAACCTGGACTTACGCACGGTTCTAACTCCAGAGCACGTTGGCTCAATAGGTGCTGAATAATTTTTGGTGGGGGGATGTGTGTTTGGTGTTTTGTTTTGTTTTGGAACAACACCTCACTGTGCTCAGGGCTTACTTCTGGCTCTACACTCAGTTATCACCTCTGGCAGTGTCTGGGGACTAGTTGGGGACTGGCAGTTGAACCCAAATTGGCTGCATGCAAGAAAAGTGCCCTATCCACTGTACTATCTAGCTCTCTGGCCCTAGATGGTCAGTATTTATTTGGGGAATAAATGCATTATCAATTCTTTAAAATTAAATGACTTTCAGGATTAAATTTTTTCAGGATTAGATTTATATTAAAAATTTACAATAGATATGGTGAAATTATTTATTTTGTAAGAAGGTAGAAAAAATACCTGAAAGTGTGAAAATTATTTAAAGATTTTAGTTACTGGTGTTTCCCCTATGAGCTAAAATTTCATTTTTTGCACTATAGTCAGTTTTCCTCTGCAACTGTGGTTTGAAATCCACCAACCCTCCCTCCAGCTTTTATTAAAGGCATTAATTAGCACAGAAAATAACATAGTATTAGTTTTAATTTTGCTCTGCTTGTTTGCCCATGAAGTTTATCATAAAGTCTCCAAAACAAAGAAAATAATTTTCTTTTTTTATTGAGTTAACATTTATTTATATTATTGTGTACATTTTACAAGTACATCTTCATACATCTTCAAAAGTTGGCACAGCATTCCACCACCAAAGTGGATCCCCTTTGCTTTATATTCCCCATATACTCTCCATCTCTGGTAAAATGAGTTATGTCATGCAAATCCAAAGATGAGTTTTGTGTATTCCTTTTCCCTTTACTTTGTTTCTTCATATTCCACATATAAATGAAATAATCTGGTCATTGCTTTTCTCTTTATGACTTATTTCACTAAGCCTAACATCTTTCATCCCAAAATAGCAACATTTCATCTTATAGCTGAGTCGTACCAATAAATATACACATATGTGTGTATGTGTGTATGATATACATATATCATAACTTCTTTATTCATTCTTCCTTGAGTACTTAGGTTTTTTCCAGATCTTGACTGTGGTAAATAGTGTTTCAATGAATATATAAATATATACATCCCTTCAAGTTACTGTTCTTATATTCTTTGGGTATATTTCTTTAAGTAGAATTACTGGAACTGACACTATATCTATTTTGGTATATTAATAGTAAGACTACAGCATCACAGGTGTGTGGTGATATCTAATTTGCATTTCCCCAATAATAAGAGGTGATACACATTTCTCATGTGCCTATTGACCATCTGTATAGCTTCTTTGGAATAGTTTCCATTCAGCCCTTCTGCCCATTTTAATGGGGTTATCCTCATTTTGCTGAGTTTGAGTCCAGTACATACGTTTAATATTAGCTTCTTGCCAGATGTATGATATGAAAATATTTCCTCTCACTCAGTGGCTGTCTTTTCATTTTACTTACGGTGTCTTTAGCCTGCAGAAACTTCTGAATTTGATGTAGTTCCAACTGTGTATTTTTCCTTTTGTTCTCCTTGTCATTGGAGTCAAGTCACAAAGGATCTCAGTGTTATATTTTAATTTTTTTAATATTAGATTATATTTACATATTTATTATATGATAATGAAAGTTTTAGGCCCTTTAGCTACATTATAGGATATGAACTAGTTAAACCAAAAGTGATAATTCTATTTAATAAGAAAATCTTATTTTCTTCAATCCCCCTTTTAAACAGCTTAAAAGAGGAAGGATTTTCTGCCTTAATGATAGATTCTTATAGAAATTGAAATGCAATTTATTTTCAGCAAGTAGTTCTACTTTGTTCCTTGGTCAATCTTGATATGCAGGGAATACCATGTTTGTTTGATAGATAATTTGAGTTCCCCAGATTTGGGCCTCTGAGGCTGTTAACTTGTAAAACCTTTTTCTCAGCAGATAAATTCAAACAACATAAAAAACAAAATGAGGCATGGAATTGTTTTGCTGCATTTTAGAAAAGGGATTTATTCCTTGAAACACCTGAAAAATGAACAAATACATATCTGAGCACAAGAACATGCATTCTTCATTGTACACAGAGATCAAATCAGCATGGCCAATAAAGATTCATAGTCACATTGCAAGATATGCCTGCTAGGATGGCTTCTGAGGAGTAGAGAATGCTATAGAGATGTTCGGAAGGAAAATGGGCCAATATCAAGGACTCTGTGGTGAAGAGCATTCTGCAACACAGTTATTAGCCTTCTTTGTTTCCTGTTCACATTGGGGAGAGTTGGCTAATCCATGATTTCTTTTGCTTAAAAATGCAAGCCTAGGGCGAGTCTTGAAATTTTGATCGTAAGGGAAGGGAACAGAGCAATAGTACTGCAGGTTAGGTGATTATCTTCCTCACAGCTAACCTGGATTCATTTCCTTGGCATCCCAGATGGTACCCCAAGCCCTGATGTGAGCGGTCCCTGAGCTCAGAGCCAGGAGAAAGTCCTGAGCACCACTGGGTGTGACTCCAAGCCCAAACTAAATAAATTAATTTAAATTAAAAAGGGGAGGAGCGCATAAGATTACAAAAAAAATTCATCAAATTGGTCCGCAGGGATAGTATTGCAGTTAAGGTGTTTGCCTTGCATGCTGCTGATCTGGGGATAATCCCCAACATTTTCTACAGTGCCTTGAAGTCTGGCAGGAGTGATCTTTAAGCACAGAGCCAGGAGTAAGCCCTAAGCAGCAGCAGGTGGGGGCCCAAATAACAAGAAAAAAATTCACCCAAATTGCCTCCATAATTCCCAAAAAGAAAGGCTTAAATTCAGTTTTATTTGTTGTCTCTGTTGAATAACAATTTTAGGCACCGTTTTTTGTCTTTTTGTTTCCTGCCA
Source organism: Sorex araneus (assembly GCF_027595985.1). Lineage (NCBI taxonomy): Eukaryota > Metazoa > Chordata > Mammalia > Eulipotyphla > Soricidae > Sorex > Sorex araneus. The sequence continues at coordinate 37,573,194 of NC_073313.1, forward strand.
TTTTCCTTCCTACATTGGAAGTCTTTCAAACATAATCCTCTTTCATCTGTAATCAACAAATCATAAAAACATCTTGATTTTCTCTCTCCCTCTTTTTCTCCCCATTTTTCATAAACAAATATGATTTGATTAGAAATATGCATTAAATAATCCATTTAGAAAATGTTTAATGTGGAAGGATTTGGCTGTTGTCCTGCCTGTCTTCCCTATACTATTGCCCTCACCTCTTACCAAAGGAGTAAATTAAGGCAAAGATGATTAATTCTCTTTTGATTCTGAAAGGACAAGCGTGTTTGCTGTGGAAAGCAGGGGTGGGTGTTAAATAGATAGTACTCACATGGATGAAGCCATGGAAATGCGAAGGAAGGAGGGGAGGAAAGGCGGTGAGGAGGATGCATTTGAGAAAGCATCCACAATGAACTCCAGCTCTCCGAGTCTCCCAGGCATCCTGAGTATTGGAGTCACCAAGAGGTCGATGGAGGATGTGCAGTAGGAAGTAGATTTACAGGGTATGCGATGCTGATTAGAGAATAAGCTCTAAGAGAGGTAATTACAGCTTAGAGCTGAGGATGACAAGTTGACAAGCACACTGGAGAATGTGCAAATGCAGACAGCAGCCAAAGCAGCTCCTCTGCAGGTCAGGACACCAAAACCCAGGGGACTCATCCAAAGCCCAGTCTTCCAGGGAGTGTCTTGGAGGCTAATTTTAGATTCAAACAAGTTGCCCCAGTTCTAGCTCTCCCTCCAGAATTACTCCTACTGCATGAAAATACAGTAGCACTTGAGAAAGGGTGGAGACTAAGCTAACATCGAAACCTCTTGCTGGATGGTGGATTTTATTCTCATTCATGTATTGCACTTGGCAGGTCCAACGGAATTAAGAGACCTGGCTGCAAAATGCACAAGGGAACCTTCAGGGCTTACCTCTTTACCTTGCAACATCCAAGCTAAACATGCTTCTCTTGACCAGTAATAGCCACATAAACTGCTGAAGAGGCTGTTTGCAATATTGCGAAAGAATAGCAGCACATTCTCCAGTTACAGTGATTTGCTCCCTATGGAGGGCTTCAGATGATGGAAACAGAGGTTTTGTGTCCTGCTGCAGGGAGAATGAGCACCTTTGTTTCAGATGCCCCTGTGCTGTGGTGCTATTTCACTCCTGTATCCAGAAATAGGGCTTTTCTGCAAACCAGAGTTCTCTCATTGGTTCCCTCCCAGTCGTTTTGACAACATTTGAATATTAGCACTTTTAAAATGTGTTTGTTTAGCACACAACTTAGGAATTTACAGCATCTTTAACATTTAGCAGTCTAACATGGGTAGGTCTCTTGAAATCATTGAATTTCAGTTCCTAGAAAATAAAGAATTTAGGTCTATTAATAGTTGTGATCATGGGACCATAGATATAGTACAGGCTCCCTGAGCACCTCCAGGGGTCACTTCTGAGCACAGAACCAGGACTAAAGCCTGAGTACCACTGCATGTGACCCCCAAACAGCAAAAATGATCATCATGCTGACTGTAAGAATATTAGAGCTCTCTCAACATCTATGTGGGGCATATACATGTATGCACACACAGCACACACTTGCTATAGTCCTCCCATTATTTGAAAAGCCCTTTTTTAGGAACCATAGATAAAATTAAAACACATGACAAAATCTTTGTCTTTCTTAGAGGAGTTTACAATTTATATGGAATAAACACAAATTGAGAATTATGTAACAGGTCAGTATGCAGGATAGCAGTAATTAGTGTTAGAATAGTATACATTTTTTTCTTTAAAATTGCTTTTGCTTTTTCTTATATTGCTCACTGACTTGCTTTTTCTTACAAAACGCAATAATCATGAATATTTTGCAAGTTATTTCTTGTTTAACAAGAATGAAAAAGGAAAGGAAAATAAGGACATCCTTTGTTCCTTGCACACTAGTGCCAGACTCTACTGTGAGCCCATCATTCAAGTCCCCATGGGCCCTTTCCCGCAGTCCTAACTGCTAGGCGAGGTCCAATCTTTATTCTCAACATTCGTTTGGTTTTTGTATTATTGCATGAAACTGGCATGATGTTGGCAGAAACAATGGCAGTGCAGGCTATTTCTTAAAGATTAATGACAGATTACAAGGAACGGCTGGCTGAGACAAGGTTGAAAACAATTAATCCATCAAGTTCTTTCATTTTTTTACACCAAGTTACTAGCAAGGTAAGTCTTTTCTTTTAAGTAATAATAATTTAGAATGTATAGTTTCCATGTTTAAGCCCTTTAAGTCAGCATCTTGTGTTCATCACTAGTAAAGAGAGGGTCTTATATCCAGATGAGAAAATTTAGTGCAAATTCCCATAAAAAAAAGTCTTCAAGAAGGTAGGGCAAATGAAGGGAAAGGGAAAACTGTCCTCAATATGGTCCTCACATTCTAGGAAAAGCCAAAAAGCATAGCAGTGGGGAGCCTGGGTTTAAAGGAAGGAGTCACCAGTGAAGTTTTCCCAAGGGGTTCTTATGCCATGGGCTGGTTTGAGATGGTGCGTTCAGCTTGGTGGACACCTTTGCAACCACTGAGTGCCTCATCTCACAAATGGTACCTCAGGATCCCCAAGGACAAGAGGGTATCAGTGGAGAAGAAATGAAAGGAATGCAAAATAGAAAACAACAGCCCCAAACGTGTGTAGTACACAACTTGTGTAGGAAGTAGTTTGTTTCCTAAATGAAGGATTATCATAAGACTAATCAAACTAAAATAATCACTATTTTTTGGAAGAAAGAATTATTTTTCATTTCACTAAAGGAGTAAATTAGCATTTCCAATAAATGGGGGAGTTTGTGTATAACCTGAAATGGCACTAAGGCAGAATGGCACTGTCCTACACAGTTCACTATGGGAGAGGCCAAGGGCCAAGTGGTGTGAAATATAGGGGGTGAGGGAATGAGCACTTTGGTCATCGCTCTTACTTTCAACTGAACAGATAATCATATGATATCTATTGAAGAAAGTAATGCTGAAAAAGTCATATTATAGAAAAGAGAATAAGTCCTGTTCTTGTACTATCTCAAGTTATTTCTTTACTATTTGATTTTTATTGACAATTAGCAAAAACTATTGATCATGTTGACACCAGAAAACATATGGATATTAACCATAATGTATTTTTCCAGCTAGTCAGATATATTAATCCTTCTTTGTTTATGGAGTCACTGTCATCCTGTTGCTCATGGATTTGCTTGAGTGGGCACCAGTAATGTCTCCATTATGAGACTTATTGTTACTGTTTTTGGCATATCAAATACTCCACGGGTAGTTTGCCAGGCTATAGATATTCATAATTGTACATCAGAATATAAAAAGTCTGGGCTAGAGAAGTAGCATATGCAGGACCCTAAAATGGATCACCTCATGGTGCTTCAAGCACTTCCCTGTGGCCTGATGGTTCCTGAGCAGCTCTTGACTAGTTATTACTAGGGTAAACCACCAGGGCCCTGCTGAGCACAACTGGGGGTCCCTATGAAATGACATGAACTGTCATTTGGAGTATTGTCTGTTAAACCTTATGAATGCAACCATAATACTCCACAAATGAAGGTATTGTGTAGCAATATGTACCCTTACTGTTACTGTCCACAAATTAACTTAATTTTTATTACAATGCATTCTTAAACAAGCATTGTTACTAGCTGGTGCAATAACAATATCACTGTGATAATGGTGATGATCTTAGCACCTTCAGGTAAGCCTACTTAGTCTGGTGTTTTCCTCAGTCACCATGTCAGTGGTGGCAGATGGCGTTTCTTTCTCCATTTAGCTTTATTTGGTCACATGATGGCATCTAATATGATAAAACTCTGGTCTTTGGGGCCGGAGCAATGGTACAGTGGGTAGGGCATTTGCTTTGTATATGGCCGACCTGGGTTCAATCCTCAACATCCCATACGGTCCCCTGAGCACCACCAGGAAGAACCCCTGAGCATCTCCAGCTATTGCCCAGAACCACTCCACCCCCCAAAAAAAAAACCCACCTCATTAAATAACTGGAAATAAAGCTTACGTCATTAAGAAACAAACAAACAAAACCTTTTGTCTTTGCATTTGTCTCCTTTTTCCCTAGCATCAACTGAGAATCACAAAGCAGATGAATCTTGTGCAAAAATCACTCAGATCCAACAGTCCTTTCCTTGAACTAATTTCAAGACATTCACAGGTTTTCCAGCAGTTTATGTCAACTATTGCTCACGTTTGTTTGGGATATCACTTGAAGTTGTGGATGATCTCTTACTTTTTTTTCTAACCATAGTACTCTATTCTGTTTGTTTGTTTTGGGGCCACACCAAGTGGTGCTCAGGGATTGCTCCTGGAACTGTACTCGAGGATCACAGCTAGTGGGCTCAGAGGACCATATGAGGTGCCTTAGATCTAATTCAGGTCAGCAAGGCAAACACCCTATCCACTATACTATCTCTCTGACTCCTAACTATCGTACTCTTAATTCGGAAATAGAAAAGCTACTTGACCTTTAATCCTGAAACCATTTATAATCTTATGCTTCGTCATCATGATTGAGAGAGTCCTTGGATTTTAAATTCATGGTATTTTCTACTTTTCATCTCCTTCAATTTGCTGAAAAGGAGAATATTGCCTGTTCAATTGTTCAAACCCCCACTTTCATGTTTGAAGTCACCATCTTACATGGAAATAGTATCATTATATATTTATTAAGATGAAGTCATTGCAATTAAATCCAATTGACTGATATATTTATGAGAGGGAGAAAGAAAGAAAGAGAAAGAGAGAGAAATTTGGAACTGGGCAGTATCTCAGAGGCTGGAGTATATGCTTTGCATGCAGAAGGCTGGGATTCCATCCCTGCTTCTACGTCTTCCCCAGAGTACCACTGGGAGTGACAGCCGAGCAACTGCAAATCATGGCCAAAACCAAAAATGTGGGGATTTGAAAACTAAAAATCTGTGCTCATTCTGTGCCCAGAGATGGTTCCTGGAAGTGCTAGGGATGGGGATTTGCAGACAGAAATGTATGCAGAGAGAAATCTATGTGTCAACGAAAATGGGTTAGGGGTATGCTTCTTACAAGGCAAGGAATGCCGGATTGCCAACAAATAACCAAAACCTAGGGGAGCTCTTTCCTGAAGGATCGATACTGCTTCACAAGTCTCAGATAGAATTAAGCTTCTCCAAGTACCTTGAATTTGGATATCTAGACTCTGGAAAAATGAGACAGTAACTCTCTAATGTTCAGTTTACCCAGTTGATGATACTTTATTACGGCATTCCTAGCGAACTAATACAGATGCCTTCTCATTCCCAAATTTAAATGATTTGCTCCACTTTCCAACACATTGAACTCAACATAAAGATTATGGTGAATTTGCAACAAAGCATTTCCTACTTTTTTATCCTTATTGAACTCTTCTGCAGATCAGATAACTTGTTCAACAATATCAATGAATAGTTTTCTACTTTCAGACAGTATTTCTGGCAGTGCTACTAAAGATGCTAAATAAGGCAATTACTAGTTCTGCTTTGGAGCTCATAATATTAGAACAATACAAGAAATGAATAAATGAATAATATGGAATACAGAAAACATGATAGGAAGTAAAAGAGGTGAAAGGTTTTTGTTTGTTGTTTTGGAGGGACACACTCAGTACAGCTCAGGGTTTATTGCTGGTTCTGTGCTTAGAGATCAGTCCCAGAAGTGCTTGAGAGACTTCTGGATAACACTGGTCAGTTCTTTCTCCTCTGCAACAAGGAGTTTCAGTTTACTGAGTAACACCCATCACAGTGCTCCAGAGGCACTCCCATTCATCTTTAACTTCTCCTTTGTGCTCTGCTTCCCCTATTTGTTAATTACTCATTTCCCCTAATCACACCCTGTCACTTATAAAGTCAGATTCCTCAGAGGATTCTGGATTTGTAAGTCTAATATTGCTTTTCTTTCCTTTATGTCCTTTGCAGTCTACTTTAGAGCAATGTCCTTTTTATATAGACACAGGAAGACAGTTGATACTATACTCTTATTACTTGAGAATTAATTGACTCCAAATATGTACTCTTGGGCATCTATCATATTTACTCAATTTAAGCCTCAGTTTCCGTTAGTTCCTAGCACCCCAAAAGGAGCATCTCAACAAAGGGAATTGGATGGACCCAGGGCAAGTTGTAAACTACCCTGGCATCAAAAAGGGACAGGCTAAGTGCCATAAAACTTGTAAGTTAAAAGTATGGTCATGGACAAACTGTCATGACCCAAAAAGAAGTAACTGGACAAGGACCTTTCTGAAGTTAGGAAGGACTAATCTGGCTTGAAGACTGTAGTCTGGGATATATAGTGAGATGTCCCCAGGAGAGCCACTCTTTAAGCTTGGTACTACGTTCACACGAAATGACTAGAAGATTACTGAGAAGTAAATTTAAGATAACTGTTGAACACTGGCTAAGGAAAGGGGAAAGTAATACACCTTAGATGGGATCACACCCTTAGGTGGATCTCCTAGTAGGATGAAATATTGTCCTAGAAGAGCTTCCCCCAGAAGGAAGGTTTTTACATATTGTGCTACCTCACCTATGTGTAATTGCTACCCCCAACCTTTGATGTTTTTGCTCTTAACTAACACTAGGAAATGGGGAAGGGACAGAGTAAGACTAACATGGAGCAGAGAGGGAAACTGGGTTGAGAGAGTGAACATGGATGTGATGTGTGAGACTAGATGAACAGAGAGAAAATGGATGAGCAGAGGAAAACTGAATGGAGAGATTGAAACAGATTGGGTGTTTGAGGCTGAGTGGAGAAGAGTATGATCCTGGTTTGGAGAAGGAGATTTGTATAAACGGCGACTGATCACCAACCAGCCAGGTGGCCCTGTTCCCTCCTTCAAGCATCCAGAGGCGGTGGTGGCAGGTGGGGGTAGTGAAGCAGCTCATGACCACCAAACGTATGCAGTGCACCCACATTTTCTGAATACTCAGGGGATCATACATGGTACCTGGGAACAAAGTAGTTTGGTCACATGTAAGGCAAATGTCTTGCTCCATATAATTTTCTCCAGCCTTGGGGATGGGAGTTATTATTACAGTTGGTAGACAAATCTTTTCTAGAAAACTGTCATTTGACTGGAAATCTGAGTAAAATTAAAATGCCCTTATCTCTATAATGAGTAGAAGACTTAACACATAAAAAGGACCAGTGTCTTGGGATGGGAGTGTGGTAGAAAAGAAGTACTGAAAATAGCTAAATACTTATTTGTATTAATAATTTCATAAATATACTGTTTTATTAACTTACTAGTTACAGCATATCAGAGTATTTATGCTGATCAGAATGTAGCTACAAGATGACCTGAAACAAAATTCTCTGAATTAAAAGTAAAGAAAATGTGTCATAAATAAATGGTGTCAATCAAGGTTGTGCCAACATTATTTTAAACATTTCATTTTGTCAGAGCTTCTGTCACTGTCACTGTCATTGTCATCTCGTTGCTCATCAATTTTCTCTAGTGAGCACCAGTAATGTCTCCATTGTGAGACTTGTTACTGTTTTTGGCATATCGAATACACCACAGGTAGCTTGCCAGACTCAGCTGTGCAGGCGAGATACTCTCGGTAGCTTGATGGGCTCTCCAAGAGGGGCAGAGAAATCAAACATGAGTCTGCCACATGCAAGGCAAATGCCCTATCTGCTGTGCTAAAAAATGAAAACTGATAGAAATATAGCTCAAAAAAAGTGTGTAAAATCCACAATGGTAAAGGGAGCAAAGCTGGTATAATATGGATGAGATAATGGCTTGCCAAATATGTTTTGTATTGAGATCATAGAAATTTTGTCCATTGATGATCACAATACAAAAATAATTTTAAAATAATAAAAATTTATCACAATATTTATATATTATAAAAAAAGATAAACCCAACTTGGGACTGATTTTTGGCTTCTTTTTATTACTTTTGGTCATACCTGGCTGAGCTTAGAGCTTACCACAGGTCTGTACTCAGGGATCACTCCTAGTGGTGATCAAGAGACTCTGTGTGTAGAGGAGAGGATTGAACTAGAGTTGGCTACTGGCATGGCAAGAGCCTTAACCACTGTACTATCTCTCCCACCTCTCTTGGTTTATCCTTTAGCTTTAAGATGATAACCTTTTGCATAAAAAAACTAGGGGACTGGAGTGATAGTACAGTGAGTAGAGTATTTACCTTGCACGTGGCTGACCTGGGTTTGATCCCCAGCATCCCATACAGTCCCCTGAGCACTGCCAGGAGTAATTCCTGAGTGCATGGGCCAGGAGTAACACCTGTGATCACCAAGTGTGACCCAAAAAGCCAAAAAAATTCAAACATACATTTAAAAGACTGCATTCCAATGATAAAGAATTTAATTCTCAAAACTTGTTCACTGTGAGTCAAATTTTCACTTGGCAAAAGAAAAATACCATGCCTTTTAGTTCACACTATTTTCCCACTTTAAAAAATTTTAAGCACACGTAAAAATTCTAACTGGTCATTTCAAATGATAGAACTAAAGTGACTCAAGTTATCCTTTTTTTGTTGATAACTGTGTAAGTATTGTTTATTTTTTAATCCCTGTTTAAATGTAAGAAAATATCATACCATGAACTTGTGTGGCATGAGGTTTTTCCAAAACAAACTCAAGCATAGGGAATACTAGAAAATGTCTCTAAGAATGCCTATATGTGAGTGCCTGTTTGTCAAGGGTGAATTGTTAAATTGGAGAAAAAGGATTAGAAATAAGTGTTCTAATTTAATGCTTCCATTATAGTGTTAAAATTCAAATGTGATTTCAAAAGTTTGTAGCGATTTGGATGAAATTATAATGGGAGAAAAATAATTAAAAATAAGTGTGCTAATTCAAAGCTTCCATTATAGTGTTAAAATTCAAATGTGATTTCAAAAGTTTGTAGTGACATGGATGGAAATGGGGCATTATGTTCAGCAAAATAAGAGGTAGAAGGACAAATATGAATGATCTTATTTTCCTCCTTTGTATAAAGAAACCAAAAAAAGGACTAGATAATATCAAATGAGAACAAACCTTTGGCCCCGAATTACAAAACAGATTGCCAGACAGTGTGGAGAGAGGTGGTGGGAAGAGAAGGCAGATGAGAAGTGATATAAGGACTGTGATGGAGTATTTGGGGCATTTGGGTGATGATGCAGTAACTTAGTACATCAAAACTATAAATGCAAGTACCATTTTAACCATGTTCTTTAAACTACAACTAAAAAATAATTTTAGTTCAGAAGTGGCCATATATATCTTAGAAATCAGACCACCAACTTTTTTGAATGGAGTATTTTGTTCCAGAGACAAGAGTATTGCTCACACTACACACAATATAGAGCTTTAGAGAAAGATGTTTCCTTCATTGTTGTTCTTTTAAAAACCTCATAGACAGTTTATACTCTTAGTGCTGACACATGAAGTAGACAGACGACTTCCATAGCTAGCCCTTAGTATGCCAAGAGGATAAGTTGTGACATTCAGTTTTATCAGATAATTACCATAGTGCCTGGCCCCAGAAGCTATCATATTTCCCCATCTTTTACACTCGAGACTAAAACTGTTTTGCATTTGAAATCTTTGCATATAAACTCCTTGCTTTGAAGACAGTTTAAAAACTAATGTAATCCATGCTGTTATTTATCTGATAAGAAATTCACTGTATCACTGTCATTGTCATCACTGTTATCCTGTTGTTTATTGATTTTCTCGAGCGGGCACCAGTAACGTCTCCATTGTGAGACTTGTTACTATTTTTGGCATGTCGAATATGCCACAGGGAGCTTGCCAGGCTCTGCTGTGAGGGCAGGATACACTCAGTAGCTTGTTGGGCTCCCCGAGTTGGGCAGAGTAATCGAACCCACATCTAAAATAAATAAATAAATAAATAAATAAATAATTTGAAATAAATAGATACATATATTTTTTCATCCTGAAGCTGCCAAGGAGATCTGAGCAGGGAAGATCATTTTGGAGGAGGGCAGAAGCTCGGTTGGTCAGGGCCGGTTGTGCAACCCCGGGGCTCCATGACACCCGTTCCTGGAGCAGGGGTCTGATAAGAAATTATAGACAATTATGCAACAATTCACGATTTAAATATTTTCTGGTCTGAAAGTCTCAGAGTATAAATGGGAAGGGCTGGAGCAATAGCAAAGCAGGTAGGGCATTTGCCTTGCATGCAGCCAACCCAGGTTCGATTCCTCCTCTCCTCTTGGAGAGCCCAGCAAGCTACTGAAAGTATCTCGCCCGCACGGCAGAGCCTGGCAATCTACCCATGTTGTATTCAATATGCCAAAAACAGTAACAAAAATTCTAACAATGGAGATGTTACAGGTGCCCGATCGAGCAAATCGATGAGCAATGGGATGACAGTGATAGTGATAAATGGGAAGAAAAGATCATTCATCCTCTCTGTTTTTGTGGTTCCTGCAGGATATTTCAGATTCAACCCCTCAGCTGTTTAATAAAGAATGTGCTATCAGATTCATCACTCTCCTCTCTTTCCATGGAGCATAGAACAATGATAGGAAGGATGGAATGAGAGACTTATAGGAACATGACTCCTCCACATATCCATGGTTCCTCCCTCTGAACTTACCTCCTCTCCTACCATCTTTTTGGTTCTCACAAACAGATTTGATGTGATTATTAACAAGCTATTAACCAGACATTAAATAGGATCTTATTTTCCTAGGCAGATAGCTTTTATCTGATTAGCATTATTAGCTAGAATATCCCCAGAATTTTTGGATCCTTGCCCAGACAAGTTGGTTGAGAGAGATCAATCGTTTTACTTTACTGGTGACATCCTTTTTAAAACTTTGTAAAATCATACACTATACTGAAGCTGAGGAAATGTTGAACATCACAAAATTCCTGATGAATTAGAAATCATGCTTCTTGCTGCCATTTTAGAAAAGAACTACATAGAAATTACAAAAAGATATTCTTTAGAAACTTCAGTGAAAGTTGGTAAAATTACATAGAAATGAAGCAATTAAGAGTGATGTAAGGTACTTCATATAAATACTGTAAAAAGGTAATGATGAAGTGTATGACACAGGATGAAAGAGTAAAAGAAATAACCAGGTAAGAGAAATAAGAGAAATCAGAAAAAGAAAAGTCCTTCTTTTGGGGGGATATTTCCCATGAAATGTCTTATCTTTACTCCCTACAGTGTATTGTTCATTTTAGCAATAGTTGTGGTTTAAATTCAGAACAATAACTGGTTATTTCTGATATTAAGAAATATTTCAAAAGGAATTTGCCAACAGCTTTACTGACACAAGTTTTTTTTTCCCCAACAGGACATATCAGGAAAAGCAGCAGGAATTATCCAACTCTTTTGTACCATTTCGTTATTTTTTTGTTTTCCTGCTTTACTGAGACACAATGGACATAATGGTATTATGTATGTTTAAGGAATAAAACATGTTTTTATAAATGTATATATCATCATTATCACCATAGTAAGGCTAGTTAATAGCTCCATGACCACACATAATTACTGTTTGTGTGTGTTGTGAGGACATTTAAGCTTTCAAGAACATCAAGATCAATTTACTTTATAATTTATATATCACTTATTTCATTTAGAATAATGCTCTGAAGGTCTAAATTTATTGTTATGGATGAAAATATTCCACTATATACCTCGTGTGTATACATTTATACACATCTATTAATTATTATTAATTCTGATAGTCCTGCAAATTCCCAGGATGTATTCATTCACTTTATCACTGAGAGTGTTTCTATTTAACTAGAACCATTAGGCTGTAAATTTTATTTTTTGGTTGTTTATTTTATTCGGTGGCAGTACTCAGAGGACCATAGCTATATGAGGGATTGCAACAGGGGTAGATAATGCATGTTGTTCTCTCTTGCTCTATCTCTCCAGTTCCATGTATTATGTCTGTATAAACTGTTCTAACAAGAATCTGGTACACTTTGATGAAATCATCCCTATCTCTCCAACCCTGCAACTCTGGGCAACCATTATTCTACTCTGTTTTGATGGATTCACCTATTCTAGAACCCACATGTAGGTGACATACAAAATTTTACTTTATAATTTATGTATCACTTATTTCATTTAGAACAATGCTCTGAAGGTCTAAATTTATTTGGTTATGGCTGGACAATATTCCATTATATATCTTGTGTGTGTACATTTACATATATCTATTCATAAAAATACAAATGCCATGTTTTCTTTTTCCATTCATACATACTGTAGGCCACTGACTATTGAAAATAATGCTGCAATGAACATTGTAGTGCAGATTATTGGAACAAAGGTAGGTGTATTTGTAATGTTTTTGAGGAACCTCTAAATTATTATCCATAGTGGTTGTGCTGTTTTAAACTTCCACCAGCAGTGCACAGGGAGCTCAATTACTTTGTACCTTCTTCAAGATTTGTTGTATCTTGTGTTTTCTATAATATCCATATTTTTATTATTTTTATTTTTTAAAATTTTTTGTTGAATCACCATGTGAAAAGTTACAAAGCTTTCAGGCTTAAGTCTCAGTCATACAATGGTCAAACACCCATCCCTTCACCAGTGCACATGTTCCACCACCAAGAACCCCAGTATACCTTCCATCCCACCCCCACCCCCTGCCTGTGTGGCTGATGATTTTCACTTTACTTTCTCTTTACTTTGATTACATTCAATATTTCAACAGAAAACTCACTATTATTATTTGGAATTTTCCCTCAACAATCAGATCTGCCGAAAAGGCATCATTTGATAATTTGTTTTTCATTGCTGAGAATTAAGAGTATATGTCGCGAACGCGTGGTTTTGGATTTCTGGTATTTAGTAATTAAGTCCAGAGAAATTTCTGCCAGAAGTTGCATCTCTGCAAGCTCGTACCTCTGTTTAGTGCGGTCTAAAAGATGGTGGTTGTCATGCCGCCACCGAAAGGAAAGGCCGAGAGAGAAAAACCTTTTCCCTCCCAGGATGGCATGGGGCCATAGCTTAGTTCACAGTCCAGAGGCATTTCTGCAAGAAGTCGCTGGGTGCCAAAAACAGTTAGTTGGCCTCTGGGATCATGGGTGTTCAGGAACGGAAGAGCCGTTCGTGTGCAACCGCTCGGGGTCATATCTGGGCGGAGAGCGGCGCCGGCAACGCCCTGAGGTCTCCTGCACATCCTGCCACTGCAAGCTCGTACCTCTCTTTAATGGGCCTAATAAGAGGGCAGTCGCCATGCCACCGGGAAAGGAAAGGCCGAGAGAGAAAAACCTTTTCCCCTTCCATTTTTAAATATCCATTTTTAAAGGGTAATGCCATAATTTGCTGAGGTTTTGATTAACATTTCTCTGATGATTAGTGATGTTGCACATTTTTTTCATGAACCTATTGGCCATTTGGATGTCACCTTTGGAAAATATCTATTCAGAGGCTTTTATATCTACCCACTTTTCACATTGTTCTTTTGTTGATTTGTATCATTTCTTTTTATATTAATCCTTTGTGCAACATAGAATTTAGAAATATTTTCTCCCATTTATAGGTTACCTTTTGATTTTGTTGTTTCTTTTGCCATACAAAAGCATTTTTGTTTGATGTAGTCCCTTTTATTTGCTTTTGTTGTTGTGCTTTTGAGTCACAGATAAAAATGTCACCCGAGAACACTGCCAAGGATCCTTTACCCTCCGTTGTTCTAAAAGGTTTGTGGTTTGAGGCTGTACATATAAGTTTTCATTTCACTTAAAGTTAATTTTTGTGAACAGTACATGATAATGATCCACTTTCTTCTGCATATGAATATCTACTTTCCCAGTACTAGATTTCTCACCACTTTGCTTATGCTAGTATTAGATAGCTCTTTTTCATTAAGTATTCTTGACTGCCTTGTCAAATATTGTTCATTCATGTGTATATGGGTCTATTTCTGGGCTCACAATCCTATTCTATGGGTAGGTGTGTGTTTTGCCAGTACTACACTCTTTTGGTTACTAAAACGTTCTAGTATGTTTTGAAGAAAGGGAGTGTGATTTTCCAGTTTTGTTTTCTTCCTTAAGACTGCTATGATTATGTGTGCCAAAAATCGATAAAAGACCAAACGTGATAGCTTCTCAGCATCTGTATTGCTAATCATAATGCCCCCAAATAGAGAAAGAGTATGGCGGAAATTATCTGCCGTAGAGGCAGGGGGAGGTATGGAATGGGGGGATACTGGGAACATTGGTGGTGGAAAATGTGCACTGGTGGAGGGATGGGTGTTCAATCATTGTATGACTGAAACTAAAACATGAAAGATTTGTAAGTGTTGCTCATAAAAAAGACTGCTGTGATTATTAGCTATCATGTAATTCAATGCAAATTTTAGGATTTTTTTAATACTTCTGTGAAAAGTACATTAACAGTTTTGTTTTCTTCAAGAAATAATATAAATTATTTGGCTCTTTGAAAAGGAACCTATTTATTTGTTACCTTTTGATCTATTACCTACTTATAATCTTTAGTGTAGAGGTTTTTCACATACTTGTTTAAATGTATTCCTATCTATTTTAATTTTCATGCTATTGCAGTTGGGATTACTTTATTTTTAGATATTTTACTGTTAGCGTAATTTTATTATTAGTGATAAGGATGAATGGTTTTTGTGGGGTGGGGCTATAGTACAGTGGGTAGGGTACTTGCCTTGCATGTGACTGACCCAGGTTTGATCCTCAGCACCCCATATGATCCCATGAGTCCTACTGGAGTGATTTCTGAGCACAACATCAGGAGTAATCCCTGAGCACCACAAGGTGTGGCCAGAAAAACAAAAAATAAATAAATACAACTGATTTTTAATAGAATCACCATGAGTACACAGTTACAGAGCTGTTAATGGTCAGGTTTAGGTTATACAGTCAGTTATAGATTTGTTCATGGTCGTATTTCAGTCATACAATTTTCCAACACCCATCCCTCCACCAGTGTACATTTCCCACCACCAATGTCCCCAGTTTCCCTCCTGCCACCCCCCGGACTCCACAGCCTGACTCTATGGAGGCATTTTCCTTCCCCCTCCATCTCTCTCCCTCATTCCCTCACCCCCCTCTCTGTCTCTCTCTCCTTTTAGGCATTATGGTTTGCAATACAGATACTGAGAGGTTATCATGTTTGTTCCTTTACCTATTTTCAGCAAGCAGTTATTATCCAGAGTGATCATTTCTTTTCTTTTTTTTTCTTTTTGGGTGACATCCAGCAATGCACAGGGGTTACTCCTGGCTCTACACTCAGGAATCACTTCTGGCGGTGCTCAGGGGACCATATGGGATGCTGGGAATCAAAACTGGGTCTGCCACGTGCAAGGCAAATGCTCTACCCACTGTGCTTTCGCTCCAACCCCCATGGAGTGATCATTTCTAACTATCTTTGTCATAGTCATCCCTTCTCTATCCCAACTGCCTTATCCCCCAGTACTTGAGACAGTCCTCCAACTGTGAACCACCCTCTTGGCCTTTGTTTCTACTGTCCTTGGTTATTAGATTCATAATATAATTTTATTTTTATTATATCCTATAAAGGAGAGAAATCATTCCATGTCTATGCCTCTCTTTCTGACTTGATTCACTCAGTATAATACTCTCTGTGTCATTCATCTATAAGCAAATTTCATAGCTTTGTTTTTCCTAACAGCTGTGTAGCATTTCTTGTGTAGATGTACCATAAGTTCTTTAACGAGTTATCTGTTCTCAGTCACTTGGTTTGAATAGTGCTGCAATGAACATAGAAATGCAGATGGCATTTATGCTGAGTGTTTTTGGACCTCCAGGGTATATTCCCAGTAGTGGTATTGCTAGGTCATATGGTAGCTCAATTTCTAGCTTTTTGAGGAATGCCCAAATTGTTTTCCAAAGCGGCTTGACCAGTCAATATTCCCACCAACAATGAAGGAGAGTCCATTTCTCCCAGCACCCACACCAGCACTGGTTACTCTTGTTCTTTATGATGTGCTACAGTCTCTGTGGTGTGAGAGGCTATCTCTTTGTTTTGATTTGCATCTCCTGATGATTAGTGATGTTGTGCATTTTTTCATGTGTCTTTTGGCCATTTGTATTTCTTCTTTGAAGAAGTTTCCGTTCATTACTTTTCCCCATTTTTTGATGTTGTTGGATGTTTTTGTTCTTGTAAAGCTCTAACAGTGCCTTATATATCTTAAATCTTACCCCCTTATCAGGTGGATATTGGGTAAATAATTTTCCCAATCTATGGGCTGTCTTTGTATCTTTATCACCATTTCTTTTGAGGTACAGAAACGTCTTAGTTCAATGTAGTCTCATTTGTTTATTTTTGCTTCCACTTGCTTGGTCAGTGGTGTTTAATACTTGAGGATTCCTTTAGATTCAATGTCATGGACAGTTCTGCCCACATTTTCCTCCGTGCAACTGATTTTTAATGCTTAGTCTCTTGAGACTTTCTGGATTCATTTATTCCTGTTTTTTTTTAATGAAATCGATGTTTTTCTCTGTGTTATATCTTATTATCTGCAGAGGCAATTCTTCCAGGCATTTCTTAAAATGCAGGTGTTGTGGTGAGGAACTCATTCAACTCATGTTTATTGAAGAAATTCACGTCCCAACTTTCCTTCATTTTTGTTATTTGGAAATGTCTTGTCTTCTTCGTCAAAAATTTTGTCAGGTGCAACATTCTTGTTTGGAAGCTTTGAGGTTTTTTTCTCAACACTTTATTTATACCATCCCACTCTATACTGGCATGCAAGGTTTCTGATGAGAAATATTCAGGTAGCCTTAATAGGGGTTCTTTTGATATAAGGAGTCTTTTTTCTCCTGTTACTTTGAAAATTATCACTTGCTCTTCCTTTGTCTTTAGTTGTTAATGTGTATTATAAAAGATTTCAGTTAAAATTTGGGGAAAATTAATGCATTTCATGGACAAAGATGTTCAAATATCTCCTAATAATTGGAGAGTTTTCCATCACTGGATTCCTAGAAGAAGAAATGTAAACGGAAAGGTTAAAGAACAGTGATGGAGAACTGAACATATCATGACAAAGCAGGCTAGAGAAGCCAACGGAATCATAGTTCCATACCGCTTCTCTGTCAGATCTATAAATGCTCACCTCACAGTTCTAAGAGCATCTAGCATATTTCCTAATATTTACACAGTTCAAATCTTTTGTATTATAAATTTCCCCGTGTAGAAAACTCTAAAATCTCAAAAATTTCAAATAAGACAATAATAGCACTTTATTCCAAGGACAATTATTTTGTTCTTTTCTGCAAACATTTTGTATCTTTTTGTTTTGATTTTGTTATGGAATCATAAACATCTTTTCATATCCTTCAACATTTCTAATGACAAATTTAATGGTGACACAATATTTTATTGTTTTCAGGTGATACATTACTTCATAATAGTACTAGTTAGAAATATGTTTTGACACTTTTTGTATGGTTTTTCTCCTCTTAACTATGTCCCTAGATTGCTTATTCTAATAATATCCTCTAAGACCTGGCAATGGCTTCTTGGCTGAAAGAACTTGCATTGTAAGCATTAAGTATGGGTTCAATTCCTGATGTTGCCCACATGGCCCTACAGTCTTGTAGTTCCTTCATTTTGTTTTTGTTTTGGGGCCATAACTGGCAGTGCTTGCGGATATTCCCAATTCTATGCTCAGAGATCATTCCTAGTGGTTCCTGGGGAACCATATGCAGTGCCAGGAAGTGAACCAGGGTCTGTGCATGCAAAGTAATAACTTTGCTCTTTGACTCTTCTTCCACAATCTTTGCTGACTTGTCTTAGCAGAGAAATAAGTTTCTTTCAAGTTTATTAGGGATCTGAGTCTTTCTCAGATTTTTTAAATTTTTTATTATTATTATTTTTGAATCACTGTGAGAATAGTTACAAAGCTTTCAGGTTTAAGTCTCAGTCGTACAATGATCAAACACCCATGCCTTTACCAGTGCACATGTTACACCAACAAGAACCCCAGTATACCCCCCTCCCACTCCCCACCCTGCCCGTGTGGCAGATGATTTTCACTTTACTCTCTCTTTACTTTGATTACATTCATTTTTCAACAGAAAACCCACTATTATTATTTGGAATTTTCCCCCCAACAATCAGACCTGCCCAATAGGCATCATTAGATCATTTGTTTTCTATTGCTGATAATGAAGATGATATGATATCTCAGGTCCGCAAAAGTGGCCACGTGGTTTTAGAATACTGGTATTTTAGTAATTAAGTCCAGAGGTATTTCTGCCAGCAGCTGCTGCATTCCGAGATTAGTTTGTATGCCTCTGGAATCATGGCTGTTAGGAGTGGAGGAGCTGTTCGTGGGCAACCGCTCGGGGTCTCATTTGGGTGGGGAGCAGGGCCGGTTCTGACCACCCATCACGAGATTTCCCATGCGCCCCATCACTGCAAGCTCCTACCTCTTTGTCCACTTGGCTCTGAAAGGTTGCAGTCGCCATGCTGCCGCAAAGGGGAAAAGGACAAGGGACAAAACCTTTTCCCATCCTGGGGCAACATGGGGCTGTAGCTTAGTTCCCAGTCCAAGAGCATTTCTGTCAGTAGCCACTGCGTTCTGAGGTTGTTTTGTGTGCCTCTGAGATCATGGCGTTCACTTTCAGGGGCAGGGGGGCTGTCCCTGAGCGGTTTTTTTGTATATCAGAAAAGGATTGGAGAATTAGTACTGGTCCCCACATACCAGAGCCATGTTAGTAGAAGGTTCAGTGTCACCAGGATTCCATATGGAGAAGGTGGGGAGACTGCATCTTCTCCATCTGGGGCACCCTGGTATTGTCGGCCAGGTCTGGGGTCTGGAGCATTCTCTGGCTTGTGGTGCCCACTGGCCAGGATTCTTCACTGCTGATTGCGGCAAGAGGGCACCAGGGGCGGGTTGAGGATGTACCTTCTGGGCACAGGGGTGGGCTGGAAGCTAGGATGGAACTTCCCAGTTCCAGTGCCCCCATGCGGTTAGGAGAAATAGTCCCAGTCCCCACATACCGGAGCCATGTTAGTAGAAGCTCAGTGTCGCTGGGATTCCATCTGGAGAAAGCGGGGAGACTGCACCTTCTCCATCTGGGGCACCCCTATGTTGTCGGCCCATTCTGGGCTCTGGAGCATTCGCTGGCTTGCGGTGCCCACCAGCCAGGATTCTTCCTCAAATCTTTTCTATGAGTATGCCTGCTCCACATTTCCTTTTCTTTCTTGTGTGGAGAATCTTAAGATTTTATCTAGATTCAGAGAAATAATAGTACAGGGTAAATAGGGGTAAGGACACTTGCCTTGCATGAACACTACTCTGCTTCAATTCCTAGAACCACATATGAACACCTGCATACTGAGCACCACAACGAATGGATAAACCACCTCCATCCTCTCTCCCTTCACCCCCCACACTGTTTCCTCACACACACAAAAAGCTTCTTTTATCAATCCTGATCGCTTGTCTTGGTGTAATTGGTGTAATAATCCTTCTGTTGACTCACTTTACAAGCATATTATTGCTATTTATAAATCAAATAATTATATATTTGCATGGAAAATCTGCTTCCCTACCAGATGTGAACTCTTTTAAATTAAGGTTCTATGGGCCAGGGATGTAAATCAGTAGAAGAGCTCTTGTTTTGCATATGTAAGGCCCTGGGTTCAATTCCTAGCACTACAAAAATAGATTAAACAATACGTAAATAAGGCCTCTGTCATTTTAATCTTAGTACTCTAAGGTTAGTACTCTAATCTTAGTACTCTAACAGACTGGTCCAGCGTCTTAGAATTAGTGGTATAATAAAATGAAGATTCAGAATTATCAGTATCCTCAGACCACACATGCACCATAATTTAGAGATTAATTAGAAACTGTCAGTAGCATGCATTCATTTTTAACAGAAGGTTAACAAATTGAGGTTAATCTTCTGGAATTCAATTTTGAAAATATTTAGCAAGGGGTTTGATTTGGTTTTTGGCTCACTGGGAGGCAGAATGGAATATCCAGTATAACCCCCCATATATATGGTCAGCTAATTTTTGACAAAGTAGTTGAGAGCAAGAAATGAAATAAAGACAGCCTCTTCAACAAATAGGGTTGGGAGAACTGGAGAACCACATGCAAAACATTTAACCTGAAACCATAACTCACACTTTACACAAAAGTCAACTCAAAATGGATCAGAGACCTTGAAAGCAGATCTGAATCTATAAAAGTACACTGAGGAAAATATAGGGAGAACTATCCAAGGATTTGTATGCAAAAGAAATACAAGCTGGAACTAAAAGACAGATAGGGGGAGAAAATATTTGCACTCAGCACATCAGATAAAGGTTTGATATACAGGATCTATAAGATACTCACAAAGATCAACAACAGCAACAACATTCTAAAAACCCCATCCAAAAATTGGGAGAGGAAATAAGGAAGCCCAAGGTGGCCAACAGTCACATTAAAAAATGTTCATCATCACTTATTATTAAGGAAATCCAAATTATGACAACAATGCTATACCATATCACACCAGTGAAAATGGTAAATATTAAAAATACTGGGAACAATCTCTTTTGGTAGGGATGTGGTGAAAAACGAACTCTCTTGCACTGCTGGTGGGAATGTTGTCTGGTCCAACCCCTATGGAAAACAGTATGGAGGGTTTCCCATAAACTCAAAATTGAGCTACCATAAGACCCAGAAATTCCACTTTGGGGTGTTTATCCCCAAGACAGTAAAACATTCAAAAGAACACATGCACACCATTATTTATTGCAGCACTTAGTACAATAGCTAAGATTTGGAATCAACCTAGATGTCAAATGGTAGATAAGTGGATCATGAAGATGTAGTATATATATATATATATATATATATATAGGTATATATATATACAATGGAATACTATATAGCTGTAAGGAATGATTAAATCATGCAATTTGTGGCAACATGGGTGAAACTGGAAAGCATCATGTTAAATGAAGTAATCCAGAAGTAGGATAAACATAGGATATCACTTATATGTGATATTTAGAAAAACTGGATGAGGGAATGCAATGGTATAAAGAGTGGATGCCCAGATTACCCTTGGTACCAAAGTATAGGGAGGAGAAGGAAAGAAATAGAGTAGAGAATAGGGGGAGAAAAGACAGATGATAGACACAGTGGGGGCGAGGGGCAGGGTGATTCAGGTACATTGGTGGTGTTTAGGAATGATAGAGCAAAATATCGCAACCGGAGAGTTAACACTGAAATCAAAAGACCGAAACTTTAAAAACTGAACTTTAAAAGGTGCCTGGCAGGCTGACAGAGGGGGTTGGATGGTGGATATGGGCAGGACACTGGGAATATTGGTGAAGGGAATTTGACACTGGTGGTGGGATTGGTGCTGGTACATTGTATGTCTAAAATTCAACTATGCATAAGTTTGTAAATCATTGTGCTTTAATTCAAAAAGTGGAAATGTGATGGAATAGCATTATGGCTTTGTATTAAGCTCATGTATCACACTGTAAAACCTTAGGTTAGGTCATCAACACAGCAAAGTCATGTTTGTGCAATCCCCCAGAATGCAGCACAATTAAAAGATGTGCAAGTACATGACCAGAAGTATGAGTTCTAATGGCAAAGGAAAAGGAGTGGGGAAGGGAGTAGTTACTACTAAACCTTAGAATACTAAGAAAGTTAACAAAACCAAAGGAAAATTTGCAACACTCAGGATCCAAGATCAGGTAGGGATCAGTATAAGTCAGAAAATTTCCTAACTTGGAAGAAGAGAATAAGGATTAATGTGTTAACAGGCTTCAAGGCTTCAGTTATACCAGTGATATGAGTGAGGAGTATAGCCATCTACTCAAAACACAGATTCAACAGAACGAAAAACATGAGATCTAAACAACAACCACTGAAGCTTTGTAATGAGCCTATCAAGTTGACAGGCAGGGATGGAGTGGGGGTTGGGATAGAGAAGGAATCTGGGAACACTGGTGGAAGGAAGTTCACACTGGTAAAGAGATTGGTGTTAAATTATTGTATGATTAAAACACAACAATCAGTAACTTTGTAAGTCATGGGTCTTTAATAAAAATGTTTTTAAAAATCTAAGTAGAAAAGGACACTTAAAGAAGAATAAATCTGTTTAGGAGAGAGAGACAGAGAAAGAGAGAGAAAGAGAGAGAGGAAATCCCAAACTTGTACCTGTTGTTTCATCTGTGGTACTAGTTTCTTTTCTTTGTGTACTAATATTTATTTAATTTTTTTTATAAAGATCAGTGGCCATCTACTTTACACGCCATAAAATGTACATGGTGTGCTACTCTTGGTACATCAGTAGAGAAAAGTATGAAGTCTTGTGCAATCGTAAATGTGGCAGCAAGCTCCAAGACTTCTAAATTTTCTCTTTTTGATTTTTGTTTTTTTTTTAATTTTAATTTCATTTTATTTTGAATCTGTGTAAAAACACAGAAATAAGAAGAAAGGGGCGCCACACCAGGGAAGTTGACGGCAATGAAGAGGCAGGTGAAGGAAGGAACGGAGCCAGGATGGTTGGTCTCAATTGCAGTTTATTCCAATCCTCTCTCCATACACTCCCGTCTCTCTCTCTGCTCTCTGCTTCTTTCCTCCCATCCTACTTCATTCTCCTTCTCTTCTGGGTCTCGATCTCGATCTAGCTTCTCCAGATCTGGCCCTGGGACTGACCCTCGAATTCGACAGCCCTCGCCCCCAGCCCCCTCTCACGGCTACCTTAAAATCACCCCCCCCCCGCATCTGGCTCCGGATGCGGCAGGCCGAGGCTTATGCATAGGTGTGGTTACAATCAATAGGGAGTAAAGTTCTATCCCTTGGGGGATGCTTTCACTAGGACAGAATCTCTCTCAGCAGGACATCCGCCCAAGAGCGGAATCCCATGGGTGTGTTTCTCTTCTCTTTGTCCAACTAACATATGAGCATTCATATTATGAATCATTTTGTATGGACATAGCAAGAGACGCATTAAGCTTATAGAATTGCTCTCCCCGGGTCACCTCGATCTCAGACTACAGCGCTCTGGCCAGATTAGTCTTTCCTAGCCCTAGCAGGGCCCTAGTCTCATCGTTGCTTTTTGATCATGACATGACATGCCCATGACCAAGCTCTTAACATATAGTTAAGCATTAGGCGCTTTGGCCAGGCCCATCTCGATGCCAGGGTAGCACATAACTCACCGCTTGCCCTGGGTCCGTCCCGCCCCTCGTCGGGACCCTGCTTTTGGGGGTGCTAGGAAGCAAGGGCAGCTGAGGCTTATGTCCAGAAAGCAGATGCCCGGGAGTGAATAATATTTGAAGCCAATTAAATCCCATGTTACCAAAACATATTAATAAATGTCTTTCTTTGTCCATACAAAAAGGATATTGTTTTAAAGTAAACTATTCAAAAGACATAAGAGAGGAGAAAGACAATATTAACTTACAATACAAGCTCACTGTCTTAGCAAGGTCTGACCTTACAAATTAATAGAGTTTGATTATAGGAAGAGCAGATAAACTGGTTGAAGTGGTCACAGATAAACAAAGGAATGGGAGTGACTCGGGAGCACTTTGATGGGTGTGACTAATATAACTAAGCTCCTAGTGGCAAGGGGGAGCAGGACAAACCAATGATATCCAACAGAATCACTGTGAGATAGATCCTTACCAAACTAGGGTTTAGTCATAGTGTTCAAACACCATCCCTCCACCAGTGCACATTTCCTAGCACTAGTGAACCCAATTTCCCTCCCATCATCTCCCCAGCCCCCCACCCCGCCAAGACAGCCTGCCTCGATGGCAGGTGCTTTTCCTCCCTCTATCCCTCCCTCCATCTCTCTCTCTCTCCCTCCCTCCCTCCTTCCACTTGGACATTGTGGTTTGCAGTACAAATACTGAGAGGTTATCAGGAATATTCCTTTACCTACTTTTAGCACTCAGTTCTTGTCCAATGTGATCATTTCCAGTTATTATTATCATACTGTTCCGACACACACTTGTGGTTGATTCTAAATATTGAACAGTCCTCCTAGCCCGTTTTTCCTCACTGTGAATGTTAATCTCTTTATATATATATATATATATATATATATGTATTCGTACACATTGCACTAACATATGCCTCAAAGATCTGGGCCCTACACAAACAGGATGAGAATGCTATTTGGGTATCCCAAAGAGGAATCAAAAGATCTATGCTTGGAGTATCACGTTTCACTCAGGTGAGAGAAGGAATCCGGAGTTCTGACCTCCATAGAGGGTCAAGTATCAGGGATGCTGTCTCATTTGCCAAGGCATCAAAAATCAGATGGGCCGGACACATAATGCGATTTAGAGATGACCGCTGGACTAGAGCTGCTGCCAACTGATTGCATGGGATGTCAAAAGACCACATAGCCACCCACCTACGAGATGGTCAGACTTCTTCATCAAGATCCTGAATGAATGGTTTGAGGCTCTTTGTGTTCCTGGAGTGAGCAGACGCCATTGGGCTACACTAGCATGTGACAGGGATGAATGGAGATTCTACTGGTGTTATGGGATAACAAGTGATATGTGATGTACACACACATATATATGTCACAAATGAATGCATTCTTTTTTTATTAGTGAATCACTGTGAGGTACAGTTACAGAGTTACAAACTTTCGTGATTGCATTTCAGTCGTACAATGGTCGAGTACCCATCCCTCCACCAGTGCCCATTTTTTACCACCAATGGTCCCAGCATCCCTCCCACCACCCCCACCCCATTCTCCCGCCACCCCATCTCGCCTCTGTGGCAGAACATTCCCTTTTGCTCTCTCTCTCCTTTTGGGTGTTGTTTGCAGTAGCAGTATTAAGTGGCCATCATGTTCAGTCTACAGTCTAGTTTCAGCCCGCATCTCCCATCCCAAATGGGCCCTCTTAGCACCCTTTACTTGGTGGTCTCTTCTCTATCTGAGCTGCCTTTGCCCCCAGCATGCAAAGCCGGCTTCTAAGCTGTGGAGTAATCCTCCTGGCACTTATCTCTACTATTCTTGTGTGTTAGTCTCCCTTTCTGTTACTTTATATTCCACAAATGAGTGCAATCTTTCTATGTCTATCCCTCTCTTTCTGATTCATTTCACTTAACATGATACTTTCCATGTTGATGCACTTATATGCAAATTTCATGACTTCATCTTTTCTAACAGCTGCATAGTGTTCCATTGTATAGATGTACCAAAGTTTCCTTAACTAGTCATCTGTTCTCGGGCACTCAGGTTTTTTCCAGATTCTGGCTATTGTAAACAGTGCTGCAATGAACATATAAGTGCAGATGTCAACAAATGAATGCATTCTATATACAGCTCTCCCTTTATGACTCATTTAACTCAGTATAAAATGTCCATCCATTTATAGGAAGATTTTATGACTTAATTTTTCCTAACAGCTGTATAATATTCCATTGTGTAGATGTGCCATAGTTCTTTTATCCATTTGTCTGTTCTCGGGCATTTGGGTTGTTTCCAGATTCTTCTGGCTATGATGAATAGTGCTATGATGAACGTAGAAGTATAGATGGTGTTTCTGCTGTGTGTTTTTGGGCCCCCAGGGTATATTTCCAGAATTGGTATTGCTGGGTCAAATGGGAGCTCAATTTCGAGTTTCTTGAGGAATGTCCATATTGTTTTCCATAATGGCGATTCCAGTCGACATTCCCACCAACAGTAAGGGAGAGTCCTTTTCTCCACACATCTGAGCCAGCACTGGCTGCTTTTGTTCTTATGGATGTGTGCCAGTTTCTGTGGGTGAGATTATACCTCATTGTTCTTTTGATCTGCATCTCCCTGATGATTAGTGATGAAGAACATTTTTTCATGTGCTTTATAGTCATCCGAATTTCTTCTTTGAGAATGTTTCTTTTTATTTCATCACCCCATTTTCTGATGGGCTTGGATTTTTCTCTTGTAGAGTTCAACAAGTGACATATAGGGTAATACAACTGGAGATGACTTTGGGGTCTGGAGGCAACTCTGCAGCTGTGACTCTCTTCAGAAATTTATTTGTGATGCTCTGGATCATGACCATTAATGAGCTTATATGGTGCTAGAGGCAGTTTGTGGGCATGGATACCAGGCTCCCTGGAAGAGAGTGAAATGAGGGGAGATCGCCCATTGCCAACTATGTCAGAGTCTGGAGATTTTGGCCACAAAAGTCGCATAATTGAGTTTTTCAGCTGATTCATTCTCATGGATAAGGCTAGTCCCAAACCTATGGAGATGGGCCTTGAGTATGGCAGTGATTGAGTTCTGGAGTTTCTTGGCTGTTGGGGCTCTTTTAGGGCTGTCACTGGGCTCACCCGCCCCCTTTCAAGTTGCCCCAGAAATGGGATTCAGCCTGGCGCCGCATCTGGAGGCATCTCTACAGCTTGTGGCTCTTTTCCCAGACTTATTTGTGAGTCTAGTGTTTGATTTGACATCATTCTTCAGATAGGTTTTCTCCACAAGCATAACAATAGGTGTCAGAGAGATAATTTTTAGATAGAACAAATGTCTGCCATATGTGAGGCCCCGAGTTTAATCTCTTGTACCACATATTCCGTTTCTCTGTACTGCTTGGTGTGGCCCCTATTTTTAAAAATAAAGATAATACATGGGGCCCAATAGCCTCAGATTCACATTATCTCTGCTTCAGCAACTCCATAGGCCAAGGAGCATATCATCTCCTATTTCCCCAGGATCCTGCAATTAAAAACTGTCTTGAATTGGGTCCCAGTGATGATCAGTAGCATATAGTAGCTGGCATGCAAGTGTGAGAACTCAGATTTGATCCCCAGTGCTACCCACATGCACTGAGTAAGGTTCTGTCAGCTCTGCTGTTTGGGACACCAGATACCGTAACAGTGTATAATCTCTGGTGTGTGCAACCTCCCAGAAAGCAGCACAATTAGAAGATATGCACGTACCATGACCAGAACTATGATTCCCAACAAGCACTTGTGTGCGCACCCTAGGAACCACTAGAAAGCACTACAAATGGAATGTACATGAGCACCACAACCAAATGAGTGTGATCTCCAGCAAGCATGTCTATAAGCTCCACAACTAAAAGTGTGAAATTCCAGTGATCACTGCTACCACAGGTGCAAGCACCACAACCAAATTTTTGTGATCCTATTCATTGAAAAAATAAAGCAAAAAGGAAGGAATGGGGTAAAATATTTTGATTTGACCTACTAGATCATTAAAATGCCCCTCAACTAATCATTGTCTCCAAGTGTGGTGGAGAGTGGTGAATACCAAGACAAAGAATACTGGATGTTTTAAAAGATAAATAAATACAGCATTTATCTGCTGTGACTCAAAGCATTATGTCCTAGCACATTTAACATATTACAATATTTTATTTTATTTTATTTCAATTTTTGCTTTTTCGGTCACATCCAGCAATGCTCAGAGGTTAATCCTGGCTCTGCACTCAGGAATTCCTTCTGACAGTTTTCATGGAATCATATGGGATGCTGGGGATCAAATCCAGATCAGCCAATTGCAAAGCAAATGCCCTACCCACTGCACTATTGCTCTGGCCCTTATTACAATATTTTAAAATGTAAAAAAAAGTATGTTATATTACTAAATAACTGATGTGAAAACAATAAAAGACCATGCAACCATTAAAGTTGTCATTAAAGAATATTTAAGAGTCTAAAATATGTTTATGACATTATAACAAAATAATAACAAATGATAGAAAAAGTTTCTAGAAAAAAAACAAAATAATTGATGTCTGTGAAATAGAGACTTGTTATTTTATTTGACATATTCTAGATTTTCCAAATGCTCAATGCTTATAAATTTGCAATATAAAATATTTTTGGTTCCCTCCAATCAGAAAATACATTTGATGCTCTTGAAACTATCTGATGAGCATTTATAGACCTGATAGAGAAGCTATATACAACTACACCAGTGTTCACTTCTAACTGGTACAAATTGGTGCTTGGAACTTGTGATTATAGGAATGATGTGTTGCTGTTTCTTTTAACTTATTTATATTTTGGTTTGGGGTCATACAGGAGATGCTGAGGTGTCACTCCTCACTCTGCACTCAGGAATTACTCCTGACAGTCCTTGGGGGATCATATGTGGTGCTGAGAATCGAACCCAGGTCAGGCTTATGCAAGGCAAGTGCCCTTCTTTCTGTACTATGGCTCTGGCCCTTCTTTCATATTCTTGTCATGGTCTTTGTTCCTGCAGGATATTTTCTCTCAGGGGGTTCAGCCTCCTCTTGACTTTCATTTTTACATCTCAGTAGGTTTCAGGCCTTCACACTTTTAGGCTGCTGTTTTTTTTTATCTCTATCTTGGTTTTGTTACTTCCAAAGAGAATAAACTCATTCCTGGGGCTTCTCTGTCTGTCTGCCACAGTTTTTTAAAAGACATTGGAAAATGGGATATCCACATGCAAAAGAATGAATTTAGATCCTAATTTTTTCATTTTATGCGTAATAAAATGAAAAAAAATTCAAAGTGGTTAGAAGACTGAAATTTAAGAATTGAAACCATAAAAAATCTGAAATAAAATAATAATAAAGGAAGCCTCCTAGACTTTGATAATTTTCTGAAATTTTCTGATAGGACCCAAAGCATCCAAAGCAAAAATTGACAAGTGTGACTACATCAAATTAAAAAGCTTCTGAGCAGCAAAAGAAACAATCGACAAAATGGAAAGGTATTTAGGAGATATTATTTGTAAGGCATATATCTGATTAGCAATGAACATTTGTAACATCCAGTCCTCATTTATAAAGTCTTTTCTATTTTTCAAAGAACAGCATCATAAAGTGAAAGGCATAAAAGCAGGTCAAAGAAATCATGTTGCTCTCCTGGCAAACTCAAGAGAGAACTATAACTGTTCTTAATAGATTCACTATCTATAAAATACTGATTGTAACTCTGAAAACCACAAGAAATTCATTTTGCTTAACATTGACATCTCTATGAATTACAGTGGCTGTAGGGAAGGGAGATATTGTTAAGTTTCTCAAGTATCTAGTTGAAAGTTTTTTAAGCTGTGAAAATAAGTCTTAGTCATAAACACATCTTATTTCACTAGAAGCTTGGCAGAAATCCCAGCTATAAATGAGCAAATGAATGTCATAAAAGATGGGAGAGTGCTTAGTGGAAAGAAATGCCTACATGTTTGTGACAAAATTAAAAGAACTTTCTCTGTGTATATCTGTATGTCTGTGCTAATATTTTAAAAGTGTTAATAGCTTGTGAGGTTTTTGCTTACATAGGTCATTGATGATTACAATAAGCACCACTTAAATGTCTGTTCTCCTCCTCTATTATGTAAAAATTAAAGACACATTGGGATTCAAGCTGAATAATTTACTTCCTCAACTTAGTGGACAGTTGCCCCTCCTCTAGGGAAGTTTGGGTTACTTCTCAACATCTTGCTCAAGAAAATGGGTCTTTGTTTATTTTTAACTCTTTAATTTGAGATCCTTTGCAGAATAAAATTGTCCTTTAAGTATCATTCCATTTCTTATTTTTTTTCCATGCCTGGAGGTGCTCTGAGACTGCTTCTGGTCTGTGCTCTAGGACCATGATTGGTGGTGCTAGGGGACTACATATGGTGCTACGACTAGAACTAGGTTCTCATCCATAGCCAAATGCCACGAAGTGATTTAACCTCTAGCCCACTATAACCTTTCTGTTTGTTTGTTTGGGGCCATACCCAGCATTGATCATGGCTTACGCCTGGCTCTGTGCTCAGGAATCACTCTTGACAAGAGTCAGAGGACCTTATGTAGTGCCCAACATCAAACCTGTGTCAACCACATGTAAGGCAAGTGCTTTACCTGTTATATTATCTCTCCGGCCCTGTGTGTACTTCTTTTAAATCCACCTTTGTTTATGATTATTTACCATTCTTTGACCACAATTTGCATTGTTTGTGAAGTCTCAACTTCTCACCTCTAAACCTTAGGAATGTCAAAAGAACAAAAGCAACCAGTGCTGGCGTGGATGTGGGGGAAAAGGGACTCTCCTTCACTGTTGGTGGGGATGCCTACTAGTCCAGCCTTTCTGGAAAACAATACGGACAGTTCTTCAAAAGCTAGAAATTGAGCTTCCATATGATCCCGTAATACCACTTCTGGGAACATATCCCGAGGACGCAAAAAATCACAATAGAAATGACATCTGTACCTATATACTCATTGCAGCACTGTTCATAATAGCCAAAATATGGAAACAACCCGAGTGCCCTAAAACAGATGACTGGTTAAAGAAACTTTGGTACATCCACACAATGGAATACTATGCAGCTGTTAAGAAGATTATCTAACTCCTAGGAAAGAGGAAAGCCATTTAAGAATAAAATGGGCTTCCCAGATTAGCTCAGATTTCCTTTATTAGTAAATAAAGGAAATCATGAAGACAACTGGAGACATAGTACAGGAGGTAAGACACTTAATTTCCTTGAATGCGGCCAACCCAGGTTTATTCTCCAGCACTGCATATGGTCCCCCATGAATTACCAGGGGTCATGCCTGAGCACAAAACTAGAACTATCCCTGGAACATGACCAAATTTGGCCAAAAAACCCTAAAATAAATAAAAAGAAAATTTTGAAGAAATATTTAGAAGAAACTCAGCTGCTTTCAAAAAGTTTTTCCAATGGCTTTTACAATGGCTGGTATAAAATGGGGTAGAAATATTGCTTAGTCTGCAAAGTCACTTAGAATTGTGAGCTCTGTTGGATGAGTAACCTATAAATGGAGGTTTACAGGATGCTTTGTTCCAAAATATTCCTACAAGAAACCTTGGAAATTTAGCTCACAAAGTGTTTGACAATATAGATTTTTATCCCTTAAGAGTATAAGTAGGGGGTGTGGGGGCTGGAGCGATAGCACGGCGGGTAAGGCGTTTTCCTTGCACGCAGCTAACCAAGGTTCGATTCCCAGCATCCCATATGGTCCCCTGAGCACCGCCAGGAGTGATTTCTGAGTGCACAGCCAGGAGTGATCCCTGTGCATCGCCGGATGTGACCTAAAAAAGCATAAAAAAGAAAGAGTATAACTAGGGACGTATGATACCACTAACAGGTCAACCTGTACCTGTGGGGCGAGCGAATCAACAAACATAATACCTTCAGGCTTCCTGACACCCCAAAATTGCCACTGTGTCTTTGACCAGACCCCAACAACTTGGGACTAGGTGTACCAAGAAATTAAATGGCCAAAGGTTACGTATGTGGGAGACATGCCCACAGACCACCTCCGACTCAGCTATATAAGCACATTTATTTGCATAATCTAAGAGACCCTTAGATAAATCTCCAAAGAGACAAAAAAACAGAGTTGATCCCGGACACATGCATGGTTGAGGAGACTGGGGTAAATTGGAGGGGGGCAGGTTGGCCTGTGACTGCCCAAGAAGAACTACCAGCTGCTTCTTGCTTCCGCAATTCAAAATCACCGCCACACCCCCGGCCTGACTCCATCATCTCAGGACGGACCTCACCAAGATATAATCTCCTGGGTCATATGGAAACTCAATTTCTAGTATTTGTAGGACTGTCCGTATTGTTTTCCAGAAAGGCTGGACCAGTTGGCATTCCAACCAACAGTGAAAGAGCATCCTTTTTTCCCCCACATCCACGCCAGCACTGATTGCTTTTGTTCTTTTGAATGTGTGCCAGTCTCTGTGGTGTGAGATATCTCATTCTTGTTTTGATTTGTATCTCTCTGATGACTAGCGATGTGGAGCATTTTTATGTGCCTTTGGCTATTTGTATTTCTTTTTTGAGGAAATTTCTGTTGATCTCTTCTCACCATTTATTGATGGGGTTGGAGGACATTTTCTTGTACAATTCTACTAGTGTCTTGCATATCCTGGATATTAATCCCTTATCAGATGGGTATTGGGGAAATATTGTTTCCCATTCTGTGGGCTCTTTCTGTATTTTGGTGACTGTTTCTTTTGAAGTGCAGAAGTTTCTTAGTTTGATGTAGTCCTATTTGTTTATGCTTGCTTCCACTTGCATGGTCAGTGCTGTTTCATCCTTAAAGATGCTTTTAGCTTCAATGTCATGGAGAGTTCTGCCTACATTTTCCTCTATGTACCTTATATGTTCATGTCTGATATTGAGGTCTTAAATCTACTTTGATCTGACTTTTGTGCCTGGCATTAGACAGATGTCAGAGTTCATTTTTTTGCAGGTATCTATCCAGTTTTCCCAGCACCACTCGCTGAAGAGGCTTTCGTTGTTCCACTTCACATTTCTTGCTCCTTTGTCAAAGATTAAGTGGCCACAGATTAAGTGGTCTGTGACAAGATATTCAACTCAGTTCCATTGGTCTGCAGGTCTGTTTTTAACCCAATACCATGCTGTTTTAATTGCTACTGCTTTGTAGTAGAGTTTGAAGTTGGGGAAGGTGACACACCCATCTTCTTTTTCCCAATGATTTATTTAGCTATTCGTGGGGGTTTATTGTTCCATATGAATTTCAGGAGTGTTCTGTCTATTTATTTGAAAAATATCATGGGGCTCCTGATAGAGACCACATTAAATTTGTATAGTGCTTTGGGCAGTATTGCTATTTTGATGATGTTAATCTACCACTTATGGAAATATATCCTGAGGCTGCAAAAAGCACAGTAAAAATGACATTTGTACCTATATGTTCATTGCAGCACTGATCACAATAGCCAAAATCTGGACACAACTCGAGTGCCCTAGAACTGTTAAAGAAACTTTGGTAGATCTACACAATGGAATACTATGCAGCTGTTAGGAGAGATGAAGTCATGAAATTTGCTTATTAATGGATAGACATGGACAGTATCATGCTAAGTGAAATGAGTCAGAAAGAGAGGGACAGACATAGAAGGACTGCAATCATTTGTGGAGTATAGAATAAATTAGATGAGGTTGACACCCAAGGACAGTAGATACAAGGGCCAGGATGATTTCCCCATAGCTGGAAGACTGCTTCATGAGTGGAGGCGAGAAGGCAGTTGGAATAGAGAAGGGATTACTAAAAAAATGATGCCTGGAGGAATCAGTCGGGATGGGAGATATGTGCTGAAAGTAGATAATGGACCAAACATGATGACCTCCCAGTGTCTGTGTTGCAAGTCATAATGCCCAAAATAAGAGAGAGAGAGTATTAGTAATATTTTCTACCATGGAGGCAGGGGGAGGGTGAGAATGTAGGGGGTGTGTATACCGGAGATACTGGTGGTGGGGAATGTGCACTGGTGGAGGGATGGGTGTTTGATCATTGTATGATTGTAACCCAAACATGAAAGCTTCTAACTATCTCACAGTTATTCAATAAATTTTTTAAAAAAAGATATAATCTGCTGAATATTTGAGTATGAGGGTCTTGTGACTGAAATCTCCAAGCTTTTATGATGTTTGGGTGGGCGGGTGGGCTCCCTCCCTTCACTTCCTAATTCACATGGAAGCATTGGCAGTCACCTCCACACACCAACTCCATTGCCACCCTGTAAACTCTATTACTGGTCTTGCTTCAGAGACCCATAAATAAATCTTGAAAGAGATCAAAAGCCAGAGACAGAGCAGCGAGTCTTGGAAGACAACACAGAGATGGAGATCTTTCTGGGCCACATACTGAGCCAGTTTCACCAGGGCATCCCAGATGAAGCAGATGCAGTCTCCCCACCTACTCCAGATGGAATCCTGGTGACCAAGAGCTTCCACAAGCAAGGCCCAAGTATGCGGGTACCAGGACTAAATCCCCATGCCTCATGGTGGCAGTGGTGCCAGACTGTCCCTCCTCAGCTCCCATCCCACTCATCGGCCTTAATGTCACACCCACAATGTGCCTCCGGGCATTATCTTAGTGCATCAACAGCCCTGGTCCAGAGGACGCCAAATTTAATCTCAAAATGGATTAGTGCCTTACAGAAAGGTCTCTGGAACCCAATCATTTAGAATCTAGGATCCAAGAAGCATGTGGCTGTGGCACCCAAGATATTCAAAATGAGCAATGGACAATAAATAATCTAGCATCTGCCCCTGGCAGGCAGGCTTGAATGGTGGTGAAAAAATTGGAGCAAAAAATAATGTCCAAAAGTAGAGAGAGAATATTGGGGAAATTGCCTGCCAAGGAGGCAGGGTGAGGACTGGGATTTGGAGGAGGGGAGAAATTCTTGGGACATTGGTGGTGGATAGTGTGCACTGGTGGAGGGATGGGTGTTCAGTCATTGTACTCCTGAATCTCGAACATGAAAGTTTTGTAACTGTATCTCATGGTGATTTAATTAAGAAAAAATAATGTGGAGTTTATGCCCAATTTAATAAGTTAATCAATGGCTTAATAAATAGCAGTACTCTTATACTCAAAGAAAAAAAAGAGTATAACCTGGTTTCTTCTCCCGGGATTTTCCTGAAAAGCTTCACTTCCAGTGATGCAGCTTGGATCCTGCGTTGGAACAGAGACTCCCAGCGCGGGCTTGGGGCTGGATGTGAAGAAACCTCCCTGGTGCGCCAAACTAGTTATAATAAGAATTCAAAAGATATATTGCATAAAGTGGGTGCAGAAGAGTTCAGACCGGCAGAGCCTGCAGAGGTCGTGGCCTTGGATTTCAGAAGAAATACTTTTCAGAGTCAGGAGGGCTGGTGAGGATGATGTGGAAACCTGGGGACCTGTTCGGCAACTTCCGGTCCACGGCTTCCATCACCTCCCTCCTCTCCAGCCAAAGTACCTTCAGCATTGTGCAGAGAATCTCTTTGTCTTTCTCCAGCTTCTCTTTTTCTACCAGGTAGCTCCGGGCATCCTCCTCAGTTCGATTTTTACCATACTTGTATCGATTGGCACCTGTCGAGATGGGAGTCAGAAAAAGGTTGTCAGTTCTGACCTCTGATTCAGGCACTTGGCGGCACAGTGTCTCTCTGGGCTTCCATTTCTCCATCTGTGAAATTAGAATATTTAGATCTACACCCCTGGGTACAAGGTAGTGTGAATTCTTGAAGGTCGTTGGTGGGGGGAGGAAGAAAGAGGGGGACAGGGACTGGGGGTGAAGAAGAGAGCCCAAGTTTTAGGAATGAGACATTGCAATCCAGCTGACCAAGGTATGCATTATCTTTGCTCTCATTAGTTATATGACATCGGGCAAAGGGGAATGGTGGTGTTTTTCTGCTTCTCCAGTCCCAGTGGTAGTTTCCCACCTCTCTTTTATGTGGTGCCAGGGACTGAAGTGGGGCTCTCACATGCAAAGTGTGAGCTCCACCCCTTGTGTCACCTGAAGGGCCCCACTGATGTGGTCTTAGAGTCCAAAAGTTTATTTCTGTTTTATTTAGTTCATTTTCTTTTCATGTGTACCACATACAAGTGAAACCATGTGATCTTTGCCTTTCTCTTTCTCCAAACAGCTTATTTCAATAAGCATATCTATCTTCTAGTTTTATCCATACTAATGTAAATGGCATAATTTTATGTTTATTTAGACCTGATTAGTACTTCAATGTGCATGCATTACTAATTTCTATCTAGTCATCTGTTTGTGGGTACTTTGGTTGTATCCAGCTTTTGATTGTTGTAAATAATGCTGCAATAAACAGGGGTCTAAATAAGAAAAATAAAGACGATAAGCTGAGTAGGAACCCCTACAATAATGTCTTTACTTATTTTGATGTTTTTCTTTATATTTAAAACAAGATAAAATGGGAAATGGCTGGGGCCGGTGCGATATCACAGCGGGTAGGGCGTTTGCCTTGCATGTGGCCGACCCGGATTCGATCCCTGCATCCCATATGGTCCCCCAAGCACAGCCAGGAGTAATTCCTGAGTGCAAAGCCAGGAGTAATCTCTGAGCATCGCTGGGTGTGACCCAAAAAACAAATTAAAACATGGGAAATGGCAAACAAATAATTGCATATGAGTTAAAAGTCACTTGAAATCAAGTAATACTAGGGAATTATACATAAAGTGGCATTTTCCTCCTCCTCCTCCTCCTCTTCTTCCTCCTCCTCCTCTTTCTTTTTCTCCTCTTCCTCCTCCTCTTCCATCTCCTCCTCCTCCTCTTCTCCTTCTCTCTCTCTCTCTCGGTATTATGGTTTGCAATGCTTGTTCTGATAGGTTATCATGTATAGCTCTTTACCTACTTTCAGCCATCAATTCTTATCCAGAGTGATCATTTCCAACTATCATTGTCATAGTGGTCCTTTCTCCATCCAAACTGCCTAACTGGCTTCTCCCTGCCCAGTTGTGACAAGCTTACACATGACTGATCCTCCCTTTGATCCTTGGCACTATATTCAGTGCCTGAGCACAATCAGGAGTAATCTTGGTGCACAGAGCCAGAGCCAGGAAAAAACTCTTGAAATGCATCCTCCAGCCCAAGAACTCAACTTATAATCTCTATAGGGAAGATATGAAAAGTATATTCACATAACCACTAATCACTCTTTACTGCCAGAAGGGATTAGACTTATTTTTTTAAATGCTATTTCTACTTAATGCTTTGGAAACAGAGATAACCTATATTTATTAGTAAATTAGTCCCTATATGGAACTCTTGTGCATGATGCCACCCAACATTATGGTAGATATAAATATGCCCACAGTAATGATAAAAAATGGAATCTTAAAAAATACTTTATAAAATGGGGGCTGGAGCAATAGCACAGCGGGTAGGGTGTTTGCCTTGCATGCAGCCGACCTGGGTTCTATTCCCAGCATCCCATATGGTCCCCTGAGCACTATCAGGGGTAATTCCTTAGTGCAGAACCAGGAGTAACCCCTGTGCATCGCCGGGTGTGACCCAAAAAGCCAAAAAAAAATACTTTATAAAATGACTAGAGTACAAAATTAGTAATGTGAAAGGGATTTAAATTCAAGTTTATTGGGTTTTAAAACTCAGTTATTACTATGCATTTCTACTGTCAAAATTAGCATTTGAAGTGTTTCTGGCATGTATAAGTGTCAAATGAAGGGTTAAAAATTCAAAATGTGGTTGACTTATCAAAACAATATGTATACTACCTTGTTCTCTGTATAAAGACTTGGACTCCTACCTTTAAATTTTTATTATAGCTTTTCTGAAAAAAAAGTAGAAAGGCCAGAGAGTGAGGCCAGATTGATAGTACAGGGAGTAGGGTGTTTGCCTTGCATGTGGCCGACTGGGATTTGATCCTCAGCATCTCCTATAGTCCCCCAAACACTGCCAAGAGTAATTCCTGAGCAGAACCGGGAGTAACCCCTGAGCATTGCAGGGTGCTGCCCCGAAACAAAATGAAACAAACGGGCCAGAGTGAGAGTACAAGAGGTCAAGTGAATGTCTTGCATGTGGCCAAAACTGGTTCAATCCCTGGTGCCACATATGTCCCCCAAGTACCAACAGGGCTCACTCCTAAGCATAGAGCTAGGAATAAGCCCTGGTGATGCATGGAACCTCCTGAGTTAATTAATGCAAACCATATAAGGCCACTAGACAATGCACACCTCATGCCAGACTGGTGATTAAGTTATTATTTTTGTTGTTTTGGTCACATGGAGCTATGCTCAGGATTGAATCTTTGATATGCACTCAGGGATCACTCCTGGCAATGCTCAGAGGACCATGTGTGGTGCTGAGGATTAAAGTACAAACAGCAGTATGCAAGACAAGCTCCTTAACCCATATACTATCTCTCTGGCCCTTAACTTACTGTTTCTAGAGAGCTTGGTATCTTCTTTCTGAAGAAATATGTTGCATTTTATTCTCCAAGGATGCAATAGAATTGGTCTTAAAATGTTTTTCATTTAATACTCTAGTAT
This sequence comes from Sorex araneus, assembly GCF_027595985.1. Classification (NCBI taxonomy): domain Eukaryota; kingdom Metazoa; phylum Chordata; class Mammalia; order Eulipotyphla; family Soricidae; genus Sorex; species Sorex araneus. The sequence continues at coordinate 37,610,937 of NC_073313.1, forward strand.
CTCAAATCTATGTGCTTTTCTTGAGAACTAAATGTGTATAACCTTTTAAAACTGAACCATAAAGTTCTTAGAAAAATAACATAGAAGTCAATACTGAAGATGTTTTTCAGTAAACCAATTAGAAAAATGGGGATTAACACCAGAATGCTAATGCAATTTATATACAGAAAAACTTCTAACATATGTCCCTGGCATCCTCCATAGTCACATGATCTACAAATTCCGTTATTAAGTCATATCAAAGTACTTAGAACAGAAATCTAAATGAACATACAGAAACCTAACTGATGTTGCATTTTCATCTGAATGTCAGTTCCCTGAGTTTTGTGGATTTATTCTTGTGTCTCTATATTGGTAGAGCAAATTACCATGTTTCACACACATTCTTGGGTATATAAATGTTTGCTGGAAGCCAAATTCACAATGATGCAATTATCCTGACAAACATTTAGTGCAAGCTTAATATTATTTCAGCTTTACCCTGTATGTTCCCATTAGACATAAAAATTCTGAAATATTTTCACTTTATTGACTTTACAAACAAACTGGAATAAATACATTATATTGCACCGTTATGGATATAAGTAACCTAATCTATACATAAGATGTTTGCACTTCTAGCTTCACATCAAATGCATGGGGAGTTTAGAAACCGTCATGCCCATCCTTACAAGAAGAAACCAAACAATCTAGCAAGTCATGACTCGGATCTATACAAGAACTGAGGCCACAGGGTAAATTGCCACGACAAAATTTGAAGAGAAAACACTTTCAGAGCCACAGCCAAGATTGGTTTACCTTTGTGGGATCATAAACTCCACTAAACATTAAACAAAAGCAAACTTTTAACCTGATTAATGTAAATAGCCACATGAAGGCCTTTTTACTTCAATTCCTATTTCCTATTACATGTCCGTCTTTCTCTGAAATAACTTAAATTGTGCAAGCTGAAACTATGAAGAAATAAAACAAATATGGGAACAAGATTTAGACATAGCAGATGTTGTCATTCACCTGTAGCACCTGTCGTGTTGTTGCTCATCAATTGGCTCGAACGGGTGCCAGTAATGTCTCCATGTGTCCTTGTTTCATGCTAGTGTAGCCCAATAGAATCTGCTTGCTCCAGGAACACAAAGAGCATCAAACTGTTTATTCAGGGCCTTGATGAAGAAGTCTGACCATCTCGTAGGTGGGTTGCCAGGCATTCTTTTGACGTCCCATGGAATCCAGTCAGTAATGGCTCTAGTTCAGCAGTTGTCTCCAAATCGCATTTCGTGTCCAGCCCATCTGATTTTCAATGCCTTGGCAAATGAGGCAGCATCCAAGATCCTTGATCATTGAAAGAGGTTGGAACTCTGGATACTCCAAGCATAGCTCTTTTGATTCCTCTTTGGGTGACCCGAATAGCATTCTCATTCTGTTTTCATAGGACCCAGGTCTCTGAGGCATATGTTAGTGCAGGAAGAATGGTGGAGTCAAAAAAATGTGCCCAGAGCCAGAGGTTCTTCGTCCTCTTAACTTCTTCGACGTTCTTGAAGGCATTCCATGCCACTCTCTTCCTCCTTTGCAGTTCTTGCGCCAAGTCGTTCATCATGTTGAATTCTCGACCCAGGTACACATAACTACTGCATTCGGAGATGTCCATTCCTTAGAGAGCAAATTGAATGTCAGGAACTAGTTCGTTTCTCATGAACATTGTCTTCGTGACATTCAGCTTCAGTCTGAATTTTCCACACTCACGGTTGAAGTTGGCCAGCATTCATGCTGCTTGGTTAATGTTTGGTGTTATTAGAACAATGTCATCAGCGAAGCGGAGGTGGTGTAGTTGCTGACCATCTATATTCACTCCCATTCCTTCCCATTCCAGTCGTACATGATGTTCTCAAGGGTGGCATTGAAGAATTTTGGTGAAATAGTATTGCACTGCTGAATCCCTCTCTTTACATCAATGATCACTTCCTTGTAGAATGGTGAGATCCTGGTGGTGAATTCGTAACACAGCTCACAGAGGACCCTGATGTACTGAGTTTGAATGCCCTGTTTGACTAGGGCTTCGATGACCACTTCAGTCTCAACAGAATCAAAGGCCTTCTTTAAATCAATAAACGTTAGACAGAGCAGCATCTTGAATTCTCACGAAGCTTCAGTGAGCTTGGTCACAGTGTGGATATGGTCAATTGTGCTAACCCTTTTGGATCCTGGCTTGCTCACTTGGTTGTCCTTCGTCTAGTGTTCTGCCACTCCTATTTAGGAAGACTCAAGTGAACAACTTGTAGACAATGGACAACAGGCAGATTGGGCGATAGTTGTTAATGTTGTGGATGTCTCCCTTCTTTTACAACAGAATGGTCCTGCTGGTTTTCCATTGAGACAGAACCTTGCATTCAGACAGGTAGTGTGTAAAGAACCGAGCCAGTGTATTGACGAGTATTGGCAGCAGGTTCTTCAGGTGTTTGGGTCTGACCTTGTCCGGACTGGGTGTTGTATGTTTCTTTACTGACAAAATGGCACTTCAACATTTGGAAGGGAGAATGCTGGGAATGATATATCCATCCTGCGGAATTTGGTCTGTGGGCAGCTGGACATGTCTATCGAAGAGATCTGAGTAGGAGTTGTAGATCACCTTTTCCACTGCCCTTCTGGAAGATGTGATAGACGTCAGAGGGCAATCATCTTGGTCTTGTCAGTTGGCAAAGGATGTGCGGACATTGCGAATACTTTTCCCAGCTTCCGCTGCATTGGCCAACACTGCTGCTCTTCTAGCTTTTAGGTCTTCCTTTATTGCTTCTCTGCACAGCTTTGCAAGCTCGGATGTTAGCTTCTTATTGCCTGAGGCCTCGCACCCAACCACGTTGGCAAATGAGGTCGAGACATTCCGAAGACAGGTGTCTGTTTGTGGCTTTCTTACTCTCAGCATTCCTTGCACAGTCATGGAGATGCTAAACCAGTTAATCTTATTCCACGTCAATGTTGTCAATGATGGCATCTTCCCATTTTGTTACAATAGTGTCAAAGAGCTCCCAGTTGTGGTTATCCTGGGAGCTCTCTTCTTAAACTTTGCAGTCCTTTCTCTCCACTCCATGAAGGAGAATTTCTCACGGTGGAGATGGTGGTCTGATCACATTTGGAATTTTGGGACAACAGCGACATAATTCAGGCAAAACCATTGATTGAATATGATGTGGTCAATTTTGTTGTGGAACTGTTCACCAAGAGTCTCCCATGTCCAACATTTAGATTTGGCCTTCTAGAACTGCGAGTTACCATGGATGGTCTTGGTCGACATGATGAACTCAGACAGTTTCTCACACTGTTCATTCCATTCTAGGCCGTGGGTCCCAATGTGTAGTCCTTTGGGTGACCTTCTCAGTCCTATCTTGGCATTAAAATCACTGACAATGACCTTGTGGAAAGTGTGTTCTTCTTTATAGAACTTCTCCAGCTCCAGGTAGAACTTCTCAATTTCTCCTTCGTCTTTATTGGATGTTGGTGCATAGATGATGAATATAGAAACTACCAGCAATGAGTCACATCTATCCAAATGTCACGAATGATCACGATCACACGAAATCCCGTTAATCATAGATTTCTCGAGCGGGCTCAGTAACCTCTCCATTCCTCTTTTCCCTGAGATCTTAGAAGTCTCTATCGACTCGGCTCTCCCAACGATGTCACACTGGAGGCTCGTTCAGGGTCAGGGGAATGAGATCCAGTTTGATACTGGTTTTATCATATGAATACACCATGAGAAGCTTGCAAGGCTGTACCATGTGGGCAGGAAACTCTCAGAAGCTTGCCAGTTTCTCCTGGAGGGAGAAGTAGGCTACAAGATATCACGCGGCTGCTTTGGCGCACTTCTGGGAGCTTGCTTTTAAGTCTCTGGATGTTAGCTGTTGATGGGATTACACACACCTGGGTTCCTCCGCCGGTACCTTCATGCGTGAGGCCTGTCCGAACATGTGGAGAGGGGCCTCAAGCATGGCTTTCTAGGTTCCGGTGGTCTTTGGCCACCAGGAGCTCTGCTCGGGGTGGGAAGGGAAGCTGGAGCCCATCCTCTCCGAGGGGCCCCGGGAAGACAGCGGCCAAAGACCACCAGAACCTAGCCACAGCCATGCTCGAGGCCCCTCTCTACAGGTCCGGACAGGCCTCACACATGAAGGTACTAGCAGAGCAACCCAAGTGTGTGTAATCCCATCAATGGCCAACATCCTGAGACTTAAAAGTTAGCTCCCAGAAGAGAGCAATGCAGAGAGTCTCTTGCCCACACACCTGGCTGTCTTTCCCGAGGCCCCTCGGAGGGTTTGGGCTCCAGCTTCCCTATTCAAATGCAAGAAAAAAAAGCATGTTGTTAGGCATTTGATCGAGTCAATGCTCATGGCCAAGTTCGTGTTGACAAGGACACCGACACCACCGATGCCTTTACTCTCACATGTTCCGAGTAACAGTTCTTCTCCAGTGTCGAAAACAGCATGATGTGATCGATGTCTCTCATCTCGGTGGTTCACCACCTCATCGTGTCAGTGGGGTGGCAATGGTGCCAACCGGTGAAGAGTGAACCAACAGGTGCTGCCCAGAGACTCAGGCAGATGCATGTTTGTAAGCATGCAGATCATTACAACATGCCAGTCGATCAAAAGCTTGCATTCGGTAGACTGGTAGCACCTGTAAGGGCAATCAGAGGCCTCCCCCAAAGCCTCCAACACTCTTGGAGAGCCAGGTAAGCTACCGAGGATATACCACCTGTACAGCAGAGCATGGCTAGCTACCCATGGCGTATTCGATATGCCAAAAACAGTAACAGTAATGGGCCTCATTACCCTGACCCTGAAAGAGCCCCCAATACAGTAGCATTGGAAAGGACAAGTAAAGAGGCTGGTAGAATCTCAGGGCCGAACTAGGCTGCCAAAATGAAGGACTAAAATGAAATGTCTGTACTTTTAACGCATGCATGCTGACATCAGAAGCATTCGTCAAGGACCTGATGGTGCAAGCGCGGAAGATCAAGTTCAATGTCATTAGATGTTGTCATCCATCATCACCATCATCATCATCATCATCATCATCCCGTTGATCGTTGAATTTCTCCAGCGGTTTCAGTAACGTCTCTATTCGTGCTAGCCCTGAGAATTTAGAAGCCTCTCTCTACTCGTCCTTCCCAACGATGCCACATTGGAGGCTCTTTCAGGGTAGGGGAATGAGACCCAGATTGTTACTGGTTTTGGCATATTCATACACCATGGGGAGTTTGCGAGGCTCTAACATGTGGGCAGGAAACTCTCGGTAGTTTGCCAGATGTTGTCATTATTATCAAAAATTAGAAATGTCAGAATTTAAAAATCAAAACAGGAGCCTGAGAGATAGTACAGGAATAAGACACTTTCATTGCGCATACTGAAACGGATTCAATCCCCATCACCATATATGACCCCCAACACTTCTAGGAGTTATCACAGAGCACTGCCAAGAGTGTCCACACCATTTTCAAACAAAAATAAACCCTCTTATTTTGAATTTATCAAAATGTTTTCTCAAAGTTAAGCTGAGGGTTATCAATTTGATTCAGTGGCAATACTCATGTTTTGGATGTGTGGGACATAGGAAGCAATCACTCTTATTTTTTTAATTTATTTTTTTATTGAATCACCATGTGGAAAGTTACAAAGCTTTCAGGCTTCAGTCTCAGTTACGCAATGCTCAAACATCCATCCCTTCACCAGTGCACACATTTCACCACCGAGAACACAGTAAACCACCTCCCCACCCGCCCACCCCCCAACCCCCCACCCCGCCTATGTAACTGATAAATTTCAATTTACATTCTCTTTACTTTGATTAAATTCAATATTTTAACCAAAAAATCACCATTATTGTTTGGAGTTTTTCCCCCCAAAGTCAGACATGCTGGAAAGGAAGCATTTGATAATTTGTTTTCCATTGCTGAGAATGAAGAGAATTGAGATCGTGTGGCCACAATAGTGGCCGAGAGGTTTTGGATTTCTGTATTTTAGTATTTTAGTAACTAAGTCCACAGAAATTTCTGCCAGAAGTTGCATCATTGCTAGCTCGTACCTCTCTGCTACATTATATTCCACATATGAGTGCAATCTTTCTATGTCTGTCTCTTTCTTTCTGACTCATTTCACTCAACATGATAGTTTCCATGTTGATCCACTTATATGCAAATTTCATGACTTCATCTCTCTTAACAGCTGCATAGTATTCCATTGTGTAGATGTACCAACGTTTCTTTAACCAGTCATCTGTTTTTGGGCACTCCGGTTTTTTTCAGATTGTGGCTATTGTAAACAGTGCTGCGATGAACATATGAATGCAAATGTCATTTCTACTATACCTTTTTGACTCTCCAGGATATATTCCCAGGAGTGGTATTGCTGGGTCAAATGTGAGCTCAATTCCTAATTTTTGGAGAATCGTCCATATTGTTTTCCAAAAGGGCTGAACAAGTCGGCATTCCCACCAACAGTGAAGAAGAGTCCCTTTCTACCCACATCCGCACCAACACAGGTTAGTTTTGTTTTTTTGGATGTGGGCCAGTCTCTGTGGTGTGAGATGGTATCTCATTGTTGTTTTGATCTGCATCTCCCTGATGATTAGTGATGTCGAGCATTTTCTCATGTGCCTCTCAGCCATTCCGATTTCTTCTTTGGGAAATTTTCTGTTCATTTCATCACCCCATTTTTTGATCGGGTCAGAAGTTCTCTTCTTGTGGAGTTCAACCAGTACCTTGTATATCCTTGATATCAACCCCTTATCGGATGGGTATTGAGCAAATATCCTTTTCCATTCTGTAGGCTGTCTTTGTACTTTGGTCACTGTATCTTTTGAGGTGCAGAAGCTTCTTAGTTTAAGGTAGTCCCATTTATCTCTGTTTTCACTTGCTTTGAAGATACCATTGGCTACAGTGTCGTGGAGGGTTTTGCCGACCTTGTCTTCAATGTACCTTAGGGATTCCGATCTGATATTGAGGTCTTTAATCCATTTTGATCTGACTTTTGTACATGGTAATGGGTGGAGATTTGAGTCCATTTTTTTGCATATAGCTGTCCAGTTTTGCTAGCACAGTTTGTTAAACATGCTTTCCTTGCTCCACTTGACATTTCTTGCTCCCTTATCAAAGATTAGATGATCATATATTTGTGGGGAGGAGTGTCAGAATACTCAACCCTGTTCCATTGTCTGCAGCTCTGCCTTTGTTCCAGTACCATGCTGTTTTAATTACTACCACTTTGTAGTAGAGTTTGAAGATGGGGAGGTTGATTCTTCCCATTTTCTTCTTCCCAAGGGTTGATTTAGCTATTTGTGGGGGCTTATTATTCCATATGAATTTCAGGAGTGCTTGTTTCATTTCTGTGAAGAATTTCAAGGGTATATTTATAGGGATCGCATTAAATTTGTACTATGCTTTGGGGACTATTGTCATTTTGATAATATTAATTCTTCCAATCCATAAGCAGGTGATATCTTTCCATTTCCTCGTGTCCTCTTTTATTTCCTGAAGTAGCATTTTGTAGTTTTCATTATACAAGTACTTTACATCCTTACTTAAGTTGATTTCGAGATATTTGATCGTTTGACACACAATTGTGAACGGGATTGCTTATATCATTTCGCTTTCTTCTCTCTCATTATTTGCGTATAGGAAAGCCATGGATTTTTGGGTGTTGATTTTATAGCCTGCAACTTTACTATACAAGTCTATTATTTCTAAGAGTTTCTTGGTAGAGGTTGTAGGGTTCTCTAAGTATTGTATCATATCGCCTGCAAATAGTGAGAGTTTGATTTCTTCCTTTCCTACCTGAATGCCCTTAATACCTTTTTCTTGCCTAACCGCTGTTGCAAGTACTTCCAATACTATATTGAACAGGAGTGGAGAGAATGCGCATCCTTGTCTCGTCCCTGATCTCAGAGGGAAAGGTCTTAGTTTTTCCCCATTGAGGATGATGCTTGCCATAGGCTTGTGGTAGATGGCCTTAACTATATTGAGAAAAGCCCCTTCTATACCCATTTTGGCCAGAGTATTCATCAAAAATAGGTGCTGGATCTTGACGAATGCTTTTTCTGCATCAATTCATATGATCATATGGGTCTTATCTTTTCTTTAGTTGATATAATGGATTATGTTGATTGATTTCCAAATGTTAAACCATCCTTGCATCCCTGGGATGAATCCCACTTGGTCGTGGTGTATGATCTTTTTGATGGGTTGTTGAATTCTGTTTGCTAATATTTTATTGAGAATCCTTGCATCCGTGTTCATCAGAGATATTGGCCTGTAGTTTTCTTTTTTTATGGTGTCTTAGTTTTTTTTTGGTATTAGGGAGATATGTGCCTCATAGAAACTGTTTAGGAGAGTTCATGTTTCTTAATTTTCCTGGAAAAGCTTGAGGAGAACTGGTAACAGGTCTTCTTTAAATGTTTGGAAGAATTCTCTAGTGAATCCATCTGGACCTGGGCTTTTGTTTTTGGAAAGACTTTTGATTACAGCTTCAATTTCCTTGATATTAATAGGTCTGTTCAGGTATTCCAAGTCTTGTTGGTTCAGTCTTGGGAGATTGTAGGAATCCCGGAATTCATCCATTTCTTCTAGGTTCTCTTGTTTTGTGGCATACAGCTTTTCAAAGTTGTCTCTGATAATCTTTTGAATTTCTTTGGTTTCTGTTGTGATGTCCCCCTTTTCATTTCTGATTCTGTTTATAAGGGTTCTCTCTCTCTTTCTTTGTGAGTCTTGCTAATGGTTTATCAATCTTGTTTACTTTCTCGAAGAACCAGCTCTTGGTTTCATTGATCTTTTGGATTGTCTTTTGGTTTTACATGTCTTTGATTTCTGCCCTAAGTTTTATTATCTCTTTTCTTCTGCCTGATTTAGGCTCCTTTTGTTGGTCATTTTCTAAGATCTTAAGCTGTGAAGTCAAGTTATTTATGTGGGCCCTTTCTTCCTTCCTGAGGAATGCTTGCGGAGCTATAAATTTTCCCCTTAACACAGCTTTAGCTGCGTCCCACAGATTCTGGTAGGTCGTGTCTTCATTCTCATTTGTTTCCAGGTACCTTTTTATTTCTTCCTTGATTTCCTTTCTGACCCACTCATTGTTCAACATGCGTTGTTTAATTTCCAAGTGTTTGATTTGGTTTTCTGCGTCTGTGTGTGATTAACTTCTATCTTCAGTGCACCATGGTCTGAAAAGATAGCTGATACAATGTCTATCTTCCTCATTCTGTTGAGGTATGTTGTGTGACCCAGCACATGGTCTATTCTGGAATATGTTCCATGTGCACTGGAAAAGAATGTGTATTCCCTTTTTGGGGGATATAAATCCCTGTATAGATCTATTAGCCCTATCTCTTCTATTTCTTCCTTCAAAGCCAGTATTTCCTTGGTGGGTTTTAATCTTCTTGATCTATCCAGGGTTGATAGGGCAGTGTTGAATTCTTCAATTACTACTGTGTTCCTCGAGATGTCCTTCTTAAGGTCTCTTAGCAGTTTTTGTAGGAATTTGGCTGGTCCCTCATTGGGTGCTTACACGTTTAGGACTGATTTCTTCCTTCTGTACATATCCCTTGATTAATAAAAAATGGCCTTCCCTATCCTTTATAATCTTTTTCAACCTGAAATTTATGTTGTCAACTACTAGTAAGGCCAGCCCAGCTTTTTTGAGAGAGTTGTTTGCTTGCAGGATTGTTTTCCATCCTTTGACTTTGAGTCTGTTTTAGTTCTGGTTATTCAGATGCGTATCTTGCAGGCAGCAAAATGTTGGGTTCAGTCTCTGAATCCATTTTGCCACTCTGTGTCTCTTGATTGGTGAATTTAGAACATTGACATTAAGAGAGATTATTGTTATGGGATTTGGTGCCATCTTTCTCTAAGGGTTTGTTGTGCTTGTACGGGTTCTTCAAGTTTGAGAGAGAGTTTATCCAGATAAAGTATTCTTGGTGAAGCGTTCATTTCATTGAGTTTTTTCACTATATCCCACCACTGCCTTTGGGCTTGGACGGTTTCCTCTGATAGGTCTGCTGTGATCTAAGGGGTGCTCCTTTGTCTGTGATTTCCTTCTTTGACCTTGCTGCTTGCAGTATAGTGTCTCTATCCATGACGTCCTTCATTCTAACTATGTCTTCGGGTTCTTCTGTTAGGGCCTGTTTTTTTTTTTTAATTTATTTTATTGAATCACCACGTGGAAAGTTACAAAGTTCTCAGACTTATGTCTCAGTTATACAATGCTCAAACACCCGTCCTTTCACCAGTGCCCATATTCCACCACCAAAAAAAGGAAAAAAAAACAGTATACCTCTCACCCCCACCCCCCAACCCCCCACCCCACCCTGCATAACTGATAAATTTCACTTCCTTTTCTCTTTACCTTGATTACATTCCATATTTCAACACCAAACTCACTATTGTTGTTGGAGTTTCAACACAGAACTCACTATTCTTGTTGGGGTTTATCCCCCAAGAATACGGCCTTATTGACAAGGAAACATTTGATAATTAGTTTTCCACTGATGAGAATGAAGAGATATAAAGTTGTGTGGCCGCAGTAGCGGCCACGTGGTTTAGGGTTTCTGTATTTTAGTAATTAAGTCCAGGGAGATTAAAGTTGGAAATTGCATCACTTCCCTTCCTGGAGCATCATGGACCAAAAGCTTAGTTCACAGTCTGGAGACATGGCTGCAAGCACTCGCTGGGACCCGAAGAAATATAGCTCACTCTGGATCCTGGTCGTTCAGCAGCAAAGCGGCTGTGCAAAGGCATGGCCACCCGGGTCGAGTCTCGGCGGAGCTCGAGCCGGCACCGTCCCCGGCCCGAGACTGCCCCTGTTAGGGTCTCTTTAAGTTGGCACACTTCAGGCATCTTGAATCTGGATGCCTGTATTCTCCAGCTCTGGGAACATTTCAGCAATGATTTGGTTGACTGTGGCTTTTTCGTTGGGGTTGGTTCCCTGTCCTTCTGGTACTCCAATGATTCTAATGTTGTTCCTCTTGGAATCATCCCCTAGGACACTGAGTTGCCCTAGAGCTATTTTGAGGTCTCTTCCCATTTTTGTTGTTGCCTGTAGGCTTCTTGCAGCTGATCTTCAATCTCACTGATTCTGTCTTCTGCTGCAGTCATCCTATTGTTCAGGCAGCTACAGAGTTTTTTATTTCATCTACCGAATACTTCATTTCTTTTTGTATGTTTTTAATTTCTGCTCTCATTTCTTCCCGTATTTTCTCGGCTGTCTGTTGTACTGTTTCTGTCAGGTCCTCCTTTAATTTGTTAATCTTTCCATTGAGTTCATTGAACATCTTGAGGATTTCAACTCTGAATTCTTTATCGGAGAGCTCAAGTTTGCAGGAAACGCCTATTGAAGTTTCTGGACTCCTTTCATCATCCTCTCCTTGTGGTGGGGATTTGAGCTATTTCTTTATGTTGTTGCTGTGGTATGAAAAGGGACTTTGAAGATCAGTATCCCTGTCCCCGCTTGTTGCGAAAAAGGATTCTGGATGGGCTCAGTCAATGGTGCTTGCCTTTTTATTTTCCCCTTTTAGAGCATGGCCTCCTACTCAGATGTTCCTCTAATTCTTATGTGAAGTCTTGTGTTTTATTGTCCTACTGTTTACGGATAGCTAGGATGTTACTCTTGGACATGACATAGGTAATGAAGGCTGAGATGAAACAACATATTGATGGATTTTAGGAGAATATCTGCGGCCTGAAAGAGGTCACGCCCCCTTCTGCCTAGTCCACGCCCCTGACGATTAGGCCACACCCCTTTCCCCACAAGAGCACACACCTGTGCCAGAAGAGAGAATGGCTGCGGTGCTTGGGGGCAGCATGCTGGCCACTAGGGCGGCAGTCTGGGGGGAGAGGGATGGCTGGGGTGCTCGGGATCGGAGGAGCAGGCTGGGACACGGGAAGGGCCGGTCGAGGGACGTCACACACCTGTGTCGGAAGAGACAACATCTGCGGTGCTTGGGGGCGGTGTGCAGGCCACTAGGGCTGCAGTCTGGGGGGAGAGGGACGGCTGGGGTGCCCGGGGTCTGAGGAGCAGGCTCAGGAGGCAATCACTCTTAGAGGAAAATCTTTTTTGTAGCATTTTAAGCAGTTTTTCATAACAAACAATAAAAAATATATTATTTTGGTTTTGCTTTGGGGCAGGGGTTAGGGTTCAGGATGAATATACCGAAACATGGTGGTGGAAGGTGTAATGGTGGTGGGATTGGTGTTTGAATATTAAATGTAATAAAATATTGTGAACTACTTTATAAAATAAAAAATACAGAGTGGCCAGATGGAGAAAAAAGTATCCATCTAAATTATACATACAGAAACTCAGATATTAATTCAAACATAAGTTTTTTACTAAAAGGCTGGAGTTACATTTAAATCTGGTAGCAGAGAAAAAAGACAGGAACCATCACATTGGATACAAAGGATATGGTTTATAAATTCATTGCACTACTACTCAACTATCAAAGATGAAGTCATATCTTTTCAAATAACATGGATGGAGGGGTTGGAGAGATAATGTGGTGGGTAGGGCATTTGCCTTGCATGCCAATGATCTGGTTCAATACCTGACATTTCATATGTTCCACCAACTCCACCCACGAGTAATCCCTGAGTGTTAGACCTAGGAGTAAGCCCTGAGCACTGACAGGTGTGGCCCAAAAACCAAAACCAAGCAAACAAATAACATGGAAGGAACTTGAGAGGATGATACTAAACTAAATTAGTATTGAAAGGCAAGATATTTCACTCATATGTGGAATAGAAATCACAAAGCAAATAAACTGGCCAAACACAACCAAAATAACTTTTAGACTATGGAAAACTTGATGATTACAAGAAAGGGGAAGAAGTATGGATGAAATGAGTGATTTAAGGGAGTCATTTTAATAGACTGATGGTTCTCAAACACTGGGGGCTGGGCGCTGTAAGACTGATATTGTTATGAGGGATTTTAAGCTATACACCCCAAATCTTGCAGCAATGGAAATAAATGGCACCACAATAAAACTGAATTTTGAAAAACAGAGTTTAAGTCAGTGGCATTTAATTCTGGGAAACATGAGAGTAAAACAAATAAAACCAAAATCCGGTTCTTTAAACATATCAAAAATTCATAAAACTGGGACTGGAGCAATAGCACATCAGGTAGGGCGTTTGCCTTGCACGCGGCCGACCCGGGTTCGATTCCCAGCATCCCGTATGGTCCCCTGAGCACTGCCAGGAGTAATTCCTGAGTGCATGAGCCAGGAGTAACCCCTGTGCATTGCCGGGTGTGACCCCCCCAAAAAAAAGCAAAAAAATCATAAAACTGTGGTTATTCTAGGAAAAAAAGAAATCACAAACATTATCAGAAGCTTTGTCAATTATTTATTTTATTTTATCTTATTGAATCACTGCGAGATACAGTTACAAGCTTTCATGTTGAGTTACAAACATACAATGTTCAAACACCCATCCCTCCACCAGTGCACATTCCCCACCAGCAATCTTGCCAGTATACCCCCCCTTACCCATCCTCCCTGTCAAACAATTTCTCACATACTCACTCTCTACTTTTTGGCATTATGCTCTGAAACACAGATACTGAGAGGCCCTCACTTTTGGTCCTTTATCTACTTTCAGCACACATCTCCAATCCCTACCGATCCTTCCAACCATCATTTTCTTAGTGATCCCTTCTCAATTCTAGCTGCCTTCTCCCCCACTCATGAGGCAGGCTTCAATCTATGGAGCAATCCTTTGGCCCTTGTGTCTACTATCCTTGGGTGTCAGTCTCATGTTATTTGATACTTCACAAATGAGTGCAGTCCTTCTATGTCTGTCCCTCTCTTTCTGACTCATTTCACTTAGCTTGATACTCTCCATATCTATCCACTTATAATCAAATTTCATAACTTCATCTCTCCTAACAGCTGCATAGTATTCCATTGTGTAGATGTACCAAATTTTTTATAACCAGTCATCTGTTCTCAGGCACTCGGGTTGCTTCCAAATTCTGGCTATTATGAACAGTACTGCAATGAAAATAAATGTCATTTCTACTGTGCTTTTTTGCATCCTAGGGATGTATTCCCAGAAGTGGTATTGCATGGTCATATGGAACTTAAATTTCTAAATTTTGAAGGAATGTCCAAATTGTTTTCCAGAAAGGCTGGACCAGTGGGCATTCCCACCAACAGTGAGTGTCCTTTTTCCCTACATCCACGCCAGTACTGGTTGCTTTTTCTCTTTTGAATGTGTGTCAGTCTCCTCTCTGTGGTGTGAGATGATATCTCATTGTTGTTATGATCTGCATCTCCCTGATAATTACCAATGTGAAGCATTTTTTATGTGCCTTTGGCTATTTGTATTTCTTTTTTGAGGAAATTTCTGTTGATTTCTTCTCCCCATTTTTTGATGGGGTTGGATATTTTTTCTTGTACAATTATTTTATTGTCTTGTATATCCTGGATATTAATCCCTTATCAGATGGGTATTGGGTAAATATTCTTTCCCATTCTGTGGACTCTCTGTATTTTGGCCACTGTTTCTTTTGAAGGGCAGAAGCTTCTTAGTTTGATGTAGTCCTATTTGTTTATGTATGTTTCCACTTGCTTGGTCAGTGGTGTTTCATCCTTAAAAGATGCTTTTAGCTTCAATTTCATGGAGTGTTCTGCCTATATTTTCCTCCATGTACTTTATGGATCCATGTCTGATATTGAGGTCTTTAATCCACTTTGTGCTTGGCATTAGACAGAGGTCAGAGTCATTTTTTTTTTTGCAGGTAGTTATCCATTTGTCCCAGCACCACTTATTGAAGAGGCTTTCCTTGTTCTACTTCATATTTCTTGCTCCTTTGTCAAAAATTAAGTGTTCATATATGTGAGAACCACGGCAGAGCCTGGCAAGTTACCTGTGTCATACTCGATATGCCAAACAGTAACAATGATGATCTGTGTTCATCAAGGATATCGGCCCGTAATTATCTTTCCTTGTGGTATCTCTGTCTGCTTTTGGTATCGGGATGCTATTTGTTTCATAGAAACTGTTTTAAAGTGTTTCTGATACTTCGATTTCATGGAAAAGCTTAAAAAGGATTGGGAATAAGTCCTCTTTAAAGAATTGGAGGAATTCACTAGTGAATCCGTCTGGGCCAGGACTTTGTGTTTCAGGAGAATTTTTATTATTGTTTCAATTTCCTTCATTGGTGATAGATCTGTTCAGTTATTCCAGGTCTTCTTGGTTCAGCCTGGGGAAGCTATAGGAATCCAGAAATTTATCCATTTCCTTGAGGTTTTCTTGTTTCGTTGCATAAAGCTTCTCAAAGTATTCTCTGAGGATCCTTTGAATTTCTGTAGTTTCTGTTGTGATGTCCCCCTTTTCATTTCTGATTTGGTTTATTAGGGTTTTCTCTCTCCCTTTCTTTGTGAGTCTTGCTAGAGGTTTATCGATCTTGTTTATTTTCTCACATAACCACCTCTTGTTTTCATTGATCTTTCAGATTTTTTTTCGTTTCAATCTTGTTAATTTCTGCTCTGAGTTTTATTGTTTCCTTCCTCCTGTCCGGGTTTGTCTCCTTTTGTTGATCCTTCTCCAAGCTCTTCGGCTGTGAGGTTCGGTTATTTATGTGGGCTCGCTCTTCCTTCCTGAGGAATGCTTGTAGAGCTACAAACTTTCCTCTTAACACAGCTTTTGCCATGTCCCATAAGTTCTGGTAATTCGTGTCCTCATTTTCGTTTGTTTCCAGGAATCTTTTGATTTCCTCTTCGATTTCCTTTTTAATCCACTCATTGTTCAGTAGTGGGCTGTTTAGTTTTCAGGTGTTTTATTTGATTTTCTTTTTGGTGTGTGATTTTCTTTTATTTTCAGCGCATCATGGTCTGAGAAGATCGTTAATACAATCTCTATCTTCTTAATTTTCTGGAGGTATGCTTTGTGGCTCAGCATGTTGTTTATCTTGGAGAATACCCATGCACAGCTGAAAAGAATGTGTATTCAGCTTTTTGAGGATGAAGTGTCCCATATATACCTACTAAGCCCCTTTTTCCCATTTGTTCCCTCTGATAAATTATATCCTTGCTAAACTTGAGTCTAGTTGATCTATTGAGAGGTAATAAAGTGGTGTTGAAATCTCCCACTACTAGTATTGTGTTGCTTTTTATATCTTCCTTCAAATCTATGAATAGTTGCTTTAAGTACTTTGCTAGTCCCTCATTAGGTGCATATATATTTAGGAGTATAAGTTCTTCCTGCTTTACAGATCCCTTGGTCAATAAGAAATGACCTTCACTGCCTCTTGTGAGCTTCTTCAGTCTAAAATCAATGTGGTCTGATACCAGAATGACCACCCCAGCTTTAAAAAAAATTATTAGTGAATCACTGTGAGGTACAGTTACAAACTTACAGACATTCATGCTTATATTTCAGTCAGTGGTCAAGTGTCCATCCCTCCACCAGTGCCCAATTACCACCATCAATGGTCCCAGCATCCCTCCCACCACCCCACCCCGTCCTCGGGGTCGGGTAGGTGGGGTCGCCCCCTACCCGACCCCACCACTTTGTCAGGGCATTCCATTTTGCTTTCTCTCTCCTTTTGGGTGTTGTGGTTTACAGTATCAAGTGGCCATCATGTTTAGTCTATAGTCTACTTTCAGCTCGCATCTCCCCTTCCTAACAGGCCCTCCTAACACCCTTTACTTGGTAGTCCCTTCTCTATCTGAGCTGCCTTTTCCCCCAGTATGCAAGGCCAGCTTCTAAGCTGTGGAGTGATCCTCCTGGTACTTTACTATTCATGGGTCTCCCATTCTGTTACTTTATATTCCACAAAGGAGTGCAATCTTTCTATGTCTATCCCTCTCTTTCTGACTCATTTCACTTAACATGATACTTTCCATGTTGATCCACCTATATGCAAATTTCATGACTTCGCCTTTTCTAACAGCTGCATAGTATTCCATGTGTAGATGTACCAAAGTTTGTTTAACCAATTATCTGTTCTCAGGCACTCGGTTTTTTTCCAGATTCTAGCTATTATAAACAGTGCTGCAATGAACACATAAGTGCAGATGTCATTTGTACTATACTTTTTTGCATCTCTGGGGTATATTCCCAGAAGTGGTATTGCTGGGTCAAATGGGAGCTCAATTTCTAATTTTCTGAGAAGCATCCGTGCTGTTTTCTAAAAGGGCTGCACCAGTCAGCTTTCCCATCAGAAGTGAAGAAGAGTCCCTTTCTCCCCACATCCACACCAACACCGGTTGCTTTTGTTCTTTTGCATGTGGGCTAATCTCTGTCGTTTGAAATGGTATTACGTTGTTGTTTTGATCTGCATCTCCCTGATTATTAGTGATGAGGAGCATTTTGTCATGTGTCTTTTGGTCATTCGGATTTCTACTTTGAGAAAGTTTCTGTTCATTTCAGCGCCCCATTTTCTGACGGGGTTGGATGTTTTCTTCCTGTAGAGTCCAACCAGTGCCTTGTAAATTCTTGATATCAACCCCTTATCAGGTGGGTATTAGGTGAATATTCTTCCCCATTTTGTAGACTGTCTTTGTATTCTGGTCTCAGTATCTGTTGAGGTGAAGAAGCTTCTCAGTTTAAGGTAGTCCCATTTGTTTATCTCCATTACCACTTGTTTGGCCAATGGTTTGTCACCTTTAAAGATTATCTTTAGTTTCAATGTCATGGAGGATTTTGCTGACCTTGTCTTCAATATACCTGATGAATTCTAGTCTGATGCTTAGGTCTTTAATCCATTTTTATCTGACATTTTTGCATGGTGTTAAGTAGAGGTCTGAGCCAATTTTTTGCAATATAACTGTCCAGTTTTGGCGCATATGCTGCCTGAGCCCATGTGCTGCTTGTGCCCACGTGGCCGAGCACATGTGGTGCCCGAGCACGTGTCGCCCGCATCTCCTCCCTTGAGATGTGTACTTTCATGCTTTCATGTGCAGTGCTAGAATGTGTGTACAGCTTCCTCCACCCTTGCAGAAGCCCGCATTCTCTCTTGAGCGTTTTATTCTTACTATTTCTCTCTCCCACTTATTCCTTCCTCCCTCCCTCAGAAACCTCTGAATAAAATCTATTTACTTCAAAAAAAAACTGTCCAGTTTTGCCAGCACCATTTGATAAAGAGGCTTTCCTTGCTCCACTTCACATTTCTTGGTCCCTTATCAAATATTAGATGATCATATGTTTGAGGGTGTGTGTCAGAATATTCAACCCTGTTCCTTTGGTCTGTGGCTCTGCTTTTGTTCCAGTACTATGCTGTTTTAATTATTACTGCTTTGTAGTAGAGTTTGAGGTTGGGGAAGGTGATGCCTTCCATCTTCTTTTTCCTAAGATTTGCTTTGGCTATTCGTGGGTTCTTATTGTTCCATATGAATTTCAGGAGTGCTTGCTCCATTTCTTTGAAGAATGTCATGGGTATCTTTATAGGGATTGCATTGAATTTGTATAATGCTTTGGGGAGTATTGCCATTTTGACAATGTTAATTCTCCCAATCAATGAGCAGGGGATTTGTTTCCATTTCCTCATGTCCTCTTTTATTTTCTGAAGTAGTGTTTTGTAGTTTTCTTTGTACAGGTCCTTTAAATCCTTAGTTAAGCTGATTCCAAGGCACTTGATTTTCTGAGGCATAATTTTGAAGGGTATTGCTTTCTTATGTAGCTCTCTTCTCTCTTATTATTTGTGTATAAGAAGGCCATGATCACACAGTTTGGAGGCATTTTTTGGGCGCTGCTCATGTCCAAAGGAGTTCAGTTGCCTCCAGGGTTGAGCTCGCGCGGCGGCAGAAAAGAACATACCCACATGGCGCTGTGCTTAAATGTCGGCACAGGGTGGATCCGGAAATCCCGCCCCCTCAGCTTTCCCGGACTTCTGCGGGTATCTGCATACTCTAAAAACAGGCAATCAGCTCGCTGCATTCAATAAGAGAGAGTTGAGAGAGAAAAGACCATGCCCCGCTGGGGAGGCCCAGGGGCCAGTAGCTCTGATCACACAGTTTGGAGGCATTTTTGGGGTGCTGCTCATGTCCAAAGGAGTTCAGTTGCCTCCAGGGTCGAGCTCGCGCGGTGGCAGAAAAGAACGTACCCACATGGTGCTGTGCTTAAATATCGACGCAGGGCGGATCCGGAAATCCCGCCCCCTCGGCTTTCCCAGATTTCCACGGGTATCTGCATACTCTAAAAACCGATCAGAGCTACTGGCCCATGGGCCTCCAGCAGGGCACGGTTCTTCTCTCCAGGTTTCTTCATCATATGAGCACCACGAAAGGGAAGTAAAAGATTGCAGTGATGCAATTACCAAAAGAATTTTCCCTGGACTTCATATGGAAATCCCAAACCGCGCGGCTGCGACAGCAGCCGTGTGACCTAATATCTCCTGATTGTCAGCAACGTGAAAAGGTTCCTTTTTAGCAGATCTTACTGTAGGGGGAAACTCCAAATAATAGTACCATGTTTTTTGTTGAAATATTGAAGGTAATCAAAGTAGCAGCTATTTCTTTAGACTGTGAAGTAAACCAAAGCCCCACACTGGCCGAGGTGAGGAAATATCCTTCTTTCTTGGTTCTTTTCCCTTTTCTGGGAGAAACGCGGTGTGGTGTCCACCATATTATGAAGTCTATTAAGCAGGCACAAACTTAGAGGCGCGGGAATGGGAGGGGAAAAAAAACAAAACTATATACTTTGAATAGCAGGACGCTTGGGAAGTCTCGGGCCAATACCAGCGCATGCTCCGCTGAGACTCGACCCGGGCAGCCACACTTTGAGTGGCCGCGATGTTGCTGATCAACCAGAATCCGGAGCCTAACTAGACTACTTCTGGTCCCAGAAACCACTTGTAACCATGTCTCTAGACTGAACTAAGCTATAGCCCCACACCGGCAGAGGACTGGAAATATCCTTTTTTCTCGTAGGGCGGTGTGGTTTCAGCCATAAGATGAGGACTATTCATTAAGCAGGCACGAACTTGGTGGCATGGGAAGGAGGGGGGAAAAACTCTACGTACTTGAAACAACGGGACTTCATATCTCTCCAGTTTCAGCAATGGAAAACTAATTATCAAATGCTGCATGGGCAGTAGGGCTATCTTTCTTGGGGGAAAAACTCCAACAATAGTGAATGTTGTGTTGGAATATGGAATGTAATCAAGGTAAAGTGAAAATGAAGTGAAATTTATCAACTAAGCAGGCAGGGATGGGGGGTGGGGGGCGGGGGGTGGGAGGCATACTGGGGTCTTTGGTGGTGGAATATGGGCACAGGTGAAGGGATGGGTGTTTGAGCATTGTATAACTGAGACATAAACCTGAGAACTTTGTAATTTTCCACATGGTGATTCAATAAAAAATAAATTAAAAAAAAAAGAAGGCCATGGGCTTTTGGGTATTAATTGTATAGCCTGACACTGCTATACAAGTGTGTTGTTTCTAGGAGTTTCTTGGTAGAGGTTTTAGGGTTCTCTAAATATAGTATCATATCATCTGAGAATAGTAAGAGCTTGATTCCTTCCTTTCCTACACGAATACTCTTAATATCCCTTCCTTGCCTAATAGCTATTGCAAGAAATTCCAGTATTATATTGTACAGAATTAGTGAGAGTGGACTTCCTTGTCTCGTCCCTGATCTTAGAGGGAAGGCTCTTAGTTTTTCCCCATTGAGTATTATACTTGCCATAGGCTAGTGGTAGATGGCTTTGGCTATATTGAGGAAAGTCCCTTATATACCCATTTTGGAGAGAATTTTCATCATAAACAGGTGCTGGATCTTGTCAAATGCTTTCTCTGCATCTATTGATATGACTATATGGTTTTTATCTTTTTTTGTTGGTATGATGAATTATGTTGATTTATTTCCGAATGTTAAACCATCCTTGCATCCCCGGGATGAATCCCACTTGGTCGTGGTGTATGATCTTTTTGATGAGTTGTTGGATTCTATTTGCTAATATTTTGTTGAGGATCTTTGCATCCGTGTTCATCAGGGATATCTGCCTGTAGTTTTCTTTTTTTTTTTTGTGATGTCTTTGTTTGCTTCTGGTATTAGGCAGATACGTGCCTCATAGTTACTGTTTGGGAGAGTTTCTGTTTCTTCAATTTCCTGGAAAAGCTTGAGATTAATTTACAATAGGTTATTTTTAAATATTTGGAAAAATTCGTGAATTTATCTGGAACTGGGCTTTTTTTGGAAGACTTTATTACAGTTTCAATTTCTTTGATATTAATAGGTCTATTCAAGTATTCCAGATCTTCTTGGTTCAACTTTGAGAGATGATAGGAATCCAGGAATTTATCCATTTCTTCTAGGTTCTCTTGTTTTGTGGTATACAGCCTTTGGAAGTAGGTTAATTAGGGTCCTCTCTCTTTCTTTGTGAGCCTGGCGACCTGGTTTCATTTATCTTTCAGATTGTTTTTTGGGTTTCCATGTCATTAATTTCTGCTCTAAGTTTTGTTATTTCTTTCCTTCTTCCTGGTTTGGGCTCCTTTCGTTGGTAATTTTCTAATATCTTGAGCTATGAAGTCAAATTATCTATGTAGGCCCTTTCTTCCTTCCTGAGGAATGCTTGCAGAGCTATAAATTTTCCCCTTAACACGGCTTTAGCTGCATCCCATAAGTTCTGGTAACTCATGTATTCATTCTCATTTGTTTTGAGGTAATTTCTGATTTCTTCCTTGATATCCTTCCTGACCCACTCGTTGTTCAACATTGAATTGTTTAATTTTCGTTGTTTGATTTGGTTCTACGTGTCTGTGCATGATTAACTTCTATCTCCAGTGCATCATGGTCTGAAAAGATAGTTGATACAATTTCTATCTTTCTGATTCTATTGAGGTATGTTGTGTGACCCAGAACGTGGTTTATTGTGGAAAATGTTCCGTGTGAACTGGGAAAAAATGTGTGTTCTTTACTTGGGGGATGCAAAGCCCTGTATAGATATCTGGGATATTGGTGGTGGGGAATGTGCACTGATGGAGGGATGGGTGTTTGATCATTGTATGATTGTAATCCAAACATGAAAGCTTGTAACTATCTCATGGTATTTCAATGAAATTATTTAAAAAATGGCTTTTGCTCTCCCTTCTAATCTTTTTCGACCTGAATTCTATGTTGTTGGAAATTAGTATGGCCACCCTGGCTTTTTTGAGGGAATTGTTTGCTTGCAGGATCATTTCCCATCCTTTGACTTTGAGTCTGTGTTTGCTCTGACTGTTCAGATGTTCTCGTAGGCAGCAGAATGTTGGGTTTAGTTTCTGAATCCTTTTTGCCACTCTGTGTCTCTTAATTGGTGCATTTAGACCATTGACATTGGGGGAGATTATTGTCATTGGGTTTTGTGCCATCTTTCTGTAGGGGTTTGTTGTGCTTGGAGGAGTTTTTTTTTTTGTTTTACAGTAGCCCCTTTAGTCCTTCTTTTAATTTTTATTTTGAGTCTATAAAGTTCCTGAGCTGTTGTTTATCCATGGAGTAGTGTATAGTTCCTTCAATTTTGAGTGAGAGTTTAGCCGGATAAAGTATTCTTGGTGAGTCGTTAATTTCACTGAGTTTTTTCACTATATCCCCCCATTGTCTTCTGGCTTGGAGGGTTTTCTCTGATAGGTTTGCTGTAAATCTAAGGACACCCCAGCTTGTTTTATTGGAGTAATTTGCCTGTAGAATTGTTTTCCAGCCTTTAACTCTGAGTCTGTGTTTGCTCTGACTATTCAGATGTGTTTCTTGCAGGCAATAGAATGTTGGGTTCAATTTTCTGATCCATCCTGCCACTCTGTGTAGATGACAATTATTGATAAAAGAATATTAAAAGGATATACAAAGATATTTAAAACAATATATGCATAAGTTTGGTGCCTTGGATGAAATTGGCCAACTTCATAAGATACAGCAAAACTATGAAACTCATACAGTAGAAGTAAATGACATATAGTATTTATTAAACATACTGTGAGAACATAACTAATTCTTGGAGGTCAGAATTGCCGTTACCCTGAAACGAAAAAAATGGCATTACAAAAAAATAGCAGATCAGTTCCTTTCATGAGCACAGACATAAAAATTTTCTCCCAAATATTAACAAACACCATCCCAAAGCATAAAAACACCACAAGAACACTATTTAATACAGGTATGCACATTTGAAAACCACCGATGTTATCCATCAGTATAAAAAGGAAGAAAATTCATATCAGCAACATAAGAGGCACTGGACAAAATATAACACACTTTCATGATGAATTTCAATGTAGGGTAGATGATAACTTTATCACTTATTTTTAAATCTCCAAATTATAGAGAATAATAGTGCTTGCCTTGTAGTGGACCAGGTTCAGTACCCAGTACCACATATGATCACACATGAACCAAGTTAGAAATTAGTCTGGAGTACTTCAGGATATGGCTCCAAAACTTTTTTTTAATGTAGACTTTAGAGATTAGAGATTTGGTGTTTTGGGTTGTTTCTCTGTACAGTGGGAAAAAAACAGAGGTATCTTCCCTCAGTAATCCTTTTATTTTTTGTTTTTTGTGTTTTTTTTCTTTTTGGGTCTGACCTGACAATGCTCAGGGATCACTCCTGGCAGTACTTGGGGGACCAGATGGGGTTCTGGGAAATTAATCCAGGTCTACTGCCCAAAAAACAAGTGCCATACCCACTGTATTACCTCTCTGGTACCTTTGGTACTGCCTCTCAACATCATTCTAGAAGTCCCAGTTAGTCCAATATAACAAACAAAAGATTATAGAGATTAGAAAGGAATGCTAACTTTATATTCAGGTGTCATGAGTGTTTACCTAGGAAACACCGAAACTGTATTCTGGGAAACTCTTGGAAAATAATTCCCAGAAGTAGTGGGCAAATAAAGCAAAGCTCCAATATAGAAGGCAAAATCCAGTGAAATTACTTGAAATCTCTTAGTTTTCGACATTTCTTTTTTAAAAATTATTTCTCAATTTCTTTCCAGAATTTTATTTTGATTAAGCATCATGAATTACAAAGTTATTCGTAGTTGGTTTTTTGACATATAATGTCCCATCACTAATCTGCCACCAGTGTCAACTTCCTTCCACCATTGTTCCCAGATTCCCTCACCTACCCCCCAACCCATCCCAGGCCCAGTCTGTCATCTTGACAGGCACCTTTCTAAGTTGGGTTATTAAAATTTGGGTCTCACAATTTCAGTGTTGTTGACTTTATATTTGAATATTTAGCTTTATTTTTAATAAGGTCTTGCCATGCCCAGAGATACTGTTATGTGTGTGGGGGAGGCATTCCCTTTGATGCTCTGCCAGAGGTTCAGGTCTGAAATTTGATGCTCAAGACCAGCAATTCTCTAAAGTCATCAGGGCTAAACCTGGCAGTGTAGGGAGTCACTGTCATCCCGTTGCTCATCGATTTGTTCGAGCAGGCACCAGTAACATCTCTCATTGAGAGACTTATTGTTACTGTTTTTGGCATATCCATTACGCATGGGTAGCTTGCCAGGCTCTGCCGCGCGAGCTCGATACTCTCGGTAGCTTGCCGGGCTCTCAGAGAGGGGCGGAGGAATCGATCTCGGGTCAGCCACGTGAAAGGCGAATGCCCAACCGCTGTGCTATCGCTCCAGCCCAGTGTAGGGAGTAGGAGGTGAAATTCGGGGACTCATAGGCATATAGGGTTTACTTCTAGTTCTGTGCTCAGGAGTTACTCCTGGTTGTACTTGGGGGACCATATACGGTGCAGGTTATTGATTCTTGTTCAACCACATGCAAGGCAAGTGAGATAATTCCCGTACTATCTCTCTGGTCCCTCGTAGCAGTGGGTTTGCATCACATGAACTAACTCTTGGGCGACAAATAAGGAATATCTAGAAACATCAGCATGTAGGCAGAGGAGTAAATCAAATTCTAGCATGTTGGGGCTGGAGCGATAATACGGTGGGTAGGACATTTGCTTTGCACTCAGCTGACCCAGATTTGATCCCTGGTATCTCATATGGTCCCCACAAGCACTGACAGGAATAATTCCTGAGTGCAGAGTCAAGTGTAAGCCCTGAACATCACCAGGTGTGATCCCCCCCGTCCCTCACCACAAAAAAAGAAGAAATTTTAGCAGATGAAATAGTACGGACAGAAACTTGGAGGTTTGAGGGACTTCAGCACATTGAAACCATTGAAATTTACTAGTGGGCCTGAGTAAATGATGTGTTCTGAGTAAATGATTTATGACTGTGTTCACCTAATCACAAATCCAGAGAGAAATGAAAGGTGGGTTTGAGTAGAGGGACCGTTTCTCAGCCCCTCCTGTGTTTGGATCTTTGCAATGACATTATTTCTAGTAATAAACTGGGAAAGATACTATGTTTCCAAAATTACGACTACTAGAGTTGCTGCTGCGACTATCATGTGTACTACTATTTGATTTACATTTTGAATGTGTATATTTATATAAGCTCCCAAGGGGTGCTCAGGATGCCCAGGGGCTTCTTCAGGCAAATATCAGTCAACTTGTGTGGGAGTTCCATGTGAGAGCCCAGGGACAGCATGTTCTGTGGTAATTCCCTCTGTGGGGATTACCTAGGCCACCCTAGTGGTGCTTAAAACTCTCCAGAGCTGCACATAGATGTGCTAAAGGCCTTCAGAGCTACACTCAGAGATGGATGAGGGACCATGTGGGGCCAGGGATCAAAGCGAGGTTAGCTGAATTCAAGCAAACTCCTTCACCCCTGTACTACGTGTTCTGGCCAGTGATTAGATGTTTAAGTACTGCATTGTTATATTACTCCCAATGAAAATTTCAATATTTTATTTTAAAAATGCAAAACCGGACTGACTCCAGTCACAAATACTTTAGGTCCCCAAGCCCATTTGTAAATTATTTCACTTACATTTTTTTGCCATAGAAACAGTGTTACAAATGGTAGCATGAACCATCATCTCCAAGCAAGCAAACAAACAAACAAACAAGCCAAAGGGCAAACCCATCCCCATGAGCATCTTCTTGTCCTCTGAAGATGCTGCATTTCAACTCCTTTCTGTTGAACTCCATGCTGACTATGCTCTTCTCGAAGACCTGTTCTCTCTTCCCTGTGCTCACCATCCAATAAATGTGCCCTCTGGATATGCTATATTTCAACTCTTACTGTTGAGCTCCACACTGACTGCGCTCTTCTTGAAGACCTCTTCTTTCTTCCCTGTGCTCACCATGCCAAGAAATGTCAGGGTTTCTCGGTGCTTTTCCCTCATTGCTGTGATCTGGTGATCCTGAAAGAGAACTATGGGAAAATATGAAGAGCAAACTACCAAAAGTTCTTGTGGTGAAGGAACAGAAAGATCATAAGAAGAAAATAGTCAACAAGGATCTAATAAATTCATAATAACCCACTAAATGTGTATACACTCGAGGGGGAAAAGGCTTAATTACAGAAGCTGTAACCATGAAGTTTCAGTTCCACCACCACTCAAAGGTCAATCAAGCAAGAGATGTAGGATAATATTGGTATATATGCCCTTTCTCCTTTGCCACAGAAAGATTATATTTATTGAGTTACACCCATCACAGTGCTCCTGAGGCAGTCCCGTTCCTTTGTGTTTATCTGTAACCCCTTCTCTGTGATTTTCTTCCCCAACCGGTCTATCGCCTTTATCCGCTAATCAGGTTCTGTTAACTTGTAAGGTCAGGTCCTTCTAAGGACACTGGATTTCTATTCATAAGTAAAATATTGATATTTCTCTTCTCTTTGTATCCTTTGCATAGTTACTTCAGAGCAATGTCCTTTTTGTATAGGTGCAGGAAGACAGTTAATGTCATGCTTTTGTAACTTGTGAGTTAATTGACCCCAAATAATAATTCACTCCTGGGCATGTTTTCTCAACTTAGGCCTCAATTGTCCTTAGTTCCTAGCACCCCAAAAGCAGGGTCCCAACAAGGCACTTGATGGACCCAGGGCAAGCTGTGAACCATCCTGCCATCGAAATGGGCTGGGTCAAAACGCCATAATACTTAACTATAAGTTAAAAAGCATGGTTATGGACAAATTCTGTGATGATCCAAAAAGTAACAATTGGATTGGGACCCTGTTAGGGTTAGGAAAGACTAATCTGGTCTGAACTCTGTAGTCTGAAATCTATAGTGAGACACCCCCAGGACAGCCATCCTATAAGCTTAATATATCTCTTACTGTGTCCATACAAAATGATTAATATTATTAAGAAGTAGAATTAAGATGAATGTTTATATGGCTGTTGGACTAAGAAAAGAAGAAACATACTCACAGATGATATTTCGCCCTTAGGCGGGTCTTCTTGCTGAATGAGTTTGTCCTGGAAGTTGCTTCCTCTGAAGGAGGGACCTTACATCCATTGATTGTACGACCACACTTGGTGTGATTGCTACCCCAACGCCATCATGATTTGGGAGATAACTAAGGCTGCAATAGAGGCAAGGCAGGAGAAGGAGAGAGGAGCAGGATCTGGAGGAGGAATGAATGAGAATGGGAGAAGGAGAATCAGGAGAGAATGGAGATGAGATTGGAATAAACCGCAATTGATACCAACCAGCCTGGCCCTCGTTTTTGTCCTTCGTCCATCGGCCACCCCAGGGTGCGGGAAGTAGCCCGAGACCACGGAACGCAGGTGGAGAGAGAGAACTGTGGACTTGTATTCATTTTTTGAATACATAAAGAGACACTGATGAATAGAGATAAAGCACTTTATTGGCATGCTGGCAGCTTAGGAGATGGTGGACTCATACCTTCAGAACAGACATATTATCTGCAGACACAAAAAGGGACATTTATAGGGAAAAAAATCAGGGGAGGACTTTCTTGCTCTTGTTTGCATTTTGGTTTTACAACCATACTAAACACTTCTCTTCAGGGCTTATTCCTGGCTCTGAACTATCTTTCCTGTCTAGAAGCACATCTTTAGGAAGAGTGGATTACAGGCTAGTGGATGCCAGAATGATCAGTAAATTTACTCAAGTGCTGGTCCCCTGAGGCACATTGCAGAGGGGACTGCAAATAAAGATTTCAGATTAAGGTTTTTTTCCTCTTACCCATTAGGATGAAGAAGACATTCTCAACATCCTCAACTATCTGTAACCAGACAGGCTTTCTGGTTTCTAATATTCAATTCAAGTCCTGGTTTCTTTAGGCCTGTTTCAAAGTGACAGCATAAATGGCCACAATTGATTACCTAGATCCAATTTTATTTTACAGAAACAGTATTAAATTTCTTTATAATAGAAACAAACAGGAGACTTTGCTGTCATATTTATTGGTTTTTGCAATAATAGTCTTACGATCTGTTATTCTTCTGTTGCTTCTCTCTGAGCCAGCGACTACCAACCTAAACAAACACCAACAAACTGGTATTGGCCCCCAAAGATTCAGTCACATGCATGAAATGGAGAAGGAAACAGGTTTCCTCTGTTTCCCCTTTTGTATGGATCATGGACACTTTCAGTGCTGTGAACTGCTGTGTTTGTTGTGTGCACATCAGTAAACCCAGCTTTCAAGTCCTGAATAACATGATCTCACTGTACTTATTCCCAGTCTCCTGTATGAAGTGGTAGGGTAACAAACCTCACTGCTAAAGCACCAGCCATATGTGATTGCCTGGGAGAATTAGGGGATTTGGGACTTCCGTAGATTTTATTTAGAGAGGGAAGAACTGAAAGCCTCATTTGCAGAGTCAGCCAGTACAGGCTAGTTCCCCAGCACAAGCTGAAGATGTTTCATGCATGCAGAAATCAGTCATAACACCCCAACTGACGTGTGTCCAAGTTCAACTGCTGTTGCGCAGAAGTTCATTTGTTTTCCTTGGAATGGGGTTGGGAGCAACTGGAATTGCTCTGGAACTACTCCTGATTCCATGCTTAGAGATCACTCCTGGTGGTGCTCAGAAGGGACTATATGCAACTCTGGGATTAACCTAGGGTTGGCCATGTATAAGACAAGTGCCTGCCTTCTTCCTTAACTGCCGTAATATCTCTCCAGTCACCACAAATTCACATTTAGGGATTTAAGTGATAGTACAGAGGGTAGGGCGATTGCATTGCATGCTGCTGACTCACACGAGATCCCCAGTAACCCACATGGTTCCACAAACCACAACAGAAATGATCCCTGAGCACAGAGCCAGGAGTAAGCCCTGAGAATCACCAGATTTGGTCCCCAAACAAACAAAAACAACAACAGCAAAAAACCACAAATTCACATTTCAGGTGACAATAGTGTCATGCAAATACCCCAATATACTGTGATGCACACCATTTCAGTTGATTTATTTGCTCATAGAAAGATACCATTTCTGGGATTTGGTTTCTCAACTTTTGTTTTGTTTGGGGGCCACACCTGGCAGTGCTCAGGACTTACTCCTGGTTCTGTGCTCAGGGATCTCTCCTGGTAAGTTTTGGGAACCATATGGGGTGCCAAGGATTGAACTCTAGTTGGCTGTATGCCTTATTATCACTTCAGTCCTGTGGCCCTAAATTTAAACTTTCTCCTTACTACATGGTCTGATGCTGATTTACTGTTGTTAACCTCTCTGTAAATCTTACCTTTACTTTAGCACCAAACTGACATTTCATAAGAAGAAAAAACTGTGCTCATTGGATGAAAAACAATTTTAATAAATGCTGTGTAAATATTTCATTTAGACAAAAAAGAAAATCCTCCCATGTGCCCGTGGGAGACACGATTTACTTCTTCCTGTGGAGAGTAAGTTGAAAAACTGGACCTGGATAGATGCCTAGATGTAAAATATCAACAGCAAAATCCAGCCGTGTATTGGAAGGAAGATAAGAGGAGGAGGAAACTGCAGGATCCCAGCAGTAATTTTTAACCAAGGGCTTCCAGATGAATAGTCTTTCAAAGAAAAATGATCAAGTCCAAACAGAAAACTAGGGTTTTATTCCAAACGGGGCTTTTCTGAACTGTCCCTTTGAAAGGGAATAATATGTGGGTGGAAAATAATTTGGAGAATCTATCCAGGACCTTTTTTTTTCTTGCTCACCTAGGCCGGCAAGGGCAGGGACTCCTTCCAGATCTCTTTGGGTCTAGAAAAAAAAAGCTTATTAATAGTGAAAACATTAGCCACAGCTCAGTCATTTGCACTTTTACTTCAACATAAAGAATTTTGGGGCTGGAGGGAGAGTACAGCAGGTAGTTGCCTTGCACAGGCCAACACGGGTTTGATCCCCCAGCACCCCATATACGACTTAGGTAATCAGTTTGATCGTTGACCACAGCCAGGAATAATTCCTGAGCACAGAGACAGGATTAAGCTCTGAGCAGAGCTGGATGTGGCCCCAAAAACAAAAAGAAAAAAGCAAAAAATTGAGATGGAACTGTCCATCATAGCTGAGTACCTTGTAGACCAGGTATAGCCTGAATGCCAGGGAATTCAGGTACTTGTCTGGAACCTCACTGCTACTCAGTCTTTTGCCAACAATGAAGCTGATGGTGAGGACCAGAGCTGTGGGACTAGGCTGGAGAACTTATGGGAGAAATTGGCTTCCTGAGATAAAGGTATCACAGAAAACAGAGCTCGCAAAGAACCCAAAGAACCCTGGCCAACTTGGCTTTGGTGATTGGGGTCAGTAAAGTCTCCTTTCTGCCTAACTTGCTGAAATTGAGTTTCTATCCCCTGGCTAAAATCTCCTAGGGGAAAAAAAGTACGTGCCTTAGTTAATTTTGTGGTGTTTGGTGTAATATAGCACTGTAGTACTGTGGTCCCATTGTTAATCGATTTGCTCGAGCGGGGCACCAATAATGTCTCCAATGTGAGACTTGTTACTGTTTTTGGCATATCGAGTAAGCCATGGGTTGCTTGCCAGACTCTGCCGTGCAGGCGAGATACTCTCAGTAGCTTCCTGGCCTTGCTGAGAGGGACGGAGGAATTGAAACTGGGTCGGCCACGTGCAAGGCAAACGCCCTACCTGCTGTGCTATCACTCCTGCTTATATTTATCTACTATAACATATTCACATATGAGTAATATATATTCCATATTTTATACATTGATAATATAATTATTTTATGAGATAGTCAATAGATTGAATATTGTAAGTTTCATTTTTCTTTTTGTTTTTCTTTTTGTTCCTTCGATCAAAAACAGTATCTTCAGTTTTGTAGGTTATTTCTGTTATTTAATTAAGTCTTCTTTTGTACCAGTCCAGTGTACTTTTCCTTTCATTTATTGTATTTTTGGCTTTAAAAACTTTAGTTCTTAAAATTTCAATATGTTTGATACTATTCCCATTTTATTCCTGCACTGTTTTCTAAATTTTATTTAATTGTCTACTTAAGTTATTTCATAGGACATTGAGTTTATACATATATAATAGAATAATTTTTATAAATGGATGGATGACTGGTCCTTTAGGGTCAATTTCTATACACTGATTCTTGTTTTTCTGTCTCTTTGTATGCCTTGCTAAATTTTTCCAAGTTGTTGTTGTTGTTTAAAAAAAAATCTTATCCAGTCTTTATGGAGAGACTCTGTACATAAGATTTTTGCTTATCAACCTGGCTAGAGATTCTAGGTGAATTGCAAATATTTTATGGTTAGGTGTCTTTCTGTGCTTGTGTGTTTAATTTTTAACTACAGATTCCCTCACCTCCCTATTTTAAAAGAGTTTGTTGCCTGTAGTATTTGTTTTGGTCCTCTGGCTTATATAGGGCTGCAACAATCCACCAACATTGCTCTCAGCAGGCCAAGTTTTCAAAGTATGCTGCCACCCTATTAGTATCCCACCTCAGATGTGACATAATACAGCCCAAAGCAGAATACTGAATGTGTGTTATACTGTTTTCCTTTTTTGACTTTGGCCCACACCCAGCTTTGCTCGGGGCTACTTCAGGAGATGTTCTACAGATCATGTGGTGCTGGGTATCAAACATACAAAGAATCAGCTCAGCCCTCTGAGCTCTCTCTCCAGCCCACTAATCTTATTTTTCATTTCCTAAGAGTACTGAGTTGAGCATTTTATTCTAATCAGACCAACCTGTGCTGAGTTAGGGGCAAGGCTATCTCAGATAAATCAATAACTGTCCTCTCCCATTTCAGTAAGGCTGTTTCTTAGCATTATCCTTTCCTGGGGTACTGAGATATCTTCAGTGGTTTCTGGTATTCTCACAAAAACTTTTTGGATTCTCTATTGTCATATCAGTGTTTTTATGGGGAAGGAGTTCTGAGATTTCCTCTTTGGCCATATTGCTGACATTATTTCTGAATTGCCAGACATAGATTTTATACATTGTAGTTTGCATTTTTATGATGAACAATTAATCATAAGAGCTAACCTTTCTTTTTGTTGTTTCTGCCACACCCAACAGAGCTTGGGGCTTTCTCCTGGCTCTGCACTCAGGAATAACTTCTAGTAGTGCATGGGGAACCAAGTAGGGTGCCGCCACCCTTGAATGTTAACCATAACCTTGACATGTGATACATAATCAGATTCTCACAATGGCATTCGCAAGGAGTTCACTTCCTTCTCGCTATGTACCAAATAATAAAGGAAAGTAAGTGTTTAACCAAGTAGCCTAAGGATGCCTTTTTTAGTAAATAATAGAAATGGAATCTTCAATAAGGTTATTTAAGCCCACGGCCCAAAGGTTCAGAAAGTTGTTCCAATGCCTTTTCTATTTGAAACGGTAAGGTTAGATGAAAGTGAAAAACAAACAGGCCAAAAAGGTAGCTCAAAGTTCTGGAGCCTATGATTTGCCTGTAGGAAGTGGGATTCCATTCCCTAAATTGCTGCATTCCTAAGCACTGCTGAGAAGCAACCCCTAAGCAGAGTATAAGTGTGGCTCCAGAACAGAAAGTACATTAAAAGTCAAAACAGACTCACAAGAAGCTATACACAAATCACAAGGTGACTTACTTTAGTGAGTTACATAACTTTCATTGCCTACTATCCTTATATTAAAACATTCATAAGTAATAAAACATTAAATCACCATATGGCATGTACAACAGTATGACAATGTTTAATAACATCTTCAGAAGTTATTAAGCATAGGGAAAGGAAGAAGGTTTACCTTAAAGTTCATTTAAGGGGTCGAAGTGATAGCACAGTGGGTAGGGAGTTTGCTTCGCATGCAGCCGATCTGGATTCGATCCACAGCATCCCATATGGTCCCCCAAGCACCGCCAGGAGTGATTCCTGAGTGCAGAGCCAGGAGTAACCCCTGAACATCGCTGGGTGTCACCCAAAAAGCAAAAAAAAATTCATTTAAATCTGGTCAATGTACAAATCAAAGAGAAATGTATTTTTACAAGTTTCTACATGGGATTATAGTCTTGCCTCTGAGTTTTCCTGAACACCCATTGAGAAACCTTGAATTACAAGCACTAGAATTGTTTAGTTAAAGGTAACCTCCATGTGTGTTCAGTGGTAATTGTTTAAACCAAGTTAGATGTGGAGATTTATTTGCACCCCAGGATAATGGTGGATCCCACAGAAGAAAGGCTGCAAACTCCTACATGTTTCTTGTATTTGCTCTGCATTAATATCTCAAGCCTTCCCATTGCATGACTTGTGACATCCAACTTTTCTATGTTCTATTTGTTTCAAATAATAAGAACAATTTCTAAGACAGAATAATTGATAGATTATCTTTACCTGAATTGTTATACTAATTATCCTGCTATCTATTTTAGCTTTTATAGTTTTAGTATTTCCTAGACTATGGGAAAAAATGTAGAGGCATTGGCCACACATTTCTATTAGTTACTACATTTGTTCTAAAGTCCCAAGACTTGGAAAATATTAACCTCATTTATCATGTTTAGAAAAAAATCAATAATAAGCAACAAATAATTCTGGATATGCATGGTAAAAGAACCTATTATTATTTTTTTAATCTATAACTAAGGTGGAGAGTTGGCTCAAAGGACTTTGTATACAGGGGTCCCATGTGTAATCCCCATATCCTAACATCACTAAGAGTGCTCCCCAAAATAGAATTTGCTGGTTTTCTTAATTAACACCCATCAAGGATTTTGCTGATTCACAAACTAGTGGTCTTCCCCACCTGAAGCTCCTTTCCTTCTAATTCTTTAAATTAAATTGCATCCAATAGTAATAATTGTAAAAGAAAAAGAATAAAAACCTAAAATAATTTCCCTAAAGCACAATTTTTAATAAGGGGTCATATATAAGAGAGTAAGTTTAAGTGAGTAGTACAAATACAAGAGAAAACAATCAACAGTAAAGCAAATTTTGAGTGGAATTTCAGATGTGATTATTCCCTACTTCTGAGCACTGTCAGGGCTCATTTGTTATAACAAAAATGTAGACATAGACATAAGGGAAAATAAAGTTGGTCATTTCCACATAGAGTTTCCTATTCTCTCAGGAAAGATGGCCATTTCCCTGCATTTTAAAAACAAAATGGAAGGCTCAAGAGTAGCACAGTGGCTAGGGCATTTGCCTTGCACATGGCCAACCCAGATTTAGTCCACTGCACCCCACATGGTTGTCTGAGCACTGCCAGAAGTGATCTCTGAGCACAGAGCCAGGGGTAAGCCCTAAGCACTGCCAGGTGAGGCCACAAATAAAAAACAAACAAGAAAGAATAGTCCTGGCCCTTGTTTTTCCTGGCATTGGTTATTAGTCTTCTACTACATATTTGTTATATGCCACAAATGAATGCAGTCATTCTATATAGGACTCATTTCACTCAGCAGGAAGACTGGTCAATGGTTGGAATCCACTACAAGTGTGTGTGGGGTGAAGGGTAAGCAAGGTAGAGAAGGGTTCAGTTTGAGAGTAGCACTATAGCACTGTCATCCCATTGTTCATCGATTTGCTCGAGTGGGCACCAATAACGTTTCTATTGTAAGACTTGTTGTTACTGGTTTTGGCATATCAAATATACCACAGGTAGCTTGCCAGGGGCTCTGCTGTGCGGGCCGGATGCACTCGGCAGCTTGCCGGGCTCTCTAAAAGGGATGGAGGAATCGAACATGGGTCGGCCACATGCAAGGCAAACGCCCTAACCGCTGTGCTATCCCTCCAGTCCAGTATGACAGTAATAGTTGAAAATGTCGCACTGTACAAGAACTGTTAAAAGTAGGAGAGAGAGAGAAAAAGAGAGAGAAAGAGAGAGAGCGCGCTGCCTTCCATAGAGGTAGGCTGAGGCTGGGGTGGGGCGTGATGAAAGAGAAACTGTGGACTCTGGTGCAGGGAAATGTATACTGGTGGAGGGTTGGGTTTTGGAACACTGTATGACTGAAAACTAATCATGAATAGTTTTGTAAGGGTCTGTCTCACAGTGATTCAATAAAACAAATCATGCAGGGGAAATGACAGTTTGGGGCACTTTGGTGGTGGAGAAGTGAGGTAACTGTGGACGCAAAGATTACAAATAGCAACACCATTGTAACTATAATAAATTTTAAGATAAATAAATTTATTTATTTTTTTCTATTTTTAAAAAAAATTATTGAATTACCATGAAATAGTTACAAGCTTTCATGTTTAGCTTACAATCACACAATGATCAAACACCCATCCCTCCACCAGTGCACATTACGCACAACCAATATCCCTGGTATACCCCCTCTTTCCCACCATCCCCCTGCCTCCATGGCAGACAATATTCCCCATACTCTCTCTACTTTTGGGCATTATGACTTGTAGCACAGACACTGAGAGGTCATCATGTTTGGTCCATTATCTACTTTTAGCATGTATCTCCCATCCCGACTGATTCCTACACCCATCATTTTCTGTGATTCCTTCTCTATTCCACCTACCTTCTCTCCTCCTCTCCTGAAGCAGAGACTGGCACACATTCAAAAGAACAAAAGCAACCAGTGCTGGCTTGGATGTGGGGAAAAGGGGACACTCTTTCACTGTTGGTGGGAATGCCAACTGGTCCAGCCTTTCTGGAAAACAATATGGACACTCCTTTAAAAACTATAAATTGAGCTTCCATATGACCCTGCAATGCCACTTCTGGGAATATATCCAGAGGATGCAAAAAAACACAGTAGAAATGACATCTGTACTTATATATTCATTGCAGCACTGTTCACAATAGCCAAAATCTGGAAACAACCCGAGTACCCTAAAACAGATGACTGGTTAAAGAAACTTTGGTACATCTACACAATGGAATACTATGCAGCTATTAAGAGAGATGAAGTCATGAAATTTGCTTATAAATGGATAGACATGTAGAGTATCATGCTAAGTGAAATGAGTTAGAAAGAGAGGGACAGACATAGAAGGACTGCACTCATTTGTGGAGTATCGAATAACACCGCACGAGGCTGACACCCAAGGACAGTATATACAAGGGCCAGGAGGATTGCCTCATAGCTGGAAGATAAATAAATTTAAATGAAAATAAGATGAATAGTGCTTTGGACCGGTACATAGAAAATTTCATTTACACTTATGTAAAATCATGTGAAGGTAGGACCATGGCTTAGAACTTGTTTCCAGGTTTTGCTGAGAGGCTGTCAAAGCTATGAAAGTATTGATGTTCTCTGCTTTCTGAACTATACAGTTGAGGGGGAAAAGTTCACTATCCTTGTTGCTCTCTCTGCATTATACCAACATAGCAGGTTTTTTGACTCTAAAGCTATGTGTATGTTCATGAAATCATCATCTTAAGCGAATATGAGCTAAAAGATTTTTAAAAATGTTTTCATTTCAGTTTGGGTGTTGTGAGTTTAGAGTTGAAATGTTACAAAGCCCAAGATAGTAATTGAAATTCAGACCCATCGATTTTAGGAATTCTTTATTTTGTTGATAGGATTATCAACATGTAGTAAACTTTTGACATGTGCTTATTTGTTTCCTGTCACTCATGTCTGTCCTTTTAATAGCCAACATAGCTTTTTCCAATGTCTGAGCTATGGTTGGGTGTGATGTCACAAATTTATTTAAATATAAGAAGTTCATGCATAGAAAATAATTATGCACTTCATTCCATGAAATGGTGATGGCTTGCTTCTCTTTAATTCTACATAAACCTAAACTAGAAAGAATGTGTATGATGCCATGAAATGAGAACTGGATTAGGTGAAGAAACATAATATCTCTGTTCCACCCCTACTTTCACCTTAATAAAGTTATTTGGAAATATCTCTTAGTCCCTTTCATTTTTTTTCTTTTTTTAAATTTTTTAATTTTTTTAAAAAATTATTCTTTTACTGAATCACCACGTGGAAAGTTACAAAGCTTTCAGGTTTAAGTCCTAGCTGTACAATGCTCAAACACCCATCTCTTCACCAGTGCACATAATCCACCACCAAGAATCACAGTATACCTCCCCCCACCCTCCCACCCCCCAGTCCCCCACCCCACCTGTGTAACTGATAAATTTCACTTTACTTTCACTTTACTTTGATTATATTCAATATTTCAACAAAAAACCTCACTATTATTATTTGGAGTTTCTCCCCCCTAAAGTCGGACCTGCTGAAAAGGAAGTATCCCTTTCAGTTTCAGTTCTGTCACTTTGAGAAGGGAGTGAAAACAGACAGGGAGAAGGAGACAGGAGGAAAGAAAGTAAAGAGGGAAGAAGTGAATTGAAAGATGTGGGTGGGCTGAAATAGGTGTGGCAAGTAAAGGGAAAAGAAGAAAATTAAAAAAAAATAATGGCGGGAGGGAGGAAGAAAACAATCAGGAAACCAATGGACACAGTTTGGAAAATTTGAGGTTCATTACATAATGCCCATTGAATTAACTGTCATCTTCTACCTGAAATGCTTCCACTTAACCAGAGACATAGTCACTATTGTAATTTGTTTACTAAACGCATATGAAATATACCACTGATAATATTTTGCTTCAAACTAAGAATATCAAAATTAATTTTACATCTGCTGAAAATCTCAGGTACGCAGGTTTTGTGACCGAACTCTCCAGGCTCTCACGGAGTCAGGAGTGGGAGACCTCTCCTCATCTCCTTGTTCTTCCCGGATCCTGGCAGTGATGCTCATGAACTGCCTCTGGTGCCATATAAGCTTATTAATGGCCACGATCCAGAGACTTACAAATAAATCTCAGAAGAGTGCAGCATGCTGCAGAGATGCCTCTGGACCCCAAAGTCACCATCCAGTTAAAAATTTAACTCAGCTGTAGCACCCTATTTAGAATTTTAGAATTCCTGAAGTGTGCAGCTGCTACATCTCATGCTCTACCCTCACTATGTATCAAGAGTAGCACACAACATTTGATGGGGTATAAAGTAGAAGGCAACATACATATGTACAATATGTACCTGCAGAGCCGTAGCCACAGCCATGCTCAAGGCCCTTCTCCACATGTTCGGACGAGCCTCACGCATGAAGGTACCAGCACAGGAACCCAGGTGTGTGAGACCTGGGGCTGAGACCTCCAAGCCTGCTCAGATCGGGACTGGGCCTCTTCTGCCGAGATTTCCCATTTTCCAGTAGCTGGGCGGTCACACCCAGGGACTGCCCCCGGGCACCTCCAATGCAGAATCATTGGGAAGGACGAGAAAGGAGAGGCTTCTAAAATCTCAGGGCTAGGACGAATAGAGACATTACTGAGACCACTAGAGAAATTTGACCATCAATGGGATGATAATAATGATGATATATATATATGCACAAAAGGGGGTCAACCTGTAACAACATGTTAGTAATCTCATATATAAGAGTTTAATGGCTCCAGGGTGAGATAAAATAATCTTCACATATTTTCCTCTAAGGAAACTTTACTTTTTGGAATCACTTTTAATGGATTATTCATAACAACCAATACAAAATAAATTATTTAGGACCTGCTTTTAAGCAGACTTGGGTAGTGGTGGGAAAATTTGAAATATGGTGGTAGGGTGGCAAAATGGTGTTGGAATTGGTGTTGGAATATTGAATGTAATAAATTATTGTGAACAACTTTATAAAATTTTTTAAAATTTTACATCATATGAAATACCATTGGTAAATTTGTTTGTGCTAAAAATATCAAAATAAATTTTACATCATAACTATGTTCAAAGGTTCTGAGTAGAACTAAGAGAATGTGTGAAAAAGGACCATTGCTACTAGAGAGATAGTACAGTGGTTTACGTGCTTGCCTTGCATATGGTGTGGTCGACCTGGTGTGATCTCTGGCATCACCAGGAGTTATCCCTGAGTATAGAACCAGGAGCAAGCCCTGAACAGAGCTGGGTGTGCCCCCCACTTCCCTAAATGAGAAAGAAAAAGTAAAGAAAGAGAAAAATGACAATTATGTCACTGTCATTTCAGTGAGTAGAATCAGTAATGGAAAGCAAAGCATTTTTCCAGAAGAAAGTGCCTTTGTTTTATGTCCTTGCAGTACTCTTCAGATTTCTCTTTCATGAGATTTCTGGTCCCAACACTAGTTTAAAATGAGTCCCAGTGTTGTTTTCAGACCTGAACACCTGAAGAATCTGCTGCTAGTACTCGTCAATACACTGGCTAGGCTCTTCACATGCTACCTGTCCAAATGCAAGGTTCCGTCCTAATGGAAAACCGGCAGGACTGTTCTGTTGTACAAGAAGGGAGACATCCATGACATCGGCAACTATCGCCAAATCTGCCTGTTATCTGTCGTCTACAAGTGTTCACTCGAGTCATTCTGAATAGAATAGGCAGAACACTAGACAAAGGACAACCACGTGAGCAAGTCAGGTTCTGAAAAGGATTCAGCATGATCGATCATATCCACACAGTGACCAAACTCATTGAAGTCTCGCAAGAGTTCAAGATGCCGCTCTGTCTAATGTTCATCAACTTAAAGAGGTCCTCAATTCTGTTGAGACTGAAGCGGTCATTGAAGCCCTACCCAAAGAGGGTGTTCAAACTCAGTACATCAAGATCCTCCTTGAGCTGTATTACGGATTCACCACCAGGATCTCACCATTCTACAAGGAAGTGATTCTACAAGAAGTTATTGACGTAAAGAGAGGGGTTCAGCAGGGCGATACCATTTCACTGAAACTCTTCAACGCCACCCTCGAGAATGTCATGTGATGACTCAAATGGGAAGGAACACCACCTCCGCTTCACCGTTGACATCATTCTCATAACACCAAACATTAGCCAAGCAGCACAAATGCTGGCTGACTTCGACTGCGAGTGTGGAAAGGTTGGACTGCAGCTGAATCTAAGCAAAACAATGTTTATGAAAAACGAACTAGTCCCTGACATTCCCTTTGCTCTCCATGGAAAGAACATCTCTGAATGCAGCAGCTATATGTACCTGGGTCGAGAATCCAACATGAAGAATGACTTGGTGCCAGAACTGCGCAGGAGGAAGAGAGCAGCGTGGAATGCATTCAAGAGCATCGAAGAGGTGGTTAAGAGAACAAAGAACCTCTAAATCCGGGCACATCTTTTCAAGTCCACCATTCTTCCTGCACTAACATATGCCTCAGAGACCTGGGCCCTACACATACAGGATGAGAACAATATTCTGGTATCCCAAAGAGGAATCAAAAGTGCTATGCTAGGAGGATCACGTGTTACTCAAGTGAGAGAAGGAATCCGGACTTCTGACCTCCATCAACGGTCAAGATTCAGGGACACTGTCTCGTTTGCCAAGGCGTCAAAAATCAGATGGTCCAGACATGTAATGTGATTCAGAGTTGACCGTTGGACTAGAGCTGTTACAAACTGGATTCCAAAGGATATCAAAACACAGTGTGGCTGCCCACCAATGACATGGTCAGATTTCTTTGTCAAAACCCTGAATGAATGATTTGAGGCTCTTCGTGTTCCTGGAGCAAACAGATATCATTGGGCTACACTAGCACGCGACAGGGACAAATGGAGATGATGTTACTGGCACCCGCTCGAGCAAATTGAAGAGCAATGGGATGACAAGTGACAAGTGACAAGTGATGCTAGTTTAAGCTCATCTCATTCTAGGGCAGACAGAAAATCAAATCAAGAGGAAGACTGTTCTTGGCTGAATTAGGATTTTCTTAGTGTCTTGTGGAAGACTGTTCTTGGCTGAAATGCGATTTTCTTGGTGTCTTACCAGGAGCACCTTTATGATGCCATTTCATCTTCCAGTTCTTCAGCTTTGTTTCTCTCATTATCCGCTGCCCCTCACCATCACCCCCACTCAGATTTTCCTCCCATTGGCAGTCAATCTATTAATAAGGAGAATACCCTAATAATTATCCTCAGAGGAGTGTTTGTCCTACTGGTTCTCACCTGCCTCATCTGGCAGACGAGGCCACAGAGCTCACCATGCAATTCTGAACTCCTTTCTCTTTCTTCCCAGAGATTCAAACAAGGAGCCAAAGAGTAATGGTTTGGGCCAATACCTTGGTTTATCCTGCTGTTGGACCTAGTGTGATACATCTGTCCCCTGTTTTACCTGCAAGGTAATTAAACTGTAAACAAATTCTCTGGGTCATCAGAGCTTTTAAGGTCCAAAAACTCTTGCCATCTGTGTTCCCTGAAAATTATGCACTGGCAGATTGTGCTTGGCAGGCATTCTTTGTTCTCCAAAACAGGCGTTTGTCAGTCAGCAAATTCAATGCTTTCAAACTTAACACTTAGTAAACATCACAGCTCATTTTATAGGTTTTAAAGGATGCTGGCATTTCCATAAGCAGCCTCAGAAAGAGTGTGGGAACCGTTTTATGGCCCATCTTGCCAAATGCCCCATAGACAAATGCCCACTTCCTACGCATACTGGGTTCTGTTCCAAAGGCAAGACCAAGAGACTGGAGACTGTGTTCAGTTTCCAAGTAGGAAGGTTCAGCTACTGGAGGCAAATAGTTGGGTAAAGGGACCCAGGGATGAGTGCTTGCCTGCAGGTGTGAGGCCCTGCAGAAAGAAATAAATAAAATGAGGTAAATATTATTATTTAACTCCACTTGACCATGAACATCTATTAAGTTATTTTTGGAAGATAGACAACATGAGCAGCCAAAAGGTTTGTAGTGGGTCAGTAAGTAGGACCCACCACCACCACCACCATAGACTTACTTTCAATTTACAATAATACCAGGCCTCAGATCAATTTCTAACATGTCCATTTGTTAATTACCCATTAAGTGTTCAGAAGGCAG
Source organism: Sorex araneus (assembly GCF_027595985.1). Classification (NCBI taxonomy): domain Eukaryota; kingdom Metazoa; phylum Chordata; class Mammalia; order Eulipotyphla; family Soricidae; genus Sorex; species Sorex araneus. The sequence goes on from NC_073313.1 coordinate 37,652,934, forward strand.
TTCATGTAACTTGGGAGTGACCTGAGAATTGCATTTTTAGCAAGTACTGTCAGTGATCCTGAAGCATACACAAGTGTTCAGAACACTGCTCCAAGCTGTGTATACATTAGAGTTATTGCCTGCATCAGCTGCCTCCTGGTTGATCTTTGAGAACTGGAAGGGAACATGAAAAGACAGCTGGAAAGACTCCCAGGGAAGGTAGTATTTGAAGCCTATTCAATGTATTTTGCACATGGTCCCCAGATTTGTTTATCCTATAAAGCATGAAAATGATCTGTGGAGAATATTTCCCAATATGGAGGCATAAAACCTATGGAATACAAACCTAGTGAATCTGCCTCCTTACTGTTGTAAAGTCATGTGAATTTTGCCAAAGATCAGTTGTTGATTTTAAAAGAAAGTCAAGTTCATGAGTGATTGGTATCCATCTAGCTGTAAGCCACTGTTTATATCTCTAACCCAGATATAGAACTTACAGCAACCAAAACCCAGGGCATTACTCTTCTATTAATTAGCACTGCAATCTCAACTTAGGCAGAACTTCTGTTATCTCACGAGAATACAGTTGATTTGTGGTTTGTATTATTTGAGAGAGCATCCTCAGCAATGCTGGAGGCCATCAGGGTGATACTGATGATATTCAGGAAACCATGCGGGGCTGGGATCAAACCCGAGACCAAGTGTATGCCTAAAATGTGCTCCAGTCCTCTGAAATAGCTCGACCCACCCCCGCACATATAATTTAAACATAAACACAAATGCCTTAATAAAATGTTGTCCCATGACTAGTCATCCAATTAGCCATGTTTGTTCATTACATATGTGGCAGTGTTGCAGAATAGCCCAGAAAAGTGAAAAAAACCAAAGATACGCACTCAAAGAAACAAAGAAAAATGAATTTAGTGACTGGAGCCGTATTACAGTGGGAAAGGTGCTTTCCTTGCATAGGGCCAACCTCCGGCATCCCATATGATCCCCAGAGCCTGCCAGATGTGATCCTTGAGTGCAGAGTCAGAAGTAAATGCTGAACAGAGCTGGACATGGCCCAAAACAAACGAACAAACAAACAAATATTTATTCAGTCCTGGTGCTTGCCTGGCAGAATCACCCCCAAAGACTGAGGTCCAGGCACAGGTACATTTGGACAAGGCACTTCCCCAAGCAGGGGATGGGTCTGCACTGGGAGCTCATGGCAGAAGCTGGAAGAAGGTCGGTTGACACAGAACAGGGTGATGTAATTCACAGGTATGGGAAAGTGCTATTCTGATGGGCAAAAGTGGGAACAGGAACCAGAATTCCCCTCCTGGGAATCAGACTTTCCTTTACAAAGCAGGTACTGGAATCAGGCCCCTTCACAACAGGAGACATTGTTTTAATAATCGTCAAGGTTTTACTTTCTCCCATTAACTTTGACACTCTGGGACTGGAGCGATAGCACAGCGGGTAGGGCATTTGCCTTGCATGCAGTGGACCTGGGTTCGATTCCTCAGTCACTCTTGGAGATCCTGGCAAGCTACCGAGAGTATCCAGCCCGCATGGCAGAGCCTGGCAAGCTACCGATGGCGTAGTCGATGTGCCAAAAACAGTAATAATAAGTCTCACAATGGAAATGTTACTGGTGTCTGCTTGAGCAAACCGATGAACAATGGGACGACAGTGTTACAGTGCTGGGCCGCCCATCCAGTGGAATATTGGGTTCATAATACTCTTTGAGTCAGAGGAGGGATAAGTCAACTGAAAATAAATGAGCCGAGTGAGTTTGTTTGTTCATTTGTTTGTTTTTCAGACCACACCTGGCTGTGCTCAGGGCTTACTCCTGACTCTCTACTCAGGATTCACTCCTGACTGGACTCAGGAGAACATATGAGATGCTTAAGCTGCTGGGCTGCTTTTGAGGTAAGTGTCTTATCGCTGTACAATTGCTCTGGCCCCATGTGAGTTTTTAAGTAGTTTTCTTTTGAAGACATATAACCTATAAGGGGGAAGGGGTGGAAAAATCTCACATTCTAGTAAAATCAGCCTTGCAAAAAGCAAATTTTAGGGTTTAGGTCTTCTGGGGGCCGGACTGGAGCAACTAGGGTGTTTGCCATGCACTCAGTTGTACTGGGCCAACCCAACTTCCAAATTCTGCATCCCAATAGGTCTCTCAGGTGCCTGGAGGAGTAATTGCTGAGTGCAGAGCCAGGAGTAAACCCGCAATATTGCCAGCTGTGCCCCTCATCACGAAAGATCCTAAGATTTGTACATTTTGCTCAGAAGGATGCATGAGGATGTGAGAGCAATTTTTTTCTGCTTCTAGAAGATAAGGAATTCGTATGTATCCTTTAGGGAAAGCAAACTATCTAGCAGAGGCAATCAAAAAAAGTAAAGTGGTAGATTAAGGATTAAGCATCCCAGAGTGATATCTATATGATAGAAATATAGAAAGAGGGCTAGAGAGATAGGACAGAGGTTAAGGTGATGGCCTGCATGCTGCTGACCCAGGCTTTGATCCCTGGCACCACATATGGCCCCGTAAATGTCTGTCAGAGGTCACTCCTGAACACAGAGCCAGGAGTAAAGCCTGAGTACAGCTAAGTATGGCACCAAAACAAACCATATCTATCTATCTATCTATCTATCTATCTATCTATATATCTATCTATCTATATATATGTGTGTGTGTGTGTGTGTGTATGTGTAGACATAGACAAAATTACAGACACCCAAAAGTGGTTAAAGGTCTCTAGAGAATTCCCAAAGCCACTCTAGATCATGAAATCTAGAGGAGGTGAGTATATGTATCTTTATCCAGCAGCAAAGGGCATGCTGTTATTTTCAGAGAAAACATAGAAAAGATTAAGTGTGGTCTGAAGATTCAGAAAGACCTCAGAATGACAGAAAAATGAAGGTGCATTGGTCTATAATAAACTAGGCATCACATAGCAGAAAGGATATGAGAGTTTAAGCCAGAGAAGCAAAAATATATGAAATAATAGAAAAAAATATGATTATGCATAAAAGCTAGCATGGGTCCTTGGTTGTTATGTTTTTATACATTCTCATCTGTCTATCATCTACCTATCAAGTGCAAATGCTGGTTTATTTAAAATTCTCCTGGAGCTTAGTTTATATCCAGATCAAAAGACAAGAAATTTCTGAACTGAGTGCTATCCTAAAAGAGTTTGGATTCAGGGGTATGGTGCCTCCAGCAGGTCAACCTGTCCCTGCAGGGTGAGTGCATCAGCAGCCTGATGGTGCCTTCAAGGCTTCCTGATGCTCCAAAATTGCCACTATGCCTGTGGTCAGACCCCAACAACTTGGGACCAAGTTTACCAAGAAATTAAGCGGCCAAAAGTTAAGTATGTGGGAGTCATACCCACAAACCATCTCAAGCTCAGCTCTACAATCTCATTTATTGGCCTTATTTCAGAGACTCATAGATAAATCTTGAACGAGATCAAAAGCAATGGTTAATCTCGGACCCACACATGGATGAACAGACTGGGGTAAATCAGAGGGGTGTGGGTTGGCCTGGTCGCCTGCCCATGCAGAGCCCCCAACAACTGCTTGTTTCCACAATCCTAAATCGCCACCATATCCCCAGCCTGACTCCACCATCTTAGTATGAATATCATCAAGATATAATCAGCTGAAAATTCTGGTATTCGGGTTTTGGGACTGAAATCTCCAGGCTTTCTCAGAGTTGGGGTGGGCTTCCTCCCCCCACTTCCCAATACACATGGAAGCACTGGCAGTCACCCCCACAAACCAACTCCAGAGCCACCCTGTAAGCTCTACTGCCAGCCTTGCTTCAGAGACCCCTAATAAATCTCGAAAGAAATCAAAAACCACAGAAAAGCTCTGACCCGTGCATGGGTGGACAAACTGAGTTAAATTGGAGGGGGGCGGGTTGACCTGTGCCTGCCCAAGCAGAGTCCCCGACAGACAAGGGTTTCCACAATCCAAAATCATCGCCATACCCCCAACCTGACTCCACTGTCTCAGGATGGACCTCACCAAGATACAATCTGCGGGAAATTTTGTAATGTGGATCTAAGCGCACCAACAGCCCTGACACAGAGACACCGTAGCAAGTCCCAGAAGACACCACAGTACTGGAGTTCTCTCCTGGCCCCATACCGGGCCAATTTTACCGTGGGAACCCCAGATGGAGCAGGTGCAGTCTCCCTGCAGATAGAGCCCTGGTGACCAAGAGCTTCCACAAGCAAGGTCCAGGTATGCAGGTTCCAGGATTAAATCTCCAGGCCACATGGCGACAGAGGACCTGGGCTGTTCCTCCCTGGGTCCCCACCAGCCAAGCAGATTGGCTATCACACCCACAATTTGCCTCTGGGTGCCATCTTAGCAGACCAACAGCCCTGGCCCAGAGACTCCCAATTGAATCCCAAAATGGATTAGTGCCATACAGCGATGTCTCTGAAACCCAATCATTTACAATTGCAGCCATGCGAGCTCTCATGATATTCAAAATGAGCAATGGAAAATAAATTATCTAGCATCTACCCCTGGCAGGTAGGCCTTAATGGTGGTGGGAAATTTCTAGCAAAACATAATGCCCCAAATTAGAGAGAGAGTATTGGAGAAATTGTCTGCCATAGAGGCAGGGTAAAAACTGGGGTGGGTGGTGGAAAATGTGCACTGTGGAGGGATGGGTGTTCCATCATTGTGTGGCTGAATGCCAAACATGAAAGCTTTGTAACTCCTTCTCATGGTGATGCAATTAAAAATAAAAGTAATGTGAAGTTCATGCCCAGTCCAGTCAGTTTAATCATTAATTGAACAAAGAGCCGTACTCCTACATTAAAAAAAAAAAAGTTTGGGTTTCAAATCAGAATCTACTGAATTTTGTTTTTTTAACTTTGTTTGCCATACAACAGAAATTACTGCTGAAAATGTTGGCATTCATAATAATTGCAGATGTGATTCTGTGTATGTTATTGTGACTCCAAACACTGTAGTGTGGGTGTCATGAAAATGTTATTATGTTATTTCCAAAGCCATCTCCTTTGGAAAGATTAAAATGTAGAATAAAAGAAAAAGGAGAAGAAATAATTTACTGAGTACATTTTCAATTTGAAAGATTGCATTTCCGCATCTCACGCTGAAAAGAAAGTTTATAGAACAATAGAGGTTAGTGGGCCAGAGAGCCAAAATAGGAGATAAGGTACCTGCTTTGCATGCGGCTATCCCTGGTTCAATCCCCAGGGTCAAATATAATCTTGCGTGAACGTTCATGCGGTCGGAGGCGCTGAGATAAGGAACACAGAAGAAATGTGTTTCACAGAGGACCAAGGTTCTCTCTGACTCTTGCAAAGGTAGAGAGCCTTGTGATCTCCTTTTATTGATCATGATACCTCTAGAGGGAGCAATACAGTGATGTCACCGAAGGCATCAGAAGAAGTTACAGGAAGAACATTGAGGCAGCAGAATATGCATTATTTCCTTGCATCTGCGGGCCAGTAATCTTGGCCTCTGGAAAGAAGATATAAAACCAAAACTGAAATATTTCTTGGGCTAAAAGCACTTGGAATTACATCCCAAAGACAAGGCTGGGCTGCTGCATTCAATCTACAGTCAATTACAAACTAGGCAGCACCTGAAATCTACATCCCAGAGACTAGGCCAGGCCAGAGCCCACAATTTACAATATCAAAGGTCAGGCCTGGCTAACACCTGAGATCTGCATGTCAAAGACCAGCCAGGCTTCTGTGAGAGAAGGAAAACTGCTCTTTTCAATATGCTGAAATTATTTTCTGAAGGCAGCTTGAAGGGGGAAAATGTTCAGCTTCATCCAAATCAGTCAGGAGACACAAGAAATCTCACCCATTTTCATGGGTCCTTTGTTCCTGTCTGTAGTACGGTACAGTCTACATGGGCTCACCCTGATAGCTCAGTCCAGCCCCAACATCTGAGCACTTCCATGAGTGACTCCCCTGAACACAGAGCCAGAAGTAAGCTCTGAACGCTGCTGGGTATGACTCAACTCCACTCTCCCCTCCAAAACGTACACAAACACACAAAAGTATAAAAGTTCATTCTGTTACAGAGGCAGTAAATGCTTTTCCCTCTTGCAATTGATGACTGATACCAATAAATATTTCTCTACCTAAGCAATTTTACTTTCTTGATAAGGAATGAGAAAATTTGTTGTTGTTTTAAGTCTGTCCCCACCCCTTTGGTAAATATGGTAATAGGGTCTCAGTACATAATTTAGTATCCTAAAGCAGTGATTATCTTACATCAAACAGTTCATGCTTGGGTAGGTGACAAATTATATGCTCAGAAGCTCTGCAGTCTTTAAGTGAGGTCATTTGATCTTGCACAATTATTAGGTTATTTTTAATAGACAATAAACACAAAAGTTAGTAGCGCAGACTGGAGTGCTAGTACAGTGGGTAGGGCTTGTGTTTGACGTGGTGTGATCTCTGGCACCACATATGGTCCCCTGAAAATCTCTAGGAGTGATCCCTAGCATGGAGCTAGGAGTAAGTACTGATCATAGTTGAGTGCGTCTACCCTGCCTCTCAGAAAATACAGTGATGCTAAGTAAGGGTAATTGATTCGTCATGTAATTTTCTATAAGGATAAATTGTCCTAACGCAAATATTTCCACATATATTGTCACTTTCACTGTCATCCCGTTGCTCATCAATTTGCTCAAGTGGGCACCAGTAACGTCTCCATTGTGAGACTTGTTGTTACTGTTTTTGGCATATTGAGTATGCCACGGGTAGCTTGCTTTTATCTGCCTTGTGGGCAAGATACTTTCGGTAGCTTGCCAGGCTCTCTGAGAGGGGCGGAGGAATCAAACACGGGTCAGCTGTGTGCAAGGCAAATGCCCTACCCGCTGTGCTATCTCTCCAGTCCTCCACATATACAAAAAGATTTATACAGTGCTATTGAGAAGGAGCAAAAAAAAAAGTTTATGCGGTCTATTCTGTTGATTACATAAAGTTAATTTTGTCCTTTAAGGTGCTGCACCTCTGCATGATTGAATGATTCTAGACAAACCATTGCACAGGTGAGAATCTGCAGATAATCATCACTTTTTGTTTTTGTGTTTTTTGTTCTCCCAGACCAATGATTCTCAACCTTAAGTGCACACTGGAGTCTCCTAAGAAGCTTTCAATACCACAAATAGCTGAATTGCACCCTACCCAACAGTCTTGATGGAATATTTCTGAGCTGCATCTTGAACATTTGCAACTTTTAAGAGTATTCCAAGTATTTCTAGTGTACAGCCAAGTTTAAGAAGCATATTTCTGAATAAGTAGCAGGACATATAACTGGATATTTTTTCCTTGTTTCTTTGTTTTAACCAAGTTAAAACGTTTGCTTGTTCATATCCTGCCCTTAAAGTATACCTCATTGCTAGATTTGGCCTGTTATTCTTTGTATAATCCTTAACTAAAATAGCTGTTGTCCATTTTACAGGATGTCCACCTCTGTCAGTTTTATAAAAGTCTACCAGTTCTCCTAGTTTCTTAATGTCATCAACATTAATTATGTTGATTTGGTGTTCAACGCAAAGGGTCTCTATCAATTTGACATAGATACGCTCATCTCTGTTGGATGCAAGCACACAAAGATGAATGTGATGTCATCAAGACAAGTAACTCTTAAGAAATCAAACCTTCTAGAGTGATAGTACAGCAGGTAGGGTACTTGCACTCGGCCAACCTAGGTTTGATCACCAGCACAAGCATAAATGCCCCTGAGTCCTCCCTGGGATGTGGTCCCTGAGTGTAGAGCCAGGAGTAAGTCTTGAGCATCACCAGGTGTGACTCCAACCTCCCCATCCCCATAGAAGAAAAAGAGAAATCAAGCCTTAAACTCTATGTCTAAGGGCAAAATCCATCAGTGTGATTAAATTCATTTTTGTGTAGTACAAGTAGACAGTTGCTCCAATACAGCAATCAGCTAATCCATAAATGCTAACTTCTTTTTAAAATTTCATCTATGCCTATTTCACCAATATAATTACATTTCTGGCACTGAACATAATAATTTTAAATCTTAGCTGGCCAATTGAAAAAATACCACCATACTTTCAGTGGCTGCCTCGTGAATATGGTCCTCCTGGATCCTTTGTGCCTGCCATCTTCAACTCTTTCTTTTTTTGTTTTTCTTTTGTTGTTTATTGTTTGGGGGCCTTGCCTAGTGTTTTTCAGGCCTGGTCTCTCCCCGAGGTTGCTTGGGGAACTCTATGGTGCCAGAGATAGTACTGGGCCTATGCCCTTTGTGCTGTCTCCTCAACCCGACAGTTGGTCCTGAAATTAAGTGACCTTCTGACAGTCAGTTGAAGTCAGATTCAACATTGAGAGTTTAGGGATGGGAGCCAGGCCTGTGGGCTGAAATCTTAGTTCTAGTGCTAATTATGTATGTGTCTTTAGGCATATTGGATTTTGTGAAGGCCTTAGCCTCTTCATATGCAAAACCCAGGCTAGTGATAGCTACAGTTTATAATTATTAACCCCTCGAGTACAGTCTGGGAACTGGAGCGATAGCACAGCGGGTAGGGTGTTTGCCTTGCATGTGGCCGACCCGGGATCGATTCCTTCGTCCCTCTGGAAAGCCTAGCAAGCTACCGAGAGTATCCTGCCCACAAGGCAGAGCGTGGCAAGCTCCTTGTGGCGTATTCAATATGCCACAAATAGTAATAACAAGCCTCATGATAGAGACGTTACTGGTGCCTGCTAGAACAAGTCAATGAGCAGCGGGATGACAGTGCTACAGTACTACAGTATAGTCTGGACTAGTCCATGTTCCGGAAATTTCTACCATTGCTACTGCACCACCAGTAGCAATACCCACAATTGACTACTTCTTCCTCTTTTTTTGTTTGTTTGTTTTTGGATTACACCTGGCGGTGTTTAGGGCTTAATCTTGGTGCTTAGGGCTTAATCATGGCTTGTCACATAGGGATCACCTATGATGGACCTATAGGGTGCCAGAGATCAGACCCAGGTTGGCTGCATGCAAGGCAAGTGCCCTACCTGCTGTACTATTGCTCGGTTTTCTATAGCCTCTTTTTGACCTACCCTCTGAAGCCTCTCTTCCTCATGCAACTGCTGATTTCTGAAATGAGTATTGTGGCCAGGAATGTGCCTCAGGTGGTAGAGCATATGTCTTCAATATGTGAGCCCTGGTTTTTATTCTCTTCATGACATCAAACCCCTGAAAAAACTGGGTATGCCCACAAACAAAGTGATAATAATAACCAGTAAATAAAATAGTTCACATTGATTTCTTTCCTGAAGTACTTAGGTATGTCTCTTTGGTTTCCCAGTTTTACTTTTTATTGAAAACAATCTGTTGTAGTCGAGATTTATTAGAACTCATTGCCAGGTATAGTTGTGGGAAAGGATATTCTTATCTAGATTCTACTAGAGTATCTGCATCATTTTTTATTCTCTTTCATGTTATTCAGTTCATGCTTCTCTGTTATTATCTTTTGTCATTTGTATAAAATGTAGACGGATGGCATTGACAAATTCATAAATTTGAAGAGCTTGGGGTGTCATTTTTCAAGTCTCGAATAAGCTACCATTTCTTAGTCAAGTCTAGAAAGGCTTTATTTTCTTCCTGAGCTTTTGTAATATTCCCTTTAACTTCCTGGTTGAGTATCACCTTCAAAAATGGTGATACAAGCAAAGCTCCCCAAAGCATTTTGTCCTCACTTGTATCACTTGTATCACTTGTCATCCCCTTGCTCAAAAATTTGCTCAAGTGGGCATCAGCAATGTCTCAATTCGCCCCTATCACATGCTAGTGTAGCCCAGTGGCATCTGCTCACTCCAGGGACATGAAGAACATCAAACCATTCATTCAAGGTCTTGATGAAGAAGTCTGACTATCTTGTAGGTGGGCGGCCATGCCCTCTTTTGACATCCCATAGAATCCAGTCAGTAACAGATCTAGTCCAGCAGCCATCTCCAAATCGCATTACATTTCTGGTCCATCTGATTTTCAACGCCTTGGCAAATGAGACAGGGTCCCTGATTCTTTTTTTTAATTAATTTATTTTTAATTAGTAAATCACCGTGAGGGTATAAATGTATAGATTTATACATTTTTGTGCTCATGTTTCCCTCATACAAATTTGGAGAACCCATCACTTCACCAGTGCCCATTCTCCACCACAAATAAACCCAGCATCCCTCCCACCCTCCCCAAGCCCATCTCCCCCCACCCCACCCTGCCACTGTGACAGGGTATTCCCTTTTGTTCTATCTCTCTAATTAGGTGCTGGGGTTTGCAATAAAGGTGTTGAGTGGCCATTGTGTTCAGTCTCTAGTCTACATTCAGCACGCATCACCCTTCCCCCACATGGGCTCCTACAATGTTTACTTGGTTTTCCCTTCTCTATCTGAGTTGCCCTATCCCCAGAATGTGAGGCCAGTCTCCAAGCCATGGAATCAACCATGGTACTTATGGTACTTATTTCTACTATTCTTGGGTGCTAGTCTCCTACTCTGTTATTCTATATTCCACAGATGAGTGCAATCTTTCAAATGTCTGTCTCTCTCTTTCTGACTCATTTCACTTAGCATAATACTTTCCATGTTGATCCACTTATATGCAAAGTTCATGACCTCATTTTTTCTAACACCTGCATAGTATTCCATTGTATAGATGTACCAAAGTTTCTTCAACCAGTCATCTGTTCTAGGGCACTCGGGTTTTTTCCAGATTCTGGCTATTGTAAACAATGCTGCGATGAACATATAAGTGCAGATGTCATTTCGACTATACTTTTTTGCTTCTCTGGGATATATTCCCAGCAGTGGTATTGCTGCATCAAATGGGAGCTCAATTTCTAATTTTTTGAGAATCGTCCAATTGTTTTTCAAAAGGGCTGAACCAGTCAACATTCCCACCAGCGGTGTAGAAGGGTCCCTTTCTCCCCACTTCCTCTCCAACAGCGGTTGCTTTTGTTCTTTTGGATGTGTGCTAGTCTCTGTGGTGTGAGGTGGTATCTCATGATTGTTTTGATCTGCATCTCCCTGATGATTAGTGATGTAGAGCACCTTTTCATGTGCCTTTTGACCATTCATATCTCTTCCTTGGGAAAGTTTCTGTTCATTTCTTCGCCCCATTTTCTGATTGGTTTGGATGTTTTCTTCTTGTAGAGTTCCACCAGTGCTTTATATACCCTTGATATCAACCCCTTATCTGATGGGTATTGTGTAAATATCCTTTCCCATACTGTAGATTGTCTTTGTATTCTGGTCACTGTATCTTTTGCGGTGCAGAAGCTTTTTAGTTTAATGTAGTCCCATTTGTTGATCTCTGTTTCCACTTGGTTGGCCAGTTGCATGTCATCTTTGAAGATAGCTTCATCTTCAATATCGTGGAGGGTTTTGCCGACCTTGTCTTCGATGTACCTTATGTTTGTGGTCTGATGTTGAGGTATTTAATCCATTTTGATGTGACTTTTGTGCATGGTGTCAGGTTAGGTCAAGGTCTAAGCCCATTCTTTTGCATGTGGTTGTCCAGTTGTGCCAGCACCATTTGTTAAAGAGGCTTTCCTTGCTCCACTTCATATTTCTTGCTCCCTTATCAAAGATTAGATGATCGTACTTTTGGGGGTGTGTGTAGGGATATTCCACCCTGTTCCATTGGTCTGCGGCTCTGCATTTGTTCCAGTACCATGCTGTTTTAATTGTTACCGCTTTGTAGTAAAGTTTGAGGTTGGGGAGGGTGATGCTTCCCATCGTCTATTTCCCAAGAATTGTTTTATCTATCCGTGGGTGTTTGTTGTTCCATATGAATTTTAGGATTGCTTGATCCGTTTCTTTGAAGAATGTCATGGGTATCCTTATTGGGATCGCGTTGAATCTGTATAATGCTTTGGGGAGTATTGCCGTTTTGACAATATTGATTCTCCCTATCTATGAGCAGGGTATATGTTTCCATTTCCTCATGTCCTCTTTTATTTCATGGAGTAGCGTTTTATAGTTTTCTTTGTAGATGTTCTTTACTTCCTTCATTAAGCTTATTCCAAGGTACTTGATTTTCTGGGGCACGATTGTAAATGGGATTGCTTTTTTCATGTCCCTTTCCTCTGCCTCATTGTTTGTATATAGGAAGGCCATGGATTTTTGGGTATTGATTTTGTAGCCTGCAACTTTGCTATATAAGTCTATCGTTTCTAAGAGTGTCTTAGTAGAGGCTTTAGGTATCTCTAGATATAGTATCATATCGCCTGCAAATAGTGAAAGTTTTATTTCTTTCCTATCTGGATGCCCTTAATCTCTTTTTCTTGTCTAATAGCTATCACAAGTACTTCCAGTACTTTATTGAAGAGAAGTGGTGAGAGTGGGTATCCTTGTCTTGTGCCTGATCTTAGAGGAAAGACCCTTAAATTTTCCCCCTTGAGGATAATGCTTGCCTTAGGCATGTGGTAGATGGCTTGAACTATCTTGAGTAAAGTTCCTCCAAAACCCATTTTGGTGAGGGTTTTCATCATGAAGAGATGTTGGATCTTGACAAATGCTTTCTCTGCATCTATTGATATGACCATATAGTTTTATCTTTACTTTTGTTGATAGGATAGATTATGTTGATTGATTTCCGAATGTTAAACCATCCTTGCATCCCTGGCATAAATCCCACTTGGTCATGATGTATGATCTTTTTGATGAGTTGTTTGATCCTATTTGCTAATATTTTCTTGAGGATCTTCACATTGGTTTTCATCAGGGATATTGGCCTATGATTTTCATTCTTAGTGGTGTCTTTGTTTGCTTTTGGTATTAGGGAGATGTATGCTTTATAGAAACTGTTTGGTAGAGTTCCTGTTTTTTCAATTTCCCGGAAAAGCTTGAGGAGAACTGGCAACAGGTCTTCTTTAAATGTTTGGAGGAATTCGCCACTGAATCCATCTGGGCCTCGGCTTTTGTCTTTGGGGAGATTTTTGATTATAGTTTCAATTTCCTTGATATTAATGGGTCCATTCAGGTATTCCAAGTCTTCTTGGTTCAGTCTTGGGAGATTGTAGGAATCAAGGAATTCATCCATTTCTTTTAGGTTCTCTTGTATTGTGGCATATAGACCTTCAAAGTAGTCTCTAATGATCTTTTGAATCTCACTGGTTTCTGTTAAAATGTCCCCCTTTTTATCTTTGATTTGATTTATTAGGGTTCTCTCTCTCTCTTTCTTTGTGAGTCTTGCTAGCGGTTTAACAATCTCATTTATTTTCTCGAAGAACCAGCTCTTTGTTTCATTGATCTTTCGGATTGCTTTTTTGGTTTCCATGTCATTAATTTCTACTCTAATTTTTATTATTTTTTCCCTTCGGTCTGGTTTGGGTTCCTTTTTCTGTTCCTTTTCTAAGGTCTTGAGCTGTGAAGTTAAGCTATCTATGTTGGCCTTTTCTTCCTTCCTGAGGAATGCTTGCAGAGCTATAAATTTTCCCCTTAACATGGCTTTAGCTGTGTCCCATATGTTTTGGTAGCTCGTGTCTTCATTCTCATTTCTAAGTATCTTTTGATTTCTTCCTTGATTTCCTTCCTGACCCACTCACTGTTCAACATTGAGTTGTTTAATTTCCAGGTGTTTGATTTGTTTCTCCGTGTCTGTGTGTGGTTAGCTTCTATCTTCAGCGCATCATGGTCTGAAAAGATGGTTGATAAAATTTCTATTTTTCTGATTCTATTGAGGTATGTTCTGGGGCCCAGTACATGGTCTATTTTTGAAAATGTTCAATGTGCACTGGAAAAGAATGTGTATTCTTTCTTTGGGGGGTGTAAAGCCCTATATAGGTCTATTAGGCCTCTCTCTTCAATTTCTTCTCTGAGAGTCAGTTTTTCCTTGCTGAGTTTTGTTCTTGTCGATCTATCCAGAGGTGATAAGGCTGTATTGAAGTCTCCAACTACTATTGTGCTTTTAGTGATGTCCTCTTTAAAGTCTGCTAGGAGTTGTTTTAAATATTTAGCCGGTTGTTCATTAGGTACGTATACGTTTAAGAGTGTGATTTCCTCCTGTTGCACATATCCCTTGATAGATAGAAAATGGCCTTCGCTGTCCCTTTTAATCTTTTTCAACCTGAAATCTATGTTGTCAGATACTAGAATGGCCACTCCAGCTTTTTTAAGGGAGTTATTTGCTTGCAGGATTGTTTTCCATCCTTTGACTTTGAGTCTGTGTTTACTCTGTTTGTTCAGGTGTGTTTTTTTCAGGCAGCAGAATGTTGGGTTCAATTTACGAATCCATTTTGCCACATTGTGTCTCTTAGTAGGTGAATTTAGGCCGTTGACATTGAGAGAGATTATTGTGATGGGGTTTTGTATCATCTCTCTGTGGGGTTTGTTGTTCTTATGGAGTTCCTCTTGTCTTACAGTCGCCCCTTTAGACCTTCTTTTAAGCTTGGTTTTGAGTCTATGAAGTTCCTGAGCTGTTGTTTATTTTAGAAATAGTCTATGGTTCCTTTGAGTTTGAGTGAGACTTTAGCTGGATAAAGTATTCTTGGTGAGGCATTCATTTCGTTGAGGTTTTTCATTATGTCCCACCATTGTCTTCGGGCTCAAAGGGTTTCCTTTGAAAGGTCTGCTGTAAATCTGAGGGGTGTTCCTTTGTATGTGTTTTCCTTCTCTGACCTTGCTGCTTGCAGTATTGTGTTTCTATCCACAGCATCAGTCATTCTGAGTATGATATGCCTTGGAGTCTTTTTATTTGGATCACTTTTTGCTGGTACTCTTCGGACTCCTTGGATCTGGATGCCTGCCTTTTCCAGCTCTGGGAATTTCTTAGCAATGATGTCTTTGACTGTGCTTTTTTCATTGGGGTTACTTCCCTGTGGTTCTGGTCCTCCAATGATTCTTATGTTGTTCCTCTTGAAGTCATCCCCAAGGACTCTGATTCGCTCTATAGCCATTTTGAGGTCTTTCGCCATTATTTGTTGTTGTCTGTAAGCTTTCTGCAGCTCATCTTCCAGGTCGCTGATTCTGTCTTTGGCTGTAGTCATTCTACTGTTGAGGGCATCTACTTAGATTTTTAATTCATCTACAGATTCCTTTATTTGTGTGACTTCTGTTCGTAGCTTTGAAATTTCTGCTCTCATTTCTTCCTGCGTTTTTTTTTTTGGTAGACCGTTCCAGTGCTTCATTCATATCCTCCTTTAATTTATTGGATTTCTGTTCCATGGTTGATTGGAGTACATTGAATCTCCTCAAGATTTCCTCTCTGAATTCTTTATCTGAGAGGTCGTAGATGTGAGTAGCCCCTGTTGAGGTTTCTGGAATCTTTTCTTCTCCCTCTCTTTGTGGAGGAGATTTTCGCTGTTTCTTCATATTGTTATGGAAGTGTAGAGTTGGAACTTTGTAGTTCTTTATTCCTATTCCCTCTTGCTGTGGGAAGAAGGGGCTCTGGTTGTGCTTTTGCTGATGGCAGCCTTGTTCCTATTCTAGAGTTCTTCCTTATACTCAAGCACTCTTCCTGATTGATGTGGGGCATCTAATGAAGGCTTAAGGCTATGTTCTCTTTACGAAGGTTTTGCTAAGCTTCTCTTATTCACTGATAGCTGTTATAAAGTTACACTAAGCTAATGGACTATTTTGCATATGTGATCGAGATGGCTAAAGTGATTTTCAAAGAAAAAAACAATACCTATTGTGCTATGGTAAAAAATAACTGCGGCTCTGGTGGGAGGCCACGCCCCTTTTGAGACCACGCCTCCCTGAGATACAGACCACTACCCCAGTATCTTTGTGGCGGGGCTGCTGCAGGATGTCCAAAGCCCGGGAGGCCGTGTGGAAACCAGGGGGACCTGGGCAGGTATGGCCGGGGGTGGTCTGAGTACCTGGAGAGAGGGTCGATATTAGGATCCAGGCAAGAAGGCGGGGGTCGCGGGACGCGGGGCGGGTGGCTGCAGGACGTCCAAAGCCTGGGCGGCCGCGGGAATGGGTCTTCAACTCTTTCTGTTGGGAATGTATGCATGTTCTCAACTTCTTCCACTAATAATCTATACTTGTTTTCCCTTGGAGACTATATTCTCTCAGAGCTTTTCATCTTTTTTTTTTACCTCACCAAAGAGATTTAATCTGGTAATAATAATGCTACTTATTAGATAACCTGGGAAAACACCACGGATTATCTCTTTGCTTGGAGAGTACAGGTATCACTATATGAATACAAAATGCAAAATTCTAGCTTTTCCACTGCTGCACAAGCATGATCCCAGAGGCCAACTAAACTACTTTCGGCACCAGCAGCTCGCATAAATGTCTCTAGACTGTGAACTAAGCCACTGCCCCATGTGGCGCCAGTGGGGAAGGGTTTCTCTCTCTCTCAGCCCTTTCTTTCTGAGCTTAGCATGGCGATCACCACTTTTTGAGTACAAAATGGAGGTACTAGCCAGCAGCAATGAGACACGCAGGCGATCCGGGTATGAGGGTGGTATCGGCCTGCCCTCCACCGAGATTTAAGTGCAGCAGCCAAACGTGTGTGGCCCTTCCACTGCTACACGGGCATGATCCCAGAGGCCAACTAAACTACTTTGGGCACCAGCAGCTCTCAGAAATGTCTCTAGACTGTGAACTGAGCCACTGCCCCATGTAGCGCCAGGGGGGAAGGGTTTTTCTTTCTCGGCTTTTCCATCTTATGACCACCACAAAAGGGAAGTAAAGGCTTGCAGTGATGCAATTTCTGGCAGAAATTTCCCTGGACTTTGTTACTAAAATACAGAAATCCAAAACCGCGTGACCGCTGTCGTGCCCATGCAACCTCATATCTCTTAATTGTCAGCAATGTAAAACATTATCAAATGGTTCCTTTTCAACAGGTCTGACTTTGGGGGAAAACTCCAAACAATAATAGTGAGTTTTTTGTTGAAATATTGAAGGTAATCAAAGTAAAGTGAAATCTATCAGCTACACAGGCAGGGGTGGGGCAAGGAGGTATACTAGGGCTCCTGGTGGTGGAAAATGTGCACTGGTGATGGGATGGGTGTTGGGCATTTTATAACAGAGACTTAAGACTGAAAGCTCTGTTACTTTCCACGTGGTGATTCAATAAAATAAATACAAAATTCTAGACATGCTTTCATGTCTAGGACAGTTATGGTCTGTCTCTTAGTATTAAGAATCTGACACCAAAGAAACATAGTTACACTCTTCAGGTACTCCCAGAAAAGGTTGACTATATCCCTAAGTCTCTTAGACCTCGGCACCCTCATCAATCCTATTTTACCTTTCCTATTATGAACCATATTTTCTTTTTTTTTTCAGATTCACAAAAGCACTTTTTATTGAGGGGGGAGGGGAGGGAGAGCAGGGGGTGGGGGGTTGGGGGGCGCCCGCCTGAGAGGTTTACAATTCCCAGAGTGGCTCTCTCGCCACCCTTCACTTCCTAGATTGGAACCAGAAACGTCTGCCGGTGATTTCCTCGGCCAGACGGGAAGGAGGCTTCGAACCCACGGACCCTGTCCTCTGACCCCATCCCCAGGAGTGTGTGGGGGTGGGGGAGGGGTGCAGGAGGCCGAGCAGCATAGAGGGACCCCCGGCCACATGGCCTTGATTTGGGGGCGGGGTCGGGGCAGGACGGGGCAGGAGGAGAGGCAGCTGGCCACCATGGACGGGGCGGGCACGGCGGCTTCAGAACTCGATGGTGAAGGGGTAATTCCGGTGCGAGGTGCAGCTCACCAGAGCGCAGACCCTCCAGTTGCGGTTGAAGCTCAGCAAAGTGTTCACCTCCTCGGGGCTCAGCTTGAAGTCGAACACCTTGAAGTTCTCAGCGATGCGTTCGGGCGTCACGGACTTGGGGATGACGATCAGGTTCCTCTGCATCGGGAAGCGGATGAGCACCTGGGCCGTGGTTTTCTTGTGCCAGGCCGCGATCTCTTTGATCCTGGGGTCCTCCACCAGGGAAGAAAATGTGCATTGGTGATGGGATTTGTGCATGTGGATAATTTTGGACTGAAGGCAATTAAGACCCACCTCGTTCTCGTTCTGGTAGACGTGGGCACAGTCGATGTGGCGGTACCCGACGTCGATGGCCGCCTTCACCGCCTCCGCCACTTTGCCCGGGGGAGGGGGGGGAATTCCAGGTGCTCAGACCCAAAATGGGCATCTTGGCGCCAGTGTAGAGAGTGATGTGCTTAGCCATGACCGCTAGCTTAGCTAGTCCCCCCTCAAGGACCATGCGGTTGAACCATATTTTCTTAATCACTTAAGTTTTTGCTGTTGTTATTCTTTCTAAAGAAAACAGAGTGAAATGATTGTGAATTATTGAAAGTTTTAGCTGTCGTGGAAGTACTCTACTATCCTCCATGCAGGAACTGATTGGAAATTTTATTTTATATTTTGGGTTTGGGGCCACATCTGGTTGTGCTCAGAGCTTACTCTTGTGTAAGTACTCAGGCACCACTCCTGTCTGTGTTTGGGGGAATACATGTTGTTCTGGGCATCAAATTTAGGTGTGCCACATACAAGGAAAGCTCTATATCCATTGTACTTCTCTAGCCCATAAATTTGATCATATTATTTAAAACTAGATTAGAGTTAAGGTAATGTGTTTACAATGATTTAACATGTATGGTCTTGGTGTACACATGTCACCTGAGGTATAGATTCCTAGAAAGCCTGAAATGTCAGTTAACTCACTTACACCCTGAGCCTTTTCCTGTCTTAGAATAAGAGAAGCAATTCAAGTCATGCAGAGGCCTTCATAATATTTTCCCATAAGCATCAATAAGTGTTTTTCCTTATGCTGACATTCCTGTGTCAGCACGGAGAATGTGATGGATTATACAGTGGTCGTCTATTCAGTGTCATTACAATCCAAGATGTGCAAGTCAGCAGTGACTTCTGAGTCAACCTCATTTCTCTTCCAAGGTCAGAGCCTTGACCTCAAGTTGACTCACTCCCCTCCCCACTCAGCATTAGAATTTATCCATACTGAAGGGGTGCAGAAAAGTCTCCCGAAAATGTGCCATTTGTGCATGTGGATAATTTTGGACTGAAGGCAATTAAGACTCAAGGACAAACTTTTAACTCTCCCTCAACTGCCTAGAAGAATTTTGATAAGCTGAGGGATAACTGGGGAGTGGCACTGAGCTTCCCCAGAAGGAGAGTTAAACCAGAAATCACTTTTTATGACCTATCTGTATGGCAGGGCAGACATCTAATTATCAAACATCTGCTCTTCTTATCTTCCTCTGAATTGCCCTCCTCCCCTTAGAAACTCCAGGCTCCCTCCCACTCAGGATGGCATATGAAACCTCATTTTCCTTCTCTGTCTTTAAGCTTGTGTTGTATGTAGAGTTCCTATACATATGGCATTAATTTTTTTCTCATCTTACTCTGTTTCAGGTTAATTTAAATATTAGACCAGCTGAAAGAGAATCTTGAAGGGTAACAGAGGATTGATTTCCTCTCTAAAAGAATACTGTATGTAGTCTGAACAAAAATTCTTTGGAGACTTAGACCAGGCCTGCTTAGGATACTACAATGACCAAAGTTATCAAATTTGGTGTACAATGATGTATATTATGTTATCATTTTAGGAGACTCCTTTGTTTGTTTTGTTTTAATATTTTGTTGTTGTTGGAGGGCTATACCCAGTGGTATATTTGATTACTTCTGGCTCTATGCTCAGGTACCACGCTGATGGTTCACAGGGAACCATAGATGGTGCTAGGGATCAGTCCTAGGTTGACACCATACCTAGGCTGACAACCAAGTACAACAGTTAAGGCACATGCATGCCAGGCAATTACCTTACCTATTGTACTATACTACCTGTTGTACTATCTCTCTGACCTTTTAAAAGCAAATTTTATTTTTCCATTTCCCAGTTTGCTGAAGAAAGAACATACACTTGAATCTTTATGGAAAATCTACAAAAAGAATTTTTCTTGCTTTCTCCCCCTATTACTTGGAGGGAAAAATTCTAAATTTTCACCTAATCATCTCTTTTCTACCCATATTATGAATGGTATGGTGCTTCATATTGTCATTAGAATTCTTATTTTATTCTCACCTACTTTCCATTTTCTATGGGTTTCTACTGAAACAGATCCCTCTGACTTTGTCATCAGTCCCATCTGTTTCTGTCTGTTCTCTGATTTTCACTTGGATATCAGCTCTGCAAAGGGATTACATATAACCCTTTCTTCTTCTGAGTCCCTTTGTATCTATGAAGTCTTCCCAGTCCATCTACAAAAACTCTTTGGGGTTATCTGAAACTGTGTGTGCTACAAAAGCTGCAGGTTTCTCAGATCACCAGTCTCAACTGCAAGGAACTTGAGTATACAACTCGGGGTGGTTTCAATATTTCTCCACAATTATGTTTGCCCTGCGGTCATTTCATGTGTCAGACTGAAGTCATGTGGTGTGTATCAGAATCCTAAACACAATAATCCTTACTATTGAAATGCTCTTGAATTAAACTCTCTAGTGCTTAAAATCCCCCAAATTGCTTGTTCTAAAAGCTAAAATCTCAACTGCTGATACCTGGAAAGCTTAAAGAAAAAAGTGAAAATGCAGAAAAAAAAAATTTTCCCTGCCAAAGTATTCAATATTGCATGACTTCTTTCTTTTTGCATATAATGTCATACTTGCCTTCAAAGAATGTCCTTCTGGACCCGGAGCAATAGTATAGCAGTTAGGGCCTTTGTCTTGCACACAATGGACCCAGGTTCAATATCCAGCATCCCATGTGGTCCCCTGAGCCCTCCAGGAGTGATATCCATGAGTGCAGAGCCAGGAGTAAGCCATGAGCTCCACTAGGTGTGACCCTAAAACAAAAAAATACAAAAAAGCCCTTCCATTGAGTATAGACTGAGAAATTCAGCAACCTTATCAACCAGATAGAGAGATTTCTCTAGTGTTACAAACACATTGGATGTTGAACTTTCTTGTTTAGAGGGATCTATAAAGGAAGATAAAAAATCTTTTATTCACAAAACCATTAAATTAAAAAATATTTATTAAATCACCATGAGAACAGTTACAAAGCTTTCAGGATCAAGTCTTAGTCATATAATGATCAAACACCCATCACTTCACCAGTGCACATGTTCCACCACCAAGAACCCCAGCATGCCCCCCTCTCTACTCTCCTCCTGCCTGTATGGCAGGTGATTTTCACTTTACTCTCTTTTTACTTTGATTACATTGAATTTTCGACAGAAAACCCACTATTATTATTTGGAGTTTTCCCTCCCACAATCACACCTGTCAAAATGGCATCATTAGATCATATGTTTTCTATTGCTGATAACAAAGAGCATTATGATGTTGCACGATCGCTAAAGTGGTTGCACAGTTTTGGGATTCTGGTATTTTAGTAATTAAGTCCAGAGGTATTTCTGCCAGCAGCCGCTGCGTTCCTAGATTGGTTTGTGTGCCTCTGGGATCATGGCGGTTCAGGAGCAGAGGAGCTGTTCATGGGCTCAGGGTCTCATTTGTGCGGGGAGCAGGGCTGGTTCTGCCCCCCCCCCCCCCCATCGAGAGATTCCTCGTGTGACCCATCACTGCAAGCTCCTACCTCTCTGTCCAATTGGCAGTCACCACGCTGCTGCAAAGGGGAAAAGGCCAAGGGACAAAAACCCTTCCTCTCCCGGGGCTGCACGAGGTCATAGCTTAGTTCAAAGTCCAGGAGTATATCTGCCAGCAGTCACTGTGTTCTGAGATAGGTTTCTGTGCCTCTGGGATAATGACCGCTCAGGGGTGGGGGAGCCATTCCTGAACAGCTTGTTGTACACGGCCGTGAGGTTTGGAGAAATCGTCCCAGTCCCGACATACCGGAGCCATATTAGTAGAAGCTCAGTGTGGCCAGGACTCCATCTGGAGAAGGCGGGGAGGCTGCATCTTCTCCATCCATCTGGAGTGCCCCTGTGTTGTCGGCCTGGTCTGGGGTCTGGAGTGTTCTCCAGCTTGTGGTTCCCTCTGGCCCAGATTCTTCACTACGCCAAACCATTAAATTTAACCAAAAACAATAGCACATGTTTGTTTGAATAATGGATATGCTTTTATTTTTGGATCATTTTAAAAAATTTCCTCACTGTCTTTTGTTTTCGCATCAACTATGTGCAATTCATTCCTCCTGTTGGATCCCAAGATTCTAGAACTTGTTCATTCATTTATATATTAATGAGTGGGAAAAGGGAAGTACTTTATAAAATTATTTGAAGATTTCGTAGACTTTGCAAAAAAGAAAAGCAAGATTCCCACTGAGTCCCCAATCCATATGACTGATTTAGAATGGAATGCAATAAAACCTTCTAGAAGTGAATCTTAAAGTGTTGCCAATAAAGTTTTTTATTCTATTTAGTCCAGTGCATTTGGCAGAATATTAAAATGAGTGGATTAGCCATGCAATATAGCAACAATAAAAACTCCATTTAAAAAATGCTTTCTTTGTCTGCATTAGTAGTGCTTCCAGCTAACAAAATGCCAGGAACTTTCAATAAATTAAAGATGCATTTACCTAAAGTAGCCAGCGAAATTTCTGACTGTTTCAAAAATAATTGTTCACTGTAGGATGAGAAGACAGGGTATGGACATTCTGTTCCATCACCAGTATTGTTTCTGCCAAATGTGTAGTTCATATGTGAGAGCTTGCAGAATGGATTACTGCAGCATGCCCAAAACAACTCAGAAGCACGGCAGAACACTAGGAAAATGTTGAAGATACAGCCTATTTTAGTGTATGTTGATCCATAGAAGAACCTCGGAAAGAACAATATCACACAGAAAATGAAAATGAAGGTATTCTCCAACAGCAGCAGTGCTCCCTGCCCCGGCAACCAAATAAACAAAAACAGCCAAACAAGCAAACAAAAAGTCCTCAAAATATACTTAATGATTGTGAAAATTGACTAGAACTTACAGATTATTACTGTGCAATTACCCATAATCTATCCCTATAATACACTTTTTCATGTGTCAAATTTTCTTTTCAGTTTTTTTTTTCTGAATCCACCCCATATGGTTCACTATTTAGAATGGAATCAATACTTTGTAGAATTCATGATTTCTTTTTACACTGTTTCAAATACTGGAGGTACAAATTGCATAAAGGCTTTTAGAGAGTTATTTGTCTTGCTCAAATTTTGCAAATTTGGCTTCAGGAGAGTGTTTCATCACAATGCTGACTTTGTTATAAGGATTGGGTACGTATGTACAAAGTCAAAATTTCCTCAGCAAATTAAATGGTGTCCTTTTTGTACACTTGTATATGTGGAAGTTAAATCCAGGCACATGTAAAAACTGTAGGCATTATCATGTAAAATAGTGTTAATATTACTGTTTTAGGACTTTAGTGTTGTTAGACCACACCCACCAATAAGTGCCAGCATCCCTCTGCTTCTGTCTCTAGATCCCCTCTCACCTGTCCCTCCCACTTAGCAAAAGTCCATTATCAATGATTATTGTTTATTCCCTTATTATGTTTATTTTTACCCTGTCTATGAGTGAGTTCATTCAGTATTTGTCCTTCTCCCTTTGACTCACTTTGCTCAGCATGATATCCTCCAGTGCCATCCAGGTTGCAGCAAACTGTAAGATTTCATCTCTTCTTATAGCTGAGTAGTATTGTATTGTATTTACATACAGTAGTTCCCTAAGTTTTTGTTTTGTTTATTTTGGGGGCCACACCCAATAATGCTCAGGGATTGCTCCCGGCTCTGCACTCAGGAATTAATGTTGGCTATGCTTGGGGACCATATAGGATGCAGAGGATTGAACACGAGCCAGCAGAGTGCAAAGCAAACACTCTACTATTGCTACAGCATCTAGTTTCCTTTTATAATACAACTGGTTAGAGATGAGACTCCTACTCAAGAAGAACGTAGGGTTCCTTGGTGGCTTATGTGAAATGGGATGGAGAAAGATGGTAGCCTTGAGAAGTGGAGTCTACTGCTTCTCCCTCTACTGATCTAGGTCACCAGGGGAAGTGGAGAAATTCCTAATTGATGAGTCTGCTCTGAACACCTGCAAGGTACAGACCTTACATCTCACCAGTCCCTCAAGGCAGTCTTCAAACCACACCTGAGTCACAAGTCGCACTTATTTTAACTCTGCGTGAAAAATTATCCCCTTCTGCTGGATTTCTTGGGGAGCTGTGGAACTCAGGCTAAAGCAGGCATTGCTCTTTGCAATAAAGTCAATTCTAAATCTTAAATAGGCATCCCAGGTCCTTTACCTTCCCTTACAGAAAAGAATTTCAGGAGGAGATGAAGAGTGAAGTAAAGCAAGTTTACTTAGGAAATAAAGTGAGAAAAAGGGAAAGGTACATGCTTAAGAAAGAACACAGGCTTCTCCAGAGTGGAAAAAAATAGAGTATACATCCCAAGTAGAATTTCAGTTAATTCCCGAGATGGGGAATACACTCCACAGACTGAGAAAGTACCCATCTCAGGCAGGCTGGGCCTTTTGCCTACATTGGCAAAATGCTCCCTAAAGTAAGAAAGTATGCATCTCAGGGAGATGGGGGCAGATGCCACTTAAAGGAAAAGGAAGGTTATACATGCATCAGGCAAAGATGTGGACAAATGTAGACCATTTCCTCTGCTAAGTTAGTTTACTGCCCTCCAAAGACTGTTTCTGGGGGGCTTCCAAGGGGAAGAGCTTGGAGCTGTTGATATATTTTTTCTGTTGTCCTTTAGTATGACCTTTTTTCCAGCAGTGGAGCCTCTCATCCCATGGGGCGCAGCCATGCTCTCTCAGGGCCTGGAATTCTGCACCTTAAATGTTTGCTGGCTCTCCTCAGTTGGGTTCTGTGTTTTAAAAGCCTTCATGATTTGGGGATGGTTTAGGTTCCAGTCAGTGTTTTTACCCAGTGTTCATTACCAAGGCCACCCTATCTATCTGTCTGCAATGCAATTACATGTTGATCACTTGGGTTGTTTCCAAACCTTTTATAAATAACACTGCAGTGTATATAAAGGGTGCACTTTTTTGTCTGTTAGTGTCATTGGGACCTCAGGAGAGGTGGAGAAGTGGGATCACTTGGTTATATGAAAGCTCTATTAATTTTTGTATATGTTTCCACATGGTTTTCCATAGAGGTTGAACCACGAGCAGTGAATCAGGTTCCTCTTTTATCACATCTTCAAATATAGGCCATTGACATGAGGTAATATCTCATTGTCATTTTGATTTTCTTTTCTCTGATAATAAGTGACAATGAATATTTTATCCTGTTGGCCATCTGTATGTCTTCTATGAGGAAGTATCTGTTCATCTCCTTACATTTTCTGGTGGTGTTGTTTCTTTTATGGTAGTTGAGTTTTGTGACTGGTTTATAAATCTTGGATATGAGCTCTTTGTCAGATATGTGGTGATGAATATCTTCTCCCACTCAGTGGGGCACCTTTTTACTGTTCCATTCATAGTACAGAAACATTTTAGTCTCCTAAAGTCCTATTTATTTTTACTTCTGTTTTCTCAGCCAATAGTATTGAATCATTGAAGATGCCCCTGAAGACAATATCATGGAGAGCTCTGCCTATGTCTTCCTTCATGGATATTTAATAATTTTTGAGGAATTTTAGTTTAAGCAGATTTTTATCTTTCCAAATTTTAAAATGCATTTAAGATTATTTCTATCTGGATAGTGATCCAAACTTTGAAAATTTTTTCTTATAGGCCCAACAATCACTTTAGAAATTATCCAGGGCCAGAGCATAGTACAATGGATAGGGTGTTTGCCTTGCATGTGGCTGACCCGGAAACCCATATGGTCCCTGGAACACTGCCAGGAGTAATTCCTGAGTACAGAGCCAGGAATAACCCTTGAGCACAGCTGGGTGTGGCCAAAAACAAAAAAATATCCAGTTTATGATCAAGCTAATTAATAAACTTTTTTCTTGTTTTTATTCCATTTTCCAAAGTTTACTCAACATAGGACAGGACAAAATGAAAGAATCAAAATATTAACAGCGTTGGATCTCTTGGAATGTAGAACTACAGTGTTTGTGCATGTTCAAAACATGTGGGCATACTCAACACCTTTATTGCAAACCACAACACCTAATCAGAGAGAGAGAACAAAAGGGAATACCCTGCCATAGTAGCAGTGTGGGGTGGGGGGAGATGGGACTGGGGAGGGTGGGAGGGATGCTGGGTTTACTGGTGGTGGAGAATGGGCACTGGTGAAGGGATGGGTTCTCGAACTTTGTATGGGAGAAACATGAGCACAAAAATGTATAAATCTGTAACTGTACCCCCACGGTGATTCACTAATAAAAAATAAATTAATTAATTAAAAAAACAAAACAAAACAAAACAAAAACATGTGGGCATTTGGTAGCCATAGCCGCTTCCTCACCCTGGCCTGCAGCCAATGCCAACTGGCACATGAAGAAGGGAATAGGACCCCAAGATGGTCGGTGATCAGTTGCCGTTTATTCCATTCTCTGTTCCACCATTTATTCTATTCTCCCCATGTGCCTATTCCAGGCTCACTGAGCACCCCATTCCAGTTCGCCTCTGCCCTATTTCCATCTCCTACTTTCCCCCATGCTAGTCTCCCTCTGTCTCCTACTCCCATCTCTCCCACTGCCTATATTCCATCTCCCTCATCCCTAGTCTCACAGCCTTAGTTAAGAGCCCTACCTCCAAGGTTGGGGGTAGCAACTACAAACAAGTGAGACAGCACAGTCAACTTATGTAAAGCCCTTCCTTCCAGGGAAGCTCTTCTAAGACAAGGATCTCATTATGCTAGGAGATACTCTATAGGGCGGAATTTCACCTAAGGGCATATTTCTCCTTTCCTTAGCCCATATTCATCTAAATACTCATCTTAATTTACTTCTTAATAATCTTCCTACTCATTTTGTATGGACACAGTAAGAGATATATTAAGCTAAAAGGGTGGCTCTTCTGGAGACATCTTGCTATAGATCCCAGACTACAGTTATCAGGGCAGATTCACAAATCACGAAATCCCGTTAATCGTCGATTTCTCGAGCGGGCTCAGTAACCTCTCAATTCGTCCTTTCCCTGAGATCTTAGAAATCTCTCTCGACTTGGCTCTCCCAACGATGTCGCACTGGAGGCTCTTTCAGGGTCAGGGGAATGAAATCCAGCTTGTTACTGGATTTTGCATATGAATACACCATGGGAAGCTTGCAAGGCTGTCCCATGTGGGCAGGAAACTCTCAGAAGCTTGCCAGTTTCTCCCAGAGGGAGAATTAAGCTACAAGTTATCGCAAAGCGGCCACGCACTTCTGGGATCTTGCTTTCAATTAAGTCTCTAGATTTTGGCCGTTGATGGGATTACACACACCTGGGTTCCTCTGCCGGTACTTTCATGCATGAGGCCTGTCCGAACGTGTGGAGAGGGGCCTCGAGCATGGCTGTAGCTAGGTTCCAGTGGTCTTCGGCTGCTGGAGCTCTGCTCGGGGTTGGGAGGGAAGCTGGAGCCCATCCCCTCTGAGGGACCCCGGGGAATACAGCCAGGCATGCGGGCAAGAGACTCTCTGCCCAGATTAGTCATGCCAGATTAGTCCTTCCTAACTCCAGCAGGGTCCTTGTCCAGTTGCTATATTTTGGGTCATGACAGAGTTTGTCCATGGCCATGCTCCTAACTTATTATAAGTGTTATGGCGCTTTGCCTGCCCCATTTCTATGCCAGGGTAGCTTACAGCTTTCCCTGGGTCCATCCAATCCTTTCATCAAGACCCTCATTTTGGGGGTGCTAGGAACTAAGGGTGCTAACAACTGAGACTCAAGTCAAATAAATATGACAGATGCCCAGGAGGAAATATTATTTGGAGTCAATTAACTTCCTAGTTATAAAAGCATGGCATTAATTGTCTTCCTGTGTCTATACAAAAAGGACATAGCTCTAAAGTAAACTATGCAAAGAACATAAAGGAAATAGAAAAACAATATTTCACTTACAAATACCAAATCCAGAGTCTTTAGAAGAATCTGACCTTACAAATCCTAGGGTCTGATTTGGGGATATAAGTGATTAATAAACAGGGGAAGCAGAGCACAAAGGAGAAGTTAAAGATAAACACAGAGAAATGGGTGTGCCTCAAGAGCACTGTGATGGGTGTAACCCAATAAACCTAAGCTCTCTGCGGCAATGGAGCAAGGACAGAGGAGAAAGGATGAACCAATGCTATCCTACACTACAGTCAGACCTATGACCTTTTCCACTTTGGCTTTCATTTTTATCAACAGAAAAGATAGAGCCTAGATGCCAGATCACATAAATTAAGAGACAGATTAGAAAAGAATTCTCCAAACTCAGAATCACAGCAGAATACACAAACAGCACAGGACACATAAATAAAGCACCAAGCCAGATTCTCCCAAAGGTTCTCAGCTGGGAAGGGTAAAGGGGAGAGGGACAGGAGAATTATGACTTAGGTAGGAGAGCTAAATATCTTCTAGCTGAGGGACACTTTGGTCTCAAAAGTTTCTACATCATACATAGTTCTGGTCTCCAGCAATGATTCATCTTGTTGTGCAAATTAAACTAGATCTGAACGTGATGGTTTCGACTGCAGATTCTAATCTGATTTCAAACTTCCTAAGTTCTCGCAAGGTGGTAAACTATTTTTTAAATCAGAACTACCCATTTCAGCATGCTTTTTTTCTAGGAAATAACTGACACGGTGGCCCCACACAGACAGATAGATGGATCAATTCACACATCTGGGTAAAGATTCACAACCATTCTCATTCCCAGAGAATGGTCACAGAATAGTCCAGGTACACAGGGACATGGAGTCCAGACAGCAGGAAAGAACATTTCTTGGAGTGCATTCTGAGGTGATTTTCCTTATTCACAGACACAGAAGTAGTCACACAAACATGGTTGATCAACTTACCCTGTTTGTTTGCCCATTAGGAGTGGTATGAAAGCAGGTGACATCAGGCTGAGAAAGAGGGGATATCCCTCTCCAACATGTGTGTGCGCGCACACGCTGTACTCATACACACACACACACACACACACACACATATCCCATCAGCTGTTGGACTTACCTGAAAGTTTCTTAATCCAAAATTAGCTCACAGCTGTGGGGTCCACTCCTGGCTGGTTTCCCAAATTGTAACTGAGAATGGTCCACAACATTACCACTGGAGGAGAACCCATTAAAAAAAGAAGAGGTGACAGGGCCAGAGAAAGATCTTTATTAGCAACATGCTGGCAGGCTGGAAGATGGTAGACTAATGACCTCAAAGCAACTGTCTTCCCGGTCTGATCACAAAAAGATTGTATTGAAATAGAGAGAGAGAGAGAGACAAAGACAGAGACATAGGTAGAGACAGGACAGGGAAGCACATTTTGAGGAAGGGTGGGTTTCTGCCAAGAGTTTGGCAGGATGATCAATAAATCCTCCCATGGCCAGCCTGGTTCTCTGAGGCACACTTCTGATAAGACTAAAAATAAAGATTACTGAAGTAGGATTTCTTCCCCTTCCCCTTTCAGAAAAGATAAGGGGAACATTCTCAGTATTTTTTAATTCAACTCCTAATTTCTTTGGGTTGGCTTCAGATGCTGGTAATATTGTGCTCTTGAAATTCCAGACAGAAAGTGGGACATAAATCATGCCTATTACCTTTGTCATCATAAAATGGGGATTCTTTGGCTCCATCTAGTGCCATCCCTAGCTTCAACTGATTTCCTTGGTCTGATGTCGATGGTCCCACCTGGGTGCCCAAATGACGTCGGTAGGCCCCACCGGTGACTTATGTGAAGCGGGGAGGAGAAAAACGATCACTTTCTCCCCAACCACCTCTACCACTGGGGACCCAGGGTTACTGGGTTCTTGTCTAGCTCTCGGAAAAGAATTTTAGGAGTAGACAAGCAGTGAAGTAAATAGATTTGATTTAGAGGCTTTTGAGGGAAGGAGGAAGGGATAAGTGGAAGAGAGAATAGTAAGAATAACGTGCTCAAGAGAGAACACAGGCTTCTCCAAGGGTGGAGAGAGCCCCTACACACATCCTAGCACTGGACACGAAAGCATGAAAGTACACATCTCAAGAGGGGAGATGCGGGCGACACATGTGCTCGGGCACTGAATGTGCTCAGCCACGTGGGCACAAGCAGAACATGGGCTCAGGCAGCATATGCGCGCCCTTCCTTTGTTCAAGGTGTTCTTTATAGGGTTTCTTCAACCTGCCCCCACGTGGGGTTTCTTTCCAGGTAAAAGTTCATGCTAAGATTACCAGGGAGGTTGGGAGTGGTGATGATCTTCTTTAAACTGGATCACATTTTAATCAGATTAAGGGAGAGGTCGAGGGAATTTGAGGAACTTCATGGGGAGGGGTCCAACCTCCTCAGGGTCTGCTGAAGGTCTTATCAGGTCCGTTTTCTGTATTCACAGGGTAGGTCAGTCTCAGGATTCTCCTTCCCAGAGAATCTAAGTTTCATTGCCAAGGGCCTTTCCCTATCTACCTGCCTACATCAGGTCTACATTAATGACTATTTCTCTCCTCTCCCAATTCTCTTTTCTCTTCTACTGAGATGCATTGTTAGGGGTAGCAAAGACCAACTCTTTCCTCTTTATGGGCTTCATGTGTTGTGGAATAACCCAGCAAAAGGAAGAGACAAAGACATGCACTCAGAGGAAGAGAGGTGGAGGATACTGTATTCAACACTGGTGCAACCTCAGGATACTCACCTGTAAAAGCTGAGTTCCAGCACAAGGTTCAGCTTAATTTAGACAGGGCACAACTCCCAGGCAGGGGGATGGCCTGCACTGGGAGCTGATGGCTGAGGTGGGAAACAGGTCCTGTTACACAAGACAAGGCGATAGAGTGCACAGGTATGGAAGAGTGATACTGTAATGAACAACAGTGGGACATGGAATCAGGATACCACTAACAGGATGGTATAGTGATAAGCAAAACTGGACTTCCGTTCACAGGAATCAAACTTCCTCCCTTCCCCAAACTGGAAAAGCAATCAGGCTTTCCTTCACATATCAGATCTGTTATTTCAAGCTCTGGGGCTAACGTCTCAGAGATTTGGGACATTAGGGAAAAAAGCATTATTATTATTATTATTATTATTATTATTATTTGGTTTAAGGACCATACCCAGCAGTGCTCAGGGATCACTCTTGGCAGGCCTGGAAACCATATGTGGTGCCAGTGATCAAATCCAAGTCAGTTGCATGCAAGGCAAGTGCTCTACTTGCTATACTCTCTCAGTACCCAGGAAAAATTCTCTTCTCTCAAATATAGTGATAAATACATATGAAAAATAAGGAAATTTAATTTTCTATGATTTCCAAAGGGATAAGAATGTGGATAGCTCAGTATAAGTCTCTTTTGGCATAAGAATGATCGGAGGTGGGGGTGGGGGTGGGGGTGAAGAGCAAAACAATTCTGAAAACTAGGTGACCCATTTGTAGAGACACATAGATTTATAAAGGAAAATCTCCATCTTCTGGTGTATTCCTCTACCCAGGAAGAGGAAAAGATGAAATCCCTAGAAACTTGTCAGTGGTAAAGAAGAAACAAATCTGCATAGCAATCTTACCTTTGTTTATCGAGTCTTTCCTGAAAATCTACCATCAAAGACTTTCCTTCTCCACCCAACACTTTTTATTTCAACTGCATAATTTTTTAAAGGGAGTCTTGGCCCATTTCTGGGAACTATGTAGTTTTACTGTATTTCTTTCATATACACAGGAGATTAACATGCTATTAAACTAGGGCTTTCCCCTCCTCTTATTCTGCCTTTTATTACAGGAGGTTCTTTAGCTAAGAACCTAAAAAGTTAGAGATAACATTTTTTCCCTTCTTTTTAAATAACAAAACAAAAAACATCCAACTGAGTTAGCCTTAATGACCTGTTCAGTTTTATTAAAAGATTCATAAATGTAGCATTTCATCTAGTGAGCCAAAAGGTGCTGGCAGAAGTTTGCAAAATGGAAGATTTTCTTTTTATTTTCTTTTCCCCATTTTTTTTAATTGAATCACAGTGATACACACATTTACAAAGTTGTTCATTATTGGATTTTTTTTAATAGCCAAAAAAGATGTGACAAGGTCATTAGCAAAAGAAAAGGAAGATTATTTCAGGAAAAGTCACTTTCCTTTAGTGGAAGAAAAGGAGGTATATCAGGCAGGTCACCTCACCTTACTGCCAAACTGGAACATCCAGATCATTTAATTTTTCACAGTGGGGCAAAAGTGAAATAGCAGTTGGGTTAAATAGAAGTATTCGGGAGACCTGTTGTGAATGAGTCCATTTGGAGCCTATTGTATCCTTTTTATAACATATCATTAAATTAATTATTTTTTTTAAAAAAGACTGAATAAGATTCCTGCTACGTTTTCTAAAGATCATAATCTGAGGCAGAAAGGGGCAATAGCTCAAATGCTAAAACATATGCCTCATATGTGTAAGGCCCCGAGTTTGCTCCCCTGCACCAAGTGGATCCCCAACACTGCAAAGTTTGGGGATCAACCCTAGTTTTAAAAAAGAGTATTTTCCTTCCAAAAATGTTTTCTAATTTTCTAGCCATAGTGAGGTCTCTTCCAAGGTTTAGTAAACGTCTTGCCAAGTTCATAATCCAGACATAACTATCTTCTTTTTTTTTTTCGCTAACACACAAAAGGAGGGTACAAATGAGGTACTTGGATGTGCCCAGGGAAAGCCGTAAGGTATCCAGGCATCAAAAAGGGACAAGCTGTTAGCTACCCTGGTATTGGAAAAGGACAGGGAGAGAGTCATAAAACATATAATAAGAGGAGCACGGTCACAGACAAATTCCCTTAGTACCCGCTGGGGTTAGGAAAGACTAACCTGAACTGAGGACTGTAATCTGGGATTTATAGTGAGATGTCCCCAGGATGAGCCACTTTTTTTTTCTTTTTGGGTCACACCCAGTGATGCCCAGGGGTTACTTCTGGCTCTGCACTCAGGAATTACTCCTGGGGTTGCTCAAGGTACCATACGGGATGCTGGGAATCAAACCTTGGTCGGCCGCGTGCAAGGTAAATGCCCTACCCGCTGTGCTATCACTCCAGCCCCATGAGCCACCCTTTAAGCTTAGTGTGTCTCTTTTTTTAAAAAAATTCTTTTATTAATTCACCATGTGAAAAGTTACAAAGCGTTCAGGTTAAAGTCTCAGTTATACAATGCTCAAACACCCATCCCTTCACCAGCGCACCTATTCCACCACCAAGAATCACGATATACCTCCCCCCTTCCCCCCACTTCCCCAGCCCCCCACCCCGCATGTGTAACTGGTAAATTTCACTTTACTTTCGCTTAGTGTGTCTCTTACTGTGTCCATACAAAATGACTAGAAACGATAGTAATAAGTAAATTAAAGATGACTGTTTAAATGGATACTGGCTAAGGAAAGGGGAAAATAATACACCTTAGATGGAATTCCGCCCTTGAGCAGATCTCCTAACAGGATGAGATTTTTGTCCTACTTCCTTCATCTGTTGATTGTGCAACCACACCTATGTGTAATTGCTCACAGGCATAATTTTCTAAAGGTCTAGAAATATCTCTTTGAAATGGAAACATCAATATAGCATCCCTATCTTCTTGTCTCCCTGAGAGTATGACTGAGGCCTCTGACATCAGGATATAACTACCAGCATGTTATTTAGACTTGAGAGGTTCTGTTACTTCATGGATTAGAGCAATTAGCTAACACAGATGACCATTTCAATGGCCAGTTAAATTTAGGATAAATCACATGTGACAAATGGTGTCATCATCTCTTCTTACTCGAGCATCAGTTACATAAAACAGTTATGTAAAACAGTGTTGGAGCTGCTTGATTATATAAATAAGTTTTCTGTCTTTAGCAAAGGCCTAGGATGCACATTGTAGTCAGTTTATTACTTATCCAACAATACATTTTTTCCCTTCAGCATCTGTGAAAACCTGAAGTTGTTATGAAGTTGTACCTTAATACAATGAGCCTACTTCTTATAGTGAGATCTCAGATATTGTTGCCAGTGGTTCAGTAAAGGAGGTAGACTCAAGAAAATGTTTCCACCTCTCTGCTCAGACCTCCTGGCCACCCCTCGGTAAATACCAGACCTAGATGCTAAACTCAGCACTAGCATTTTGGGGCCATCACCTTGCCCTCACAGGAAAAAATTTCAGGAGGAGGTGAAATAGTGAAGTTCAAAAAGTTAGAAAGGTGGGAAAAGAGAGAAAGGGAAAATTATAGTTCAAGAGAGAACACACACTTCTCCAGAGTGGAAATAAACAAGTAATAAAAGAGAGACAAGAAGCAAGCGAGATGGGTGTTCAAGGGAGAACACGGGCTTAAGAGTAAACCCTGAACAGTTTCAGAAGTAGCTTTTATAGAGTTTTTCCAAAAGGGATTTTCTAGATTTTTGCATGCATAAAAGTTAATCTGAGCAATGTCACAAGAAAGCTTTGCACTATTGGTGGTCTTCTCATAATCTCATGGATTCTTCTGTAGAATCTCCTTTTCTGAGAGGTCCACCCTTCTCTGGGTGGGTCCTTGGATTTCTGCTTCTACGTGTTGCTTCAGTTTCTCCTCTCCAAAGAGCTTGGAATTTTCATGTCAAAGGGTTGTGGTCTTCATGGCTTTCAGCTGCTGCAATGCTAGGAAACCTCTGCTTAAGTTTTTATTATTACTATTTCCAAAAGTACATTACCAGGTTTCCCTTACCTCTCTGTCTACAGCAGTATCATGAGTAATATTTTATCTATTTCTTTAGTTTCATGGGAAAATAATTAAAGGTTTTGTTCTGTGCTAAAATGCTGCATTTGTTGAATTTGGATTTCTGGGAATAATAGGCTATATTATTTAGATGAACTCTGCCACTAAAAATAACACGAACCTTTAGATAAAAAATTTAAAACATCTCCTTAAAATTATCAATGTAGATGAGACTATGGAAAATTTTCAGGCAAAGTTATATTCTAAAATTAGAACCCAGAAAGTGTAACAAAATACCTCCCACCCCCTTGCCAAATCAATCTCTTCCTGAAACCTCACACTGTAAGACTTTGCATTTCCTTCATTTGGGGTGTTAGATTCTCTGAATTGAGTAAGGATGAGGAAAAAAAATGAAGAAGGACATAGAAGTCAGGACCCAAGGCCTACCCAAGCAACATTGTCTGGGATTTAAAATGTAAAGAAAAAGTGATAACTTTGTTCAAGGAAACCAGAACCAATCTCATACTCCCAGGTGTGGTAGGGTAGTCAAGAAAGTCATTCAAGTACTTTGTAAGTGACAGAATAGAAGAAAAAATAGTCAAAAATACATAGTCATGAATCAGTGGATAAACTAGGGCAAAGGAAATTTAAAGAGATAGTCCGTTCATAAGAATGAGCACCTCATTTCATCAAGAAAATAAGACATATAAATGATAGATACCTAGATGCATTGTTACTAATAACTAAAAGATACAAATTTTCAGTGAGAAATGGATAAACCCAACAACTTGAAGAGTGTCGGGGTCCTGGCCAGTCGACCCCGGCACACTGGAGTTTGAGCCCCGAAGTCACCGGACTTACTCCCTATGGGAGAGGGAGTGGGAGCGGGAGAAGCCTCTGCCCTGGCCGTCTGCTCACCGCGGGATTCCTGCTACCGCCGCGGAGAAAGAGACCAAGAAAGAAGGTCACCGAGCAGAACGGGGGAGTCTGGTGGTCAAGCAGTCTCTGTTTATTGACTCTTACACAGGGAGTTTTATGCACACAATCTGGGGTGGGGGAATCCCACGCATGTATCATGCTTGTCTCGTGGAGCTCAGTACAGATGCTAGTTAATGATTTGTATTCCGAATCTCAAGGCCGGGTTAATTAGCTCAGGCAAATGTTAACTGTCACACCCCTCATCCCATTGTCCCCTCAACCAGAGTGCATGTGTGTGGAATGCTGGAGTTTGTGGAATGCAGGGCCCCTGGGCCCCTGTAAACAGGGCTGGCGCTTGCTTTCAGGGGAAGGGGGTTCAGTCAAAGTCTCAGGCCAGCTGCTGAGACCCCAACAGAGGAGATTTTAGTTTGGGCCTCTTTAGGTAAACACCAAAAATTGGGATATAGAAGATCTAAATACCATTGCTAAACAGCCTAGTTGTTATGCATGTTTGTGTATGTGAAACTATTTCATTCAAAAACACAATGATGTCAGTTTGCAGTCACATTTAGAATACTTAAAATTAGGGGCTGGAGCAGGGAGGGAGGGTGTTTTCCTTGCATATGGACTACCCCGGTTTGATTCCTGGAATCCCATATGGTCCCCCAAATACCATCAGGAGTAATTCCTTAGTGCTGAGCCAGGAGTACAGGAGTAACTCCTGAGCATCACCAGATGTGACACAAAAAAGCAAAATAATAATAATAATAATAATAATAACAACAACAACAACAACAATAATAATAATAATAATAATAATAAACAACAACTACCAAATGGACAATATTAAGCAACAAATAATGAAAATAATTGTCAAAAAAGTTGGGGAAGGCTTCACCTGGTAAAGAAATTGGTAAGAGAGAGAGATGCTGTGATCAGCAGGTAAATGAAATGGGTATACAGCAATTCATTTCCAATATCCCATGGAAATATGCTTCAGTATTTGGGTCTTTTACTTAATTTTTTTTCCTCTTTGGAGGGAAGGTCACACCCAAAAGTGCTTAACAAACAAAAACTTCTTCAAATCTGTTTAAAAACAAAGAAATACACAGTATAAAATTATAATTCTTGACCTTGTATAATAAAACACAAATTACCAAGGAAGTGTGGGAATGGATGGTAGTGGGATGAAGAGGATTAGAAGTAACATAACAATAATAGAGGGTGGGGTCTTGGTATTCTGACGGTAGTGAAGGTCCAGTAACTTTGTACATCAAAACCATAAAAGCGAACACTTTTTTTTAATCACAAACACATTACCTCAACTACAACAATACAGGTTTTTAAGAGGCTGGAGCAGTAGTACAGTGGGCAGGACTCCTGTCTTGCACGAAACCAAGCCAGGTTTGATTCCCAGCACCTCATGTCGTCCCCAGAGCCTGCCAGCGATAATCCCTTGGCACAGAGCTCCGAAGTCAGTCATGAGTACCATGGGGTGAGCCACGAAACAAACAAAACATTTCAATTGGTTTATTTGCACTAGAGAGAGTTAGTAGACTGGGGCGATAACACAGCAGGTAGGGTGTTTGCCTTGCACACAGCTGACCCGTGTTCGATTCCTCCATTCCTCTCGAAGAGCCCGGCAAGCTACCAAGAGTATCCCGCCTGCATAGCAGAGCCTGGCAAGCGACCCGTGGAGTATTTGATATGCCAAAAACAGGAACAAGTCTCACAATGGAGACGTCACTGGTGCCCACTCGAGCAAATCGATGAACAATGGGATGACAGTGCTACAGTGCAGAGTTAATAAAAGTAGTAAGGCTCTTACCTTGTATGTGGTCAAACCCTGGCATGTAGTATATGGTCCCCTGAGTATCACCAGAAATGACCCCCTAAGCACAGAACTGGCTGTGACACAAGTCCTACTCCCTCATTGCCCCCACTACCAAGAAAGATTTTTGGTGTTTTTTTGGGGGGTGGGAGGAACAACAACAAAAGTTCATTTGGAGGCTGGAGTGAAGGTACAGTGGATAAAGCATTTGCCTGAGGCTGACCATAGTTTAGTCCCTGGCACCACATGCAGTATTCTTGAGCTATCAGGAGGGATCCCTAAGCATAGAGCCAGGAGTAAACCCTGAAAACAGTTGGGTGTGGCCTATCCCCCCCAAATCATAATAATTGGAAGGTGCCTATTTGTAGCAAGACTCAGATGTAGTTTTTGAATCCAAGACCAGTCCCTCAGCCTCTCACTATGAAGTCTTTTGAGGACATTCTCCTTTCCTTTCCAAAATACAAGGCACTTAAGGCCCTGTAGTCAACTGATTGTGTGTGTATAGGTAATCTCCAGCCCCCAGCTACTTAAACTTAGGAGACTACCCCTATGGGGTCATGGAACTTTAAAAACAATTTAAATAAATTTATTTATGGTTCATTATTAGTAAGTATTTGATTTTATGCCAACATTATATAGCTAAATGCATGAAGTCATACAAAAATTTCTTGGGTGAAAAGGGCTTATGAGTGGAAACATTTGAGAAGCCTTTCTCTAGCCTACTGACCTCATGGGAGTCAGGGGGGTTCCCCAGTAGTTTTGGGGGTCACCATAGTGTGGTGCACTATTGCTTGAGGGTTTATGCAGTTCTAGACATGGGATATGGGGCCCTGTGCCTGCCAAGTATGCACTCTAGTCTTTTGAGTTATCTCCTTAGCCCCTACTGACTTCCTTTAACCAGGGTTTCTGTATGTTGTTTTTCCTATGCTTATTTAAAGTCTTTTTAAGGCAACAATAAAGGAAACTTTCCTGAATCTGATGGATCTTAATTGCCATCAGTTCAAAACAATTTAATGCCAAAGTGTTACATTTGGGTATTATATCTTTTGGTTCTCTTTGACATTATTCATATTTTAAAACATTGTAAATCTGCACATGTACTTTCTAGTTTTCCTCTTCCTCTATTCTAGCATCTTGCATCTTTCCCTACAATCTTTTTCATTCTGGTAGGATATACCCAGGGCTAGAATATTCTGGCAATGTTTCATTTTTGACTAGAAGTTTACACTTTAGTTATGTTAAACTCATATGCTTTCCTATATGTAAGAATTAAGAAATATTAAAAATAAATTCAGGGGCTTGAAAGATAGCACAGGGGCTAAGGCACTTGCTTTGCATGCTGTCATCACCTCTTCAATGTGGCCCCTCACTAATGCTGCCAGAAATAACCTGAACCTGAGCAGAACCAGAAGTAAGCCCTGAGCATTCTCAGGTGGGGCCCCAAGCCCCAAGCCCCATGCCCCAAGTCCCAAAATAATTTAATAAAATAAATTCATTTTAAAACAAGTATATGTGGGACTGAGGGCAGAGGGTAGAAAAGATAGAGAAGGGACCAGTAAGACCATAATAATTGGAAATGATCATGCTGGACAAGAACTGAGTGTTGAAGGTAGGTAAAGGGATATACATTATAACCTTTCAGTATCTGTACTGAAAGCCACAATGCCTAAAAAAAGGAGGGAGAGAGCTGTAGATGTCTAGAAAGACTTATTATTTGATCTGAATGTCAAATAATTCATCTATACATAGAAAAATAATGTGGACCACTTTACAGAACTGTTGAGAAATTCTGATTGGACAAAATATGTAAATATCTTCACAATATCATAATTTTAAATGGTTATTATTTATGCAGAAATAAAGAAAATTTCTTTTTTTTATGTGACATTTCAGTTTCATTAAACCAAAGATGTGTCTTTAAATATGTGGTGAAGCATTATGGTGTAACAGAAATAGTTAGATGTTTTGTATCAGGTATAATTAATTGGAACAATTTAAGTTTCTGTTCCACTGCCTGCTAACTTTAAATCTCCTGCAAGTTAACTTTGGTGAGTTTCCATTTCTGCTTTTATTAAACAGAAATAATACTTCATTTGTTGGGAAGATGGACTAGCACACCATCTCTGAATAGCACCTGGGGCATATTGAGTAAGTTAGTCTCCACAATGCAAATTCAGTAAAAAGAAGGATGAAAATAGAATGTAATTATGATGTTGACTGAAAATTATCTATTCTAGTGGAATTCTCTCCTGGAAGCAAGAAGGAGCAGATAAGACGAAAATTTAAAATGATACAAGCGGAAACTTCCACGGTCATTGAGAATTTGTTCTGTTTTGTTTTTAAATTGGCTCTAGGCATTCCTCTGGCTCTGCTGAAATTTGGTTAATCAGCCCAGCCTGAAATTCATTGGCTTTTCTCTCCTCCAACTCAGGTTCGCTTGGCAAGAAATATTTCTGCCCTAAACTTCAGCCTGGGAAAGATTTACATTTGAGCTCTCAAGGGAAGAAATGATGAGGAAAGGGGCAGTAATTGCAGACAGTTCCTGTCTCTGGAATAAAGATTGCCCCATAGCATATATTTGAGTGCAGAATCCTTCTGAGACTATGCGGGTATGAGCCTGCTTCTATCTCATATCTTTGCAAGAACACTTTTCACTTTGCTCTCACTCCACCTCTCATTTCTCAGAAAGGGGAAAGTTTTCTATGAAACCACACTAAACCTTCACCTCTCCTTCATCGCTGCTGTCTCCCAGAAGCTTTCTAACTACATCCCACCTATCCTTTATGCTCAGGTCCCCTTCCCCAAAGCAAATCCATAGACAGTCATATAAAAAAAAATCCAGACTAAGGTAAATTCCTTTATCTGGAATTAAATCAAAGCCTTTATTTGAAAGAGATGGTGTAAGAGGAAATAGGGGGGCTGTTGCAATAAGGAATAGGACTATTGTAATAGACAGAAGGCTTTGATCATGAGATCTGCGAGCCTCTCAAGGGCTTGGCAAAAAAAGGGGTTTTCTTTTCATGTGGAGGAATACACAAGGCTAGAAATAATTAGGTATGGGCAAGTAGGATGAAAGGGAGATCTGATATGAGATCAGATAATATTGTACCCGGAAGCCATTCTATTCATAGGAGGGCTTCTGTGTTGTCTCAGGCTAAGGGTGGGTTTAAGTTCAGAGGGAACCTGGGGAGGAAGTGAAGCTTAACCAATCTTTGGTTAATGAGCATATTGTTCAAAATGATCAGCAGGAACAAACAGTTCAGTTCATCTTAGGAGGCCAAGAATGGGAATTTGAAAGGTCTCTATTTGGCCCTAGCTTAAGTAAACAAGAAAAACATATTTTTTTCAATATTGCAGAATTTCAGGGGGATTTATTTTCTTTTTAAAAATGTCTTTAAATTGGATCACCATGAGATATAGTTACAAAGCTTTCATGTTAGAATTTCAATCATACAATGATCGAACACCCATCCTTCCACCAGTGCACATTTTCCACCACCAATGTTCCAGTACTCCCCCCACCCTCATTCCAACCCTCCCCCCTGCCTCTGTGGCAGACAATTAAGGAAAACATCCTGAATCTTATATAACTGACAGGGAGAAGAATGTTGAGCATAGTAAGTTGTTTTCTTGAACACAAATGAGTGTGTGAACCATTGCTGTCATCCAGGGGAGTAGGGATCAAAAAAAATTCAGCATTACCCCAGACAATAAATAACAACACAAAATGAAAAGATTGCAGGATTT
This sequence comes from Sorex araneus, assembly GCF_027595985.1. Lineage (NCBI taxonomy): Eukaryota > Metazoa > Chordata > Mammalia > Eulipotyphla > Soricidae > Sorex > Sorex araneus. The sequence continues at coordinate 37,694,015 of NC_073313.1, forward strand.
CCCCCCACCCCTTTTACCTTTGCCCTGAATTGCTCAGAAGATCACTGATTCAGAGACACTGACCCACCAGGGAGGGAGACCAAGAGAAGTTTTGAATTGCAACATCTCAAATACTACCCACAAACCCCACAATCACATCCCTTCCCCACAGCCCTGCTTGCTGAGCCCGCAACTTCCCCAGTAACAGGGAGGACTGCATGTTGCAAAATTCAGGTTCCAAGAGAAAGTGTTAGGTAAAAACCAGGGAATATGTTGGGCAATGAGATCTGTGGCTACTGAGACATGAGGAGAGCAAGTGAATTTGGAGACTTGAAGCTCAAGGGCCAGAAAGTGTTTGGGTGGAGGACACCGAGACCAGGAGTGTGACAGCTCTGTGCTACAGTGATTTCAAGCACCCAGTGCTGACTGTGTGCCTGGAACCCACATGACACTTGACCTGTGTTTTTGCTTTTTCATCTTCAACAGTTCTATTTTTCTCTGATAATTTTGCAGGTGGGCTGCAGCGATAGCACAGCAGGTATGGCATTTGGCTTGCACGTGGCTGACCCAAATTCAATTCCTCCATCCCTCTTGGAGAGCCCGGCAAGCTACCGAGAGTATCCGACCCACACAGCAGAGCCTGGCAAGCTACCCGTGGCGTATTCGATATGCCAAGAACAGTAACAACAAGTCTCACAATGGAGACCTTATTGGTGCCCGCTCGACTACAAATTGATGAACAACGGGACGACAGTGCTACAGTGCTAATTTTGCAGCTGTGATGACAGGGCCAAATAGGGTATGTAACTTGTCAGGATTTAAGAGGCTAAGACTCAAATAATGACGATATAATCTGTGATGATAGTGGTTACAGAGTAAATTAATAAATGAGTTTTTTATTTCTCTGTCAAAAGGCAAAATGATTATTTGAGGTGTCCTGATTGTTCTATTTTGCTCCACAATGAAAAAAATATGTCTATGTCCCAAAGACCATGCTACCATTTATAAAGTTTCTTTTTCATAAATCAATATTTTGAGAAAATAAAAAAGAAACCAAACTCTGACACTAGTAATCATGGTCTAATGTTTTCAATAATTTAGTCTTCACTTGCTGAATTATACCACTGACCCCACACTTTTTCTGTTAGTTTTTAGAATGGGCTTGTCTATTAGTTATAGTTCATACATATCACGAGTAAATCCCTGGCTATTTACAATAGTGTGGGTACAGAGAGTCGATCAACTGAATTTCTCTTAACCTTTCTGTTTTTGAGGTTAACAAATTATGATATTGATGCCTTTTGTCTTGACACCATTACTTATGATGCTTGCTCTCAGAGGAAAAGTAGGACTAAGTCCACGATCCAGCTGTGAGATTTTGCATTTTTACTCACTATGGGATATCACTGTATCACTGTCATCCCATTTTTCATGGATTTGCTCTAGTGGGTGCAAGTAACATCTCCATTCATCCAAGCCCTGAGATTTTAGCAGCCTCTCTTTACTTGTCCTTCCCAACGGTGCCGCATTGAAGGCTTTTTAAGGGTCAGGGGAATGAGACTCATCATTGTTACTGTTTTTGGCATATCAAATACACCACAGTGAGATTGCCAGGCTGTGCTGTGATGGGATATAGTCAAGGCAAAATATAATGAAGTTCATGTTTATTTGTATTTACTTTGCCAAGAAAAAATGCCCATAGAACCTTGTGAAAGGCCTCGTTTAGAGGCAAACCAACCAGCACTGAGGCTTAGGAAGAATTCTCAAAAGGCACTAAGAATCAGCCCTAAGTTTGGGTTTCTGGTCTGAATGCAGTATTTCATAAGGGAAATAGCAAGAGTAAACAGAGGCCCAAATCCTAAAATGGTCCTGACAATCTTCCGGAAATTATTAAAAGAAGGTAGGATTGAGAATTAAGATAAAATCCAGAGGGATAGTTAACTTAATTGTGAGCCCTACTGTGTTAATTTTTTTTTCTCCTAAGAGAAGGCACTGGTTTATGCTCTTTGTTCTATCAACCTTAGAGCATTTCTTCCAATGGCAGAAGAGTGAATAAATAATAAAATTACTAATTAGCCATAGTTAGTTAACATTGGGTTTGTACTGCCCACTTTAGAAGAATCTTTGTGTGTTTTTTAGAAATTATTATAGCCACACTTAAATTTTTTGCAAGGGGCCCTAAAGTAGAAGTTAAAATGAAAAATTTTTCTTATGGACTGAAATTTTCTTATACCTGTTCCATATTATAGTAGATATGTTATTATTATCACGGAGGAGGGGAAGTTTCCCCCAAATCTCTTATCACCCTGAGTTATTCTCAGGCTAGTGGTATAACTAAAACAGTGGGGGACAAATGAGCAGGACAGAAAAAAGATTGACTTGATTAAGATTAATGGTCAGTCTACATAGACATGAGTATTCCAAAGATAATGAAACCAAGTGGAAATATATAATCCTGCACTAATGCACGTGATAGGGACATGGGGCTTCAAGGAGAAAGAGGATAGATACTGATGCTCTGTATAAGATGATCAGATGCTTTGTAAGCTTTATGATGTGGTGCTTGTCCTACATCTAGGCAGGTTTTTCCAGATACAGAATTTATTTCTGGCAATAACCAAAATTCTGGTTATTTTCAGAGTCCTTAGGTAGATAAAAGAAAGGGAAATGTTTCTTGTGAGCCTCCAGGTTCTTGATGGTTTATTCTTTTCTCTAAATAATCCACCTACCATAATGATATATCTCAGGGAGGCCTCTTCTGAAATTTTTTGGGAGGCCCATTCTTAGCACATTCAGCAAGGACAAGTGTAAAAGAACATGGGGTTTGTCTTTTTAGCCTTGCCTTAGGGAACATAGTTTACCTTAAAGCAATGTCCTTTCTGTATGGACACAGGAAGACAATTAATACTGTGTTTGTAACTTAGGAGCTGATTGACTCCAATAATATTTACTCCCGGGCATCTGTTTTCCTAGCAACCCAAGAGCAGGGTCCCGAAGAGGGACGGAATGGACCCAGGGAAAGCTCTGAGCTACCCTGAGATCGAAATGGGCCAAGCCAAAGCGCCACAATACTCAACTATAAGTTGAGGGCATGATCATGGACAGTGCTGTCATGATCCAAAGATAACGACGAGATTAGGACCCTGCTGGTGTTAGGAAGACTAACCTGGCCTGAGGACTGTGGTCTGGATTATATAGTGAATGTCCTCAGGAAGAACCAAACTTCAAGGTTATATCTCTTACTGAGCTCATACAGAACGACATTGCTAGAAATATTAGAAGTAGATTTACTATAACTATTTAAGTAAATTACTAGCTCACACCCTGACACACCCTTGTTTGGACCCCCACCCTTGAGCGGATCTTCTTAGATGAGATTTCCTTAGATGAGATTTTTTAATCTCCTTCAGAAATGGTCTTACCCTTCTTTGTTGATTTGTTAATGTTCAACTCACCTTTATGTCACCACCCTATGTAATTTGCTATATAAACTAAGACTGTGGGGCACTGAGGGGAGAGATAGAAGAGACAGGGAGAGAGAAAGAAGACAAGGGGGACAGAGACAGAAGGGGCAGAAGAAGACAGAGGAAGAAGACACAAGACACAAGACACAGATAGACAGACGCAGAGAGCACAGTGGCACACACATAAACAGAGCACAAGGTGAAAGAAATGAGAGGGAGCGGGCCAGAAAGGGGGATAGAGGAAGATCCAGAGAGAGATCAAGAACTGGGAGAGAAGCAGATAGAGGATGAAATAAACTGATCAAGCAACCAGTTTGGCCTTCTTCCTTCCTTCGCCTGCCTCATCATCGCCATCAACCTCCCCCAGGGTGGGGAAGCGGCGTGAGACTACCGAAAACGGGCAGCGGGAGAGATAGAGCCCCGCTGGTCCTTTTCTCTTTTGTGTTTTTACACAGACAAGAACAGATATTGAGTTATACATTAGAAGCTGAGTGTCTGTTTTACAATTTTGGTGAATAAGTCTAATTTCCTATAACAATAACTCCAGTAGGTAACATTCTTCTATAGACCACATACACAGCAAATCACTTATTATAGTTATGATCTTAAAGTAAAAACTATCAAGATAAAGGGAAAATCACCCCATCAGCCTCTTGTTCATTCATAGACTAGACAAATAGCCAGAAAAGTGTCAGGCAGGTCAATAAGAGACAAAGTTAAAGGAGTTCCTTAGTCACATATTATTTTTTTAAAGGTGGGAGACACCCAGCAAAATTGAGCAACTCACCCATATGGTTTCAGACATTAGCTTAAAACCTTAGCTAAGACAAAGTTTGGAGAGAGAAAGCACAAGACAGTTAAGAGGTTAGCCAGAAAGCAGGTTTAAAAAGAGATGAATGGGGGATCCTCTGCTTTTATCCCCCTGTCTCCCGCAACTCATCAGTCACACACATAAGCCACGTCTGGCTGGCACCAGATAATCTCGTCATCAGCCACCATCTAGAGTCGCATGTCCTTCTCTCTCAGAAGGGAGCATAACATGACACTCACCATAAACATGCTGCCAGAGCCCGCACCAGGTTGTTTCACTTGGGGCACCCCAGAGAGTGGGCAGGTGATACCCCTCCCTACCCCCAGGGACCCAGCCCAGCAACAGAAAACCTCCAGAATTCAACCGCCGCCGCCCTACTCATGGACTCTTTCCATATGCTTGGGCCGAGCCTCACCCACAAGTCAACCTATTCCTGAACACTTCATACCACACACACACACTACCCATAGTCCAAGAGTACCACACCATATTTGATGTGGTTCAAAGTAAGAGACAACCAATCTTAAAGGGAAATATACATATTTTTTACAGATATATAAGAGCATACAAGGTTCAACCCTTAACAACATGTTAGTGATCTATTATAGAAGGACTTAATGGCCCCTCTGTGAAATACAACGCTCTTTCCTCTAAGGAAACTTTTTTTGCAGCATTTTCAGCAATTTGTCATAACAAGCAATACAAAATATATTATTTTGGTTCTGCCTTGGGGCAGGGGTTGGTGTTTGGGATGGAAACATCCGAAATATGGTGGTGGAAAGGTGTAATGGGGGTGGCATTGGTGTTTGAATATTAAATGTAATCAAATATTATGAACTTTTTTATAAAATAAACATTTAAAAGATATGTAGACTTAAGTTCTGCCTTCTCCATTGTAAAGATAAGACAAGGGACCAGAAAGATAGCACAGCAGACAGCGACCCTGGTTCAATCCCTGGTACTTCCAGGGGTCATTCATGATTCAGAGCCAGGAGTGACCCCTGAGCATCACCAGGTGTGACCCAAAAAGCAAAAAAAAGAAAAGAAAGAAGAAGGTAAGACTAGGTCTTCCACTACATGGTGTGAGAGGCTCCTCATAGAGAAATGTTGACATGTAAATATCTTTTTTCCCTTCAAGGATCTCCGAAGAAATTAACCTTTTACCAGTGAAATATTTCAGGTAATACACTTTTGTTCCCCCAAAGGAATGATGCATTAAAAATAAAAATAAATTCTACAGGGATCAAGCATCTAGCTCAAAGGATTGGTACACATTTCTGGTATGTGGGCATCCAGGGTTTGATCATCAGTGCTACATATCCCCTAATGTTCCCAAGTGTGGTTCTGGTGACCCCTAGTATGGCTGGGCATGTGCACGAGATGCACAGCAGACTTTCACAGCCACCAAGTACAGTCTGAAAATGTCCACGTCAAAATCAGTTAAACTTTGCCAATGAAAAGAGAACACTGTAAGATTTTCTTTCCTTTGCAACAAAGTTGGCCTTCCCAATCAATTTTATTGTGATAGAATAAAGAATATGTATAAATTAAATTAAACCTTGACCTTTATGATAATTGATTTGTAAACAGTTCCAAACCTGCTCTATTAATTTTCCAATACAAATTAGCAGAGTCCTATATCCTGCATATTCAAAGTACTTCTTTCATAAAGAATTATGTCCCCTTATTTTTTCTTATTAAAAATTTCCAAGGATCAGGGACCCTCTGCTCCTGAAGACTATGATCCGAGAGGTCTTCTAACCCATTTTGGCACCCAGAGCGGCTTCTTACAGAAATGCATCTAGACTGTGAGCTGTGCTACAACCCTGTGCCGCCTGGGGAGGGATTTTCCCTTTCTGCCCGGTTTTTCTGCGAGGAAAATGGTGGCGGCGGCAACATCCACATGGCGAGAGCCACCTCTTAAGTCCTCTAACCCAGAGGTAGGACTTTTCAGTGACGTGGCTTGTAGGTGGTCCTGGGAGGGGGGCCGTTACCCGCACGCCTTCTGCCCAGATTGATCCGGAGCTGCAGCGCAAGAAACGGACCCTCTGCTCCTAAAGACTATGATCCGAGAGGTCTTCTAACCCATTTTGGTACCCAGAGAGACTTCTTACAGAAATGCATCTAGACTGTGAACTGAGCTAAAATATCAGAAATCCAAAACTGTGCAGCTGCTGTCGCAGCCACGTGAGCTCACAGAGTCTTCATTATCAGCAATGAAAATAAATTATTAAATGATGCCTTTTCAGCAGGCCTGATTGTGGGGGGAAGTTCCAAACAATAATAGTGAGTTCTCTATTGAAATATTAAATGTATTCAAAGTATAGAGAGAATAATGTGAAGATCATTAGCTACTTAGGTGGGGTGTGTGTGAGGGGGTATATTGGGGTTCTTGGTGGTGGAACATGTGCACTGGTGAAGGGATGGGGTTTAATCATTGTATGACTGAGGCTTAAACCTGAAAGCTTTGTATTTTTTTCATGGTGATTCAATAAAAATAAATAAATAAATAAATAAATGTTAGGAATAATTCTCTAGTGAAAAAAAAATTCCAAGGATCAGAGATGTGTCTTGGTGATAGAGCATGTGCTTCACATATGTGAGGCTCTGAGGTTAATCCCTGGCACTGAAAACTAGAAAAAAAATCAAGCTTAGTAATATTTGTTTCATTATTAGCCAGGTTTACCTAAACTGAATCATAATGGTCAGTGCAAAGGTATTTTTTACCCAATTTTGAATTGTGTGTGTGTTTTATAGAATCACTGTCAGATAGACCCTTAAAAGCTGTTCATGATTAGATTTCAGTCATACTGTATTCCAACACCCATCCCTCCACCAGTGTATATTTCCCAGCACCAATGTCCGCAGGTTCCTTTCCATCACTTCCCATCCCCCACCCCCTGCCTGCGTCTATGACATGCACTTTTCTCTGTTTCTATCTCTGTCTCTGTCTCTCTCTGTCTGTCTCTGTCTCTATCTCTCTCCTTTTGGCCATTATGGTTTGCAATACTGATTCTTAATGGTTATCAAGAGTATCCCTTTACCTACTTTTAATACTCAGGTCTTGTTCAGCGTGCTCATTTCCAGCTGTTGGTGCAAAGGTATTTCTAATCCCACACTGTAGCCTATATTTGCATAACTGTTTCTAAATTGTCTCTTTCTTGAAAAGTCCACAAACTAGATATTGTTGCCAGTATTTTGTGTACACTGGGGAGTAAGGGAGGTAACCTGGGTAAAAGACTGCTTCTACTTTCCTCTTCAGCCCATCTCAGACCCTGAAGTGGGTCATGACTGGAAAGTCATGAACAGTGGCATGCTACCAGCCCATGAGGTAGCTATCTGAAGAAAACTTGACCTAAATATAGTAGAACTGCTTACAACTGCCCAAGTTCTTCCGCGGCTATGAACTGAAGCGAGAAAATGCTCTGCGCAGGAAAAGCAACGTCAGTCCCAACCCTTGCCCAGGTTTTCCAGGAATGCCACTTCCCTTTACAGAAAAGAATTTCAAGAATATTCTATTAGGGAAGTTAGTTGTTTGATTTATAGAAAATGACTTCGAGAAATATGAAGAGTGGGAGAGGGTGAAGAGGAAGAGAGAGGGGTGGGGATCAAGAGAGAACATAAGCTACTTCAGAAAGAAAAAAAGACAGCCAAGGGAATACATCTCAGATTGAGATGTGGATGAATCACCAAGAGAGAGAGCACCATAGGCACCAGAGGGATAGTAAAACAGGTAGAGTCATTGCTTTGCACACGACCAACCTGAATTCAATTCCTGGCATCCTATATAGTCCCCCAAGCAGTGCTAAAAGTGATCCCTGAGCACAGAGCCAGGATAACAAGAAGAGGGGAAAAACCACAAAACAGTACGTAACAATTATGTGGTGAGAATGATTATGTGATAAACCTCTGTAATGGAGCATTGTTGTCTTTGTGTACTTATCCAAATCTCACTGGAGTACACTTTAGAGTTACTTAGTGAAGAAATAACTGTATAGGCAAAATTGTTCCTGGTGATTTTTGGAGTTGACATAAAAAAACCTTTTTGGGAACTGATGGCCCTACATCCTTGAGTAGTTTGCTTCTTCTTCTATTTCTTTCTCCTTCTTCTTTCTCCTTCTTTCTCCCTCTTCTCCTCCTCCTCCTCCTCCTCCTCCTCCTCCTCTTCCTCCTCCTCCTCCTCCTCCTCCTCCTTCTTCTTCTTCTTCCTCTTCTTCTTCTTCTTCTTCTCCTCCTCCTCCTCCTCCTTCTTCTTCTCCTTCTCCTTCTCCTTTTCCTTCCCCTTCTCCTTCTCCTCCTCCTCCTTCACCTTCTTCTTCTCCTTCTCCTCCTCCTTCTCCTTCTCCTTCTCCATCTCCATCTCCTCCTCCTCCTCCTCCTCCTCCTCCTCCTCCTCCTCCTCCTCGTCATCCTCCTCCTCCTCCTTCACCTTCTTCTCCTTCTCTTTCTCTTTCTCCTCCTTCTTCTTCTCCTTCTCATTCTCATTCTTCTTCTTCTCCTCCTTTATTTTTAGGCATAGATTTAGGCTGATTTTACACGGCAAAAATCCCAGAGTAAGAAAAAAATAACTTCTATCACATAATGTCTCATTTGGATGAAATGAGTCCTTGGAAATTGAGATAATTCATAAGCACCTTTTAATGATACTGTTCTTTCAAAGATAGTAATGAGGTTCCTTGATTTTAGAATGGAGATTCTGCTGACAAATTATATCCCATTTTCTATTGAATATTTCTATAATATAAAAGAACGTTTGTGCCAAGACATAATAATATCCCATATGAAAAACTCACTTTCATTTAGTTAAGGAGAAAGATGATAATTTTGCCATGACATTTAAATAATATCCACATTTATTGTATGTCAGCTTTTCTAAAAATTAATAGCTTAAAGTCAATGGTAAATACAATAGTTCTATCCACTTCATAAACAGAAGCACACAATGATTGATCTTTGAAGATCTCTTCAAAGTTCTCATTTTATTATTATATTTAAAGAAAAGATAATCATATTGACACATTCACAATAAAGCAGAGGAAGAATTTTACTTAAAGAAATATAGAGAGGAGAGGGAGAAGAGGGAAAGAGAGCACCATTGCCAGATCTTGAAAATGATCTTCTAATTTTAGGACTTAGAGAGTATCTGAGGAATCAGGAATAAGCCATGACCTTATTTAACCTAAATCTCATATATTTAAGGTGAAGAAAAAGAAATATTTTTCTTAGGGTATCAAGACCCCTCTTGGAGAGCCCAGCAAGCTACCAAGAGTATCCCACCCACACGGCAGAGCCTGGCAAACTACCCGTGGCGTATTCAATATGCCAAAAACAGTAACAACAAGTCTCACATTGGAGACGTTACTGGTGCCCGCTAGAGCAAATCGATAAGCAATGGGATGACAGTGACAGTGACAGGGTATCGAGGCATTGGATCATACCTGTAAGTACTCGAGAGCTATTCTTGTCTCTGTGCTCAGGGGTAACTCTTGGCAGTGTTCAGGACACATCTTATGTGATGTTGGGGATCAAGTTGGGGTTGTCTACATGCGAGTCAAGTGCCTTATCCACTATGCTATTTTCTGGTCACTGAAGTAAATCATCTCTAGTATAATTTAGCTATAGCATTCTGCAAAATTAATGCATTTCAATGTATTGGATTGAGATTGTTTCAGATATCTTGAAGATTCATATTTTTCGAATTTCAAATCTAAAATATAAGGATATATAAAAATGAATTCTCCCTTGTTTTATATGTCCCTACCTACATTCCTGTTCTGCAATAAAATACTAGTTTGCATTTTTAGAAAAAATATAATTTAGGTAATGAACAAGCTATGAAAATACATTTATACAATGAACTCAAAGGAAATGTCATCTATTATATTTACAAGTAGAGATCAATATTTCTTAGAAAAAGAAGAAAACATTATAATGTAAATATAAAAATGTATATTTTCTGGGCCAGGGTTGTAGCTTATGGTCAAGCACAAGCTCTGTATGCATAAAACCTGTCTTTAATCCCAGGGTCAAATTTCATAAAAGAAAAGAAAAGAAAAATTTCTCTTCCTTTCTCCTAAAAAACACACACCATGAAGGACTATGCATTTTCAGTAATATCATTGGCTGTCTAAAGAACATGTGAATGACTCAAAGAGTGTCAGTCACAAGCCACTTGATATTCCACAAGCAAGTAGTTTCAGATTTTTAAGAAATGTCACAATTAGAACACATACAATTATGGATGCCACTTTTCTGGATGCTTCCCTTACATCTTGTCATCATGATCCACTAACACTTTCAGTGATTTCCTTGATTACTCTAAGAGCAATCCAGGCCACGCTGGTAACAACAGTCCCATGTGAGCTACATTATGAGATGATCAATCAACAGCACCATCTTGTCTTTTTAGGCTAAGTAGGGATTTATTTAAATACGATCTTAATTTAAAATGATGGCGAAGGAACCAGTTGGGATGGGAGATGCATGCCCAAATTAGATAATGGACCAAACATGATGACCTATCAGTGTCTGTGTTGTAAGCCATAATGCCCCAAAGTAGAGAGAGAGTATGGGGAATATTGTCTGCCATAGAGGCAGGGGAGGGTAGGAAAGGGGGAGTAAGTGGGGATATTGGTGGTGGGGAATGTGCACTGGTGGAAGGATGGGTGTTTGTTCATTGTGAGATTGTAACCCAAATATGAAAGCTTGTAACTATCTCACAGTGATTCAATAAATAAAAATAAATATGGTCTTTAAATGAACTTTGTAATCTCTCACTCAACTCCATTAAGACCAAATAGGATTAGAGTCTAGCTGAAACAATTCATCCTGTTACTCATCGATTTGTTTGAGCTGGCACCAGTAACATCTCTCATTGACAGACTTATTGTTACTGTTTTTGGCATATCCAATACACATGGGTAGCTTGCTAGGCTCTGTCGCGCAGGCTAGATACTCTCCATAGCTTGCCAGGCTCTCCGAGAGGGGCGAAGGAATCGAACTCGGGTTAGCTGCGTGAAAGGCGAATGCCCAACCGCTGTGCTATCGCTCCAGTCCTATTCATATCTTAAAATAATAATTCACAAATGAGTTTATATTTTCAGCATCCATTTGTTGCCATTGGATGGGTTAACCATGCATCCCCCTATTCCTTCTAAATATCCCTTGCCTTCTTTTTGGTATGGCAAATTTCTGTTGATAACTCCTTACAGTAGCAAATGTTATCTTTTATAAGAAGTCCCCAAATTCTCCAAGTAGGTCCTTTCTCATCATCTCATAGGATCTTGTGCATAGCAGCAATGAAGTGCTATCATTACATATAGATAAGTTTGTATTGCGAAAATTTGATCAAGGATTGGTTTCTTGTGCCTCATTCTTGGGGCTGTCAGAGTACAAAGGAGTGATTAAAAAATCAAGAAAATTGGATTAATAGTTGATTCAGGATTGCTGAAAGCTAGTTATACAAATAATGGTGTGTAAGCTAGTTAAGACTTTACTGTGGAATGGAGATTAGATTCCTGAGTGCAGAGCCAGGAGTAACCCCTGAGCATAGCTGGGTATGACCAACCAAAAAGAAAGAAAAGAAAGGAGAAGGCTGGGGAAGTGGCTAAGAGAAGGAAGCCTTAGAAGGGACAACTGTGACCATGATGGTTGGAGGGATTGCTGTGGATTAGAGATGTGTGTTGAAAGTGTGTAAAGGACCAAACATGATCAGTTTCTGTATTGCAAACCATAATTCCCAAAATTAGAGAGAGAATAAGAAGGAAAGTTCCTGCCGTAGAGGCAGGATGGTGGGGGTGGAGTGGTGAATAGGTGCCTGGAGGGATACTGGGGTCACTGGCGGTGGGAAATGTACACTGGTGGAGAGATGTGTGTTGGAACATTGTATGACTGAAACCCAATCATGAAAGCTTTGTAACCTTGTATCTCACAGTTATTCAATTAAAATATATTTTTAAGTGTAGGAAGGTTTACCTTATATGTGTAAGGTCTTGGATTCAATCCCAAGTACTGTAAAAACTAACTTTTAAAAAATGATGGGTTTGGAATGATAGTACACTATATTAACAGTGATAGTATTATTATTTATTGATAAGTCCTGAGCATTGCCAGATGTGAAAAAAAGAAAGAGAAATAGAAAGTAAGAGAGAGGGAGGAAGGGAAATGAAGGAAAAATGAAAGAGGAGAAAGGACAGGAGGGAGAAAAGGAGAAACCCATTGTCAGTTTATCATATTTCATGTCATTTCTATGTGATTTCATGTTAAAGCTACATGTCCTTTAACCAACACTGATATATTAAATTAGTTGCAGTAGACAAGAGATAATGTTCACCAAGAATAAACTTCTGTAACATGACTGTACTTACAAAATTCTTTGTTGTTTTTTTTTGGGGGGGGCTTAAAAAATGTTGGGGCTTATGTCAGCACTGCTTGGAGCTTATATCTGGCTCTGTGCTCAGGAATCAAACCTGGATGTAGTCAGGGGACCATATGTGGCCCAGGGATCAAGCTGGGTTGGACATATGCAAGATGAACACCTTAACTTACTTGCAAAATCTTAAATTGTTTTAGTCCTGATTTTCTACTTGGCATAGTATTTCTGCACTTGCTATAGATTTTGGAAGGTTGTGCTTATAGATTGTTCAGCATCTTTCTTTGTCTTCTTCAGTTCCATGGCTTTTCTGAACCAAACACTTTTTTATTTTATTTTATTTTATTTATTTTTTTTTAATTTATTTATTTTTAATTAGAGAATCACCGTGAGGGTACAGTTACAGATTTATACACTTTTGTGCTTATACTTCCCTCATACAAAGTTTGGAACCCATCCCTTCACCAGTGCCCATTCTCCACCACCCGTAAACCCAGTGTCCCTCCCACCCTCCCCAATCCCATCTCCCCCCCACCCCACCCTGCCACTGTGGCAAGGCATTCCCTTCTGTTTTCTCTCTCTAATTAGCTGTTGTGGTTTGCAATAAAGGTGTTGAGTGGCCGCTGTGCTCAGTCTCTAGCCCTCATTCAGCCCGCAACTCCCTTCCCCCACATGGCCTTCGACTACAATGTAGTTGGTGATCGCTTCTCTGAGTTGACCTTTCCCCGGAACGTGAGGCCAGCCTCGAAGCCATGGGGTCAACCTCCTGGTACTTATTTCTACAGTTCTTGGGTGTTAGTCTCCCACTCTGTTATTCTATATACCATAGATGAGTGCAATCTTTCTATGTCTGTCTCTCTCTTTCTGACTCATTTCACTCAGCATGAAACTTTTCATGCCCATCCAATTGACTACAAAATTCTTGACCTCCTTTTTTCTAACAGCTGCATAATATTCCATTGTACAGATGTACCAAAGTTTCCTCAACCAGTCATCCGTTCTGGGGCATTCGGGTTTTTTCCAGATTCTGGCTATTGTAAACAGTGCTGCGATGAACATACATGTGCAGATGTTGTTTCGATTGTACTTTTTTGCCTCTCTGGGATATATTCCCAGCAGTGGTATTGCTGGGTCAAATGGGAATTCAATATCTAATTTTTTGAGAGTCGTCCAAATTGTTTTCCAGAAGGGCTGAACCAGTCGGCATTCCCACCAGCAGTGAAGAAGGGTCCCTTTCTCCCCACATCCTCTCCAACAGCGGTTGCTTTTGTTCTTTTGGATGTGTGCTAGTCTCTGTGGTGTGAGGTGGTATCTCAAAGTTGTTTTGATCTGCATCTCTCTGATGATTAGTGATGCAGAACACTTTTTCATGTGCCTTTTGGCCATTCGTATTTCTTCCTTGGTAAAGTTTCTCTGAACCAAATACTTTTAAAACACATGAGATTTTTAGATAGGGTTATAAGTCAAGTCACTCAATTCATAGAAAAAACTCCACTATTTTGCGTTAGGTAATTCCACAATTTCCCTCTTGGAGTTTATTTTTCATAGCATTCCTTTGCAGAGAAGTTCAGCATTCTACAGATTTGGTGGAGCATGAGATTAGTTGGGATATATGTTGTTATGTCAGAAAAGGAAGGAAGAAAAGTATAATTATTCAGAATAAATATTTAAGACAAGTAAAACATTTTATGAAACATGACATAATGATTTGTATAAAAGAAATAGAAATATTTCAAAGTCATCCTGGCATCCGTCCTCACTCATGAAGTCAGCCCTTTCTGCATCGTGTCACTTGGAACATTTTGACATTCCATTTAAAAGTCTTCCTCCTGCATAACTTTTGGTTATTCTGCCTTTGTGATATATGCTAAAAATGTATCATGCAACATTTTAAATCAGGGCTTCTTCTAGGATCTGTGATTTCCCTGGCAAAGCTGATGTAAGGATTATTTTAGGAGACAATATTATCACTCCCATGATGAATGATGTCCCCCAGGTTTGATTTATTTCTTCTTGTACTATGTTGATCTTTGGTGATAATATAGACACAGACCTCATCCTACGCTGCCTTTCCAGAGTTGTGCTGCTCCTTTTCAAATAGCAAACTCCCAGTTGCTGGCTTTGCTGTCAGCTCTTGCTGATATTAATGCTGACAGTATAACTGTTGGTGATATCTTCAGGATTTAATTTCAGCACTGGGTGATGCCAATATCCAATGGCAAGAAAGAGGTGCATATTAGAGGACAAAGGGGAGAGATGTTACCCAGGGGGCAAGCATCAATGTTAACACCTTACAATAGAATGAAGAGTATTGTGCATGATCAGTTTATGAAGAGGCTGTAACCTATTTCATCACATCAAATTTCAATATTGGAATCGGGCTGAAAGGTACAGCTTGTTGACTTCATGGCAGCATTTCAGAACACAGATGTAGCTATGAGGATTCTCCCAAAGTTAAAATGCCTAGACAAATTGTTCAGGTCTCTTGGGTGGCTGGGTGTGATATCAGGAATTTAAATAGCAAAGAGTATTTCAAACAAAACATTTGCTGTTTTGCATCTAAACTGAAAGCTAACATGGAATCAGAAGCACTGACACCTCCAGATAGATGAGACTGGGCTGCTTTGACTGGACATCAATGCTGATGTTCTGGGACCATCGAAGTGGCAATGGGCATGGGGCTTGGGTTGCATTTTAGTTGTGTCATTCTTGTGGCATTTAAAGAATTTTCTCAGCATTTCAAACTTATGATTTTTAAGATATCACCTAAAAGTCCTGCCTTGATACATGAATATTGCAAAAATAATGATGTAAGTATATTTTTAAAGCAGTAAATCTTATGAAAAATGGCATAGTATTACTCATTAGTTCATTCCTTGCTCGTCCAATATTTTTGGCTCATTCCTTATAAATGGCCTTTGGTCCTTCTCTGTGGGACTCTGATAATCCCTATTCCCTCCTTAAAAACACCCCCTCCCTGAAATTCTGATCAGCTCTGACTCATCCTTCTAGGGTGATTAGTGTATTCACTGTTGCCTCTCTCTCTGCCTACAGTGGATTATTAGTGTTAATGTTTTATCAATGATGCGTGCCTAGGATTTTTTTATGCTATTGCCATTGTTTTTGGTCCTCTCTTGTATTTGTAATATATTCCCCCCACCCCCAGACTTTAACTTGCTCATTTTCAGATTGTCAATGATGACCTGAGGATGCTGGGAGACTGAGGATGCTTACTGGAGGAATAGTGGGAGGAGAGAATGTAGGTGTAGTCCAGACTCTTCATGATTTCAGCTTCAGTGCATGGGTTGCCTGCTCAGAGGCTTAGCCTGTGCTTTGTGTATTGCTGGTCAATGACTGCACAGGTAGGCTAGCAAGCACACATGGGGACAAGCAAAGTCTTGAGTACCAGCACTTAGGAAATATCCTCGGAGCTAGTTCTGTAGGAAAACTTCAGTCAAGTGTGCAAGCTGAGCTGGGAATGTAGCACAAATGACTGGGGCCCATGCTTTGCATGTGGGATCCTGGGTTCCATCCTTGGCATCACGTGGTTTCCAGAACACTTCCAGGAGTGTCCCCAGGAGTTATCCATCTGGGTTTGGCCCCAGAACAAATAAAACGAGGGGCTGGAAGATAGTACAGCAACTAGGTTGCTTGCCTTGCTTTAGCCAACCCAGATTAGATTTCCAGCACTCTATATGGTTCACCAGGTCCACCAGGAGTGATCCCTGAGCACAGAACCAGGATTAAGACCTGCCGGGTGTGACCTAAAAACAAAACAAGGCACAAAAAAGAAAAGCAAACAAATAGGCAAGCTGAACCTTAATCTCTGAGCGGAGGAATAATTGTAAATCCAGGTTTGGGCAGTCCTAAGATGTGCATGAAGACACATTGTGATCTGATATCTGAGCTTGAGGGGATACATGGGAGCCGACTCGTTGAGAGCTGATCTCACTTACCTTTTTATGAGGTAAATGTGAAACAATTTGTTTCAAATGTCCCCTGGTCTCAAAGCATGAGGGCAGAAACCTTAATCAGGAATCGGTCCCATCAGAAGTGTACCTCGGGGACCAGCTCCTGAATGAATATCCTGATCAATGTCACCTCCACCAGCCTTTCATCCACCCTTCCTAAAAGTGTGCTTGCCTGTTTTCTTTCTCTGTGGAAACCACTCTTTGTGACTGAGCAGGTAAGATGGTCACTTTGAGCCCATGAGTACACCACCATCCAACCTGCAGACATGTAGGCAGTAAAGCTCTTTCTGGACAGTGACCTCGTCTCTCAGTCTCTCACTGATCATCAGTCACTGAGAGGCCTCTCAGGAACTGAACCTTTGCTGTGACAAAGGCAGAACACGGTGGAGTGTTGGCATTCCCGACCCTTCAGCCCCATTTCAGTGCTTAACACCGAAGGGAGGAGAATCTTAAATTTTTCACAGGACAGAGATTCGCACCTTAGACTCGTGACAGGGTCTAAGCTGGTGACAGCCAGCAAGGGCAACATGGGCTCTAGTTGTGCCCAGAGGAAGGGAAAACTTGCCACGTGCTGGAGGTCAGGGGCCACGCAGCAGCAATGCCCATCCCAGCATCTGTGAGACCTCATGTGAAGCTAGGGATGGAATGGACCCTGTACTTCAGTCACCCCATTGACTCTCAAACTTCCTTCCTCTTCCTCTTCCCTAGGTAACATGGTGCCCATCCCAGTAACTACTCGTATCCTATGCCTTACTGACTTCTTTTGTTCTCCAAGACTGTTCAAATTCCTTTCACGTTTACTCCTTCTGCCAAAAGGACACTGTTCGTCATGTTTCTGGACCTTTAATCTTCTTAGAAAGCTCTCCCCTTTCTCCCAGACCTGACTCCAGTTATTTTAGTAGACTTCAGAAGATGGCAGGATGGCAGGTGCCATGTGCTCCGTCTGGGCCAGGAGCTGGAGATATAGGTTCTGGGGCCAATTTCTGTGGGAGTCCCACAGTTTATCTGCTTTTTAAAAAAAAAATTGAAGTACGGTGAGATGCACAGTTACAAAATTGTTCATGATTGGGTTTCAGTCATAGTGTTCCAACACCCCTCCCTTCACCAGTGTACATTTCCCATTTGTCAACACTAAATATTATTTCCCTCCCCCCACACCTGCCTCTATGGCAGGCATTCCTCTCTCTCTCTTCTCTCTCTCTTTCTCTCTCTCTCTCTCTCTCCTTTTGGATCTTATGATTTGTAATACAGATACTGAAAGTTTATCAGGAATATCCGTTTACCTACTTTCAATACTCAGTTCCTGTCCAAAATGATCATTTCCAACTATTATTGTCATACTGGTCCTTTGTCTATCCTAACTGTCCTTTGCCTTCTACACACTCTTGTGGCAACCTTCCAACCATTGGGCAGTACTCCTGACCCGTTTTCCCTGTTATCTGAGCAAACTCCGTTCTTTAAATATTAGTTTTTTCATCTGAAAAATTATATAATGGATCATACCAGCCACAAAATCCTCGGGCTCATCTAAGAGAGTTAATGCAGAAACCTGTTAACATAGTTGATAGATTTGGGAACCCTGTCTGGCACAGACAGAGGGACAGAGATGAATAAAGTGAAGAAAAGAGGAGAAGTTTATTGGGGTGTGCTTCTGGGAGAACTCCATGAACCTTGGATCAGGCTGGGGTATAGTCGTACCCTGGAAAAGACTAAGAGGGTTTTTAAGTTATCTTGGGTGGGAAAAGGGGACAAGGGAACAAAGCCCAGTGGAACTGGTGTGCTTGGTCTGGCCTATTATCTGTAGGGGATGGAGGTGAGGAAGCATGGAATGCAGCCTGGTGGCTTCCTGTCACTATGTGGACCATATGTCCTGTCTTCCACTCTGGGGCCAGGGTAATCCCTGATTCCAGAAATGTTGCTGTCTCATCACTGGTCGCCATTTGGTCCTGGTTGCCATTTTGTCTCAGCAAACCTCACAATAGTGAGCAGTGCATTTTGAAGTGCTCAGTAAAAGCCTGGCTTATTATTAATTTACTGACTCATTTTGTAACCTCACAAAAGACTGTGGGCATGAGATAAGGTTCTTGATTTCCTTCATTTCAACAGCCCCATTAACTTAGCATGATGCCATGATGCATATGATATATTTTCAATAAATTACTGTTAATATGCGATTTAAGAGCCGGGGGCCGGTGCTCGGCTCCGGCCGGCCGGGTTTTCGGCCTGGGTGCCCATGCCTCTGCAGAGCCGGTGGATATGGAACGAGCGGGAACCAGAGACAGCTTTAGGAATTGGGGTTCCAGCAAGTGCTTGCACCCATGTATGGAGACTGTGAACTAAGCTTTTGCCCCATGCCGGCTAACGGAGGAAATAACCTTCCTTCTTGGTCTCTCTCCCCTCCGGGAGATGGCGTGGTGTCCGACATTTTGTGGGTCCGTTGAGAAGGTATGAACTTGTGGCGCGAAAAAAAAAAAATGTGTGCTTTGAACTTGAAACAGCCGCGGGATACAGGGCCAGCCCCAGCCGGGGGCCGGTGCTCGGCTCCGGCTGGCCGGGTTTTCGGCCCGGGTGCCCATGACTCTGCAGAGCCGGTGGATGTGGAATGAGCGGGAACCAGAGACAGCTTTAGGAATTGGGGTTCCAGCAAGTGCTTGCACCCATGTATGGAGACTGTGAACTAACTTTGGCTACATGCTGTTCCAGGAAGGGAAATGATTCATTTTCAAACCTAAATCTTCGCGGACTTAATTACTATAATACAGAAATTGTAAACCGCGCGGCCGCTACTGTGGCCACGCGACATTTTATCTCTTCATTCTCATCAGTGGAAAACTTATTATCACATATTTCCCTGTTAGTAGAGCTGTATTCTTAGGGGATAAATTCCAACAAAAATAGTGAGTCTGTTTTGAAACTCTAACAAGAATAGTGAGTTATGTGTTGAAATCTGGAATGTAATCAAGGTTAAGAGAAAAAAGGAAGTGAAATTATCACTCACGTATGGGGTGGGTTGGGGGGTGAGGGGTGGGATGTATACTTTTTTGTTTGTTTGTTTGTTTTGTTTTTGCTTTTGTTTTTGTTTTTATTGGTGGTGGAATATGGGCACTGGTGAAGGGATGGGTGTTTGAGCATTGTGTAACTGAGATATAAGCCTGAGAACTTTGTAACTTTCCACTTGGTGATTCAATAAAATAAATTTTAAAAAAAGACACGGAAAAAATATGCGATTTAATAATAAATTGGATGAATAATGTAGTAGTAACAGAGAAAGTTTTGTATTTGTAATAAGCACTATCTCCAGGGATGATAAGCAGACAGGGAATTATGCTACTAAGTTATAGCAGAAGGGGAGATCAGAATGGGTAGTACAGAAGTTAGGCTGCTTGCCTTGTACATGACTGACCCATATTCCACTCCTGGTATCTCATATAGCCCCCCTATACTACCAGAAGTAATTCCTAATTGCAGAGCCTGAAGTAACTCCAGAGCATCATTATGTGTGGCCCCCAAATTAAAAAAATATGACAATAGAAGGCAAACAATTCTGAACAATGAATTCAGAGCTATATAGTTGGTTACTTCCAAGGATCATTTATTCAGAGTGATATTCTCTAATCAATGGAATCTGAGGAGTAAAAGTATTTGGTGTTTCATCATGTTGATGGCAGCCCTGCTATTTGTGTTAATTAAACAACATTCAAGTGTGAGCCACCGGTAGTATGAATGCTGTTCTTCCTCATTTTTCATTAATTTCTTGATCTCTTAAACTTTTTTGGGTAGTGTATTGTGCTATTTTCAATGAATAGTGAATTACTGTCTAGAAGGGACTATATATAATATATATAAAGGACAACAAGAAAATACATATATATGTTTCTCTTTTGTACTTGTCTCAGCCTATCAATAAGTAAAGTCATGCTTGAACTGATCTTTGTGGTTCTTAGTATGATTGCAAGATGTCCTTCAGCCATAACATCAGAAAACTTTGAAAAAGACAAGGTTCATGATTTGCAAGTCTTGAACCATGTAAGGTATACCAAAGGGCACATGGTCAGGTCATGGGTAAAGTCAGAGTTTTGGGTTCTTCTTTTACTGGGGTCAGGGGTAGGGAGCACAAATTTGCTGTGCCTACTATTTACTAGTAAATTTATGACTTAATAGTGGGAATTTGAAGCACAGGAAAAGAAAAACAAGAAACCCAATGGTCAGTTCTTGAAATCAGCCAGGATCTATAGCACAGAGAGGCCTCAGGGGAGGGACAGTCTGGCTCTTTATCTAGTTCTGTGGCTGGCAATGTATTTATTCAAGACAGCCTTCTTTGAAGTGGATGCTTCTTTGAAGTAGGGGACTTGGCAATCAAAGCTTAACTCAGGCACTTGCTTTACAAAGAAGGAAAAAAAAACAGCTGTCAGAGCTTATACTACAGCCTCAAAGAGCATATTTAAAAAAAATGCACAAGAAATAATTTTTTAAAAGCTACAAAGGATTATTTATTTGGGTAAAACAAATATTAGTGTGAGAAGTTGCTTTCAGTTTTCCCTGAACCTCATCCTTCCTATTGTAGTTTGTTGGTGTATTCTTTTCTTTTCTTTTCTGTCCCTCTCTTTTCTTTCTTTTCTACAAACTTTTTATGGAAATTTAAAAGAAATGCACACTAGTGACAAACTAAAGTTGTACAACTTGAAAACTTTTGACAAATATACCTGTGTAACCAGCAATCACATCCGCACTCTCGTCCTGTTGTTTATGGATTTGCATGAGCAGGCACCAGTAACGTCTTAATTGTGAGACTTGTTGTTACTGTTTTTGGCATATTGAATACGTCACAGGTAGCTTGCCAGGCTCTGCCATGAGGGTTGGATACTCTCGGTAATTTGCCGGGCTCTCTGAGAGGGATGGAGGGATCAAACCCAGGTTGGCTGCATGCAAGGCAAATGCCCTACCCACTGTGCTATAGCTCCAGTCCAGAATCACATCTAAGAAACAGAAGAGTCACCCCTCCAAAACTGCTCTCTCCTGCACTTCTTTAGATTTCTTACATTTTATTTATTTTACCGTGGAGCATTTCAATATAGTTATGATAATAATAACAAATAATCATATGAACTTTTGTGTGCTCACAGGCCAGTCATATTAAATTTTTGAAATTTAATATAATAACATACACTACACTTGTTTCAGCTGTTTTGGGGAGTAAGGAGAGTAGAAAATGTTTAAGTACTTGAGGCATATAAGGTATATGAAACTTTTCATTAAAAGGGTTCATAACTATAGTTTAAATACATTGCATGTGAGTGCTAGAGTGATAGTATAGCAGGTAGGGTGTTTGCCTTGCATGTGGCTGACCCAGGTTTGATCCTCGGCTTCCTATATGGTCCCCCAAGTACCGCTAGGAGTGATTTCTGAGTGCAGATCCAGGAGTAACCCCTGAGCATTGCTGGGTGTGACCCAAAAAGGAAAAAAAATTAAACAAATATGTTGCTTGTGCTTTCCTATTGATGCTCTTTTTAAACACTACATAAATAGAATTATCATATGTGAATGGTTCAAATATAACAAAACAAATCTGCTTTCTACTTCTCACCCCAAGTTTCTTTACTTCCAATCCCAGAGTCACGTACAAATATAAGCTTATAGCACAACTTGTAGAAAGATATATGTATGTATGTATATATGTATATATACATATAAATACATAGAGGAGAGAGAGGTGATAGATATAGTTACAAGTATGTATAGGACACACAGATAAGTATGATAAATAATATATATAGATAAAATTTCTTCTCTAATAAGTTTTGAATTTGGGATTTTATTTTTCTTATTTTTTTGTTTTTGGGGCCTCACCTGGCCTTACTCAGGGTTTACTCCTGGTGCTGTATTTAGGAATCACACCTATCAGTTCTCAGGAGACCATATGTAGTGCTGGGGATCGAACCTGGGTTGGCTAAATGCAAAATAAACACCTTACCCACCATATTTTCACTCTGTACCAGACTCTGTGTTTTTAAAGTTTAGTTTTGTTAACAGATGGATCTAAAGAAAGTTGACTAAACAATGCTTGCAAATTTCATTCTTCAGGAGCATAATAAGTTCTGTAACTGTAGCCAAGTATAACATATGCATTTCAAATGGGTGAAACTTATTAATATCCAGACTTTAATGAAGTTTTTGATGGTCCCAGAGTAATAAGCATAGGCTGAAGGATCTTTGCTCAGTCTGCTATTTCTGGTACATATGGGGGTACACATTTTCCCTAACGCTGGTCTTTTTCTTCATATGTTTGTTTGGATTTTTAGGGCTGTTATTTTCCCAGGGTGGGGAGGGGGTACATTGTCGATGTTCAAGGCTTACTCCAGGCTCATTGCTCAGGGATCACTGGTGGTGGTGCTCTGTAGAGCATATGTGGTGCTGGAGATCACACCGGGCTTGGCCACATACAAGGACAAGCACCTTAATCCCTTGATTATCTTTCTGGACCTCATCTTTCTTTATATGAGAGGGAATGATACTATTTTAGTTTGGACAAGTATACTTCTATTTTTACTATTGGGGGAATATAGCACAACTAATTTAAAAACCACTCACTCAAAAATAGAGAACAGTAGAATGACATTTACCTGTTCTTTGGGGGAAACCTTATACATTTTTATCTTTTAATTTTGTATCTTTTTCACATTGCATGCCACAAGAACTCCCATAAAATTTCTGAGAAGTTATAAATATAATTTCGTGATTACCTGAACATAGTGGTCATCAAAATGAATATAAGGAGATCACATTGTGACTGGCTTAATTAATTAGATCAATTATTTTGTGTTTATGACTGAAGATGAAGTTATATAAGAGATTGGGGGCTGGAGCAATAGCACAGCTGGTAGGGCGTTTGCCTTGGACTCGGCCAACCCGGGTTCGATTCCCAGCGTCCCATATAGTCCCCTGAGCACTGCCATGGGTGATTCCTGAGTGCAGAGCCAGGAGTGACCCCTGTGCATCTCCAGGTGTGACCCAGAAAGAAAAAAAAAGAGATTTCTTCTTTGGGGCCACAGCTCACTCACTCTCAGGGCTACTTCTGGCTCTGTGCTCAGGGACTACTCCTGGTGTTGCTCAGGGAACCACATGCAGTGCCAGGGATTAAGCTCCAGTTAGTCATCTTAAACTCTGTCCTTTCTCACTGGCCCTATAAGTGCTTTCTTATAACTGCTTTCTTTACAACAGAATTGTCCTTTCTGTACAAGAGTCTGGAAATGTGAAAACAAACATTTTCATAACACAATGCTGGATTGACATAGATCCATTGTGAAGCAATTTAGAATTTAGCTGCCTTTTTCTGTTGGGTTAATAAAGTTGTAGCACTTCATGTATTTTAAGCATTTTTGAATTTTAAATTTTTAATAGCCTCCCCAAGTCAATAAAGCACAACAGGCAGGTGAGAAACTGGTACCATTCCCTTAACTGCCTAGAAGAATGAAAATCTGTTGGTTTACCTGGAATTAAGATTATTCTTAAAAATAAACAGTGCCTGGAAAACCTATGCTTATGACATAGAAACATCCATTGCATCTTCATCATATTGCTGCAGTGGAAATGGAGGAAAGGAGGGGCACCAGGTAATATAGTTCATCCATGTGAATGTTGTTCAGTGGACAACAGAAATAACTAAGAGCAGAGATAAACAAGAGATAAAGTTAATCTTTCCCCAGCTCTAGCCCTCTTTCTGTCCCCATACTCGCATGCATAGCAGTAGACTGGCAGAAGTAAATGGGAGCACAAACACAATGTATGAGCAGAGAACAAGAAGAGCGGGTCAAAGAACAGAGAAGTGTGAGCAAGAAGAGACAGAGCAGGGAACACCACTGTGAATCAGCAGACCCCTGAGCCCAGGGCATCATGTACTGGGCATAATGGGATGTGGATTCCAAGGCACCAGCCATTTTGGGGAACCAGACCCACAGGTGGATGGATATTGTGGGACCAGGACTATAACCAGTGGCAGAAGCATATCTGCTTAGGTTGTTAATAAATATATATATACATACATTAATATAATTTCTCCTCTTTTTGCTGAGATGCCATGATTTACAATATTGCCAATGATAGTTTCATCATATATCATTCCAACACAACACTCACCACTAGTGGGCTTCTTCCCCCCACCTGTGTCCCCCAAACCCCCTTCCATTCCCCACTCCACCCCCAGTTCAGTTTTGCTGACCAAGGCTCCAATTGGTTATTAGTATATTCCTTTATTATGTATCTTTATATATAAATAACTATAGTGCCCACAACATTAAGGGGTTCTATTCGCTAACTTTAGATACAGTATTTTTAAAATAAAATAAATAAATCTCCAGGGGTCTAAATTAATCAGATTCTCTGTAATCGTTTGAGTCATCCTTTCTTATCATCTGAGTTCCCCTCCTCTCTCCTTAAGACCAGATAGACCCCTCTCCCTTTCCTTTGCTCAGATTATAGACACCCCCTCAATTACACCTTAATGGCTTTTTGATGGGGAAGGTACAACCTGCAATTCTCAGGACATACTCCTGGCTCTGTGCCCCAGAATAACTCCTGGTAGGTGTAGCAGGGCTATAAGGGGTGCTGGAGATCAAATCCAGGCCAACTGCATGCACGACAAGTACCCTACCCACTGCGCTATCCCTCCAGTCCCTTTAAGGCTTTGGAACCTTAATGTTACTGTAGATTCCCATTTGGGGGAAAAACAGAAATTAATGCATATCCTATGGGGGGCAGATTTTCAGTCAGGACAAATAAGGTTGAAAGAAAAGTAAAAAAAACAAGCTTATTAAAAGTTGTATATGAACCTAAGAGAGACACAGAAATATTGAGTACCTCACCCCATGGTATCAGGAACCATATTCAAAAGCTCAGCTAAGACAGAGGACATTGGAAAGGATAAAAGGAAGATTAGTTAGGGAGTTTTCCAGCACTGTAAACACAGTTATGCCCATTAGGCAGATTTAAATTTGGCCTGCCCCACTGAGAGGAGTTTAGGAGATTAGTAGAGAGACAGATGGAGATGACTTCATAGAGACATTTTTATGTAAATCTGTGTTTCAAAGGAAACCTTCACCCAGACTTTAGAGCTCCTCCCATGAAATCAACCTTTTGCCAAAGACATATTTCGAAGTGGCAGATTTCTTGCCTCCCAACAATACATAATTAAATTTTGTTTTCTCCTCCTCCCAATCTGTCTTCTTGGAATGGTTGAAGGGGTAGGTAGAAATTGTTTCTCCTCCTTTACAAGTGCAAGGTATGGTTTATTACATGCAATAAACAATAGAATATGCATATATTATATTTTGGGTAAAGAAGATTTGAGACTTTCACTAATATCTCTTTCATTTGTGTGATAAATAATAGAAGGCACATTTGCTTATATTTTTAAAAATCATTTTATGGAGCCAGACCATCTAGCAAGTCAGGACCTTGGAGCTGGCTGACAGTAATTTGATCACCAGCACAGCATGTGGTTCCCTGAACCCTGCCAAGAGAGAATACAGAGCCAGGAGTAAACCCTGAGCATATCAGGGTGTGTCTGTAACACCGCCCTCTCTACTCCAAATCAGTTTAGAGAGCTGGGAATATAGCTAAGGGGTAGAGCTCATGCCGAACATGTTTAGATCCTAAGTTTGATCCCTGGAACTACAAGACCCATCCAACACAAAATACATAGCCTTCCTGGCCGCAGCACCAGTGGATCAGATCACTGCTTCATTGTTCGGGTGGGAGCAACGAACCATCAGGCACTGTTCTGGGTCAAGTACCCCAGAGAGTGACCCTCAGGTAATGCTGAGGAGGTACACCTGAATAAGTCTAAGGTCAAAATGTTTGTTGTTTACTGCTCTTAGCCACATTACTTACACATTATCCTCGGTCACCAGAAAAGTAAATGTCTTAGTTTTGGGTACTGGAGAGAGTACAGTGGTTCAGGCATGTTCATTGCACAGGGCTGACACCAGTTCAATCCCTGGCACTGTACATGGTCCTCCAAGCTCTAGCAGGAATGAGTCCAGCTCAGAGCCAGGAGCAAATTCTGAGAACTGCTGGGTATGGCCCCAAAGCAAAACAAAAGAAAACAAAAATGTTCTAGGTTTTATCCAGAGTCACACCATTATCAGGAGGAAATAAATGAATTTCTGTTTGTACAAAACTATATAATACATCTGATATATATATTTGTGACCCACATCTATCTATTTTTAATCTATGTATTTTTCCATTTTTACCTAAAACAAGTTATATACTGCATTGTATCAGAATATGAATAATTTTTCCTTTATCATTCTAGGTTCATGACTTGAAACCCCCCCCCCGTCATGTAATAGCACTGTTGTAGCACTATTGTCCCATTGTTCATAGATTTGCTCAAGCAGGCACAAGTAACGTCTCCATTGTAATATTTGTTGTTACTGTTTTTGCCATATTGAATACACCACGGGTAACTTGCCAGGCTCTGCCATACGGGCAGGATACTCTCGGTAGCTTGCCAGGCTCTTCAAGAGGGATGGAGAAATCGAACCAGGGTTGGCCATGTGCAAGGCAAATGCCCTAGCCCCATGTAATAAAAAACAAATTAATAAGAGAAAGCAATAGCAAAAGTTAATTAGCATTTATACCTCATATATACATGAGTGGTAGAAAGAAAAATTAAATGGCCTAATCCACTTTATTAAATATAGTCTTCAACTGAAAAAACAAGGTGTTGGATGGAAAAGGGTTAGTATTTGAAGTCAGTTCTGAAGTACTGTTAGCAGGCAAAGTTACAACTACCAAGCAAAATAACTGTTAAACTGGGCAGATTTAAGTTGCTTCCTTCTGTATCCCTAAGAGATGTTTTAGAGATTTGTTTGTGTTTTGTTTTTTTAGGAGCCACCGCAAGCTGTTGCCTCAGGCCTGAGACGCTCAGGGGCTACCCCAGAAGTGTTCAGGGGCTCTCCAGGCAACCCTGGAGATGCTTGGGGGACACCTGGGCTACATCCAAGTGTTAAGGGATCCTTACTGGGCCAGAAATTAAATTAGGGCCTCCTGTGTGCTCATTTGAGCTATTTGCCCAGGCCCTAGAGGATCCCTTTATTCTCTTCAGTAACAGAGGGGAAGGCACTTTTACAAATGGAGATCCCCCTTATAAATGTAAATTTTCCTTCAGAAGGGGAAATTCTACTTGGTTTTTAGTGCTTTCTCTACTTCTACTGTTTTTTTTTATTTTATTTATTTATTTATTTATTTTTTTGCTTTTTGGGGTCACACCTGGCAACACACAGGGGTTATTCCTGGCTCTGCACTCAGGAATTACCCCTGGCTGTGCTCAGGAGACCATATGGGATGCTGGGATTTGAACCCAGGTCGGC
Organism: Sorex araneus; assembly: GCF_027595985.1. Taxonomy (NCBI): domain Eukaryota; kingdom Metazoa; phylum Chordata; class Mammalia; order Eulipotyphla; family Soricidae; genus Sorex; species Sorex araneus. The sequence goes on from NC_073313.1 coordinate 37,721,983, forward strand.
CGCGTGCAAGGCAAACGCCCTACCCGCTGTGCTATCTCTCCAGCCCCCAACGTCTACTGGTTTTAAAAGAAAAATCAGCCTATAAAAACCTTTATGCCAGACACATACTGGGATTTATAAATTCTGCCCCCTTTCAGCTTCTTATAACTGTGTGATGACTGTTCATTTTTCTAAAAAAAATTTTTTCTTCCATGAACACATAGTAACTTATAGAGTTAATCCTCTTCTTATGAACATTTGTTCCAGAATATGCTGTAAGAATAATCTTATACATTTATCATTTCCTCTGAATGCATGCAAGCATGCCTCTAGAATAAATTCCTAATAATTTATTAATAAATTCTTAATCACTGTCACTGTCATCCCGTTGCTCATTGATTTGCTCGAGCGAGCACCAGTAATGTCTCCATTATGAGACTTGTTGTTACTGTTTTTGGCATATCTAATATGCCATGAGTAGCTTGCCAGGCTCTGCCGTGTGGGTGGGATACTCTCGGTAGCTTGCAGGGCTCTCCGAGAGGGGAGGGGGAATCAAAACCAGGTTAGCCACATGCAAGGCAAATGTGCTAACACTGTGCTATCTCTCCAGCACAATAAATTCTTAATAAATTCTTAAATTCTTAATAATAAATCCTTAATAATAATAAATTCTGAAATATGGAATTGCTGATTCAAAATCCATTTGCAATTTTGATAGGTTTGTCAAATTTACTTTTTCTCTAGTAATTATGACATGCTTTGTCTTTACTACAAACATCCCCCCAACATTACTGACTTTTTTTTGGGAAAGCTGAGAATCAAACCCAGGGTCTCACATATGTAAGACAGAGATTCTATCATTGAATGAAATTCCTGCCCTAACTGATTACCGGTAACCAATGATGCCTTTTACTTTCATTTCAAAAGTGTATGTCACTAATTCACATTGTTATTAAACTATGATTTATTCATTTTTCAGTTTTTGGACCACACCTGGCAGCGCTCAGGGGCTAACCCTGGCCCTGTAAATTGAAAGGGCTGGAGAGATAGTAATGGAGGTAAGCTGCTTATCTTGCTTGCATCAAACCTTAGTTCTCTCCATAGTACCACATATTGGTCCCCAAAGCATGGCCAGGAGTCAGTCCTGAGGACAGAGCCCTGAGTGTCACCGGGTATACTTCACTTTGCAAACAAATTTCCTTGAATATAACATTGTTCCTTAGGAAATTTGGGGGGGTGGGGGCTGCACCCAGTGATGCTCAGGGCTTACTCCTGGCTCTGGTCTCAGTGATCACTCCTGGTAGGCTTATGGGACCAAAGGGGTGCCGGGTATTGAACCCAGGTTTGCTAAGTGCAAGATAAGTGCCCTCCTTGCTGTGCTATCACTCTGGACCCAGGGAGTTATTTTTCTTTTGAACTCAGCACCTAATTCTTCCTTTTGTGCGAAATTGGGGCAAGGATCAATGAAATCTATATATGAGGCCCCAATGACTCTATAGATACTAATAGTAGATATTCAGCCAGGAACACTGCCAAGTATAGCCCTGCTGGCCCCTGAGCACTTCTGTCAATTTGTTCCTGAGTATAAAAGAAGAAGATATTAAAATCACAAGAGGTCTAGGGAGTAGGACTCAGTTGTGAAGTACAAACCTTGTATATGAAGAGCCCTGGGTTAGGTTCTCAGAATCTCCCCTCCCCCTCCAGCAGTCTCAAGCTAAAATTAATGAAGGAATACTATTTCTGAGTTAAATTCCCTCATATTTTTTCTTCTGGAATTATAAGTATGTATCCTGGTCAAATTATCATCATGCTTTATAGGACAGTTTTTCGACATAATCTAATGCATTTTTATATGGTGCTTTACCCTGTACAGATGACTTTTAGCATCTGTATTTATAACTTTAGAGAATATTACCAATTTCTGGTCTCTGCAGATTTAGAGTTTACTGCATCACAAAATCACTATATATCATTTGCGTTCAGTTGAATTCCAGCTACTGTGATGTTAGCAGACATTTGAGAAGTATCAGGAAGATGTCATTTTTCCCTACGCAGTTTCATGATTTCATTTAACTGTTAAAACAACATGATACTTGTCTGGGCTGGAGCGATAGCACAGCGGTAGGGCATTTGCCTTGCATGCGGCTGACCTGGGTTCGATTCCTCCGTCCCTCTTGGAGAGCCCGGCAAGCTACTGAGAGTATCTCACTTGCATGGCAGAGCCTGGCAAGTTACCTGTGGCGTATTCAACATGCCAAAAACAGTAACAAGTCTCATAATGGAGATGTTACTGGTGCCCGCTCGAGCAAATCGCTGAGCGGTGACAGTGATACAGTGATGCAGTGATTCTTTTCTGTTTTGTGTGGAAGCCATGCCCAGCAGTGCTTAGGGCTTATTCTTGGATCTGTGTTCAGAGATCATTCCTGCTGGGCCTGCAGGACTGTATGTGGTGCGGAGATCAAACCAAAGTCAGCTATGTGCAAGACAAGATCCCTAGTATCACTCCCACCCCAGCAGTTCTCTGTGAGAAAGGTCTGGGAGATACATGAGTTATTGGCAATTCTGACTTGAATTGAAATGATATAAAACAAAAGCAATTACTCTGGGACCAAGGATAGGTGCCTGCTTCGCATGAGTCAGGACCCAAATTTAAGTCTCGGTGCCACACAGCCCCTTGAGTCTTGCTGGGGGAGCCCCAGAAGCCCTTGTATATGACTGTGGTAGACCTGGAGGGCCTCAGCATGACAGGGCCCAAGCAACTCTGCATCTTCAGGCCCTCACATTGGACCACCTGAGTCAATTGGCCAACTATCTCTGGAACACTGCTGAGAAACTCACCCTCCCTCCCCACCCCCCACACATTGAGCAGGAGAAAAAGGTCATCTGGAAAGATAATACAGTGTTTTAAAATAATACAGTGTTAAAGGGCTGGAAAAATAGTACAACAGGCAGGGTGCTTGCCTGGCACACGGCCAACCCAAATATGGTTTCTGGCATCCCATATGATCCCCTGAGCACTTCCAAGAATAATTCCTGAGTGCAGAGCTAGAAGTTGCCCCTGAGCATCACCAGGTGTGCTCCAACTCCCCATATCATTTTATTTTTTATTTTTTGCTTTTTGGGTCCCACCTGGCGATGCACAGGGGTTACTCCTGGCTCTGAACTCAGGAATTTGTCCTGGCGGTGCTCAGGGGACCATATGATATGCTGGGAATCGAACCCGGGTCGACCTGTTCAAGGCAAATGCCCTACCCGTCGTGCTATTGCTTCAGCACCCCCATATCATTTTACAGTAATTATTTTACCTGATTATTGTAATTATTTGAAATAACTGCTGTAAAGTAATACAGTGTATCACTGTATCACTGTTGTTCCCATTGCTCATTGATTTGCTTGAGTGGGCGCCTGTAAATTCTCCATTCATCCCTGGCGCGTTCAGGGTCAGGGGAATGAGGCCCATTATTGTTACTGTTTTTGGCATATTGAATATGCCACAGGTAGCTTGCCAGTCTCTGCCATGCGAGGTTCTCAAAAATAAAAATAATACAGTATCTTAAAAACAATAGTGTTTCAAAAATAATAACAGAGTTAGGGTTTATGTCTAGGATGCTCCTCACTTGGTTGTGATTCCCATCACCACATGGTCCCACAATCATCGCCAGATATAGCCCTGGAGGCCGCAGCACCTCGAGGATGCCCTGAGTGTCCCTGATACCACAGCGGCCAAGCAACATCATGTCCCATGTTTTAGTACTGAAGCACTAGCTGCTGGAAGGCTGGGTGCTGCCTGCCCCACAACCCCTCACGCCCCTCCACCCCCAAGAAAAGTTTTTTTTTTCCTTTTTTGCTCTTTGAATCACACCCATCGATGCTCAGGGTTACTCCTGGCTCTGCACTCAGGAATCACTCCTGGTGGTGCTCACGGGACCATATGGGATGCCAGGGATCAAACCCTGGTTGGCCATGTACAAGGCAAACACCCTACCCACAGTACTATCGCTCCATCCCCAGCCAAGGAAATTTCTTCAATAATGTTGCTTCCTTCAACAGTGGCAGGGATTTTATTTTTCCTCTCAACATTGTAAATAAATGACATTGAGTAAAATGTTATTTTGATGTCAGTGGACCCCATGAGTGTCTGATGTGAGTAAGTCAGGAGGAGAGAAAGATGGTCACTTTCTTCAGATCCACCTCTTCCACCCGGGACCCAGGCTTACTGGGTTCTTGGGTTTTTTTTTTATCTTTTTGGGTCACACCTAGCAATGCACAGGGGTTACTTCTGGCTCTGCACTCAGGAATTAGTCCTGGTGGTGCTCAGGGGACCATATGGGATGCTGGGAATTGAACCCGGGTAGGCCATGTGCAAGGCAAATGCCCTACCTGCTGTGCTATGGCTCCAGCCCCCTACTGGGTTCTTGTCTCGCCTCACAGTAAAGAATTTCAGAAGTAGACAAGCAGTGAAGTAAAACAGATTTTATTTGGAGGTTTTGAAGGGAAAGAGGAAGAGAAAGTGGGAGAGAGTGGAGACTGTCAGACTCAAGAGAGAACCCGAGCTTCTCCAAGAGCGGAGAGAGCCCCTATATACATCCCAGCATTAAACATCAAAATACATATCTCAAGAGGGGAGATGCAGGTGACAAATGTGCTTGGGCACCACATGTGCTTGGCCACATGGGCACAAGCAACATATGTGTGCCCTTCCTTTGTTCAAGATGGCTTTTATCAGGTTTCTCCAACCTGCCCCCATATGGGACTTCTTCTTAGGTAAAAGTCCGTTGCTAAGGAGGTTACCAGGGGTTTGGGAGTGCTAACAGTCTTCTTTGAAATTCCTTTCCTGATGTTTTGTTTCTGCAGAAACTTCTCCTGGTCTGTGGTCTGTTGCTGTGGATAGGTGAGGGTCTTATCAGGCCTTAGTTTTTGCTTTTCCTGTTTTCTGCAAGGTCGGCTTTTGCCTTTGCTTTCAGAAGGGGCCCCATACCTATCTTGCCTACATCAATTTGAGAAGTTGCTGTACTTTCCCCTGAAGGAGCAGAAAGCTGAGTCCCACTGTACCATCTCTTTAGTCCCTGATAAGGTTTGATTGTGGGGGTTGTAGAGATAGTATAGAGCGTAAAACACTTATTTTGCATGCAGCTGACCTTGGTTTGATCTCTGGCACTGTGCAAGAGTGAACACTCATCCAGGAATCAATCTTGAGCACTCGCTGGGTATATCCCCAAACCCCATTCCCCAAAAGTATTTTTAATCTAGCCTCTGCTTATTTCCTCCCTTTTTATTGATTCACAGTGAGGTACATAACAACGCTTTCATGTTTGAGCTTTGATCATAAAATCATCAAACATCCATCCCTTCACCAGTGCACTTTTTCCACCACCAAAATCCCCAGTATCTTGCCTTCCCCCCTCCCCTGCCAATCCATACCTCCCCCTTTCTGTGTGGCAGACAATTTTCACAATACTCTCTTTTTCTACTTTGGTCACCTTCGATATTTCGAGACCAATCCCACCACCTCTCATACCTGCCGAAATGGCAATGCTAGACAATGTGTTTTGTATTGCTTCTTATGGATACAATATAATGCTCTAAGAATTCTAAAATTTTAATAATTAGCGTCTGGAGAGATCATTGCAGCAAGTTTCTCAGGTCCGAGATTCATTTGTGTGTCTCTGGATCATGGCCATGTGGGAGCTTAAGTAGATGGTGGCCGTATGTGGGTGTCATCTCAGAGTCCCATAGGGCAGAAGGAAGAAGGGCCAACTTCTCCCCTGTCCCATGAGGCCTGGCATTTGCTGCCGCCGCCATCCCATACCTGGAGCTTTCACTGGGTTCTAGAAGATGGTGGCCGCCGGGACTCCTAGGGTGCAGGCAGAGGGACAGCACCTGCCCCCCTGTCTGGAGTGGCCTGGCAAAAGTGGCCTATTACAAAGTCCAGAGCCATCTCTGCAGCAAGTTGCTCGGGTCCGAGATTCATTTGTGTGTCTAGCCTCTGTTTTAATGTCTTGACTCTCTAGTAATCCAAACCCAAAGGATGAAAATTTTCTAGTATAATCTAAGAAAATGCAACCTTGATGGTAGTTTTTTGAATAACATTAAGAATGAACTGGAATCTCCAGTTTCGCAGGAACTTTGTACATCAAAAACCATAAATGTAGAGCCAGGGATATAGTTCTGTGGTAATGCACTTGCCTTGCACACAGATGACCTGGGCTTAATTTCCAGGCATCCCGTATTCTCCCTTCAGCCCTCCAAGAATAATTTCTGAGCACAGAATCATCAGTAACTGAGCATACCTGGGTGTGGCCCAAATAACAAAATGACAGCAAAACCAAATCTATAAACATTAAGACTGTTATAATCATGCTTCCTAAACTATGATTAAAGACAGAAACAACTGGAAGGTTGACTTTCCAAGCCAAAGTGTTCCAGGGAGAACACCTAGCTCTCTCACTCTTTTCCATTATCCACTCTGCCATCTTCCTCCTCAGCACCAACTCTGAATTCCTTCACCATTCTGGGGGACCCAGGAGGGTAACGAATGTGTGATTCTTCTAATTTGATTGTTGCTTTGTCAAGCTTAATTTATATATTGAATATATATTGTAGAACGATTCTTAACTACATTGCTTTCTTACTATTCTCCAGCAAAGAAAAGATGTGATTGAGACAGTTTGCGATCACGAAGGTGCCACATCTTCAAAGGCTGACTAAAATGTGCTGCCTTCTGAGAGAGCGATACAAAGCAATGACAAAGGAACTTTTTCAGTTGTCCTTTCAGAGGCTTCCACCCATTAGTCAGTACCCACCTCCAGATGCAATTCAATTCAATAAATTAACATGCATGATTACCCTGTAGAGCACACTGTTGGCGAAAATATTTCACAAATCTGGTTGACACATTTTTAGTTTCTAATATGGTATTTCAGACGTTCTTCCTTTGAAGAAAATGTTTATGCCAAATTCTTTCTTCTAAACCAGTGCACTGATGTTTAAGGGAGTTTTACTCATACACAGGCATCCCCTAAACCACGCACATTTCTTCCTTCTGTCTGACTCATCCCACAGACCACAGACTCCTGAGTTTTCTTGATCTACTCACTGGTCATATAGGGACCATTGGGAGGGGAGAAAATGGGTATTGAGTCACACCCTACAGTGCTCAAGCCCTTTTCTTGGCTCTGTATTCAGAAATGACCCCTCATAATGCTGAAGGGATCATATGCAGTGTCAGGGATCAAACCAGGTGGCAAACAAAGCAGCCACAAGCAAAGCTAGTATCTCACCTCTTGTATTATCTCTCTGGTCCCTGTTTGTTCACTTAAGTCAGGTAGATTTTCAGGGGACTCTGAGTAATTATTTTATGAAAAGGAGGAAATATGCCAGGTACATTAATATATTTGGTAACGTCTGTTTCATATGCTTAGGCCCCCACGTCAAGTCATTTTATTTGCATAAGTAAAAATGTACTCCCTTTTTGTGATTAGAGGGCCTCATTTCTCCTTTCCCAGTCCTATCCTCGTCCCTGCCATTCCCTAGAGCCACATGCTAATTAAGTGGGACTCAGTTATTCTAATTGCTATTTCCAAAGTCATCACAAATTCCTATAGAATTTCCCACTGTTAGGCCTTGATTAGTAAATTAGACATCCTGATTGCATCTGTCGCATCTCACTGAAGAGTGGAGACAACTCATCACATTTAGGTGGAAAATTACTTATAAAATCTGGAAAAGCAGTTTAAAAGTACAAGAGTGTAATGTTGTACCTTTTCTTTATGATGGATTTAGTGAAACGGAATTTAAAAGGCCCTGAAACATGATGATTTACATAAAGAGATTGACACTGATTTTCTTATGACCACGTTTTCTCTAATTTGATCAATTTATAAGATAATGAACAGTCCATTAACTATACTTTCCAAGAGAATCATAGTAGATCTTTTTCTTGCTGTCTCCCATTGTGAGGTAGTTAGATAGCAGATGGTGTGGTTGAGGTCATGAGATCCTGGAATAGGATGGAGAAGCAAAGTTGTGCTTAAGAAATTGCCTGTTTCATTTTTATAATCTATAGAGATTTTTATTACAATCATTTGCTTATTAATGCAGACATTTAAGCAGTACTTATAATACTTTTTAGGATAAAACACACTTTTGCTGTTATTTTGGTTTGGGGGTCACATTTGGCAGTGCTTGGGTTACTCCTGGCTCTGTGCTCAGGAATCTCTCCTAGCAAGGCTCAGGGGATCATATGGGGTGCCAGAGATCAAACTTTGGCCAGGCATGTGCAAGAAAACATCCTATCCACCATACTATTTCTCTGGCCCCCAGACAGAACACACGTTTATACTTCTATAGGTTTACTAATAATCTCCCCTTAGATTTTCCTTAACTCTGTTGACTCTTACTAAATTTTGTGTTTGTAGGAGTTAGCTATTTCATGTAAATTTTAAAATGTATTAGTCCAGAATCATTTATAATATTAATTTTTAATTTATATACCTATAAAATATAGGTTTTTAAAAGTTACTTTATAATAATTTATCATTGACTTACAGTTTTGTGGAGTTCCAGGAATTTAGCTTTATTAACCTATTTGTGTAGGTGCCACCACCAAATTTTAAAAAAGTCTATCTTAAATATGGGATAAAATTGAAACATACTCAGTGAACAAGAAATGGTCCAAGTCATCAGAACTGAAGACTTTGTTTATAGAACTGAGTGTATATGGTATGTGTGTATGTGTGTGAGGGGGAAGGGTGGTGGGGGGTTTGGGTCCTTGGAACACTGGCAGAGAGAAGTGTACTCTCTGTTTGTGAGTGTGGTATTGAAATGATAAATCCATAAAAATTATGAGTAACAGTTTTGTGAATCCTTGTGATTCACGAGGAGAGGAGAGGAGAGGAGAGGAGAGGAGAGGAGAGGAGAGGAGAGGAGAGGAGAGGAGAGGAGAGGAGAGGAGAGGAGAGGAGAGGAGAGGAGAGGAGAGGAGAGGAGAGGAGAGGAGAGGAGAGGAGAGGAGAGGAGAGGAGAGGAGAGGAGAGGAGAGGAGAGGAGAGGAGAGGAGAGGAGAAGAGTGGGGAGGGGAGGAGTGGGGAGGGGAGGAGAGAGCAGGGGAGGGGAGGGAAGGGAAGGAGTGCGGAGGGGAGGGAAAGGGAGGGGAGGGGAGGGGAGAGGAAAGAGCCCACATTTCTTTTCTTTCTAAAGTACAAAAGTTGTGTTTGTTGTCATTTTCATACCACCATCTTTATACTTACCTAATACTGCAAGGTCATATGCCAGCTCTAGGAAACATTTCAATTAAATCTTGATATATGCATACAGTTCTGAAACCCTAAAATTTCTGATAATGGAATTATTCTCTTAGGATTAGTAGTGTCCTTTTTTTTGCTTAGAAACTGAAAAAAATTGTGAGGCTATAGGTAGTCTTTATTGATCATAGAGTGAAACTTTTTATAAAACTGCAAAAGTGATAATGTGCTTGATTCAATGTGGAATCACATGGGACTGATTCCTGTGGAATCAAGTGGAATTCTCATGGAATTGTATAAGTACTAATTCATTCCTTTTCTAAAATATGTAGTATTTTGTTTTATAATTATATCCCATCAAAGGGGTTTTAGGAAAGAGAACATAAGCCTTATAAACACACAAACATGCATTTGTGCATTTTATAGGGTAAAAATTTAGGAATTTCTAGCTTAAATAGAGACAAATCTCCCTTTTTATTTCTTGAATCTTTTGATTTATTCATTTTCTTAATGACTCTGCAAGTAAAATGTGTCATACAGTGTTTCCAGACATACTTGAATGAATAACCTCTTTATCAAGGAGTTTCATATTTGCCAAGTCATAAATTAAACCTCTTTTGGAAAACCACATAAGGCAGACCAACTTTCCTGGATTTGGATGGCTGCACATTTATTTCTAACAGTTACAAAGCTGCACCTGCAAGGTCATCTATTACATCCACATTGCCAAATCCAATGACCATTATTTAGTCCCCATCTTTCATCTCATAGTATTTGACATTGTTGATCACCTACTTCTTGAAACTCTTTTTGGCAGCCGGTATAATATGCAGTCCAGTTTTATTATACAACTTTAGTTACTGCTGTTTTTGTCTCCTTTGCCAGAATAACAATCTTTTCTTAATCTCTAAATAAATGTTGGAATGTGTCAGAGTTCACTACTCAGATCCATTTTATCCATGTTTAGTTTCTGTGATCTAATTTTCCAGTCCCTAACTTTGAATTCCCATTTATATCTGAAAACACTCAAATATGCATATCTGTTCCAAGCCTCTTTCTTGATATAAAATGTCCTCTTATTTGGGGTTTATTTGACATCTCAAGTTTATCATGTTGAGAAACTGCAACTTGGATCCATTTCCCAGTGCTCTGCCTCTCAGCATATCTAAATTTCTAACACCATACAACCAAGTCTTTGAGGGAATGTTTGATTCACCACAAAAACTGGTCATTCAATAGCTGTGCTTAATTTTAACTTTGTAAATATTTGACTTTCAATTTGAGCTCCAATTCAGCATGAAGGCAACAAATTGAATCCAGTCATCACCATTATAAGATCTTCTTAGTCAAAGAACATTTCCTACACTCATATGATTGAAGATGTTCACATTCCCCCTCCCTCTATCCTTGCCTCTCTTGAGGATCAAAAACTGGAGCCTCATAGAGCAAAGCATGTGTTGTGCCACCAAGTCACATCCTCAACCCCAAGTTCTCTTAGGGCAGCAGAGATTATCACAGACTCATATAAGATAGTAGCATTTTATAAAAAGCTCTCATGTGCATTATCAGCAGATCTTGGTCTAGGTATCCTGTGAAAGAGAATTAAACTCACTTTGATTATTGGCAAGCAATCTGCATTATGCCTGACTTTCAATTATTCCATGGTCTCCAGAATGTTTAAGTCCATCCGTACATTCCTTCTTCCTATTTCTATCAGACAAGGGGTCTTCATAGACCACCACAATCTCTTAGATCTTCTCCTGCTCTTGTTGAGATACAGGGCAAAATTAGTAAAACTTACAGGAGATGCTAAAACAGGAGAAAGATTCTTGGTGTGGTAGGCTATTTGAGTCCAAATCTTTTGTTCTTGCCATTTCTCCTCTGTATGCTATCCATGTTCCTATTCCTTTATAACAGTTTGTTTTGTTTTAAAACCACACTGACATCCTTTGGGAAGGAAGAAGGGAAATATCAGTCTAGATACTAAGGATTGTACACTAACACAATTATACTCTTCTCTGACTCTCTTTTTTTTAGACTGATTGCACTTTGTCTAGCTTCCAGGTTAGGCACTTTTGTATTTCCATAGATTCTAGTTTCAAATACATATGCTAAGTGACCCATTTTACAGACTCATTTACAGAATTTACAGACCTATATACAACAGAGGTATGGGTTGGTCTCCCCAGGCCAACAGTAGTTTTCAGACGGCAACAGGATTTTTGAGAATTCAACTCAATTCTTAAACTACCTACTTGGACATAATGTCAGGTTCCACAAACTGAGGCTCAGTCTCCCAAGACCACCCTCTACTTTAGATGCCAGTCTCAAGTACCAGGCAAGGGCCACACAACAGTTTTAAGTTCTGATGAAGTAGCTATAGCCTAAAACTTCTGTTTTCTCCCTTCTGCTCAGATTTCTGGTACTTGTTGCCATCCCACGTTTTATCTGTACTTCTGACAGGCTGGCTATAAATCAGAGGTTCTCATGATTCCTTCCTCAATGTTTGATTGATTTGCTTTAATAACACATGGATTTCAGGAACCCCATATTCCTACAACATCACCAAATTATCATTAATGATTTTAAAGAATACCAATCAACAGCCAGATGAAGAGAAGCATAGGGCTAACACCCAGAAAAAAGGAGCTGATCAAGTAGCTACAGCCTAAAGGTTCCATTTTCTCCCTTCCACTCAGATTTCTGGTACTTGTTGCCTCATGGAGTCTGGGATCCACCAAGGCTATAAGTAGGATGCTCAGGTTCCCCTACCTGGGAGCTCGCTAAAACTCCTTCCTTCATTATATTCATTAAATTCTTGGTCATTGGCAATTGAATTCCATCTCTAGCCCATTCAGCCAATGGAGGTGGTGGTGAGGGACAGAACTGAAAGTTTCGCTCTCTAATTCTTATTCTTTCCCTGCAACCAATTCTCTTTCTGAGATGTTTGCCAAAAGTTGTCTTTGTTAACATAGACCCAGTAAGAAATCAAGGCATTTATTTACTTTGATGGCGCTGATGCTTCTCCAGAACTGAGGAGGAGAAAGCAAATAGTACGACAAAGGATGCTCCTATTGTTCTTATCGCAGGAAATTCCAAGGATTTGGGGAGACCCATGAGGTAAAAGATATTCCTATTGTTCTAGTGGCTCAGAAAATTCCAAATTTTAGAAACTATGAAACAGAAACTGGATAAGAATCAAATATATAAGAGAAACATTCTTTGATGATAGGAATGATCAAAGTATTTTTTCATATAATTTATAAACTATTTTGAGTATAAATGTTTAAGTCATCCAACTCATAATGAAAGTTGTCAGGCTAGGGGCTTGTAGGTGCTGTCCAAACCTGACCAGTTTGCTATAAATCAGAAATTCCCATGATTGTCTGCTAGAATAGGGATCAGTATGATGCAGCAAGTAGACAAGTAAGGGCCCCATGGAAATGGAATTCCTAGGATATAATAAAACCACCTAGCCCTAAGACCATCGGTCCCAATCTTGTGAGCACAGAAACTAAGACCTGATAAGATCCTCACCTGGTGCCAGTAACAGACCCAGAGAAGGCTAGGCCACCCTCCAGCAGGAACAAAAGGCCAGGAAAGGAATTTCAAAGACCATCAACCATTCCCAACTCAATTACCTTGGCAACCACTGTAGCAGCAGACTCTTACCTAGCTAGAAAGCCCCATGAGGGACAATTTGGGAGAAACCCTATAAAAGCCATTTTGAGAGGCTGGAGCAATAGTACAGTGGGTATGGCATTTGCCTTGCATAAGACTAACCTGAGTTCAATATCTGGTATCCCATGTGAACACCATCAGGAGTAATTCCTGAGTGAAAAAGCAGGAGTAACACCTGTGCATCATTGGGTGTGAGCCAAAAAGCTAAAAAAAAAAAGCCACCTTGAACAAAGGAAGGGCATGCATATGTTGTTGAATCCACATGCTACTTGTGGCCACATGGCTGAGCACCTAAGGCGCCCGAGTACATGTGTCACCACATCTCCTCTCTTGAGATGTGTACTTTAATATCTAATGCTAGGATATGTGTAGGGTTCTCTCAGTCTCTGGAGAAGCCCATGTTCTCCCATGAGCATGTTAGTCTCTCACTTTCTCTCCCTCCTTCCCCTTCCTAAAAACTTCCAAATAAAAACTGTTTTTTGTTTGTTTGTTTGTTTGTTTGTTTGCTTTTTTGAGTCATACTTGGCAATGCACAGGGGTTACTCCTGGCTCTGCACTCAGGAATTACTCCTGGCGGTGCTCAGGGGACCATATGGGACCATATTGGGAATCGAACCCGGGTCAGCCGCATGCAAGGCAAACACTCTACCCGCTGTACTATCACTCCAGCCCCATAAAAACTGTTTTTACTTCACTGTTCATCAGGCGGATGGAGAGAAAGTGACCGTCACTTTCCTCTTTGCCTCACATAAGCCACCTGTGGGAGCCCACTGACTTCAGTTCCATCCCCAGTCCTCTTCCCAGCATCTACACCAGGTATGGACTGGAGGCCCCCTTAAGCCCTGACACAGTACTCCTGGTGGTCCCCAGCACCAATGCCCCCTTGGGCCCTTGCATTGAATCTCCAGCCTGGTGGTCTGAGAGTGGACAGGAATAGCCCCTAGGCCTCTCAATACTTCTTTGGGAGATCAAAGGTAGGAGTGGGGAATCTGTCCAAGTAAATATGAAGTAGTATAAATTGATTTGTAAGTAAGTATGGAGCAATAGCACAAAGGGTAGGGCATTTGCCTTGCATGCAGCTGACCTGAGTTTGATTCCTCCTCCCCTCTCAGAGAGCCCGACAAGCTACTGAGAGTATCTCGCACGCATGACAGTCTGGCAAGCTACCCACGGCGTATTTGATATGCCAAAAACAATAACAATAAGTCTGACAATGGAGACCTTACTGGTGCCCACTCAAGCAAATGGATGAGCAATGGGATGACAGTGACAGTGAAATTGATTTGAAGTCCCTGCTATCTGTTCAGATAATCTAGCAACAAAAACAGCCCCTTAATCTCAGGAGCTCAAAACCCCCAAAGTTTTTCATAGACACTAAGTATTCTATGTGAATTGTTAAGGATGGTGTCTCAGTGGATTGACTCAGGCCTCCAAATTCCTAAAGGCTTCATCAAAACATAAAGACTATTAAGTGATAAAACAAACAGCAGTGGTAATAACACTAATGATGGTGTTCACAGTTTACTGTTACTTTAAAATGAATGGGTTTTACTATTTACCATTAAGTATTGACTTGTTGTAGTCGATGTTTTGTATCAGTTTCTTTTTTTTTCCAAACTATTTTAACATGTGTTTCTTGATTATTTGCGAGATTTGTTTTTGATATTCAAAACCAGTTTTATGGTACCAAAATGATTAATTTAAATCTTTGCCTCAGCATCCTGGTATATATTGTCATTTCCTCTAAGGCAAGAAGGCTGGAATACCTGTATTTTAGTCTTGTTTTAATAGGAAAGTACTATGGAATTCAAATGAGAAGAATTATCAGGAATGACAGACAAATCAGTGATTATGCCAGGATATTATCATCTACAACATGACACTTATAAGATTAAATTTTTATTCAAAACTGCAGTGCTAACATTCATCTTTATTATTGCATGCAACTGCTGTTCAATCATTTATATGTTGCTAGTTATTCATTCTTCTGGTAGTTTTCAGGGTTTTATGACTACAGAACAGCATTTATGAACACTCATGCACATATCTAGTGGTGGTAGTGGTGGTATATATGTGCAATCATTTCTTTTGGATATATCACTTACAGGAAATTTGCTGGACTCTAAGATATTTGAATGTTCATCTCTGCAAGACACTGCTGCTTTCTAAAGGGGTTGTGATAATCAAAACTTCTTCCAGCAATGTATCAGAATAAATCGGATCTTCTTCTCCAGTACATGCTGTTCCCAGATTTCTTCCATTAAAATGGGTTAAAAAATGACATCTCATTCAAGAACTGATTTGCATTTCATTGTGTTGTAGGTGGGAGGGGAGACTGCCATATGAAGGAGCAAGGTTCCTAGGTGACTTTATGTGAAATGGTGAGGAGAGAAGTGGAGAAGGGAGTCTACCATTTCGCTCTCAATCCACCTCTTCATCCAGGGAAGTGCCCCGTGCCCAGCGATGTTTTAAAACCTATGAGAGTCCGCTAGGAGCACCTGCGTGGTGCAGACTTGACATCTCACCAGCCCCCTGAGACAGTCTTCAAAATGCTCCTGTGTCCCACCTGTTCTTGTCAGTGTGGGAAAATGAACTCTGCCACGAAATTTCTCTGGGAGCCTCAGAACCCAGGCTAGAGCAAGAAATGGCTTTTTGCAGGACAGGAAATACTGTCTTAAATCTTATGCAGGCTTTTCTAGAAAACGAATTTCAAGAGACAAATAGTGAAGTAAACAAGTACATTTGGGAAGTGAGGTGAGGGAGGGAGGGAGGAAGGGAGAGAGAGAGAGACGGAGACAGACAGATGTTCATAAGGACTTCTCCAGAATGGAAAAGACTAAGGGCATAATATCTCAGGCCTGGATATGGGCCACTTTCCTTAAAATGAGGAAATACATGCCTTTTCGCTGACAAATTGATTTCTATCGTTTTTCCCAAAGTCTGTTGCTAGGGTGGCTGCTAATGGGGAGAGCTTGGAGCAGTTGATGGTCTTCTTTTGATATTCTTTGCATGACCTGTACTCTACCAAGGGAGACTCTCTTTTCAGGAGGTCCAGCCATGTTTTGGGCCTGGAATTCTGCATCTTAAAGGTTTTCTGTGTCTCTATAAATGAATCTAGTGTCTCAAAGGATTTTGGGCTGGCTTAAGTTCCAGTGGTCTTCCAAATATACACTGCCATGATCCACTCCCAGCATCCCCATCTCTGCTTGCAACACTTACTCATTATATGGCTGATCACTTTTCAACAATATTTCCCCAATATATGTGCTTCCTCTTCTGTGTGTGAGGGGGCACTCTGTGTCTTTATATTTTCAATTGGGTCCTTCGATTTGTGCTTTTCTTCAAATATAAAAAATTCAAAATTAAAAAAGTCAGATATCTCCAAGAAAGACAACAGCAACTTGGATCAAATAAAGGATCTCAGTCTCCTAAAAATACGCAGCTCTTCAGCTTCACTAGCTGGTGGTCAAGTGATGCTAAGCTGAACTGTGGTTTAAGAAATAATTCCAAACTAATTTAGAGTGAGATTTCCCTGCCCCCCTCCCCCACAAGAATGTATTCTTACCTTCAGTTCCTATCTGGCTTCAAATCTGAAAGCGTTGCTTGATGTTAAGAGGATAAAAGTGACTGGAGAGTTATTTTGCTAGTGAAGTGGAAAGAAAGGTACCTGAGCTAAGCCAAATTGGGAGGCAGGCTATACGCTAGGTGCTCCCAATCGATGATTTCATTTCTGGGTTTCTCACTCCTTCAGTTAGCACCCTTAGAAAATTGATCAAGGGATTGAAGAAGGCAGTTGGTAGGGGGACCCTTGGCAATGAATTTCAAGAAGTTCTAAAAACAAAATGTGATCTGAAAAGAAATTCCTCACCTCAGCCCCCAAATCTAAGGCCCCAGCCCTAAGGCCAAGACCCATCAAGAGTCCCAGAAAGAGACTATTCAATAGTAATTGAAGGACCTGATTAGACCATAAAGGAGACAGTCCTTCAATGACAATGTCCTAGCCAGTTTCTGTCTGCATATAAAGCCCTACGCAGAGACACTTTGCAAAGACCTATATAACTGAGAGATACAGAGCAAAGCAACAAACTTCCACAGGCAACATAATGGGAAACTGATCTACACAACTGAGTGTGTGTGGGGGTGGGGGTAGGCGAGGAGGAATCTTGGGGTTCTTGGGAGAGGGATGGGGTACAATGTGGTGTGCATCAGAAACCATTATTCATCGCATTATGCACCACTAAATATCAATTTTAAAATATTTTAAAAAGAAAATCCTATATAACCAGCTTTGCAAAAGTAACTGATCTCTCTCTCTCTCTCTCTCTCTCTCTCTCTCTCTCTTTCTCTCTCTCACACACACACACTCCATTTTATGGGTCACCTGTATCCTGGCTGGGGTATGTGATTCCTTTCTTTGTACACTAGGTTTTGGAGTCACCTGCACATCCCAATTCTTTTCTTTACAAGGCCTTTTCTCACCTGTCTTTCTTTAATGAAATGACTTCTTCTTCTGAAATTCTTCTGTGTAAGAGAGACAATGAACCTAGGACCGGATGACGAAACCCCTGGCATTTCACAGGCTAGGTTGAGTTGGACTGACATGTGGAGGGGCACTCTCTGAGAATAGGACTTTTGGCATAGACATGGAGAGAGAGTTAAGGAAAATATGAAGATCCTTTGAAGGAGGCAGCCTCAGTGAGAGGAAGCCACAGTTTTCTCTTGCCAGATGCTTCATCTCTCCTTCATCAAACTAACACACACTTCATCCTCAAGGTCCTGTCTTAACATTCCAGAAATCCCCCAGACCATAAAAGTCTGCCCAGGATCTTAGGTCCACAGGGAGCCCACAATGCCTGAGGCAAATGGCTAGACCGATAAACCAGTAATTTCCTTACATCCTCTAATATTTGTCAATTGATAAGAAATGTAAAGATCCCAATTTCCACCTGGAAGGTCTATAGGAAGAACATTCCTTGCATCCTCTGTAACATTTGTCAAAAGATAAGGAATTCAATTGACCTTCGAAGGGCTTACACAAAACTCCTTTCTTTTTTCTTTTTGGGTCATACCCGTTCATGCACAGAGGAACCCCACAAAACTCCCTTTATATCTTAGTCCTCTACTAAGTTTCTCCCCACCTGAGAAGTTCCTTTTCTTTCCAATAAAATTTTCTACTTTCCAACTCTGAGTCTGAGCATCTTTATTACTTAATATTTTCATTCTTGAAAATATTGAAGGGGCCGGAGTGATAGTAAAGCTGGTAGGGCATTTGCCTTGCACGTGCCTCACCTAGGTTTGACCCCAGCATTGCATATGGTCCCCTGCACACTGCCAGAAGTAATTCCAGAGTGCAGAGCCAGGAGTAACCCCTGAGCATCACTGAAAGTCACCCAAATGGGGTAGAGGGGCATAGAGAGAGAGAAAGACAGACAGAGACAGACAGACAGAGAAGAGAATCAGGTTGTATATTGAATATATTGGGGAGAGGGCCATACCCAGTCAGAGTTCAGAGCTCACTCCTGGATTTACACTCAGGGATCACTCCTGGTACGGCTGGTCTGGCTCAGGGGCCATTTGGGGCACCAGGGATTGAACCCCAGGTCGGCCACATGCAAGGCCTATGCTCTGTAATATCGATCTGGCCCCAGTTTAAATGCTTTGACTCCAGAATCCACCAGAAAAATATCATGAACTTTGGTTTTCTTTTTTTTGGGGGGCATGTCTGAGAGAACACAGGAGCTGGGGCCATGCTCAGCAGTGCTCAAGGGGTTACTACTTGCTTCTGCACTTGGTAGTCAGGAATCACTACTGGTGGACTCCAGGGACCTGATGGATGCAGAAAATCAAACCCCGGTAAGCTGAGTGCAAGGTAAGTTCACTACCTGCTATACTATTTTCCTGACCTCCTTGGTTTATTTTTTTGGTCTGTTTTGCTAGGTTTATATACAACCTGCCTTAATATTTTGCTGTTTAGTTGTTCAGTTTCCATTATAAGGCAAAGAGAGGATATACATTCAAGTGACTAAATCTAATTTCTAAACTTTTACTCTGAAAAAGGTAGAATTATTCTTACAAAATTCCAATATCTAAAATAGTTAAAGAATTAAAACCAATACACTTATGAATGTGTCTGAGGTTCAGTAGAAGTCAAAAACAAATTTGTGTACATCAAAGAAAGAAAACAATCGAATATCTAGCTGAAGGGAAAGACTGGGCATAGAATATAGTACTAGATTTTGCTTGTTAGTTTGTTTGTGTTTTGTTTGGGGGCCACACCCAGCTGTGCTCAGGACCTGCTCTTAGCTCTGTTCAGAGATCACTCCTGCAGTGCACTGAGGACCATATAGGGTGCTAGAAGTTGAAGCTGGTCAGCCACATGCAAGGCTGTACCTGCTGTACAATCTATCGTACCCAAGAACTGGATTTTCATGTCACTATTTTATCTATTTTAATTCTATAAGTTAGAAATATTTAGTGGATAAAAGGATAAGAAAGAAGAGGGTGGGATGTGATTCAATGATAAGCACAGAGGCCTTGGGTGAATCTCTGGTACTAAAAAATACATTTAAAAAGAGTAAGAAGTAATTGGAAATCCAGAAATAGTATATCTTCTAGCAAAATATTATAAAATCAATATTTATCAGACAAACAAGATCATAAAAAATTTTTCCTACTTAATTAGAAGACAGTGTATTGATATTCACTCTAGATAGTGGAAGTAAAATGAAACTTAAAAAAAGACTGTATTTGCTAAGGAGAAATTTCTAAGACTAAGAGAAGACAAGCCAAAGCAAGAGAATATATAAACATTTTTTATGGAAATAGATAAAATTTCCAATTGGTTTAGTCATGTTGAAGATGTGTGAGGGAATAAAAATTTATGCTTTAAGAAAAAAACGCTATTTCACGTAGAAAGAATAAATTTGGCAAACATCGTGATAAAAATTAACTCAGGCAAACATAAACATGTTCTAAAACTGGTGAGTGAAGTTCTACAGAGTAGTATGATGCTTATATTGTATTGTTGTTGTTTTTGTTGTTGTTTAAAAAAAACACTCCCCCAGAGAAAAATAAAAGTATTTAATTTATAATGGAGAATTCTGGCATTTATCAACTTAGCAAGGGATCAAAAGTTACATCACTGATCAGCTACTTGATAGGTTCACACAGGACTTTTATAATCTTTCTAGAGAAAAATACAGATCATGATCCAATGATGAGGGAGAAAATAGCAGAAAGATCCAGAGTTGAAAGTCTACAAAATAGCTACACAATATTTTTCCAAAAATATGAACATTATGAAAATATTGACTAATAAAACTGCTCAGTCTCAGAGTTATTGGAAAGTAGAAATGTTTATTGGACAGTAGAAGAGAAAATGAAAGAAGCTTCCCAGGTGGGGAGGAACTTAGTACAGGACTAAATTAAGGTAAGGGAGTTTTGCATAGGCCTTCTTTCTTATTATTTTTAAAAATTTTTTGCTTTTTGGGTTACACTTGGTGATGCACAAGGGGACCATATAGGATGCTGGGAATTGAATCTGGGTCGGCTACGTGCAAGGCAAATGCTCTTCCGCTGTGCTGTCACTCCAGTCCCTCTGTAGGCCTTCTTAAGGGCTCATTGCATTCCATATCAGTTGGCAAGTGTTTAAAGAGATGCCAGAAAATCACAGCGATGTCCAGCTGGTCTAAATCTCCCTGAGCACTCTTGCTCTTATCTTACTCCTTTTCAGCCTAGGCTGCAGGACAGAGTTTGATGGCCCTGGAAAAAGCTCTAGGACCTCTGGTGCTGAGGTTCGGGCTGAAATATATGTCAGATCAATGGGGAAAGGGTGATATGCAGAAACTGTGGCTTCCTTCTTCACTGGCAAGGTGAAACAAACCTTCAGGCCATAATCTTAGTTTCCCTTTCAGCCTGGATTTGAGGGAAGAGCTTTATGTTCCCAGGAAGGCTGAGATTGAACCTGGGTGGTGCAATGTGTGTCAGGTTGTTGGGGGAAAGATGGGACATCTGGAGAGAGAAAACTGACTTCTCACTGGTAAGGGGAAACTGAGGGGTCTCCTTTCATTATGCATTCATATACTTTAGTTGTGGTACTTGCACACATTTTGCTGAGGGTTTCACACATTAGCTGTGGTACTCACACCCACCTGGCAGTACGCTGGAGATGATTGCCACAGTATGTTGTGGAACCAGAGATTTCGGGTGGCAGTGGCTAGCATCAAGAATCTAATTTACGAGCTCTTCTTACAAAGACTTTTAGCCACTGAACGATCCTCTGAATCTTTAGGTGTCTCTACTCATGGAAAGTAGAACCTGTTTTTATTTGTGGTTCTGATTAAGCATTGCGATCATTTCTAAAGTTTCTATTTGACCTTATACTCTATTTTAACACTTGCTCTATAGGGTAAGGAACTGATGTGGAGTCAAGGCATTACCAAACTTATGTATTCTCACTGCATCTTTTACAATAAAGTGTCGAAGAGATTGTACAGGGGTAAAGGTGCTTGCCTTGCACCAAGTATCTGAAAGGTCTGAAGACGGGGTTTGTGGAAAGGAAGAATCAGAGTTCAAAAGAAGAATCTGGCTGAAAGGGATTTGTGGAAAAGAGAACGCTCCCAGGAAGATCTCATTGGCCTCGGGAAAGGCTGATGAAGATTATGCCAGTCTATGTTTTATGGTGGGTTTAGATTGAAGTAAAGGAGGTCCGGGATGCATAGTTAGATCAATACTAAGTCCTGTTTCTGCCTGATGGGGGCTAGGCTTTTGTTGTGGGCCTAGGGATTCTGGATATTCTGGAATTGGCCAATTCTGGAATTGGCCGTGGTTCCATGAGCTGCATATGCTGGTCTCAAGGTGTCATTCTCTGGGCCAACCCAACAGTATCCAGTGGTTTGACTGTGTGCTAGGTCTGCACTGGTACTCCATTAATACCTGTCAATTATCTGCCCTAAATCAAACAGGGGTTCTTATGATCATTTGAGTTTCTGGATTCCTGCATCAATTTTGACCCTAAGTCAAAAACACCCAAAAATATTTATGTATTTTTCTTGACCTAGGGAAGATTTACTTAAATAAATGACCATTTTTCTGATTGAAGAGTTCTGAAGGAATTACTGGTTTGGATTTGGGCTTTTGGTTTTGGTGTCATACTCGACGACGCTTAGAGGCTAGTCTAGACTCATAGCTCTGGGGTGACTCATGCTTGAGTGACCATATGGTTGGCACCACAGATTGAATCTGGGGCCCTTACATCAAAACATACATTCAGCCCTGGTGTTATATCCCCAGCCTTTGTCATTGTTTTGAAGGATCTTCCAAAAGAATTTAAATGCTTCTCCTTCAATCCAAGAGTCATGGGTTTAAAGACTTGTTCAATTCTGAAAACTGAGCAAGGGATGGATCATGTCCTCTGTTAGGTGGGAAATCTCCTGTAGTGGTGGCTTATATTGAGAACTAAGTCTGATAAGCTATCCTGGATTTCTTTTGATTGTCCTTGTTAAACAGACCCCTCATCAACTGCCCACCCATTTGTTCTTAGAGATGCCATATTATGATAATCAGCTCTGTAACCTTCTACAAGCCAGATTTCCCTAGGTACAACTTGGTCTTTTCCTTTCAGAATAATTATTTCATTCCTCTGCTTCTCTAATAGTCACACACTGCCACCTGTTGAATATACTCAGCTCCTACAACTTCCATTGTTTTCATGAGCCCCCTTTTATAACAGCATCTTTTATCATCAATTCTTACAAAAAAAATCAACCACTGACAATTTCAGGTGTGTGGTTACCCCTAGCACTAGCATATTCTTTACCATTTGGTAAAAGGTGTGTATTCTGCATCCTTTTGCAAAACATATTCAGCTGCTGGGTTTTTTTTCAATATTATACACTATAGCCTCTCTATTGTGCCCAATTTTATGAGTTTTTTAGTGTTTTCCTCCAGAAGTCAAAGAGTTTTATCTATAGTTACTTCCTCTATTGTTAAAACTACTGAATTTCCCATGCTTCATGTTCACATGATACAGATGGACTCTTGTCATGGCACAAAAGCCTGTACTGCAGGGGAATGCTTACAAATAAGTACATTTTCCCAATCTTCCACTTTAAATTCTACCCACATATGATCCCCAGTGCCTGTGACTGCAGTCCCATATTGACTTCTACGACTCTTGCTGGTATGTGTTGACTGATTGCTTCAGATTTTGTTGATTTATATTTGTCTCTTTCTTCCTATACCAGTTTATACCGTAATGAATTAGGTTATGAATTGAACCCAATTATGGCTTAGTATTTAGGGGAAAAGATAATAATAATTCTGGGGAGGGGGATGCATTTCAAATGTCCACAGAGAGGACATTTTTATCTTAAAAATCATCTTCAAATAATTATGCTAGCTCTTCATAGATAGGTGTGGCCATCATCAGTAGGCTCAGAGAATTCAGGGAAATTTAGAAATTCAAGAAAAAAAATTAGTGTACTTATCCTAAGTACACTAGCCCTAGGTTAAAACTTTTTATCTTATGCTAGTTTATAAAGGAGTTTGTATTCCATGAATCTATTCCCTGAGGTTTGACTTGATCCAGGTTTGTCAGCTGTTGGTTAAAGGACAAGAGTGATAGTACAGCACATAGGGTGTTTGCCTTGCCCTTGTCCAACCTGGGTTCAATCCCTGGCACCCCATATGTTCCTTATGCCTGCCACGGCCATATGTTTCTGAGCACACAGTCAGGAGAAAACTCTGAGCACAGTCAGGTCTGTCCCCCACCCAAATATGCTGTTCTTGGTAAAGTCCTTGCCAGTGAGGTTGAAAAAAAGGTTTCTTGGTTTTGTTTTTGTTTTAAAGTGAGGTGACATGGTTAACATATAGTAACACTATTTCACCACCCTATCACCAGATTGTCGGTAACCCTCCAGCACTGTCCCAAGATCCCTACTCCAACCTCCGCTTTGTCACCACAGATCACAGTTCTGTTGGCATTATCTCAGAACTTGGTTCCAATATAGATTATCTTATCCCTTATTTCACTTCTTTATACTCCACATATTGTACCAGCTACAAGATCATATGGCATTTGTCATTTTTTCTTACTCACTTCACTTTGTATGACTTCCTCCAGGTCCATCCAGATTGTAGTAAACTGCAAATTTTCACCTTTTTTCATACCTGAATAGTATTTGACTGTGTATATATACTACAGTTTCATGATTCTTCTTTTATTGCATCACTGTAAGGTACACAGTTTCAAAGCTGTTCATGGTTCTTATTAACAACAGTTTCACACCGATATTGGTCCATGGTCCATGAATGCTACTGTTGTTATTGATGTGAAATTGAAAGCAAAGATTTAATGTATGTAAAGCAGTTGGCAATAGAAATTTTAGAGTCTTTTTTTAGGACTGAGTATTTTATTTATTCCAAACCAAACTTTTCTCTTCTTTATTGAAATCAATTATTTAAAATCGAGTACTGTTTCTCTTTTTCTGGGCCAATTGCTGAGCCACAAATTTTTCTTTTATGTTATAAATTTGTTTTTTTTTAAATTTTTGGATAACACCCATACACAGGGGTTACTACTGGCTCTGCACTCAAGAATTGCTCCTGGCGGTGCTCAGAGAACCATATGAGATGCTGGGAATTGAACCAGGGTCAGCCACATGGAAGACAAATGCCCTACCAACTGTGCTATCACTCCAGCCCCAAATTCTTTTTTTTTAATTTTTATTGAATCACCATGTGGAAAGTTACAAAGTTCTCAGGTTTATGTCTCAGTTATACAATATTCAAACACCCATCCCTTCACCAGTGCCCATAGTCCACCACCAAAAACCCCAGTATAGCCCCACCCCCGTCCCCCAGCCCCAACTGTATAACTGATGAATTTCACTTAATTTTCTCTTTACCTTGATTACGTTCCATATTTCAACACAAAACTCACTATTGTTGTTGGAGTTTCCCCCCAAGAAAGACAGCCCTACTACCAAGGAAGCATTTGATAATTAGTTTTCCATTGCTGAGAATGAAGAGATATGTAGCCCCACTGATCCAAGTACATAACTCTTTTTTTTCCTTTTTCCTTTTCCTTTTTTTTCCCCCTCATCCCCTTTCCGGCGCCTCATAGTATGGTGGATGCCATGCCGCGTTTCTCCCTGAAAATGGGAAACAACCGGGAAAGAGGGATATTTCCTCTTCTTGGCCGATGTTGGGCTGTTGCTTAGTTCACAGTCCAGAGAAATGGCTGCTACTTTAATAACCTTCAATATTTCAACAAAAATTCACTGTTATTATTTGGAGTTCGCCCCCAAGTCAGACCTGTTAAAAAGGAACCGTTTCACATTGCTGACAATTAAGAGATGTTAAGTCGGTTTTGGATTTCTGTGTAAAGTCCAGGGAAAATTCTGCCAGAAATTGCATAGCCCAGCTCACAGTCCCAGTGCATTGCTGTAAGAAGTCTCTGGAATCAAAGTCTTTAGGCGCAGAGGGTCCGTTTCACTCTCAGCAGCTCTGAATTTATCTGGGCCAAGGGCATGCTGGTTACACCCACTTCCCATGATTCCCTAGGCACCCCAAGTGTAAAAATCGTATACCTCTGGGTTAGGAGTCTCAGAAGATGGCTCCTGCCATTTGGATGCTGCTGCCGCAGCCATTTTCCGTGCAGGAAGACAGGGTGGGGAGGAAAGATCCACCCCCGGGCAGCACGGAGTTGTAGCCCAGTTCACAGTCCCAGTGCATTGCTATGAGAAGCTGCGCTGGATGCTCGAATGTGTTTGGCCTCTGGAATCAAAGTCTTTAGGCGCAGAGTGTCTCCAGCCCCAAATTCTTAATATTATTTTGAACCTGGACAGAAGTTTGGGGCTAATAAGCTCCTTTAAGTAAAAATTCCTAACGGGAATATCAGCAAGATGATTTCTTACAGGCTCCAGAGAAATTTCTTCTTTAAAAATTGGTAATTTTTGATGTGGTTTTCTTTTAATTGGACTTTTTGAAAAAATTGAATAATCATGAAATATACAGTTTCAGAGTCCAGAGAACCCTCTAAGATGTCCTGCAATCTTAATCATAGCTCAGGCATCAAATAAAAATAGTAATTCCTGTAGAAATTCCTGAATATAAACTTTTGAATTTTAAATTCCTGAATTTAATTTCTAGTGGAAGGAAGTCATATTTCTTGTACAACATTCCAAAAAATCATGAGTTTCTTCAAAAGTATATCTGTTAGCAATGTAAATGTTGACAATTTTGTCATTTGCTGGGATACCAGATCACATGAACATACATAATTCAATTTGTTGGGCTGTAGTAGCCAAAGACAAAGGTATAGTTTCAGTTACATCAGAGTATTGATTTTGCATATACAACACAATATATATCATTTTTGCTTTTAAATTATAAATAATCCTGAATCTTTATAAATAGCATTATTCTAAGATATATTTGCAGATCATTTTGAGGGATTAAAAGGTGGCCTATGAGAGACACTTGTGAGAAACTTCACAGGTAGCAGCAGCAAGGAGACTTGGAGATTATCTAGTCCCTTGCTTTATTTGTTAATACTCCACAGATGAGGAAGATTAGACTGGGGAAAGACTTAAAACAACAGTTAGCAAATGGTTCTCATGGGATAAAATGTTGAATGAAGAATACAAAATTTGTATCACATGAGGCACAAAACTGGTTAAAAGGGGATTCACAATTTCTTTTTTCTTTTTCTCTAGATTTATTATTTTTTATTATTATTTATTATTATACTTTTTTACCAACATTACTGTTTTATTTGGGGGGGTCACATCCGGCGATGCACAAAGGTCACTCCTAGTTCTGCATTCAGGAATCACTCCTGGCGGTGCTCGGGGGACCATATGACATGCTGGGAATCAAACCCAGGTCGGCTGCATGCAAGGCAAATACCCTACCCACTGTACTATCACTCCAGTCCCTGTTACTGTTTTTTTTTTACTTGCAATGCTATTACACCATGGATACCACCATAATACTGAGGTTCCTCGACCATTATCCCATGATCCACACTGTCTTAGAATCTTCAGATTCTAAGACAGATCACAGAGTTCCATTGACCACATCTTAGGATCTGCTTCTATTGGAGATAATCTAATCCCTTGCTTTGTTCATTTATACTCCATATATGAGGAAGATTGTAAGCAATTTCATCTTTTTTTCCCCGTGACTCATTTTACTTAGCATGAATTTCTCCAGTTCCATCCAAATTGATGCAAATTACAAGGTTTCATCTTTTCTCATAGATGAGTAGTACCACTGTCATCACTGTCATCCCATTACTCATCGATTTGCTTGACTGGGCACTAGAAAAGTCTCCATTGTGAGGCTTGTTGTTACTGTTTTTGGCATATTGAATAAGCCAGGGGGAGCTTGCCAGGCTCTGCTGTGTGGGTGAGATACTCTCGATAGTTTGCTGGGCTCTTCGAGAGGGTGGAGGAATTGAACACGGGTCGGCTGCATGCAAGGCAAACGCCCTACCTGCTGTGCTATCACTCCAGCCCTGATGAGTAGTAAAATTGTGTATATACTATAATTTCTTTTTTGTTTACTTTGTTGTATAATTTCTTCGCATTTTTTTACAATTTAGGCACTGTGATTTACAATGCTATTAATAGTGTTATAGGCACACAAAGTTTCAACACCATACCTACTCTTCACAGTGCAAGTAGCCCTCCATCATGTTCCCAGGTCCTTTCCCAGTCCCTTCATCCCAACATTTGACAAATTCATTCTATAGGCATACTCTTAGGAGCTGTTGACATTGGCTATTTTAATTCCCTTACTGTGTTTCTTTATATTTCACGTGTTAGAAAGACCATTCTTTATTTGTTCCTCTCTCCCTAACTGACTTCACTCAGCATGATACCCTCTGGATACATTCACCCTGAAGAGAATTACAGAATTTCATCTTTCCACATAGCTGGGAGGTATTCCACTGTGTATATAAACTGGTTTCTTGGTGCACTCATCTGGAGTTGGACTTTGGGTTGATCCAGAATTTGGATATTGTAAATAATATTGCAATGAACATGGGTGTGCACATGTCCTTCTAAATTAATGTTTTTGTTTTGTGGCGGTAAATGCCCAGGAATGGAAATTTGGGGTCATATAGAAGTTCTATTCTTTTTTAAAAAAATTTATTGAATCACCGTGAGACAATTACAAGCTTTCATGTTTGGGTTACAATCTCACAATGATCAAACACCCATCCCTCCACCAGTGTACATTCCCCACCACCAATATCCCGGGTATAACCCCCCTTTCCCACCCTCCCCTTGCCTCTATGGCAGACAATATTCCCCATATTCTCTCTCTACTTTTGGGCATTATAGCTTGCAACACAGATACTGAGAGGTCATCATGTTTGTTCCATTATCTACTTTTGACATGCATCTCCCATCCCTAATGGTTCCTCCAGCCATCATTTTCTTAGTGATCCCTTCTCTATTCCATCTGCTTTCTCCCCTCCGCTCATGAAGCAGTCTTCCACCTATGGGGCAATCTCCCTGGCCCTTGTATTTACTGTCCTTGGGTGTCACCCTCATGTGATGTTATTCTATACTCCACAAATGAGTGCAGTCCTTCTGTGTCTGTCCCTCTCTTTCTGACTCATTTCACTTAGCATGATACTCTCCATGCATTGAAGACTTCTTTGAAATCAAAAATTGTGTAAAGTATTGCCTATGTTTTCCTCAATTTATTTTATAAACACAGGTTTAATATCAAGATCCTTAATCTATTTTGAATTAATCTTTGTATAATGTGTGAGATAGATAGGTTCTAATATAAATTTTTAATGTGTCTGTTCAGTTTTCCCAGCATCATTTCTCAACTTCATGTACCTTGCCACTTTTATATAAATTAACTCTCCATACATCTGAGGGTTTATTACTGGGCTCTCAATTCTATTTCATTGAGCTGATAGTCAGTATTTGTTCCAATATAATGTGGTTTTAATTGATATAGCTTTGAAGTATAGTTTAAAGTCTTCTATTTTTTCCTCTCAGTATTACTTGGACTGTTTGAGGAGTTTTATGGTTCTGAACAAACCTTAGAAGTATTTGTTTTAAGTACCTAAAAATGCCTTTTGATCTTTTATGGGAATTTTATTAATCCTATAGATTTCTTTGAATAAAATGTTAACAAAAAAAT
The DNA here is from genome assembly GCF_027595985.1 of Sorex araneus. Classification (NCBI taxonomy): domain Eukaryota; kingdom Metazoa; phylum Chordata; class Mammalia; order Eulipotyphla; family Soricidae; genus Sorex; species Sorex araneus. The sequence goes on from NC_073313.1 coordinate 37,751,058, forward strand.
CCTTCCATGAACAAGAAATATATTTCCATTTCCTTATGTCTTCTTTTATACCTTATAATTGTCTCTAAACAGGTCTTTCACCTTCACAATTAAATTCATACCTAGATATTTGAGGAATTTTTTTTCACACAGCTTAAAAGAGTTAAAAAAAACTCTTTTCTCTTATAATTTATTGGTACATATAAGAATGCAGCAGATTTCTATGCAATTAATTTGATGTCTCATACTTTTACTTTTTCTAGAAGTTTTTTTTTGTGGGGGGCTTTTATAGGGTTTTCTGTAACCAATATAATGTAACCTGCAAATAGGATTTTATTTGGGATCTATGCTTCCATATTCATTAGGGATAGTGGTGTGATTTTTTTTTTCAATAACATCTCTGCCTGTCAGCTTTTTGTATAAAGGCAATCTTAGTCTAAACAAAACTGGTCTGAAAGGACTTCGGTCTTTTCTACTTTCTCGAAGAGCTTGTGAATGATGAGTAGCAGGTCCTTTTAACTGTTTGGAAAAACTCACTAAAGGTCTTATCTGGCTAAAAGGCTTTGTTTTGATGGCTATATTTGGTAAGTGTCTCAACTTCCTAGACAATGGTAGGTCTAATTCTAGTTTTCTACTTCCTCCTGACTCAGTCTTGGGAGGTTATAAAACTCAAGAAATCTATCCATTTCTTCTAGAGCTTACAATTTTGTGGCATAAAGTTGTCTAAAGCAATCTCATATTATCTTTTGCTTAGCTATGGTGTCTGTCATAATTTTTTCCCTTTCATTTGTGATCTGATTTATCAAGGCTTTCTGTCTTTTTTTGTAAGTCCAGCAAGGGGTTGTTAATCATGATACTTAAAAAAACCAAGTCTTATCCACAGAATGGGAAAGGATATTTACACAATACCCATCAGATAAGGGGTTGATATCAATGGTATATAAAGCACTGGTTGAACTCTACAAGAAGAAAACATCCAACCCCATCAAAAAATGGGGCGAAGAAATGAACAGAAACTTTACCAAGGAAGAAATACGAATGGCCAAAAGGCACATGAAAAAGTGCTCTGCATCACTAATCATCAGAGAGATGCAGATCAAAACAACCATGAGATACCACCTCACACCCCAGAGACTAGCACACATCCAAAAGAACAAAAGCAACCGCTGTTGGAGAGGATGTGGGGAGAAAGGGACCCTTCTTCACTGCTGGTGGGAATGCCGACTGGTTCAGCCCTTCTGGAAAACAATTTGGACGATTCTCAAAAAATTAGATATTGAATTCCCATTTGACCCAGCAATACCACTGCTGGGAATATATCCCAGAGAGGCAAAAAAGTACAATCGAAACAACATCTGCACATGTATGTTCATCGCAGCACTGTTTACAATAGCCAGAATCTGGAAAAAACCCGAATGCCCCAGAACGGATGACTGGTTGAGGAAACTTTGGTACATCTATACAATGGAATACTATGCAGCTGTTAGAAAAAAGGAGGTCAAGAATTTTGTAGTTAAGTGGATGGGCATGAAAAGTTTCATGCTGAGTGAAATGAGTCAGAAAGAGAGAGACAGACATAGAAAGACTGCACTCATCTATGGTATATAGAATAACAGAGTGGGAGACTAACACCCAAGATCTGTAGAAATAAGTACCAGGAGGTTGACCCCATGGCTTCGAGGCTGGCCTCACGTTCCGGGGAAAGGGCAACTCAGAGAAGCGATCACCAACTACATTGTAGTCGAAGGCCATGTGGGGGAAGGGAGTTGCGGGCTGAATGAGGGCTAGAGACTGAGCACAGCGGCCACTCAACACCTTTATTGCAAACCACAACAGCTAATTAGAGAGAGAGAACAGAAGGGAATGCCTTGCCACAGTGGCAGGGTGGGTTGGGGGGGAGATGGGATTGGGGAGGGTGGGAGGGACGCTGGGTTTACGGGTGGTGGAGAATGGGCACTGGTGAAGGGATGGGTTCCCGAACTTTGTATGAGGGAAGTATAAGCACAAAAGTGTATAAATCTGTAACTGTACCCTCACGGTGATTCTCTAATTAAAAATAAATAAATTAAAAAACAAACAAACAAACAACAAAAAAAACCAAGTCTTTGTTTCACAGATCTTTTTTATTTTTAAAAAATTTCATATTGTTGATTTATGATTACATTTTTATTTTTACCTATTTCTACTTATTTTATGTTTCCTTTGTTGTTCTTTTTCTAGTTTCTTGTACTGTGAGGTTAGGCAATTATTTTTTTCTATTGTTTCCTGTTGAATGCCTGAGTACTGTGAACTTTACTCTTAATGCAGCTTTTGCTATGTCCCATAAATTCTGGCAGCTTTTTTTTTTTGGCATTTTGGGTCACACCCAACAATGCTCAGAAGTTACCACTTCTGGCTCTGCACTCAGTAATTAGTCCTGGTGGTGTTTGGGGGACCATATGGGATGTGGGGGTTCAAACCCAGGTTGGTCACATGCAAGAAAAACGCCCTACCCAGTGTCCTATTGTTCTGGCACAAGTTCTGGTAGCTTTTATCTTCATTCTTTTTTCTATCTTTTTTGGGTGCGTGAGTGGGTGGAAACATCTGGCTGTGCTCAAGGCTTATTCTAGTCCTGTGTTCAACATTACTCCTGGTGGAGCTTAGGGGACCGCATGTTTTGTTGGGGCTCAAACCAGAGTCAGGGAAAAACACAAGGCAAAATGTCTTAACAGCTGTATTACATCTCCAGTCCTCCAGGAATCTTTCATTTATTTTTCTACTTTCTCTTTGATACAGTGTGTTGTTCAGCTTCCAATTGTTAGAGAAGTTCCCAGTTTTTAGTTTCCTACTAGATGTATTCCTAAGATTGGTGATTTTTTGTGTTTCTTTGTGTTGTTTTTTAAAAGTTTTTAAATTAATTTATTTTTTAATTAGTGAATCACCATGAGGGTACAGTTACAGTTACCCCTTACACATTTTTGTGCTCTTGTTTCCCTCATACAATGTTCGAGAATCCATCCCTTCACCAGATGGGATTGGGGGTGGGAGGGATGCTGGATTGGTGATTTTTGAAGGAAGTTTCTCATACCTTTTCTTTCTTTATTGGAACTCTTCTCTATTATTTTCAACTCAGTCAAATGCCTCATCATTCATACTTTGAAATCCTCATCCAGGAGGTTAGAGAGTTCTGGTGTTCTTGGGGTCATCCCAAGGCTTTTGTCAACCATTAGTGCAGATGAATTCCTTAGATTTTTGTTAGGTTTGGTACTCAGCAGTTCTTGTATGCAGACAACTCTGTGATGGTTCTCTGTTTCCTTGGTTGCATTTCATTGGGGTTAAGCCAAGTTCCTTGTAAGATGTGCTTTGAGCAGATGAAGTGGCTCTGTGTCCACTGATCTGCAAGGCAAAGCTGAACCACAGTAATTTCTTCAGTTGCCTAAGATACAGTGCAGTGCCAATAATCTCTGTAAGGCAAGTAGGTATGTGCTGAAGAGTCCAGTTCTTGGGTATAATACCTCATTCTTTAAATATGTTCCTCATATATTTTGCATTTATATTCTAGAAACATTTACTTTTGTATCATACTGGGGGTATTCAAAGGCAGGCTGGTTTATAAATTCTCCTTTAAAGTCATGAACATCTCTAAATTTTGAAGTAGTCATTCTGGGAAGATGTTTGGAGTGATCCTTTTAAATTTTGGGGGGAGGTAAACTGAATTTTGGCAATACCAGTAGGATAATTTACCCATTAAGAGGATGATATTAAATTCAACAGGAATAATATATCAGTATCTCCAAAATAAACATCAGCACAAAGTGCAAATAAAGAAAAGGAAGATCGAAGTTCATTTATCTTGATCCTTGAGATCAATTCCAAACTTTAGGAAAAAAATATCCAGTACAATTTGGGGGTTGGTACCACAGCTGGTAGTACTCATGGAATCTGTTCTTGGGGGTCACTTGCAGCCATTCTCAGGAGACTGTGTGGCATCAAAACTCAAACATGGCTCTCCTATGTGCAAACCATCCCCTTGGCCCATTGAACTACCTCTTGCCTCCAATCCCAGCCCATTTCCACCCCTAAATATTGACTTAATAAATGAATAGGGGCAGAATAACTAAGAAGAAAAGGATAGTCATCTTTAAGAAGCCCAAATAAAAAGCAGTGGGTTCAAAAACAAAATCTTTTGGGAGCGGCCTCCCCAACACTGGATCATCTCCCAGAGACAATTGGCTTGGCTGTGTAGGCCTGATGGTTTTGTACTTGGAGCCACCAGGTAGAGCTGAAGGTCAAACTGAGGACCTTGAGCCTGCAAGGCATGTGCTTGGGTCTTTTGAGCTGTTATCCTCGCCTAAGAAATTTTTGTTCTTAATTGTATTTATATTTGTATTTTGGTACCATGATTTACAACGTCGTTCATAGTCGAGTTATAGGCATGCATTTTTCTTATACCTATCCTGTTACCAGTGTCAATTTCCCTCCAACAACGCTCCCCTTTAACTTCCGTCCCACTCTCTATCCTTCCTACTCCCCATTCTGCCTCCTCAACTGGCCCATTTTTGGTTGTTGTTGTTCGCTTGGGGGCCACACCTGGTTGTGCTCATGGTTCACTCCTGGCTCTGCTTTCAGTGATCACTCATGGTAGTTCTCAGGGAACCATATGGAGAGTCAGTGATCAAACTGGGGTTGGTCATGTGCAAGGAAAGTACCCTGCCCACTGTACTATCTCTCTGGCCCCGAGAGACACATTTTGAACTTTGGTTATTATAATTAGGATCTTATTCTTTCACTTTTGTTGGTTCTATGGTTCAGATATGTAGTTACATAACACATCTTTGCCATAAGTGTGTTTAGGGCTTCTTCCCCTGCCTCTGTTACTCTCCATCAGCCTCTTCTTATTTTTCTCTCTTTGGTTTCTTTCCTTCCCTATTCTTAGTTCTATAGTCCAGGTTCCAGGATAATCTAGGTATCCCCTCTTTAATGCTTTACTTTTGCTTGTCCTGTTATTTTATATACCACCCAGTATTTTTTTCTTCTGACTTACTTTGCTGAACATACTATCCTCCAGTTCCATCCAAGGTGTGGGAAGTTGCATGGATGGTCTTATCCTTTCTTGCAACTATATATCATTCCATTGTGTATATGAACAGTGTGGAGAAGTCTCATAAAAATAAGAATAGAATTACTTTAAGACTCAGCAATTTCATTTCTTGGTATATACACCCAGGACACAAAAACATTCATTCAGAAAGACATATGCACATCATTATTCATTGCAGCATTTAGCACTGTAACTAGAATATGGAATCAACCCAGGAATTTTTTTTTTTTTTTTTTTGCTTTTTGGGTCACACCTGGCGATGCACAAGGGTCACTCCTGGCTCTGCACTCAGGAATTACCCCTGGCGGTGCTCAGGGGACCATATGGGATGCTGGGAATCGAACCCGGGTCGGCCGCGTGCAAGGCAAACGCCCTACCCGCTGTGCTATCACTCCAGCCCCCAACCCAGGAATTTTTAAAAAGTAACCTCCACTACGGAACTCTTATTTGTTCTCCAAGATAGGTGATGTTTGTCATCGTGGAGTTTAGCATCAAAATATATCTCTAAATTCAACAAGGCAGATATTTAGTCACAATCTAGTAAGTTATCTCTCACAGTCAATTAAGAAGAATATGGTGAGAAAGTCTCATAGTTCCTGCAAGTTGCAATATTGACAATTCTAAGTATTTTGAAAAGGTTGGTTCGAAGACTTCCTATTTTTGAAAATCTTGTTTGTGGCAATCTCTTTTGGTGTCCTGACTTTTTATAGCACTGGCCAAAACTTGGAAGTCCTGCAGAGAAACTGACATTTGGCACAGTTGAAGGTGAAGAATCTTTACAATATTTACTTAAGATGACTCATCTTAGGTCAGGTCAGCCTATTTGCCAAAGTATCTGTATCTGAAGTAGTTAGAGCTTCCCATTCAATCCCATTTCTATTAAGTATGAGATAGCTCTGCTCAGTTCTTTAATAACTGTAGAATAGGAGGTCACATTTATTGATCTAACATCAAAGTATAAGCCTAAATTTTCTTTGAAAACAACTGGAAGCCAATATAATTGTGAACAGACTCATCAAGCTTTTGTTTACAAACTTTTACTTTATTTTAATCAATAGACTTTGGAAAGGCCATGGAAATAGCTTGATGAATTCTATTAATCAACTTTTCAGCCTCTTGCCATAGAGTTTTATTTATCAAAATCTCAGTGTTTTCCCACCTGACTCATTTCATCCCATGTTTGACTTGACCCTTACCATCTGCCTGTGGATTAAATGACAAAAGTCAGAAAAACTAGCTTGTAAGCTTGCAGTGTAATGTTGATTTCCTAGACACATTAGAGAGGTCCTCATTTACTCAGAAACTCCTTCTAAATGATGGTTGCAAGTAAGCTTTACTCCAAGGACTGTAAGATACCTGTGGTTTGTCTGGATCTTCAGAAAGCCTAATTTTATTTATTTTGGGGGTACTGGGATGGCACAACTGGCTTTACTCAGTACTTATTCCTGACAGTGCTCAAGGGACCATATGCAGTGCCAGGAATCAAAACGGGGTTGCAGAAGATCTGAAATTTTTTAAAAAAAATTAATTTTATTGAATCACTGTGAGATACAGTTATAGGCACATTTAAAAAGGCAGGTCATGGGGTCAGGGATATAGTTCAACTAGTGGTGCATAGGCCTCCACTACCCAGCATGTTCAAAACTCTGAGTCAGAAACTCTGAGCAGGGGCTGGAGAGATAGCACAGCGGGTGGGGCATTTGCCTTGCACGCGGCCGACCAGGGTTCAAATCCCAGCATCCCATATGGTCCCCTGAGCATGGCCAGGGGTAGTTCCTGAGTGCAGAGCCAGGAGTAACCCCTGTGCATCGCCAGGTGTGACCCAAAAAGCAAAAAAAAAAAATAAATAAAATAATAAAAAAAGAAACTCTGAGCACTGAATTACCCCCATCATCCCTCAGCATCCCAACAACAAAAGCCAGGTCATGATGTGTTCAGGTAATGTCTTAGCATAAATGATTGTTCAGCAAAAGGAGAGAAAAGTGTTTCGGCTGAGGTTCTAGAAAGGAGGTTCATTGGCCCAGAAAGGGAAATCATGTAACATAGCACATGTCTGCTGTTGTCGTATGTTCACACACAAGGGATGAGATACAGAAAGGACAGAGGAAAAGGATGCTGGAGGCCAGTCCCGGCCCATCGTTGACTCTGAAAATAAAGACTTTAGGGAAGGAAAAAAAAGAGGAACTTTAGAAATCTTTTTAAATTATTTTTTTCTTTATTGGTCTCACTCCCCTGCTTTCTCCTATAGGCCTGTGCTCTTAGGGTTCTCATCCAGAAAAGCCTTGTCTACACTGCTGTTACAGCTCTCCTAACAGCAGGTGACCACTAGCCCCTACCAGTCATTCTCTCCCTGTCTTTCTCTCTCTTTCATTGATTGATTGATTGATTGATTGATTAATTGATTCACTGTGAGGTACAGTAACAAAACATCCATGTTTGTACTTCGATCATATAGTCATCAAACACCCATCCCTTCACAAGTGCACATTTTCTACCACCAAAAGCCCCAGTATCTCCCCACCACCCCAATCCATACCTCCCCCTTTCTGTGTGGCAGACAATTTGCACAATACTCTCTTTCTCTACTTTAATTACCTTCAATATTTTTTTTCTTTTTGGGTCACACCTGGCGATGCACAGGGGTTACTCCTGGCTCTGCACTCAGGAATTACCCCTGGCCGTGCTCAGGGGACCATATGGGATGCTGGGATTTGAACCCGGGTCGGCCGCGTGCAAGGCAAACGCCCTACCCTCTGTGCTATCTCTCCAGCCCCACCTTCAATGTTTTGAGACCAGTCCGATCACCACTCATAACTGCCAAAAAGGCAATGCTAGAAAATGCGTTTTCTATTGCTTGTTATGGATACGATTTAATGCTCTAGGAATTCTAAAGTTTTAATAATTAGGGTCTGAAGATATCCCTGCAGCAAGTGGCTTGGTCTGAAATTTGCTTGTGTGTCTCTGGATCATGACAGTGTAGGAGCTTAAGTAGATGGTGGATGGGTGTGGAGTCATCTTGGAGTCCCATCGGGGCAGGGGGAAGGAGAAGAGCCCATTCCTTCCTTGTCCCATGAGGCTAGGCGTTTGCCTCCACTGCCACTCATACCTGTAGTTTGTCACTGACTTCTAGAAGATGGCAGCCTCCAGGGCTCCTAGAGGGCAGGCAGAGGGACAGCACCTGCCCCCGTCTGTAGCCGCCCAGCAGAAATGACCTATTGCAAAGTCCAGGGCCATCTCTGCAGCAAGTTGCTCAGGTCCGAGATTTGTTTGTGTGTCTCTGGATCGCGACTGTGTGGGACCTTAAGTAGAGATGGCCGGATGTGGTGTCATCGTGGAGTCCTATCGGCGCGGAAGGGGAAGGAGAAGTCTCTCTCTCTCTCTCTCTCTCTCTCTCTCTCTCTGTCTTTCCTTCCCTCCCTCCTTCTCTCTCTCATCTCTTCTGTCTTTCTTGGCAAGGGGAGAAAAATCATACATGTTATCTCACAAATCCTTCCACAGGTTCTTAAGGCTCATTTGCGGAGGTAGCAGCTAAGAGTGGCATAATTGGCAACTGTTTTCTCAGATTCCTCTAGCTAATTGAGCCGCCCTCCCCATCCAGGCTCCGAGCACTTCCATAGAGAGGAGGGGAACAAAGCTGGTGCTGTGCTAAAGTCTAGGCACATATATGAATATTCAGGGTCTCACTATTCTGCCAAGGTTTCATTCCTAAGGTCTCATTGCTGTACTTGGCCCATTGAAACATGTGTGAGATATCTTGTATACTTAGTTTCATTCCTAAAACACGTTCCTAAAACATGCTACTAGAAGGTATCCCCTTTAGGCCTAAGGCTTAGGACTTAGTGTGGGAGAAAAGCTTAGTACTTCTCCAAAAGCCCCACAGTCACACGCAGAGAAACTTTGGAGCAGGTAGGAGAATGAACACACTTCTTAATGTCATCTAAGAACAATGGAAGAGAAAAAAAGAAGCTATATGGGCAAGAAAACAACTTAAGTTGGGAAAATAGTCTAACCAACATAGACCATATAGAGAGAGGAAGTGAGGATGATTCAGCCATCTAGACATTTGTAACAGTTCTATAGGAGAACTCATGCAGATATGTGAGGTGGGTGTGCACTGCATGTATAGAACGGGTTGAGACATATCCTCAGAGTATTTTTTCAGTATGGTAATGAGATGAAAAGAGACTGTCAGCCAGATCTGGTGTCATAGCTCATTTTTCACTGAAGAGTACTGTCCAACCAGGGGTCTGGACTCTATCAGTTCAAAGGTATTTGTAAGGCTCTGTGTTGGCCTACTTGAAGCCCAAGGAATCTAGCTAGGTAGTTTCTTCCAGAGACGGATCGTTACCTCCTCCAAACAAGTGTTCTTCAACCACCATTGTGAAGGTGTAGAAAGGTTGAAACCCACTGGTATCCCACTAGAACCCACTGGATCTAAGTGCTGGTCTGCCAACTGGTCCATCAGACAGGTGCCTGTTCACAGACGTGAACAGTTTGGAAAATGCTGTTCCAAACTTGAAATCTCGGGGTTTGGGGTCATACCCCAAAGTGTACAGGGGCTCTTCCTGATTCTGTACTCAGGAGTGAATCCTAGTGGTGCTCAAGAGACCATATGTAGTGCTGGGGATTTGAACTAGGGTCGACAGGATGCAAGTCAGGTGTCTTAAACCCTGAACTTTCTTTCTGGCCCATGTTTTTGTTTCTTTAACTCCAAGGACTTGTAACTTTTTGAGGGTAAGAGGGAGGGGACAGGGGCACAGAATTACGAAAGACTGATATTTCACTCTGCAAGAAGGATCTGGGAATAGGTCCTGAGGCAATGAAGTAAAGTGACCGTCACATTACCCACTTCCCTAGTTAGAACTTCTTCCTGATTCATTTTCTAACTAAGATGACACTAGAGACAGCAGCCTAATGAGCACAGAGCCTCCCCCAAGTAGTTAGGGAATGGGCTTTCACCACAGAATAACCAGTTCTGACCTAGAGTACCAGACAAGTTCTGAATTGGAGGAAATTGGAGTTCCAGATAACTATACTATTCAAAACATGGCAACTGGATCCAAATGGAAGTCATTTATGCTAAGTCATATAAAAGTGATTACAGTTTTTCTTCACCCAAAGATAAAATACTAAACCAGTGACAGGGTTATGAGGAAAAGTTTACCCCGCTGTTCTGGGTTCCCCTAAGGCTGGTCAATCAAACAATTTAACATCACACAGACTGATGATAGGGAAAAAAGAATGAATTAAATTGACTACACATGGAGAACTTACATGGCTGTAAATTCTAGAGCAAATGGGATAGACTGAAGGCTTATATTCTAGTTTTTTAAGGGAGAGTGGAGGGGGACACCCAGCAGTGCCTAGAGCTTACTCATTGCTCTGCGCGTTTTGCCTCAGGGATCACTCCTGAATCATATGGAGTGCTGGGGATCAAACACAGGTTGGCACGGTGCAAGGCAAATGTCCTGTCCACTATACCAGCTCTCTGGCCCCATGAAAGGATTATATTTTCTTGAGCTAAGGAATGGGATAGGAATCTGGAGCAGCAAGGAGAGCGGTGGGATCTTGCATGAAGAAGAGAGAGTGACACCTATAACAGAAAGCAACTGCTCTAATTTTGCCTTACCTTCAGATTTCACCAATTAAATCGCGATTTTTGGAGATGACCCTAAATCTGGGTAATCCTTATAGGGGAACGAAAGTCTGCTATTCTAAAATATGCACTAGGTGTTTTTTTCTTCTGCTTTTGCTTTTTGGCTTGTTTCGGGACCACACATGGCAGTGTTCTTTTTTTTAATTGAATTACCGTGAGATGCAGTTACAAACATTCATGATTGTGTTTCAGTTCATGCAATGATCAAACACCCATCCCTCCACCAGTGCTCATTTTCCACCACCAGTGTCCCCAGTAACCCTCCTGCCATCCCCACTCCATACCATCCCCTGCCTCTGTGGCAGGCATCTTACTTTTTACTCTCTCTCTGCTTTGGGGCATTATGGTTTGCAATGCAGATGCTGAGAGGCCATCATGTTTGGTCCTTAGTCTACTTTCAGCATGCATCTCCCATCCCAAGCAATCCCTCCAACCATCACTGACTTAATGGTCCCTTCTCCATCCCAACTGACATGACAGTGCTTGGGGGTTCCTGGCTTTATACTTGGGTACTGCTTCCAATGGTGCTTAGAGGACCATGTAGTGCTGGGGATTGAACAGGGGCTTCCAGCATACAAAGCATATGCTCAGACCACTATTTTTTTTTGTCTTGTATAACTTCTTTGTTCTGATTCCCTTCGACCTACAAAAGTTTTTTTATTCTGTACAGTTCCTGGAAGCACTTTTCTGTCTGCTAATTGGATGCTTCCCAGTTCATTAATTGTTTAACAAAGCCAATAATATTGTTGGTGTATAACGTCAAACCAGGCTTCATCTGAAAGTTCCCTTCCTTCTTTCCTTTGTCAATACTCTCAGCTATGGTAGACTTAATTTGTTCCTTGTGGCATAAAAAACACACAGGTATACTGAAACTATGCAAAAGAGATATTTCTGCACTAAATAGTATCAATCTTTCACTCAAATTAAATCTGTCATTTTCGGCACAAGCTAGGTAATTTCTGATTTGGTTGATTTCTGGGAGATTTTATTTAAAATGACAAGCAGGACCTTTCAAGACTTTTTTCTTTTGAAATATTATGACGTAAGAAACAGTATTGTGTTTAATCTGTGATTCCTGACTTGCAGCTCTGTAAACTCTTGGAATTTCTCTTACATGTAATAAGCCCTTGGATGATCCCTTGATGCAAACTGATCACCTTTTCCTGTAAAATTTATCTCTGACCCTCAGTTTCTGCTATAAATTCTGCATCACTAAGGTGAAAAGGGTGTCATGTTATTCACAGCAAATCTTTCCCACTGTACCTGGATTTATTTTTAATGAGGTAACTTTTGGAAAGCCAGGCAGGATGGAGGTGAGAGTTGCAAGGGAACCAATTCTGGGTAAAGATTGTAACTGTCAGTACCACCTCCCAGTTTTGGGCTCGTGATTGAATTAATCACAACTGGTCAATGATTTAATCAGTCAAGTCCATGTTAGAAAGATTTTCTAAAACCTCCAATTGGAGGCTTTTGGGGGGGGTTAGAGAGCTGCTGGGTAGTGGACATATGGGGATATGGAAATAATTGTTTATTTGGCTCTGCACTCTTTCCTTTTACTTTGTCCCTGCATCTCTTTCATCAGATGTTCTTTGAGTTCTATTCTTCTGAAGTAGGTTGGGAGACAGGGCTCCCTTACAACAGGTTTTTGGGATCAATAAAACCAAGGTATGATCTATAAAGAAGAACTTAGTCTGTTGCCAGTTTCAGAGCATCTTAAAAACATGAAGACTGTGTAAATATCCTTTCCCATTCTGTGGATAGTCTTTGTATTCTGGTCACTGTATCTCTTGCGGTGCAGAAGCTTTTTAGTTTAATGTAGTCCCATTTGTTGATCTCTGTTTTTACTAGATTGCTTAGTTCCATGTCACCTTTGAAGATACGTTTATCTTCAATATCGTGGAGGGTTTTGCCGACCTTGTCTTCAATGTACCTTATGGTTTGTGGTCTAATGTTGAGGTCTTTAATCCATTTTGATCTGACTTTTGTGCATGGTGTCAGGTCAAGGTCTAAACCCATTTTTTTGCATGTGGTTGTCCAGTTGTGCCAGCACCATTTGTTAAAGAGGCTTTCTTTGCTCCACTTCACATCTCTTGCTCCCTTATCAAAGATTAGATGATCATACATTTGGGGTTGTGTGTAGGGATATTCCACCCTGTTCCATTGGTCTACGGCTCTGCCTTTGTTCCAGTACCATGCTGTTTTAATTGTTACTGCTTTGTAGTAAAGATTGAGGTTAGGGAGGATATTTACACAATACCCATCAGATAAGGGGTTGATATCAATGGTATATAAAGCACTGGTTGAACTCTACAAGAAGAAAACATCCAACCCCATCAAAAATGGGGCGAAGAAATGAACAGAAACTTTACCAAGGAAGAAATACAAATGGCCAAAAGGCACATGAAAAAGTGCTCTGCATCACTAATCATCAGAGAGATGCAGATCAAAACAACCATGAGATACCACCTCACACCACAGAGATTAGCACACATCCAAAAGAACAAAAGCAACCGCTGTTGGAGAGGATGTGGGGAGAAAGGGACCCTTCTTCACTGCTGGTGGGAATGCCGACTGGTTCAGCCCTTCTGGAAAACAATTTGGACGATTCTCAAAAAATTAGATATTGAATTCCCATTTGACCCAGCAATACCACTGCTGGGAATATATCCCAGAGAGGCAAAAAAGTATAATCGAAACAACATCTGCACATGTATTTTCATTGCAGCACTGTTTACAATAGCCAGAATCTGGAAAAAACCCGAATGCCCCAAAACGGATGACTGGTTGAGGAAACTTTGGTACATCTATACAATGGAATACTATGCAGCTGTTAGAAAAAAGGAAGTCAAGAATTTTGTAGTTAAGTGGATGGGCATGAAAAGTTTCATGCTGAGTGAAATGAGTCAGAAAGAGAGAGATAGACATAGAAAGACTGCACTCATCTATGGTATATAGAATATCAGAGTGGGAGACTAATACCCAAGAACTGTAGAAATAAGTACCAGGAGGTTGACCCCATGGCTTCGAGGCTGGCCTCACGTTCCGGGGAAAGGGCAACTCAGAGAAGCGATCACCAACTACATTGTAGTCGAAGGCCATGTGGGGGAAGGGAGTTGCGGGCTGAATGAGGGCTAGAGACTGAGCACAGCGGCCACTCAACACCTTTATTGCAAACCACAACAGCTAATTAGAGAGAGAAAACAGAAGGGAATGCCTTGCCACAGTGGCAGGGTGGGGTGGGGGGGAGATGGGATTGGGGAGGGTGGGAGGGACGCTGGGTTTACTGGTGGTGGAGAATGGGCACTGGTGAAGGGATGGGTTCCCGAACTTTGTATGAGGGAAGTATAAGCACAAAAGTGTATAAATCTGTAACTGTACCCTCACGGTGATTCTCTAATTAAAAATAAATAAATTATTAAAAAAAATAAATAAAACCAATGACACAAAATGAAAAAAAAAGAAACATGCCACCTGATATAGTTTCAATTTATGTATGTGAAGGATTTTAAAGATCAACAACCTTAACAGCTTTCAAATAAACCACACAATCTTGTTAAAACAAACAAACAAAAAAAAACATGAAGACTGTTCATGTTGTGAGATGAAGGAACTGAGGGTTCATAAGACTCTAAATGAAACAAATGCCAATCTGGACAAGGCTGAACTCTCCCAGAAAAGGAGAAAACTCAGTAGAAACAAAAGCCCTTAATAAGAACCTGTAAGGATACCACTGTAGAGCCAAAGTTCTTTTCCCTTAATAACACCCTAGCAATAGACTCCTATGTACATGAAAAGCCCCAAGTCTGGGGCCAGAGAGATAGTACAGTGGCAGGGCACTTGCCTTGCATGCAATTGACCTGGTAAAATCCCCAGCATCACATCTTCTGAACACCTCCAGGAATAGTTCCTGAGTGCAGAGCTATGAGTAACTCCTGATCATCACCAAGTGTGGCCCAAAACCAAGCAAAAAAAATGCCCCAAACCTGGACAGTGTTTGAAAACCCCTACATAGCCCACTTTGCAAAAGCAAGCAATAGACGTTCCCACACTGAGGTCACCCACATTCCATCTCCGGGTGTGTAATTCCTTTCAAAAATTTATGGGACTCTCTTTCTTCTAGTAACAAGTCTTATAATGAAGACATTACTGTGGAGCAAATAGATGAACAACGGGAGGACAGTGCTAACAGTGCTACAGTGCTCTTCCCTCTGGAAAGGCTCATGTTCTCTCTTGAATATATGTTATCCTTTTATTCACTCCCTTTTAATGTATTTAATCTCATGCTTATTGGGCCACATCTAACAGTGCTGATTTCAGTGCTCAGAGGTTCCTCCTTGCAGTGCTTGGAAGAAATATGTAGCAGTAGGTAGTGCTGGCGATCAAACTTACGCTTTTCACATGCTTTGCATATGCTCAGTATACTGAGCCATCTCTCCAGCCCTTTCCCCTTTTAATACAATTTCTTTGCTCTGCTCGCTCTCCTCTCCTGAATTTTTTTCTGCTAGGGTAAATGATGAATGAAGAGGAAACTGGAAACTTGGGTGGTGGTCAGGACTGACATTCTGTTTTTTGAAAAGAGCAATCCCTTGCTTTTATCTGAGGCCACATTTTCCAGAACTCAGGTAGTGGGGACCAGTTCCTGTGCCATGTAGATCAAGTAGACTTCAGGTATAATATGACCTACACAGCGCAGGTACTCATAGGTGACTTTTACCAGTCATAATCCCCTAGGTAGGTACCAGGGAGATTCAAATAAGTCAAATAGGAAGGCTGTAGCCTTCTCTCTATGGAGGCCACTACCTCCTAGCCTCTTCACATCTCCCACTGACATCACTTTTGTGATAAATGGGTAATTTAATCAATGCTTCTCCGAGTTCTATGAACTACTCTGGCAAATTAAGCCCTAAATATGGTGAAACTGGGCCAAAGATAAAAATTAGACAAGGACAACTGCCCTTGCTCCAAGTCATAAAAGATAAGGACAGTTTATCCTCAATCCACTTCCCCCACCAAGTCTAATGTTTACTTTGTTTATTGTTTTAGATAAAATGAGCGTGACTCAGGGGACCAGCACATGAGGCTTGTGGGAATTTTACTGTTCAGTCTGGTACCCGCTAATCTTCACTCCACCCTTTCTTGCCTGCCCTTTTCATATACTAGCCTCCCCCGGCCCCTTTTGTGACCGGTGCAGAAAAATGGCTACATTGAGAAAATCAGTCCATCATCTTCTAACCTGACAGCTGGTTGCCAATAAGACATCAACCATGTTTCTCATTGATTAGCCCTTAGTGCCAGTGGAACTAAATCTTCATGGTTACAGTGGGTCATTAATTAATTATGTTGGTTTTGACCCCACACCAGATAGTTCTGGAGGCTCCCCCTGGCTTACTATTGAGGGTTTGCTCCCAGTGGTGCTCAGGGGACCATGTTGTGCTGTATATAGAACCCAGGGCTCCAGCATGCAAGGCAAGGGCCATTGAACTATCTCTGGGCCCTGAAGTGGGTCATTTAAACTTTACTCCTATAGCCTCTCAGAAGTGCAGGTGATAACCTAGGCTGGCCACTGCATCCAAAGTGTGGGTATTCAGCAAATACCTCTTCTGGGAATATAAACTTGCGGCTGGAAAACACACAGCAGAAACACCATCTGCACATCTATGTTCACTGCAGCGCTATTCACCATAGCCAGAATCTGGAAACAATCTGAGTGCCCAAGAACAAACAAATAGATAAAGAAATTATGACACACCTATACAATGGAATACTATGCAGCTGTCAGAAAAATGAAGTCATGAAATTTGCCTATAAATGGATGGACATGGAGAGTATCATGATGAGTGAAGTGAGTCAGAGGAAAGGAACAGAAATAGAATGACGGCATTCATTTGTGGTATATAAAAATATACATAGTAGAAGAATAATATCCATGGCAAGGGAAAACGGGGGTTAGGAGGACTGGTCAATGGTTGGAACTAACCACAAGTAAGTGTGAGGCTGAGGGTAGATAAGATAGAGAAGAGACCCCTATGATAATAATATCTGGGAATGATCATACTAGACAAGATCTGAGGGTTAAAAGTAAGTAAGGAATATTCTTGATAACATTTCAGTATCAATAGTGCAAAACACAATGCCCAAAAGGAGGAGAGAAGAGAGAGAAGAAAAGGAGGAGGAGGAGGAGGAGGAGGAGGAGGAAAGTGCTGCCATAGAGGCAGGCATGGGGTGATGTGGGGGGTCTTGGAGGGGTGATGGGAGGGAATCTGAGAACATGAGAACACTGATGCTGGAAAATGTACACTGGTGGAGGGATGGGTGTTGGAATACTGTATGACTGAAATCCAATCATGATGAACTTTGTAAGTGTATATCTCACAGTGATTCAATTAAAAAGTTTTTTAAAAAATTAAAAAAAAACAAAGTGTGGGTATTAGGAGAATATCCCCCAGGGGTGATGGGCTCTTATCCGTTGATATGCAAAATATAACCCAATAAGGCAGAGATTCACACAAATGTTCATTTCTTTAAACTGAAAGGAAAAGACAGTAGAGTGGGAGAAGCCCAGCGATGATGTCCACAAGATAGGTTCTCAAAAAGGTGACTTACTGCAGGCTTTTATAGCTTTCTGGTTCTGGTTCTGGGGTGAGTGCAGGCTGTGACCCTAAGTCTCAGTTTGGTGTCTTTTCCATCCAAGGAAATCTGGGGGAAACTTAGAAGTCTTTTTTTGCTTTTCACTCTGCGGGCCCCTCCTGGGTAACCTAACAGTCTTTTAGCTATGGCAGGAACCACGACCAACCTAAAAAATACCCCTGCACCCCTCTTGACAAATGACAGCAGCTGATAAGAGTCATCATCATCATCATAATCACCACCATCCCCTTGATGGTTAAAGTTCTCAAGCGGTCTCAATAATATCTCCATTTGTCTTAGCCCTGAGATTTTAGAAGCCTCTCTTTACTTGTCCTTTCCAGGTGCTGCATTGGAGGCTCTTTCAGGGTCAGGGGAATGAGACCCATCACTGTTACTGGTTTTGGCATATGAATATGCCATGGGGAGTTTGCCAGGCTCTCCCATGGGGCCAGGAAACTCTCGGTAGCTTGTCAGGTTCTCCTAGAGGGAGAACTAGGCTATAAGATGTCATTTCTCGGCCGTGCACTTCCAGGAGCTTGATTTTATAGTCTCTGGATGTTGGCTGTTGGTGGGATTACAGGGTGCCGGAAGCAGTCCCTGGATGTGACCGCTTAGCTACCGGAAAATGGGCAATCTGGGTGGAAGAGGCCCAGTCCCGATCCGAACAGTCTTGTAGGTCTCAGTCCCAGGTCCCACACACCTGGATAAGAGTGACAACAGCAACAATACTGACCTGGAAAGGGGGCAGTCATGTAGGTTGGGTTCTGTTTCTTGTAATGCTTTTTTTTTCTTGGTTTGAGGCCACTCCCTGCAGTGCCAGGGCTCACTCCTGGCTCTGTGTTCAAGGATCACTCCTGGTGGCACTCAAGGAACTATAGAGTGTGTGCTGGGGATTGACCCCCAGGTCAATGTGTGCAAGGAAAGCACCTTACCTTGCTGTACTGTCTCTCCACCCTTGGGTTTTCTATTTAAAAAAACAAGCCCCAAGTGGAGTGATCACATGCCAGACACTTTAAACTAGTCAATCTTACTCTTCTCCTTACTCTATTCCCCCACCCCCACCCCACACCTTTATACTCCTGCCCTTAAGCACATCTTTACCTATAGTTATCCTTTCAGTTTGCTAATGACCTTGGTCCAACCTCATTCTTACTAAAAAAGTTTCCATTTCCTATTATCTTTTTCAGAGCCTTTCTATTTACTGGTTGGGATACTGCTGAAATCCTTTAGTAAGGTCAATTACATATTTTAAAGGATAGGATTTTTTTTTTCTTTTTGGGTCACACCTGGTGGTGCACAGGGGTTACTCCTGGCTCTGCACTCAGGAATTACTCTTGGCGGTGCTCAGGGGACCATATGGGATGCTGGAAATTGAACCTAGGTCGGCCGTGTGCAAGGCAAATGCCCTACCCGCTGTGCTATCGTTTCAGCCCAAGGATGAGATTTTTGCTATTTCACAATCCTTAACTTGTACCACGTGAAACAATCTATATAGATAGTGTCGGAATTGAGTTTGATTGAGGACATGGGGTGATTCCCCTTTTATCTCAAGGTTCTTGTGGACAAATAATCAAATTAACATCAGGCATTAAGAAGAGAAGAAAAATAATTTAATTCCACACATACCAAGGATTTACACAGGCATGAAAGATCCCAAAGACATTTTGATAGTATGGGGTTATTAGATGTCATTCTTTACTAAGAAGAAAGGGGAAAGAGCACAGGTTTGGGACTTCAAAGGGAAGGAAGTCAATTTAAGGGGAGATTAAAAAAAGATCACAAGTTTGGCAAGTAAATGTTTGCTGGACTATTAAGAAGATAATGAGCCAGGGAGGAATTTTAATTAACAAATTTGGCTGAGTTTTGTGCTGTAGTTATCTAAAACGATAACTTCTTTCTTGGAATAAATCTTCTCTCTAAATTCTTAGGCATTAGTGGCACGAAGGCTATGAACTCATGAGTGTTTGAGGCCTAGATTGATTTGAACTCTAAATAATCTGTATGGTAAAGCTATGCATCATAAGATAGCATGTCTGTTTTCCATTAAGTTGAACTACAGGACACTCTCTTAGAGAATTTCTAAGAGCTATGGGAGAACTTCCTAAATCACCCTACATTGGAATTGGTAGCCAGATCACTTTTATCTTTAAAAGTTTGCTTTAATTTTATATTTGGTCATAGAGTCTTCAGAACAATGACCTACTTGCAAGTGATGAATGTTCTTCATAATAAATCAATTAATCTTGCTTCAAATCTGTTTTACATGTGAATGTGGACTATTACCTCATTTACCAAAGAGTGACTAGAGCTAAGCATTGATTTAACTTCAAGTTCTGAAGGAAAATCATGTGAATTCTTTGGAACCTGTGTCTCAACTCATTTGATTTTATTCATCTTTGCAAGTAAAGATTCACTCCTGATCATGCCTTATAATACCAATGTGCTGAATTAAACTGAAATGAAGAAAATTGAGTAAAACAATATTGCAATTAGTTTGTCAAATGATAACATATTCAGAAATACTTTATTGAACAGGTTTCTTGCCCGGATCTGAGCTTCAAATTGTCCTGACCTACTAGTGTAAACCAAACTGTGAAACTGAATTTTTGGCATGAGGCTGAGATTTAACAATGTTTTGTTGTCAACTTAACATCAAAATATATTGTGCACTTCAACATACAGATGACATTTTGGGTTTAAATGTACGGAAAGGGGGCTGGAGCGATAGTACAGCAAGTAGGGCGTTTGCCTTTCACTCAGCCGACCTGGGTTCGATTCCCAGCATCCCATGTGGTCCCCCGAGAACTGCCAGGAGTAATTCCTGAGTTCAAAGCCAGAAGTAACCCCTGAGCATTGCAGAGTGTGACCAAAAGAGCCAAAAAAATATAGGGAAAGTTACATCTAGGAGTCTATGTAAAATATCCTGCTTCAAGGCTACTGAAAATTAACTGTATTGTCAACTTATTTTCCAAAAAGCATAATATGAGATAAATGCAAACTAAATTCAAATTCCAAACAGAATGACAACCTCTTAAAATCTATTATGTGATACATAGGGGTTTTGGTGGAGCTTGTTTCTTCTGCTTGTTTTTTGTTTGTTTGTTTGTTTTAATGTATGATTGCTTTAAAAGTTGAATGAGTTTCAACTGGTATAGGGTTTTGTTTACTTTGCTGAGATGAAATCATTGCTAATGACTGACATTAGCTATATTTTCTGTGCCAATAAATGCCTTTACAACTCAGGATATCTGTTCTGTATCATTTATTTTCCAAATATTCATCTAATATCACTTCAGTTAAAAGGGAGGGAAGATGGATTGCCATTTATCCTCACAAATGTTTACTATGAAAAAAGAGGTCATTTTGTTAATGTCGTAGGGATTGGTGACTTGCCTAAGATCACAGTCATTCCATATAAAAACCCAATTCTCTTATGGATCTAATTACCTCCAAAGTCTGTTCTCTTCCCACTGTCCCCATCTGCTGAACTTCCTATCTTATTATCCAAGCAGCCTCATCTCTTATGACTGAAGATTATGAAAGCTTCTCACAGGGCTTTTTGGGCATAGACTGCAGTTGGACACAGTAAGGGACAAAGCCACTCAGATACACGACCTATTTGAAGTTATAAACCAGTGATACTACAATCAGAAAAAAATAATGGCACTAGAGATGTAGCTAAACAATAGAGCACTTACTTTACATGTGTGAGGCCTTGGCTATGATCCCCAGTACAGAAGGAAAATAAAACCAGGAGGACTTCAAAATAAGTATTCTTCCAAAAACACTGCTTGCTCATTGTTTTCTTTTAAACTTGTTTGACATATTTCTGTTTTTTAGCTTCTATTTTCAGAAAGATTTATCTTAGATGTGTAATTTCAGATCTCAATTTGCCTTACAGATGCAAAGGAAAGGAGATGGATATTGACAGTTTTTAAATGTAAAACATTTCAAATTTAAAGCACTTGCTTTAAACAGTGCCCATTAATAACTAAAAAGCTGCAACAATGGTACAACTTGATGTAAACAAAGAAATTAAGAGGTGAATTCTTATTCAAGTACTGCTCTGATCTCCATTTGTCAGCCCACTCTGCTCTATTCAGTGCTGGGCTGGTGAAGTGAAGCAGCAGAGGAGACATTAGAGAGAATCAATAGGTGTTACAAGGAGCTGGATAAAGGAATTGACACTAGGTGCTTCATTTACTGAAGGGTGAAATATTGGCTGCAGGAACAGAATTTCAAGGCCCTGAAAAATTTAGACCCAAACATCGTCTAATCCCTCAGAACCTATGAAATAGGTATATTGAATGAATATTTATCGAGCACTAACTGGGGAGAGCCCTAGGAGGGTACTAGGTTGATACATTTGGTTCTTTCCTTAAAGAATTAGAAATAAATCTTATGATGATAAAAACTTATTTCTTCCTATCAAGAGCTCATGTAGTTGTGACTTACTCAGCAGAGAAACAAAATCTATGTTAGAGGAGAAAATATTGAGGGAAAATTAAGAGCCAATCTTGGGTAAATTTCCCTGAATGTGGAATTAATTTGTACTTTTTTGCATTTGTTTATTGTTTTTTATTAGGTTTTTTTTTGCCACAACCAATGGTTCTTACGCCTGATTCTGCAATCAGAACCCTGCTGGGCTCTGGGGACCAGATGAAATGCCAAAGATCAAACCTGGGTCAGCCTGCATACAAGGCAAGAGCCCTCCTCACTATAATACCTCTCTGCCCACCCTTCACTTGTTCTTTTATTCTACATCATCTTTATCCCCATTCGAATTCCACCAGGCAAGAATCTGTATGTAATAGAACTAGGAATCTCCAGTACTAGCAGGATTGATTGTACTAGAATGATTTAATTGATGGACAACCTGCCATTTGCATTGATCTCTGAGACTAAAAAGCAGGTCTCAGACCTTAGTTTGCACAAAAACCCAAATCTCCACTATTTGACCGTTACCCCTCGTTTAGTGTGAGGATGCTTCTCAAAGCCGAGAACATTCATACTAGAATAGTAAAGTTACTGCACCCTACCTTTATTGGGCAGGCCCATTGTGGCTCCTATTGACCTTTGTTTTGACCAACATGATGAAAGATTCTGTTGTAGATGATCCTTGGGAGGCACTCAGAGAAATATTGATCCAATTAGAACATTTTTCCTCTTGAGTATAAACACATTCCACCCCTGTATTTTGGTGCAAATGAAAGATTTAAGAATTAGGCTTCATTTCAGGATATAAACCCAGTGATATATGGGATAGCTAAAGCCAGGGAAATTTACACAGAGTAAACTTAGAGAAGAGCTCCAAGGATAGAGTGTGAGGACAGAATGTCAGGAGATCAGGCCTGAGAGCGCAATCTGCTGGACAATAGGCGTCTTAACATAACATTCTGCCTGCCTCTGTCTTGACATCTAGGTTAAAGGCACCCTGTCTTCAATGTACCTTATGGTTTGTGGTCTGATGTTGAGGTCTTTAATCCATTTTGATATGACTTCTGCGCATGGTGTCAGGTCGAGGTCTAAGCCCATTCTTTTGCATGTGGTTGTCCAGTTGTGCCAGCACCATTTGTTAAAGAGGCTTCCTTGTTCCACTTTACATTTCTTGCTCCCTTATAGAAGATTAGATGGTCATACATTTGGGGTTGTGTGTAGGGATATTCCACCCTATTCCATTGGTCTGAGTCTCTGCCTTTGTTCCAGTACCATGCGGTTTTGATTATTACCACTTTATAGTAAAGTTTACAGTCAGCAAAACCCTCCACAATATTGAAGCTAACGGTATCTTCAAAGATGACACGCAACTGACCAACCAAGAGGAAACAGAGATAAACATATGGGATTACATTAAACTAAAAAGCTTCTGCACCACAAAAGATACAGTGTCCAGAATACAAAGACAATCTACAGAATGGGAAAGGATATTTACACAATACTCATCAGATAAGGGTTGATATCAAGGGTATATAAGGCACTGGTTGAACTCAATAAGAAGAAAACATCCAACCCCATCAGAAAATGGGGCAAAGAAATGAACAGAACCTTTCCCAAGGAAGAGATATAAATGGCCAAAGGCACAAGAAAAAGTGCTCTACATTACTAATCATCAGGGAGATGCAGATCAAAACAACCATGAGATACCACTTCACACCACAGAGACTGGCACACATCCAAAAGAACAAAAGCAACTGCTGTTGGAAAGGATGTGGGGAGAAAGGGACCCTTCTACATTGCTGGTGGGAATGCCGACTGGTTCAGCCCTTTTGGAAAACAATATGGACGCTTCTCAAAAAATTAAAAATTGAGCTCCCATTTGACCCAGCAATACCACTACTGGGAATATACCCTGGAGAAGCAAAAAAGTATAGTCAAAATGACATCTGCACTTATATGTTCATCACTGCATTGTTTACAATAGCCAGAATTCCTCTCATCTGTGGAATATAAAATAACAGAGTAGGAGACTAATATCCAAGAATAGTAGAAATAAGTACCAGGAGGTTGGCTCCATGACTTGGAAGCTGGTCTCACATGCTGGGGGAGAAGGCAGCTCAGATAGAGAAGGGAACACCAAGTAAAATGTGGTTGGAGATCCCGCGCGGGAAGGGAAATGCGTGCTGAAAGTAGACTAGAGACTGAATACAATGGCCACTCAATACCCCTATTGCAAGCCACAACACCCAAATGGAGAGAGAGATCAAAAGGGAATACCCTGCCACAGAGGCAGTGTGGGGTGGGGGGTAGATGGGATTGGGGAGTGGGAGGGATACTGGGTTTATTGGTGGTGGAGAATGGGCACTGGTGGATGGATGTGTTTGTGAACATTGTATGAGGGAAAAACAAGCTCGAAAAATGTGTGAATCTGTATCTGTACCCTCATGGTGATTCACTAATTAAAGAATAAAAAATATTAAGACAGTGCTAAAATAGAAGACCCAAAGACATGGGGCAAAAATCTAGCACTCACACACACAAAAGGCACCCTGTCCATAGGAGACCGGCCAGCATCTAGGCTTAATGTGAAGCTGGCAAAACCCACCACCACTAACAAAACTCAGTGCTGGCTCAGGGTTGGAGAAAAAGTAGAAATGTTAAGGCATTTTCCTTGCCTCTGGCCAGTCTCTGGTTGGATACCTGGCACTAAGTATTGTCCCCTGAGTACTGCCACTACTAATGACCCCTTAGAAAAGAGCCCTGGATGGAGCGATAGCACAGCAGGTAGGGCATTTGCCTTGCACGCGGCCGACCCCTGTTTGATTCCTCTGTCCCTCTGGAGATCCCAGCAAGCTATCGGGAATATCTTGCCCGCACAGCAGAGCCTGGCAAGCTACCCGTGGCATATTTGATATGCCCAAAACAGTAACAACAATCTCACATGGAGACGTTACTAGTGCCTGCTCAAGCAAATTGATGAACAACCGAATGGCAGTGATACAGTGATACAGTATAGAGCCAACAGTAAGACTTGGGCATCACCAGGAATAGCTCAAACACTCCTGCCCCTCCTTCCACCCCCTTCACAAAGTGCAGGCTTCGAAGTCATCTTCCTTCTTTCCTCTCTTCCCTTCTTCCACGATTCCTTCCTCCCTTTTTTCCTCTATCCCGCCCTTCTTCCCTTCTTCCCTTCCTCCCTTTCTCCCTTTATCCCTTTCATCCTCCCTCCCTTCCTGGGTTCACCACTTTTATTTTCTCTCTGGCTTCGAATCTCTAGTGATCAGAGCCAATAGCCTGATCACAGTAAAATCAGCAAACTGCTATGAGGATAAGGATTTTGTTGTTATTTGGTGATAAGTGCCAACCCCCTAAGAATGGTTTAGAGATACGATCAATGCTTTTGTAACTTTGATGCTGTATCAAAAATCTCCCCCTTCCCTACCCTGCCTCCCCTGAAAATTTAGAAGGGCTCTCTTGAGTTAATAAAAGTGAAAACAAACTGGTCTGTGGCTTGTAGTTTGCAGTGTGTGCCAACCTTTATCTGGAAAAACTTGCCCGGTTGCATTCCTGAGGCTCTGGCTATGCCAAGGCAAAACTTTAGGGACATTTTTGCATTGATAAGGACTCCACATCTCAGGCCAGACAACATTAGGCAGTGGAAACTCTACAATAGAACCCTTCTTGACCTCCAGTATCCTTTCTATTCATTACCGTACTAATAACATACCTCGGGTTAATTCTCCATCATTTTCTATCCCTGAGATGTGTGCTCATTGAATGTCCTTTCCATTGCACATGCTCACTGTTCACCTTCATGAATATGTCCATTTCCTAAAAACCCAGTAGAATATGCATAAGCTGTTAAATCAGTTTGACTCTGCCAGGCCTAAAACCAAGTGTTTCTTCCTCTCTTGAAAGCATTCTTCAGTCTGTGCTGGTGAACACCCTTCCCAACTGAAGTCGTTTTCATTGGTAATAAAGTCCTTCTCTTCTGTTCTGCTATTCCTCTGTTCGCTTTGATTCACAATAGTAAATGCTCCCGATGTATTGACTTAATGAATGAACTCAAGGTGTAATGATTTTGTGTTTCTTACTCTTGCCTTCCTTCCAATGTCTCTTAAACACTATGTTATAAACCAAAAAGAATTAGCAAGTGAAATCATAGAGAGCATAAATGGTAGTAGGAACAGTCGGGATAATACTGAAAGATATTGGAACTTAAAGAGAAGGAAAAGCCAGTAAAAGAAGTATAGGGGCATAAGGGGAAAGTTCCCCCTACCCCGGTATATTCTTCTTGGGCAGGTTAAGCCAATGAATTGATGTCAGATTAGTAAAAAGAACAAACATAATTACACACATTCAGATAATTTACATGACTGTAAATTCTAGAATGAGTGAGACAGACTGAGAGTTTTATTCTTGAGCAAATGAATGGGTTAGGCATCAAGGAGAAAAAAAGGAGACTTTTCATGATAAGGAGGGATCAGTCACTAGCATTTGCTCAGCAATTATGAATCAATGTGGCATAGAGAGAGGTTATTTATTTTATTTTTAAATATTTTTATTAGTGTATCACCGTGAATAGAAGAAAAAGTCATGAATAATCTTCTCCATTGCCTTTCTGGAAGATGTGATAGATCTACCAGGACATCAGAGGACAGTCATCTTGGTCTTGTAGTTGGCGAAGGATAGGCAAGCCTTGCAAATACTTTTCCCGGCTTCTGCCGCATTGGCTAACACTGCTGCTCTTCTCTCTTTGAGGTCTTCCTTTATCACATCTCTGCACAGCTTTGCAAGCTCGAATGCTAGCTTGTGGTTGCCTGAGGCTCGTGCCAAGCCACGTTGACGAATGAGCTCGAGAGTTTCTGAAGACAGGCGTCTTTTTGTGACTTTCTCACTCTCGGCATTCTTCGAAGTCATTGAGGTGCTGAACCAGTCGATCGTATTCCTTGTCGATATTTTCAAGGATGGCATCTTCCCACATTGCTGAAATAATGCCAAAGAGCTCCCAGTTGGTGGTCATTCTGGGAGTTGCCTTCTTAGACTTAAATTTTTCAGACCTTTCTCCCCTCTCTGTGAAGTAGAATTTTGCACAAAGGGGACAGTGGTCTGATCCCATTTGGAATTTTGGGACAACAGTGACATTGGTCAGACAAAACCTTCGATTGAATATGATGTGGTCAATTTCATTGTGGAACTGTCCACCTGGAGACTCCTATGTCCAGAGTTTAGATTTGGCCTTCTGGAACTGTGAGTTACCATGGATAGTCTTGGTCGACATGATCAATTCAGACAGTCTCTCTTTCTGATCGTTGCATTCTAGGCCATGGGTCCCAATGTGGAGTTCTTCTACTCGGATCTCTTTGACAGCCATTTCCACCTGCCCACATACCAAATTCTGCAGGATGGATATGTCGTTCCCAACGTTCTCCCTTCCAAAATCCGACACGCGATTTCATTGGCAAATACACGTACAGCACCTGGTCGGACAAGGTGAGACTCGAACACCTGAAGAATCTGCTGCCATTCTCATCAATACCCTAGGTCAGCTCTTTACAAGCTATCTGTTTGAATGCAAGGTTCCGTCTCAGTGGAAAACAAGTAGGACTGTTCTGTTGTAAAAGAAGTGAGACATCCACAACATCGGCAACTACCGTCCAATCTGCCTGCTGTCTTTCGTCTACAAGTTGTTCACTAGTGTCATCCTGAATAGAATAGGCAGAACACTAGACGAAGGACAACCATGCGAGCAAGCTGGGTTCCAAAGGGGATTCAGCACAATAGATCATATCCACACAGTGACCAGACTCATTGAAGTTTCACAAGAGTTCAAGATACCAGTCTGTCTAACATTCATTGACTTAAAGAAGGCCTTTGATTCTGTTGAGATTAAAGTGGTCATCGAAGCCCTAGCCAAACAAGGCATTCAAAGTCAGTATATCAAAATCCTCTGAGAGCTGTATTGTGGATTCACCACCAGGATCTCACCATTCTACAAGGAAGAGATTATTGATGTAAAGAGAGGGGTGCGGCAGGGTGATACCATTTCACCAAAACTATTCAGTGCCACACTCGAGAACATCATGCGACGACTAGAATGGGAAGGAATGGGAGTGAAGATAGGCGGTCAGCAATTACACCACCTCCACTTCACTGATGACATCGTTCTCATAACACCAAACATTAGCCAAATTAGCCGGCACAAATGCTGGCTGACTTCGACCACATGTGTGGAAAGGTCAGATTGCAGCTGAATCTCAACAAGACCATGCTCATGAAAAACGAACTGGTCCCTGAAGCTCCATTTTCTCTCAATGGAACGGACATCTCTGAATGCAGCAGCTATGTGTACCTGGGTCGATAAATCACCATGAGGAACGACTTGGTGCCAGAACTGCGCAGGAGAAAGAGAGAAGCATGGAACGCCTTTAAGAGTGTCAAAGAAGTGGTTAAGAGGACGAAGAACCTCTGACTCTAGGCACATCTTTTTGATTCCACCATTCTTCCTGCACTACCATACGCCTCAGAGACCTGGGCCCTACGCAAACAGGATGAGAACACTATTCGGGTATCCCAAAAAGAAATGGAAAGAGCTATGCTAGGACTATCACATCTCACTCTAGTGAGAGAAGGAATCCGGAGTTCTGACCTCAGTTGACAGTCAAGAATCAGGGACGCTGTCTCGTTTGCCAATGCATCAAAAACCAGATGGGCCAGTCATTTAATGAGATTCAGAGATGACCACTGGACTAGAGCTGTTACCAAATGGATTCCACAGGACGTCAGAAGACTGCCCACCAACTAGATGGTCAGATTTCTTCGTCAAATCCCTGAATGAACAGTTTGAGGCTCTTCCTGTTCTTGGAGCAAACAGATATCATTGGGCTGCACTGGCACACGACAGCGACAAATGGAGTCGTTACTGGTGCCCACTCGAGCAAATCGAAGATCGAAGGGACAAGTGATACAAGTGATACAAGTATAACCATGATGTACATTTACAGACTTACAAATGTTTGTGTTTGCATTTCAGTCATTCAATGATCGAGTACCCATTTCTCCACCAGTGCCTATTCTCCACCACCAATGATCCTAGTATCTCTCCCACCACCCCCATCCCTTCTGCCGACCCCACCTCTGTGGCAGGACATTCAATTTTGTTCTCTCTTTCCTTTTGAGTGTTGTGGTCTGCTGCAGAGGTATTAAGTAGGCATCATTTTCAGTCTATAGTCTATTTTGAGCCTGTATATCCCATCCCTAGTGGGCCCACCTAGCACTTTTGCTTGGTGATCCCTTCTCTATCAGAGCTGCGTCTTCACCTAGCATGTGAGGCCAGCTTCCAAGCTGTGGAATAATCCTCCTGGTACTTATCTCTACTATTCTTGGGTGTTAGTCTGCCATTCTGTTACTTTATATTTCACAGATGAGTGCAATCTTTCTATGTCTGTCCCTAGAGAGGTTATTTGTATAGATTATCCTACACCTGAAAAATGCCCTCTTTCTTCTAGGTAATTGAAAGTGTGTTTACTTCACTTCTCTATTTAGGAAAGGGGCAAGCACTATTCCTTATATACTTCTCATTACACCTGAATAATGCCCTCTTTCTTCTAGGCAATTGAAGGAGTATTCACTTCTCTATTTAGGGAAGGGCAAGCACTTCCCTTTAGGCTCCTGGAGCTTAGTGCAAAATAATCTGAATGCCTATATGGTACATATGGAAGAGGCCCCTTCTGAGAATTTGGAGGAGACTTGTTACAAGCACCTTCTGAGGGCCAAGACAGAACAAGTTATTCTGCTGACCTCACAGCCTGTGTAGGGCTGGCCTAGTGAGATGACTGTATTAGTTTCCTACAAATGCTCTAATAAAGTATCTTAAGATAGCTGAGTTAAACAACAACAATTAATTGTTTAATAATTTCTGAAACTGTAAGACTGAAATCAAGGTGTTAGCTGGCTTAGCTCCACTTTGAGGGCTGTGAGGAAAATGCTGTCCTATACCTCCTGGTGGTGACAATCTTTGATATTCCTAAACTGGTTCTTCATTATCCCAATCTCTGTATATATATTAACTTGGCATTCTTCCTTCTGTTTTCTATATCTCTGTGCTCAATTACCATCCCATCCAGTCTCTAGAAACAAGGACACAAGCATTATTAGATTAGGACCACTTTAATGACCTCTTCTTGACATGAGCGCCGGCAAAGAACTATTCCCAATTAAGACCACATTCAAACATTCATCACTGATTGTCCCTGAAGCCCCCTCGTGGGAGATCATATTGCTGGAGCCGCAGCATAGGAACCCCAGAGAGTTAGGTGTAGTTATGATGAGTAAATATACAGGAAGCAAAATTGCAGCTTTCTTTTCCTCTTCCTGCCTTATTTTATTTTTTACTTCATTCCTTATGTGTGTTGGGACAGATAATCTCATTTGATGGTATAAGAATTCTCTCCAGGATTTTTGATTCTATTCCAACTAGGATCTCTCTCCTCATTTCTTTAGAAAAGTGATTGAGAGTTGTTCATAATTGATTTCATTTTAGCACAACCTCCCAAAAAGGTATAATTTCCTATAGTTTGGATTTTACAGCTTGTTATTATAAAACTGTCACTGTCAACTCTAAAAAAATAGAGTCACAGCTGTAAGGAGAAAATAAGCTTTATTTTCAGAGGAAAAAGATGAGGTCTAGCCCAGAGAAAAAGCAGACTGGCACATAGAGAGTTCCAGTCAACTGCTTTCCCTATCTGCCTAAGGTAGAGTCCAGCTTATAAACCATTGTGACAGGTGGCCTGATTTCGGTGGAAAAGAAAAATCACATTAAAGTAACATTAAAGTATTTGTTCCCACAGGCATATGGTAATTTTCTAACATCTCTGTGCAAAGGAAAGTGCTTGCTTGCATTCAGGGGATCTTTATCTCTATGGCAAATGCAATCTCTGTGTGAGAAATGCAAGAATTCCGGAGCTAAATCTACTATAAAGGACGCCCCTTTGCTTTTGTCTGTGGATCTGTGGGCCTGGTTGCTCAGGCCCAAGCAGTCACATGGGGGCTGAAATGACACGTGCAAAACTGCAGGATGCTTTACAGTCTTTTAAAAATGTAATACCCTATGGCAGATTTCAACCTGCATGGGTTATTTTCTTTATGTCCCAATTCTGCTAAATTTCATTAATATCACACATGTCAGCCGTTGAGCAGAAATGAACCCTTCTGTGTTGAGACAAGAGAACATAGAAGGAAACCGGACATGAAGCATTTAGACTTGCCTTATGGGGAGGCTGTGCCCACTCTGGTCATAGTAGCCCATTGTCTTATACTAGCTCTTAATTGAGCATTTACAGATTACTGGTATAAACGACATCTCTTTAATCTTTAACCTAATGAAGTGGGTATGGAATCTATATAGAAATCTAACAGATTTCATCTTGTCTCTAAGTGCCATGGTGTGACTTCTGGAAGAATTGCTGTGGCAGCCTAAATCAGGAATTGATGACCATGAAAGTAATCTGACAGGTCCCCTGATTGTTACAACAGACTCCACACTGGCAGGCTTCTGACCAAAGAAGAAGCCTTTCAGCTCATTTAACACTTTCACAACTGATCTAAGCTCAGATCATTTCCTTCCCTGATGCTTCACAATTTTCCCCTGCTTTCTCCCTAGAGCTTAGGAGTGCTTGTTGTTTGGACACCTAGAATCTGTGACTTCTAGTCTTAAAGAGATACCATATTGATTCTATCAAAGCCTGGTTATTTCTTGCTCAACAAAACTAAGGCAGGGAGAGGATAAATAACTTTCCTGAAATGGTGGACCTGAGACTCATATCTAGGTTTGCTTGAGCCCCAAACACCTTACTCTATTGCTGTACTTCTTATTTATTTATATATTTATTTATTTACTTATTTATTTATTGCTCTTTTGGTCAAACCCAGCAATGCTTAGGGGTTGCTTCTGGCTCTGCACTCAGGAATTACTCCTGGAAGTGCTTTGGGGATCATACGGGATGTCGGGGATCAAACCCAGGTTGGCCGCGTGCAAGGCAAATGCCCTACCGGCTGTATTATCACTCTGCCGCCAGTCCATACTTATTATTAACATTTTCTCTAATCTCAGTTTCTCAGCCCAACTCCTAAGACCCAAGATCATTGAGTTCCTCCATTGTGTTCTTTAGTTCCATCACTGTATTCTCATAACATTTTAATTGGTGATTTATATACAGTAGGTGCTCAATAATTGATAATCAAATGAATAATTATATGTGCTTTGGTTTGGGGGCCATGGTGCTTGGGGATTTCTCCCAGCTAAGTGTTGGCAATCAAATCTAGGTCAGCCATATGCAAAACAGTTGCTCCAGTCCTTTGACCCACCTTTCTTCCCCATTTCTTTGTTTCTATTTTATGCCCTCACCCCCCCAACCCCCTGGCTATGCTGGGAGCCAATAGGGACACACCCTATGGTGCATATTATGTCACACAATAAAACCCAGGACTTCCCTAGTCTCTCAAGAACAGCCTCCATAGGTAATTCCTTAATGCAGAGCTAGGATCTGGTTTAGCATGATGGACATGGATGTTTCTAAAAAAAATTTCTAATAGTATCTTCAATTTACTTTGACATTTTGTTTGTGTGTTACATGTGTGTGCATGTGCATGTTGGTGTTCAGTCTATATCCTGGAAATCTTTGCGTATTTGAGATCCCCTAATCAAGAATAGACACAACTGGGCCTTGTTACTTAGCATTTCTTTTTTTTTTTTTTAAATTTTTTATATACAGCGTGACGCCACACGCATGAGGGGCAGAGAAACTAGACAAAAGTCGGGATATTAGCCAAAATCACAATTCTCAATGCTGATAAAAACAACAAATGCCAACAATAAGAACTAAAATAAATTTCACAACCTTAACCTCTCTCTGGGGTTATAAATATACCTGAAAATAACTAATACAGGTTCATTCATGATTTTAGAATCTAAAGAGAAGTTACTTGTAAGTCTTTTATGACATAGTTTCTCTCAAATCTTTTTTTTTAATTTATTTATTTTTAATTAGAGAATCACCGTGAGGGTACAGTTACAGATTTATACACTTTTGTGCTTATACTTCCCTCATACAAAGTTTGGGAACCCATCCCTTCACCAGTGCCCATTCTCCACCACCCGTAAACCCAGTGTCCCTCCCACCCTCCCCAATCCCATCTCCCCCCCACCCCACCCTGCCACTGTGGCAAGGCATTCCCTTCTGTTTTCTCTCTCTAATTAGCTGTTGTGGTTTGCAATAAAGGTGTTGAGTGGCCGCTGTGCTCAGTCTCTAGCCCTCATTCAGCCCGCAACTCCCTTCCTCCACATGGCCTTCGACTACAATGTAGTTGGTGATCGCTTCTCTGAGTTGCCCTTTCCCCGGAACGTGAGGCCAGCCTCGAAGCCATGGAGTCAACCTCCTGGTACTTATTTCTACAGTTCTTGGGTGTTAGTCTCCCACTCTGTTATTCTATATACCATAGATGAGTGCAATCTTTCTATGTCTGTCTCTCTCTTTCTGACTCATTTCACTCAGCATGAAACTTTTCATGCCCATCCACTTAACTACAAAATTCTTGACCTCCTTTTTTCTAACAGCTGCATAGAATTCCATTGTATAGATGTACCAAAGTTTCCTCAACCAGTCATCCGTTCTGGGGCATTCGGGTTTTTTCCAGATTCTGGCTATTGTAAACAGTGCTGCGATGAACATACATGATCATATCAATAGATGCAGAGAAAGCATTTGACAAGATCCAACATCCTTTCATGATGAAAACCCTCGCCAAAATGGGGTTTGGAGGAACTTTCCTCAAGATAGTCGAAGCCATCTATCACAAGCCTACGGCAAGCATTATCCTCAACGGGGAAAAACTAAGGGCCTTTCCTCTGAGATCAGGCACAAGACAAGCATTTCTTTTTATAATCAGAAATTCAGATACTACTAGAGCCCTTCAACTGTCTTCATCTCTATTCACTGCTACATGGTTTGTTACATTAATATGATGTAAAGAAGTATATCGGTTTTGACATGAGTGGCTTCAGCATATGTGGATAGGCTAGAAATATTGTCTATATTTTTACCTTTGCATGAATTGGGATAGAAGATCTAGAGAAGCCAGAATCTTGTACCTTTAGGTTTGTGCCCCAGGTTTATGATTATGTTTGCTCCTTTTATGTAAACACTTTCAGAAGGTTCTAAATAGTATCATGTCTGTCTTACATAAAAATTTTGAAGCAATCTCTTTACTGAAACGCCCCAAAGGACAAAGCCAACTTTCTCATAGATGTGGCATATATAGCAGATAACTATCTATAACCAGTGACACACCACTTGGGAGTTAGGTCCCAATCAGGAGACCTAGAGGCTTTAAAATATATGTTTAATAGATATTGAGGATTAACAGTATCTATTAATATTGGATACATGCTAGAGATTATCAGTATCTATCAATACAATTTAATAATCAGATATAATCAAATTGTCTTTGCTCAATTTGCAATGAATTCTTGAGCAGATTAACTTAAAAGCTGATAATGAGTGGAGTAAAAAGATTAGTGGGAGACGTTTTTATTTGATGAAATTTTATTCAGCAATAGGAAAGTACTATTATATAGAATGTAAAAGATAAACCAGACACTAGTTAAAGCAGTAAAGACATTTTATTCAGTATAACTATTACAATAAGGAAGAGTACGAGCTATCTGAATTCAACTCTACCAAAGCAAATGGTAGGGACATTTTAAAGGCTGGAGTATTCTGAAATACTAGTAATCAATCAGTGGTCCATTGACCTGTGCTAGTCCACAGTATAGAAAGTTAGAAAACAACTGGTTGAACTCCTTGGTTATAACTGCAGGTCAGGGGACAGCTACATAATGAGAAGTGCCAGTTCACAGGTGCAAAAAGGTTGAAGAACACTGTCATAAAGGAGAGACTCTGGGGTTTTGAAGAGGGGATTTGGTTCATTTGACTATGCCATTTGGGCTTGCTAATGATGCTTAACTGGAGGAAAATCAAGCTTCTTACTGAATCTTCACTTCCCTGGGGGGGCTGATAGCAAGAATGAGTCATGTCCTTGAATGTACATTTTTCAAAGGATTGTTCTCATGTCTTTGAGGAAATACTTCTGGGTACTGGAAGGTTTATATCTCAAAGGAGCAGAGAAAGGATTTGTTATTGTCTGTTTTCTAAAGTAACTGTTTTAAGAGAGGTTTAGGGGCCTATCTGCCTATCACAAGATTTTAGCTGGAACAAAATGAATTTTCTTGGAAGTCTTGATATTACTCAGGCAGGCATTTTAAGGGTCTTGGGGTTGTTCCTAGGGGCATACTTAAGCCCCTAGTAGCCTTGATACAGTGTGATGAAGTATCTTAGTACAAAAAATAAACGTAATTTTTATGTGCCAAGAGGTTTTTCTGCTGTAATTATCATTACAAGTAAGAATGACTTTCAGTATTGCACTCATCTGTGGAATATAAAATAACAGAGTAGGAGACTAATATCCAAGAATAGTAGAAATAAGTACCAGAAGGTTGGATCTATGACTTGGAAGCTGGTCTCACATGCTGGGGGGAAAGGCAGCTCAGATAGAGAAGGGAACTCCAAGTAAAATGTGGTTGGAGATCCCGCACGGGAAGGGAGATGTGCGCTGAAAGTAGACTAGAGACTGAACACAATGGCCACTCAATACCCCTATTGCAAGCCACAACACCCAATTGGAGAGAGAGAGATCAAAAGGGAATACCCTGCCACAGAGGCAGGGTGGGGTGGGGGGAGATGGAATTTGGGGGGTGGGAGGGATACTGGGTTTATTGGTGGTGGAGAATGGGCACTGGTGGATGTATGTGTTTGTGAACATTGTATGAGGGAAAAACAAGCTCGAAAATGTGTGAATCTGTATCTGTACCCTCATGGTGATTCACTAATTAAAGAATAAAATAAATTAAAGAAAAGAATGACTTTCAGATCAGGAAGATAGTATGGGAGGTGAGGCACATGCCTTGCATATGACTGCAGAGGCTTCATTTGACTCTCAAACCACATATGATCCCATAATCACTGCAGTGGTCAGTCCTGAACACAGAGTCAGGACTTACTCCTGAACACTACTGAATTCCCTGACCTGACCCCTTAAATGAGTGACCCTCAAATCATGTTGATCGTACATTTCATTATTATGGTATTTCACTGAATATCTGGTTTGGTTTGACTCAATGGAAAAATGACTGTAGAAAGATGTCAAAATAATGAGCAGTTCCATGGCATGCTAGGAATTGTTCCGTTTCTTTAGAACTGTGATACTCATCTGGAAATTTTTTCATTCCATTCTTGAATCTCAGCTGCCACCTTTTCATTTTTCTAACCCATGTTCCCTTTTGAATTCCCCAGGAACTTGGTTTCTTCATTTATTTAGGAGTATATTTTCATTAGAGGCAACATTATTTATATAGATTAGGAAGTGAAACACTTCTGCTAGGTATTTGCAATGAAGGTTTGGCACATCCCCACATAACCACTTTCAAGTTGGCTTGGACTGGTAAAGTAATTTGGCTGATTTCACATATATAGTTAATCATAGCAAGTGACTTTAAGGTAGAACTCTGTTTGATTACAATATAATGCAGCATAAAATATCCCTACACACTTGGATATTGGGTTAAGGTAAACACATTCTTTCAGTCTCTCATAATATAAACTGTATAATGGAAAAGATTATTCTTTTTGCCAAGATAAATAAAAATTCAGGTACATAAGATCTTGGTCATTTTATATGGTTTATTTCTGCTTTAAATTTTGAACTACTGAAAAATTGGCTTTACTTAGACCTGTTTCTTGCTTCTAAGAGTTTAGCAAAATTTTCCCAGGCTTAACCTTTATTTTTACTACATTTCTTTCATTATAATCTATATTTATTTGAACTTTAGGATGATGAGATTTTCTACTGCAGCATCTCTCTCATTAATATTTAAGATAGGTTTCCACAGCTTCAGCCTGGTTGAAAATGAACTGAATATTGATGTTAATCATGTGGGCCTTTTGAGATCTATACCTGCAGGTAAGGTTGAGATGCATGCTTCTTTAGTCAATGTGGAAAGCCCAGAAGTAGACTATTTGGTGAGAGAGATCAGTACCTTAGAAAGATCATATTGGAGAGCAGCTGAATTTTCTGCTTTAAATTTTAGGTTCCCATAAATTATCAAGTTTTTCAGATGTTATTGTTTTGAAAAATGAGGCATATGAAATAGACTCTGTCATGCATTACACTCATAGATTTTCTTGTGTCTGTTCACTGTGCTATTTCTTAGACAAACAAATACATTTGGATGCAAATAATCACTTGTAGTTTCTTGTTATTTTCTTCTGGGTTGCATGTTGGAAGATAAAATAATTGGATAATCCCATAGAGGAGGTAAATGAAAGGAAGGAGCAAGGAGGACTATAACTAGTTCATGGTTTAGTTCTCTTGTGATAAGAAAAAGAAACATATTATTCTAGTTACTATAGTCCGGAAGCATGGAGTTCAGTTCATACAGTCTTTGAGGACATCTACTTTGTTCTACTTCAGAGAATGTGCTTTTCAATTCATCCTCCTTGGTGATATTATTAGTGAAAATTTAACCTTGAATTTATTTCAGTATCTTCTCTCATCTTTAAAGCCTTACAGTCATTTTCTT
This sequence comes from Sorex araneus, assembly GCF_027595985.1. Taxonomy (NCBI): domain Eukaryota; kingdom Metazoa; phylum Chordata; class Mammalia; order Eulipotyphla; family Soricidae; genus Sorex; species Sorex araneus. Next base: position 37,788,531 of record NC_073313.1, read on the forward strand.
CTTCCTTTCTTCCTTCCTTTCTTTCTTTCTTTCTTTCTTTCTTTCTTTCTTTCTTTCTTTCTTTCTTTCTTTCTTTCTTTCTTTCTTTCCTTCCTTCCTTCCTTCCTTCCTTCCTTCCTTCCTTCCTTCCTTCTTTCTTTTCTTTCTTTCTTTCTTTCTTTCTTTCTTTCTTTCTTTCTTTCTTTCTTTCTTTCTTTCTTTCTTTCTTTCTTTCTTTCTTCCTTTCTTTCTTTCTCTGAGTCTCTCTCTGTGTCTCTCTCTTTCAGTTTTAGGGCCATACCTAAAAGTGCTCAGGGAGTACACCTGGCTCTAAACTCTCACTGCTGCTTGGTGGCCAGAGGACTATGCAGTTCCATAGATAAGCTATGAGTGTCTCATATACACCCTATGTGTCAAACATGTTGAGATACCTGTATGACTCTTTATTTCTTTCTTTTATTTTATTTATTTCTAGTTTTGTTTAGTTATTTCTTTTCTTTTAGTTTATTTATTTCTTTCCGTTGTATTGCCTTAGTCATCAGAGGAGAGAGAGGGCATCCAAAGCCCATACATTCTCTTCCTCAGTAAGGACACTTAACCAGAAGCTCATTAAAGGCCTTTGATTTTTGGAGCCAGGGGCTCTCTCAAATGAGGCTGGCAGTTCAATGCCAATGCATCCTAGGACACATTAACAGTGCATGAGGATCTCCGGGGTTGCACTTAGAGGACCATATGGTATCAGAGATCAAATCAGAGTCAGCCACATGCAAGGCAAGCACTTTAGTGTCCGGACTATCTTTCTGGCAGGAATTCAGTTAAGGAGGTAAGGCAGGAGGAAGCAAGAAATGGAAATAGCTTAGTGCAAATGAAGCATGGAGCAGTCCCTCTAATGACTGGATAAGTTATTCAAATCAGAAATTAGATATATTTAAGTCAAAATATTCACACATACAAATATATCCATTTGTGCACTTGTACAATAGATGCATGTATAGCTCTATATAATATATATGTGTATGCGTACATGCATCGTACTGTCAAAGAAGCAGGTGTGGTTGGAATAAAAACCAGAATAGTAACAAAATTAAAAAATAATGATGTCATTTCTCCATTAATTTTATTTATTATGTAAAAGCTGTAACCCAGGTACATCTTCTACATTGCATTATTCTTTAATTGCTTCAAAGTGCCTCTAATTATATCCCTTCCTACACTGAAATCTTACTGAATTTTCTCCTTCCTTCTTAAAAACTCAAATGTATACAGGAACATGTTCAGCAATTAGTTTCTGAATGAATTACCAATTAAGATTAATTTCCTTGATGTGAGGAAGATGGGGGAACTATGTGAACTGTAATGTGACTGTCACATGGAGCCAAGCATGGTAGAAATAGCTCTATGCTCTCCCTATTGTAATATGAATATCAGAAACTCTTAGTGGGAAAGAAAGTCCCTAGTCTTCTGCATGATGCTGCTATAAAAGGCACTTTGTCTCAAGGTGAAGGCTATTGTATCCGAGCTCAGGAAAAGTGGGTATAATTTAAATCAGGGAAAAACATACAAGTTTAGCAGTTAAAGAGACTGGATTCAGACTCACCGTATCAGAGTTCTGAGGGTGAAGAAGCACGTATCATTTCCATCCAGAGAGGAAAGCATTCAGTGGGGGCAGAGGCACACTGGGCTACAGCCTATGAGTGGATTTGGCTCAAGGGACTGGCTGCCTTTGTGTAAAATACCTTTCAGGGAAAAGGCAGGAAGTGTCATCACACCCCTCTCCCTTCACACAATTATAGGATAAGAAATCAAGTTTTAGGAAGAATACGACAGCTGTAATGTATATTGTTTATTAAATATGCAATTAATCACCCAGAGTTTATATAGAGAGATTCCAAGAATATGTCAGGAAATTTTAGTAATTGATATCCTTGTAAGGTACTGAAAGCAAATATTAGCAGGAAACGTGTGATACAGTTGTATGAACTTGCCTAGACTGAGCTCTCGAAGCAGGTCCTCTGATTTCTATAGAAAGTGAAAGGTTCCTTTGACAATTTTCAAATACAATAAAATTACCACCTATATTTTATAGGGGCATTGAATTGTTATAACTCTGGGGTGCTCATATTTCAATATTGCATTCTATTTTGTCCCTGTATTTATCACCTGAAGCTAAAAGTACTGAATAGGAAAATTTAATACACCTTTTAGACAGACATCTGTTTAGTAACATAAAGCTGTTCATGGTAACTTCTTAGGAACTTTTGTATTTCTGACATATGTGTTATAATTTCAACACTTTTATCTCTGATCTGATTTACTTGGTTTTCTCTATCACTCACTCTCTCACTTTCTTTCTTTCTCTAATATTTGGTTTTAGGGCCCGCTCAGAAGAACTTACGGCTTACTCCTGGCTTTATGTTCAGTGATCACTCCTGGGAGGGCTGATGGTACCATTTGGGGTGCTGGGGTTATTGTATGCATCAGTAGTTGCTTCAGTGAACCAGACCCGAGTCCCCATTTCCCCGGGGCCAGCAATCCTGTCTTCTCTTCGCACTCTGAGCAGTCACCCTCCCTGAGCGCTGCGCCATAGACCCGTTCACCACCTCCAGCGCTGTACCCGGTTTGCTCCCTCTGGGAGGTCAGTGAACTGGGCCTGGGCCGCCATTTTCCTGGCGCCTGCACCCGCATCTTCCCTTTGGACCCCAGGCAGCCAGCTCCCCAAGCGCCAGCCCATCAGCCCTGGTTTGCTCCTTCTGGCAGGTCATTAAACCAACCAGGGCCACATTACCCACCCATCCCTGCAAGGCACCCCACCCATAGCACAGTAGTGGGCATGGCCTATTCAGCAGGGTGTGACCTTGTGTCACAGACACAAGTGTGTTGTCTTGTGACCTTGTGTCTCAGGAAGGTCAAAGAAGGAAATCACATACAAAGGAGCACCCCTTAGATTCACAGCAGACCTATCAGAAGAAACCCTCCAAGCCAGAAGGAAATGGTGGGATATAGTGAAAAAACTCAATGAAATGAACACTTCACCAAGAATACTTTATCCGGCTAAACTCTCTTTCAAACTTGAAGGAAATATACACTATTTTGTGCATAAACAACAGCTCAGGAACTTCATAGACTCAAAACCAAACCAAAAAGAAGTACTGAAGGGGTTATTGTAAGACAAGAAAATCCCCTACAAGCACAATAAACCCTTACAGAAAGTAGGCACAAAACCTCATAACAATGATCTCTCTCATTATCAATGGTCTAAATTCACCAATTAAGAGACAGAGTGGCAAAATGGAACACTATACAATAGGATATATAATATTATTCAAGATATGTGATATATAAATACATATTTTAATCCCAGGGAAGCAAATAAAAGTAAAAGAAAATAGTATGGTTAATGAGCTAGTGGAGAAGATAAATTTAAATAATAAAAATTATTCTATAAATCCGAAATAAAGAATAAAATGAGGGAACATGTTACAAAACAGAAAAGTTATAATGGTAAGGGGGCAGCTTAAACAAATCTTGTCATTATTTACATTAAGTATAACTTATCTAGACAATAAAAAATGTGAGAAATTATCAGAATAGACTAAATACTGTGGCTGAAATATATGAAACCTAAACTTGTTCAAATATAAAGACATAGGTTTAAGGTAAAGATATGAAAAATTTGAAAATGCTAATTATTAGTTATAATGGTGATATGCTTAATTTACAGACCATACATATGTGATTAAATATAAGACCATACTAATTTTAGAATACACATTACTAGTAGTTAAGACTGACTTTAAATATAATGACTAAGGGTATATTTTATTTACAGGATCAAATAATCCTAAATATTTATACTATAACTAGACCGTTTCAAAATGTATTAAATACAAATTAACATATTTGAAAAGAAAAAAGTTTAAATTTTATTATGGTTGAGAAGTATAATGCTTCCCTTTAGTAGTTGTTAGAACAATAGATATCAACATAGGAATATATAAGATGTGAACAATGTTGCCAAGCAGCTCAATCTAATTGACAAACAGAAAACTCTGTCCTATCACAGCAGAATATATATTGTTTACACAGAAACACAGAATACTCATAAAGTTATGCCACATACTATGTAGTAAAATAAGTACATACTTTAAAAGGACAGAAAGCATATATAATCTTTGAAGTAAGGTAAAAATAGAGCACTTTAATAACAAATCCCTTTCCAGAATATGTTTTAGAACTGTTACAATAAAATTTCAAACAGCAACAAGAGGATATTAAATGGGATTTTAAATGAATGATATAAGTACAGAAAGAGATTGGTTCTGAATCTGAAGGGAAATGAAATAATGTTAGTTAAAAAAAAGGACAGGCGTTTTTAAAGTTTGAGGTTAAAAAGGCATTTAATGCCCTAAACGTTTTAATGAAGCTACAATCAGTCCGTAAGCTGGAGGAGAAAGATACAGTTTTTCTTCTATGTTTCTGAACATATGAAGTGTACAATTTCAAGGCCCTTGTTGGGCCATTACATAATGTCCATCTTTTCTGTATCTACTTTTATTGGATAGTTAAGGCGTTTGCCTTGCACACGGCCGACCCGGTTTCTATTCCTCCGCCCCTCTCAGAGCCTGGCAAGCTACCAAGAGTATCTCGCCCACATGGCAGAGCCTAGCAAGCTATCCGTGGCATATTCGATATGCCAAAAACAGTAACAACAAGTCTCACAATGGAGATGTTACTGGTGCCTGCTCAAGCAAATCGATAAGCAATGGGATGACAGTGATACAGTGATACTTTTATTGGATAATTACTTCTTCTGGTCTTAATTAAAAGAATCAGGTCTGATTTTACTTTTTTCTTGGCTATTTTCTTTCTTGTCAGGAATTCCCCAATAGTGAGGCTATCAGCATCACATTGGTTCACAGTGGGTCACCAAGGATTAGGTTCAAGGCCTCACACTGTCCTATGCAGCTTTTAAACTAATGAGCACCTTTCCTGGTTTTTCCACTATGGGTCACAAAAAGGACTATCATGATTGATTTGACACATGTGCTCTAGGAATTTGATCCCATGGACTTACACATGCTGGACAAATGCTTTAAAAAATCAAGTCATCTTCTGGGTCCTCTTTCCTGGCAATATTTGGTTTTTGGGTTCCATCCGTTAATGCTTAGGCCTTACTCCTGGTTCTGTGCTCTGGGATCATTCCTGGTGGTATAGGGAGGACCATATGCAGGGCCAGGGATTGAACCAAGGCTGACTGCATGCAAGGCAATTTCCTTAATCCGTATTATTTCTCTGGCCCCTCCTGGCATTTTTTAAAAATCGCATTTGTACAATTTTCCTTTGTTGTGTTTTTATGAATGAGGCCAATTGTTGTTACTGTTGTTGGCATATTGAATACGCGATGGGTAGCTTGCTAGGCTCTGCCGTGCAAGCTCAATACTCTCGGTAGCTTGCCAGGCTCTCCAAGAGGGATGGAGGCTTTTAGGGCGGCCTCCAATCGCCCTTAGAGGTGTTACCATGGTTCACACCAAATTTGAACCCTATCAAATATGGTGCAGGAATAATAGGTATTACGTGTGTTATGGTGTGTCCTGGAGAGCAACCTGAAGGGTGGCGGTGGCTGTGTAGTGGATGTAGTGGGGGTCGGTCAGTGAGCTATTTATCTTGGGTAGGGTGGGGCATCTGGGTTGGACCCCTCCCTCAGATGCCGAAGATTGGAGGAGGCAGATAGAGGGTCTTCTTTCCAGGTCTCGTTGAACCTAGAGCTAAGGTCGCAAAGTTCTGCTTACCTGGCTTTTCGGGGCTTCACTCGTGCCTGAGGTTCGGCCCAAGTGTCCGGAGAGCAACCTGGAGGGTGGCCGTGGCTGGGTAGTGGATTCTGTTGAGAATGAGGCAATCATTGAAGCCCTGGACAAACAGGGCATTCAAACTCAGTTTATCAAAATCCTCCACGAGCTGTATTATGGATTCACCACCAGGATCTCACCATTCTACAAGGAAGTGATCATTGATGTAAAGAGAGGGGTGCGGCAGGGTGATACCATTTCACGAAACTCTTCAGTACCGCCCTCGAGAACATAATGTGACAATTGGAATGGGAAGGAATGGGAGTGAAGATAGACAGTCGGCAATTACACCACCTCTGCTTCACTGATGACATCGTTCTCATAACACCAAACATTAGCCAAGCAGCACAAATGCTGACCGAGTTCGACCACAGGTGTGGAAAGGTCGGATTGCAGTTGAATCTCAACAAGACAATGTTCATGAAAAACGAACTGGTCACTGAAGCTCCATTTGCTCTCAATGGAATGAACATCTCCGAATGCAGCAGCTATGTGTACCTGCGTTGAGAAATCAACATGAGGAACGACTTGGTGCCAGAACTGCGCAGGAGGAAGAGAGCAGTGTGGAATGCATTCAAAGGCGTCAAAGAGGTGGTTAAGAGAACAAAGAACCTCCGACTCCGGGCACATCTTTTCGATTTCACCATTCTTCCTGCACTAACATATGCCTCAGAGACCTGGGCCCTACGCAAACAGGATGAGAATGCTATTAGGGTATCCCAAAGAGGAATCGAAAGAGCTATGCTGGGAATATCATGTCTCACTCAAGTGAGAGAAGGAATCCGGAGTTCTGACCTCTGTCGACGGTCAAAAATCAGGGATGCTGTCTTGTTTGCCAAAGCATCAAAAATCAGATGGGCTGGTCATGTAATGTGATTCAGAGACAACCGCTGGACTAGAGCTGTTACTGACTGGATTCCACGGGACATCAGAAGACCTCTTGGCCGCCCACCAACTAGATGGTCAGATTTCTTAGTCAAATCCCTGAATGAACAGTTTGAGGGTCTTCCTGTTCCTGGAGCAAGCAGATATCATTGGGCTGCACTAGCTTGCGACAGGGACAAATGGAGACGTTTCTGGTGCCCGCTCGAGCAAATCAAAGATCAACGGGACTACAAGTGAAAGTGATACAAGTATGCTTTTATATTGTTATACTTCCTTAAAGAGCAATGTACTTTGTTTTATTTTTATTTATTTTTAAAATTTTATTTTGATATTTATTTTTTAAATTTTATTTTGATAAATTTGTTCATGATATTTGATTACATTTAGTATTAGAACACCAATCCCACTACCCATTACACCTTCCCACCACCATATTTTGGATGTTTCCATCCCAAACCCCCAGCCTTTCCCCCAAAGCAGAATTGAAATAATTTAGTTGTTATTGCTTGTTATGAATAATTTGATAAAATTGGTCCCAAAATTTTTCTTTTTTTTTTTTTTGGTTTTTGGGTCACACCCGACGATGCACAGGGGTTACTCCTGGCTCTTGACTCAGGAATTACCCCTGGCGGTGCTCAGGGGACCATATGGGATGCTGGGATTAGAACCCGGGTCGGCCGCGTGCAAGGCAAACACCCTACCCGCTGTGCTATCGCTCCAGCCCCCCAAAATTTTTCTTTAGAGGAAAGTATGACGATTGTTGTATTTCACTCAGGAGCTATTAAGCCCTTCTATAAAAGATTATTAACATGTTGTTAAAGGTTGACCCTTGTGTGGTTGCCTTCTACTTTAAACACATCAAATGTGGTGTTCTACTCTCGGTATATTAGTGGTACAAAGTATGAGATGTCCAGAAATAGATTCACTCATGGGTGAGGATTGTCCAAGCGTGTGGAGAGTGACTGTGAGCACAATGGCAGTTGAGTTCTAGAGGTTTTTGACTGTTGCAGCTGGCTCCATTGGGGCTGAGAGGAGACCTCACCTGCCCCCCTCCCGATTGCCCTAAAGAACCATCCTGGCTCGGGTCTGGGGTCATGTCTACTGCAGATTGTGCTTTGTTTTATTGTGCCGATATTTGGAGGTAACTTTACCTTTTAAGATATGATAATAAATCTTAAAAGGTAAGACTTGTTAAGTCAAGTAACAAGCATTTTAGGGCAGGTCCAGAAAGATGATAGTACAGTGCTTAAGGAGCTTGCCTTGCTTGCAGCTAAACTGTGTCTGATTCTGATTCCTTGTCCCCCATATGGTTCCTCAAGTCCACCAGGAGTGATCCTCTGGCACGGAGGCAGGAGTAAGCCCTGAGCAGTTCTGAGTGTGGCCCCAACCAACCAGACAAAAGTAGTTTAGTACAATTAATATCACTATTAATATCATCTTTTGTTGGGAAATTCACCATAGGATTCCTGTATTGAAATACATCTACAAGGGGTGATGGACATGCAAAATATCCTGAAAATTTAAGAGCTCCGTGAGACTTTTTGGCTCATTCACTGCTTTCCAGTGGTTCTTTCTCCATCCTTGTGGCAATTCCATATATTAACAGATCTGAACTCAGCAAAGATTGAAGAGTAACAATGCGAAGTTTAGAGCATGAGTTAATAAAAGCAGAGCAGACCCTCCCCCAGCCCCAGCTCACACACCCCTCTCTTGTGCTTGCTCATCTTTAGTACTCCATCACTGAAATTCTAGCCTAATGAGACTCACTGAACTCATATTTTTGTTTCTTCAATACTGTAAGATCATTTGAGTCTATTCTCCCTCACTTTCTTTTAGTTCAGATTACCTGCAAACTGCCTACAAGCTAACTCGGACAATTCAGACTTACTTACTTGCATCTCTTCTTTTATGGGTTACTTTCTTCCACTGCATATTGACCAATACCTAAGAAAATTGGCTTGATGTTTTTTTTTCTAGTTGCTTGAGAGGGGGTAGTAATTTCCAAAGAAATCAGTATCTTCCAGTATTTTTAGTGGCAATGTCCCACATATTATAATCTCAGTTTATTTTAATCTCTTACTTGCTATAAGATATCTTTGACAAGATAATATGCGTTTTTAATAGAGTGAGGTTTACTCTTGAAACAGGTATAAAGGTAGCATCTACCTTATGAAATAAGTTAAATAATCAATATAATTTGTGATTGATTAAATATTTATTTTCATTAATATAATTTTGATCAAATGTATATATGATAAATGGTTTGGTATGCATTCAGAATGTTCCAAGAAAGGATATTAGAGTTTATTATTTTGCCCCATAAATTTTAGTGCAATTATTTCCTATATGCAATTTGAAGATGAGCAAGTTTATTGCTTTGGTTTCATAAATTTGCCAGTTAAAGAAATACTTAACACTCATACTTTATAAAGCATTATATTGGCCACATGGGATAAGAAAATATTGATATATATAGTAATGTCATCAAATATCTTATAGGATAACAGTCAATTTTTAATCAAAAGAATATTTGCACAAGCATATAACTACCTAAACTAGTCTAGAATAAGAGCTTTAATAACATCCTTTAACATATTTTGAACTTTTATCCTGTTTTTGACTTTTATTTTTACATTAAATATTCTTGCCCCTCTTCTTTTATCTGTGGATTCGAAGTCCTTATTGCAGAGGGTGGGACTCTAGGGCCCCACCCAGTGGCACTCAGGGTTTATATGGTGCCAGGGATCAATCAAGGGTTTCACATCTGCAAGATATTGTGGCATCCAGGAAAGCGGGATCCATTCTTCCTTTCCTATGTATATGTCACAAGCAATCTCTGGCTTTACAGCACTACATTTCATGTTTTCCCAGCTTAAATTCAATATATGTATCTTAATTATCATTTATTTATTGGGGGGCTCCTAGCAGAGCTAAAATGGCCTGGGGGCATTCCTGGCACGACTCTTCCAACTATTCAATGATAAGACTCAAGGATTTACAGATTGCTCAAGCTCTGAAGCGTTGGGGACCACCAGGAACCACCCAAGGAGCACTTCAGAACCTCCAGGACTATAGCTTTATTATTGTTGGAGTTGGAGTTTGGGCCACTCTTGGGGGTACTTGCGATATTCCTGGTTCTGGATTCAAGAGTGACCCTTGAAGACCATATGTAGTGCCAGACATCAAACTAAGGTAGGCCTCATGCAAGGCAAGCAGCTTAACTCCCCTATACTATCTCTGTAGCTCCACACTTCTATTATTTTAAATCATTTTTATTTTTTCATTCCAACCCTTAAACCAAGATTAACATTACTTTTTTCTAATTGTGGTAAGGAAAATTATTTAAGAAACTCTGAATTGTTTTGAAGAATAACATATGGTACAGCAACAAAGATTTTAATAATAACCTACCATTCTAAATTGGTCCCTAAAATCTACTGTCAGTGGTGAACAACAAAACAGACATTATATTTCTAGGGAATGGGGGAGCGACTCAGTCCTAAAGATAAAATAAAAACAAACTAATTTGAAAATTAACATTATGCCTCAATATAACCTAAAAATCAATTCCCAGAATAAAACTTATTAGGATGTTTTGAGTATATGCTGCCCATGTGTTGACTTGCTATGTCATGATTTTATTTTATTCACACCCACTTCCAATCTCACATAATTTGCAAGTTGTGAGAAACGAGTTCCTATAATTTGATACTTAACATCACTTGTATCACTTGTAGTCCCGTTGATCTTCGATTTGCTCGAGCGGGCGCCAGAAACGTCTCCATTTGTCCCTGTCGCAAGCTAGTGCAGCCCAATGATATTTGCTCGCTCCAGGAAGCTTAATCGTAAAATTAAGATAGTACTTCATTTACAAGGGACATTGGTGGGGTGATTGGTGTTGGAACACTATATGCCTGAAACAACTCTATCGTGAACAACTTTGTAAATCACTTTGTCTCAATAGCTATTCCTAAATAGATAAATAAATAAATATCTCAAGTTAAGAAATTACCGTTGCACATTAAGAAACTAAGGGAGGGTTCAGAATGTTAGTACAGATGTAAAGGCACATGAATTGCATGCAGCTGAATCCAGAGTGATCCTAGGAACAATGTGATCCTCTGAGAAGGTCCCTGAGCACCACTGGCTGTAACCTTGCAGACCCCTTAGCTAGGATGGCCTTGGTAGTCCCCAGCACTGCAGAACCCCAGCAGCATCCTTAGGCCCTTGCATTAAACCCCCAGCTTAGTTGGCTCAGAATAATCAGAAGGGCCTCCAGGCCTCCTGAGCACTATTTGGGAGACCCCTCCCCACTCAAAATACAGGGGAAAAGATCTAGAAAAATAAGAACAAGCTAATAGGTAGAACTGTAAGCATCACTGGTATGAATAGACATGTATAATATGTAGGAGATGGATACTAGCTTCTGAGAACTTAAGAGAATTCCTTAAACCTTGGAATAATAGTAGGTTATTATTTATCCATCTGTGCTTAGGTAAGATTTCACTCATTCCAAGAAACCTTTTGTGTAAAAGGCTATTTCTTTTGCTTTCTGGTTCCCACCCATACTCTATCACTGTTCATTGCTATAATTCTGTCCTACTAAACTGATCCAGAGGGCTACAACATGGTCACTTTTGCCTCATTTGGGCTTGGCCACTAAAATACAGTGGGAAGAAAGAGAAGATGGAATATTTCTTCTGTGTGCCACACCTCTTTGGGTAATATTCAGCTCTTTCAGTAAGTAGCTATATTCCTTCATTGACTCCAGCTTCTACTGGGTGTTCCTTTCTAACCTCAGCTGTTACTAGGACTGGTAACACTATTTTCTCTCTTTTCCTTCTCAGGAATAAGGATGGTAACTTCCTACTGCTCCTGATATTCTCTGGAGCATTTATTGATTACCCCAACTCTATTCACATACTCTAAGTAATCCCTTCCTTCAAGCTCTTTGAAACGTGCAAATTGTATTCTCTTTCTCTCCAGGATACTATTTTATCTTCTCTAACTCTGAATTTTAGTTCAGGGTTACACTTACACTTAGACTTCACATACTGTAAGCTTACACTTCACCCTGCACTTTCACATCCATCACTTACCAGATGTTATTTCTTCTATTTGTTTAAAATGGTCTCTTCTTTGGGACTGGGGCTTATAGTCTATATTGTTCACTATTTTTTATCATTGTCTACCACAAAGTTTGACATTTGAATAATGATTAAATGAGTTCATTCATTCATGAGTGGTTAGTAAGAATGAGACTTATTCTCCCCAGACTATATTAGGTTAAAAATAGAGGGGCCACAGAGCCCCAGCAGCTGAAAACCTCCAGAATCCAATCACCATCATGCTCACGATCAATCTCCACACTCTTGGAAGAAGCCTCATACATGAGAATTAATGAGCTGAAAAAACCCAGGTATGTGATATGTGTGACCCAAATCACCAGGCTATCACAGAGTTCAGAATAGACGACCTCCTCACACCTTCCTATTCTTCCTGGAGCCTGTTCATCACACCCAATAACTACCTCTGGTACCATATAAGCTCATTAACAGCCATGATCCAGAGACTCACAAATAAATATCAGAAGAGAGCCACAAGCTGGAAAGATGTCTCCAGATCCCCAAAGTCACCATCCAGTTAAAAATTTAACTCCAGCTCTATCACCCTATTTAAAATTTTAGAATTCCTATAGCACGTGGCCTGACCACATTTGCAGCCACGCAACATCTCATTCTCCAAGCCACTGATGTACCAGAAGTAGCACACTGCATTCGATGAGGTGTAAAGTAGAAGGCAACCGATCTTGATCAAAAAAAAAATATTAGCTCACAAGGCTCAACCAGTAAACAACATGTTAGGAATTTCTTCTATAAGAGCTCAATGTCTCCAGGGTGAGATACAACAATCTTCACACACTTTCCTCTAAGGAAATATTTTGGATCATTTTTAGCAGATTTTTCATAACAAGCAATACAAAATAAATTATTTTAGGGTCTGCCTTTGGGGCAGCGTGGGTGGTGGTGGTAAAATTCAAAATAATGGTGGTAGGAAGGTGAATATCAATGTAATAAATTATTTTGAACAACCCCATAAATATAAAAATGAATAAATTAAAATGAGGCCAGAGAAATTAAAAAAAAACAGAGGCAGGGCACTTGTCTTGTAAGCAACCAACCCCAGTTCAATCCCAGTACCCCATATGTTCTCCCAGTCTCCACTCAGGAGTCATCCCTGAGTTCAGAATCTGAAGGAAACCTTGAGCATAGCTAGATGTTGCCTAAAACTCTCCAAAAAAGCAGACTCTGAAATAGCAATAACAGATAATCAAGAAAAGACTAGTAACCCAATTATTATTATTATTACTATTATTATTATTTTATTTTTCTCATTGATACAGTGTGGCTTGGCCCTGCAATCCTGTACTGCTGGGTTCCACCAAAGTAATCCTAGGGGTGCATGTGGTACCAGGAACAAGAATGGTGCTCAAAGCCTCAGAGATAACAGACATGAGTTCTAGCCCCAACGTGCTATCTCCTTGGCCTATAGTTCATTCCTTTATATTTGGTACCACGGAATTGATTCCCTTCTATTTAAGTTCAAGTTCTGAACTATAAGATCTCTAAGGTCTAAATATCAAAATGTTTATCAACCAAAGATATATGCCCTTTTGTGGAATGATATCCCATGCCTGTCATAGCTGGAGAAATAATACTTATGGATTATTAATGAATTTAATAAATACTATAATTACATCTCCAACATGAGGGGCATTGAAAGTTTGATGCAATATAGATCGCTAATGTTGTCATTTTCTTTACCCCATGTGCTACTATAAGCTTCATGCCATATGTTTGAATCTGTTCCTTCAGAAACTTAAGAATCTACTTCTGTATTTCCACTACCTTTTAATTTCTAGATATGAAAATTTGGAACTTTTCTAGGACCATATGCTAAGGTCTATAATATTCTATCTTCTGCAATGGAATATTCTATTTACCTTTTTTAAAATAAAATTGCAACTTATTGGTCCCCAAGAGCATGGAGTGCTGTTTTGCACCATATTAGCACTGTAGCACTGTCGTCCCATTGCTCACCGATTTGCTCCAGCGGGCACCAGTAACGTCTCCATTGTGAGACTTGTTACTATTTTTGGCATATCAAATACGCCACGGGTAGCTTGCCAGGCTCTACCATGCGGGCGAGATAGTCTCGGTAGCTTGCCAGGCTCTTTGAGAGGGACGGAGGAATTGAACACAGGTCGGCTGTGTGCAAGGCAAACACCCTACCTGCTGTGCTATAGCTCCAGGCACCATAGTAAAAAAGCTAAATGAATAAGATTAATGAAACAAAGAAGCAATTAAGTAGTAAAGAAATTATTGGTTGCCCCAGTCTCAGAAGCGGGTTCTTCTTTGTTGAGTGAAGGTAAATGTTCATAAGGAAAAAAGCATTTGAATGATAGAGCATATTCCCCAGGAGGTAATATGTGTCGCTCTAAATACAGAATCATGAGCCAGTCCTTAGACTACAAATACCCTGCTCTTTGAAATTTATGTATTACATATATTTGAACAAGTGTTCTTTAAAAATGAATGCAGGAAAAGCCAGGGCAGAAACATGTTGCAAACCTTAAGTAAGCAGATGACCTGAACAGTAAAGTCTAAAAATTTTGTGATTAATATCTCAAATGTAAAGTTTGGAAGGACTTGTCTTTAACCAAGAAGCATGAAATATAATACATGACAATTTTATCCCAAAAGGGAAATGCAGAATTGGGATAATGAAAGAAGATGATTCAGGAAAAATTTGGGATTGAGAGATTATATTAGTTACTTGTATTAACCAACACTGGCAGCACAGCTATAAATTATTTTTGTATTAATGTGCAGTTTCCTGTAGATCTCTAACAGTTAGTTAGTTAGTTGACTGTTTAACAAAATACAGTTTAATATATTCTTTTTCTTTCATAGTTTTGAGCCTTTTTTGTCGTCTTTATAAAATCCTATGTAAGAAGCCCTTTGGGGTTATTAAGTAGAAAGACAGGAAATGGGTGTATCAAACCATGTCCTTTGTCATGGTATTGATTTCCTAATTTCAGAAACCAGGCAACTTTAAATTACAAAATTAGTGCCGTAATGGAGAGAAACCCCATTTGCGTGATTATTCTCTCTGAATGGTCTGTCAATTAGGACAGGCCTCAAGTATCTGGATCTGTGTCAAGTCCCTCTTTTCTCATATAGTTTGTGAAACTAAAATGCATTGACCCAATAAAGCTTTCTTCATTGCCTTTCCCTTGACCCCAAAGTCCCCTGAATATTTCCAGGAGTGTATAGACACAAATATTCTTCAGCACTTCACTGATCCCACAGAAGTGAAACAAGGGTTTTGCATAGGAGTATTTTTGGACAGTAAAATATAACTAAAGATTTTTTTAACTGAAGCAAAAGCTAGCAGAGTACTTGAGGACTGATGACTTTTCTGACTTCACAAAGCCAGTGTATCATTGGTTTTTAAACGTCAATCAGAGAATATACATACATACATATATGTGTGTGTGCGTGTGTCTTTTTACGATAAAATTCACATTTCTGGCATAAAAGAAAATATAGAAAACATGCACTGATTGAAAGAGCATTTGCTTTAAATAAGCAAACTCTGATCATTGTTATAACTTATCTAACTGTTAATAATATCCATTATTTTTTTTATAAAATTTATTTTTTTTCTTTTTTTTAATTTTTATTAAATCACCATGTGGAAAGTTACAAAGTTCTCAGGTTTATATGTCAGTTATACAATATTCAAACACCCATCCCTTCACCAGTGCCCATATTCCACTACCAGAAACCCCAGTATACTCCCCGCCCCCACCCCCTACCCCCTACTGTATAACTAATGAATTTCACTTCATTTTTTCTTTACCTTGATTACATTCCATAATTCAACACAAAACTCACTATAGTTGTTGGAGTTTCCAACCAAGAGAGACAGACCTACTACATTTGATAATTAGTTTTTCATTGCTGGAAATGAAGAGATATGTAGCCCCATTGCTACAAGTACATAACTCTCTCTCTCTCTCTCTTTTTTTTTTCTTTTTCATTTTCCCTTTTTTTTTCTTTTTCCCCATCATCCCCCTTCCTGCGCCTCATAGTATGGTGTACGCCACGCCGCGTCGACCAGCATGGGGCTTTTGCTTAGTTCACAGTCCAGAGGTGGCTGCTACATTAAAAACCTTCAATATTTCAACAAAAAACTTACTGTTATTATTTGGAGTTCCCCCCAAGTCAGACCTGTTCAAATGGAACCGTTTCACATTGCTGACAATTATAAATGTTAAGTCCGCGCGGTTTTGGATTTCTGTATAAAGTCCAGGGAAAATTCTGCCAGAAATTACATAGCCCAGCTCACAGTCCCAGTGCATTGCTGTAAGAAGTCTCTGAATTCAAAGTCTTTAGGCACAGAGGGTCCGATTCGCGCTCAGCAGCTCCGGATTTATCTGGGCCGAGGGTGTGCCGGTTACGCCCCCTTCCCATGAGTTCCTGGGAGCCCCAAAAGTAAAAACCGAATACCTGTGTGTTTGGAGTCACAGAAGATGGCGCCTGCCACATGGGTGCAGCCAGCCCGCCACTTTCCGTGCAGGAAGACAGGGTGGGGAGGAAAAAAAATCCACCCCCGGCAGCACAGAGTTGTAGCCCAGTTCGGTGTCCCAGTGCATCGATATCGGATGCTGCGCTGGATGCCCGAATGTGTTACATCTTTGGAATCAAAGTCTTTAGGTGCAGAGGGTCCCTATCCATTATTTTAACTCTCAATATCTTTATTTCTATGTGATAATATTAAAAAGTAAGCAATTGATATAAGCATAGAAATTTCTAATTGCCTTCAGTATTTCAAATTTCAAGCAATAGAAATCGAGAGAATCTCTAAATCAGTTCACTAAAAATATAGTTTTTGTCCCAATGGCAGTGTACAACCTAAAATAGAATACAATTGTACACTCAAAATAAAAATATATTTATATGTATTTATAGCTAACTATGACAGTAACTAAATGGGCAATTACTTTAAAAGCTGCTGTAAAAATGAGGTAATTTCAGTGTAAGGATATAGTATAAATCAAATAAATATTTTTGCCATTAAATACCATAAAGTGATAAGTAAATGAATTCATTTAATTATATAAATCCATCTGGCATATTTCAATACATCCTAAAGGGTTTTAATTTAGTTGCAAGATATAAAATTTTAGATGCTATGCAGTGATTCCTTGCTTCTATTAAAATATAAATCAATTCAAACAAAGTCAGTAAATATTTGCTCTCTTCTACAATCAGGTTGTCATGCTATGTACTTTGGGAGATATAAAATATAGTAATATCTGATTCCTGGCTTAAAGAAAAATGGAACAAAAATTATGTGATGAAACAAAATGTAATAAAGCTCCAAAAGAGAAGTACTACTCACTGAGGAAAATCGAGAGAGGCAGAGGCATTTTCTAGGTTGATTATCACAAATGACTTTGTAAGAGAAGAAGCATTTGATAGATGTTTTGTTCTCCAAAGATGAAGAGCCTCAGCAGAGGAATGAGAATAAACAAAGATACACAGGCTATTTGAAGGTGACTTGGGTAAAAATAGAACATGGAAGTAAGTAGCAAAAACTAAAAAAAGAAGGTCACATATACTATGCCTATAAACATTGAGATGAAAAATCAGGAATCAATTTTGTAAATGAATGGGCAAGTTTTTAAAGCAGGGCAATTAAATTGTCCAAAGTAACTTCAGCACATTATTGTTTTATTTTTATAGGATGTCACAGCACTTATTTATTTTACGTCACTGGAAGTTTATACCTTCTGACATCGGATTGCAGTATCCACACTTTATCTTGAGAGTGATGTGGAATATTAGCATTTGAGAAGTAAATGTGATAGTATAAGAGTGAGGCTATGAAATTCTGAACAAGGCCTTCATTAAAAGGAATAGGAAAGAGGGGCTGACCTATGCTTTGAAGGTACACTTTGTAATATTTGGTGAATGATTAAATGGTGATGATGAGCGTGCTTTAATGAATAACTTGGAAAATTTTAAAATACTATTTTAGAATAACAGTGAATTTTATGGCTTTGTCTCATTTATGTTTTTTGGAGGAGTGGTCATAAGAAATTATGAGAAGATATTAATAAGTATAATCCTCATGGATACATGTAGGGATAAAATGGAGATGATTTCAGTTGCTTTCCTAAAATTGTCCTAAAATTTATATATTATAAAAAATATAATAATAGACTTGAAGTTTATAAGATGCATTTTTCTTTGTCATAAACTCAAAGCCCTAATCTCTGAGATCATTTTATAGTAATAACAGGTAATATCCTTACACGTGTCTAATCACTCAGAGCCAGACTGATTTGATAACACACAGCCTCAGGGTTATCTTTGGCCATGTTGAATCCCCAGGGGTACTGTTCTTATAGTCTAGATTAAAGTTTCATTATTCCTTTCATTAGTTATTAAAATTGTGTATACCACCCAAATGGAAATCTTAAATATGAGTGTGCATAAGAAGGAAGATACATTTTCTTTTATCTTTGTACATCACATTGAAAAGCATCATGCCTTTGTGTTGTTACAGCAGGTGTGTATCTTGTTCACTAATACATATTTGAGAACTGCAAGATAACTTGTCATAATAATCATATTATCAACAGTAAAATAAAACTACCTTAGGGTACAATTTTCTACTACATTGTTATGGTTTAAATGACATAAATAATGTCTCTTAGTGTCATTGAAGCAAATTACCTTCATTCATGTTAAAACTATATCTTTTACCATGAGAACTGATCTTTAGTAGGAAGCTTACAATTGGAATGGTTGTAAAGGAAGGTTGAGGGGTGGAAGGAAACTGGGACATTGGTGGAGGTAAGTGGACACTTATTTTTATTTATCTATTTGCAACACATATGGCAATACTCAGGGCTTACACCTGCCTCAGGAGTCACTCCTGATGGTGCTCAAAGGTCTATACATGGAGCTGGGGATTGAACAGGAGTCAGCCAGATGCAAGACAAGTGCCTTGACCACTGTACTATCTCTCTGGCCCTTAGAGTTATCTGGTTTACTATTTTTAGTGTGATTTTTAATTTTAAGATTTTATTTTTTTATTTAAAACTTTTGATTTTAAAAATGTTCTGATCCTGCACCAGACTGACATCACTTGGGCAACCCAGAGGGGGCTGGGTTGAGCTTCCCTCCCCATTCCAAGAGAGCCCCAGCAGTGGAAAACCTCCAGAACCCAATCGCCAACATACAGTCGCTCTACACAGACTTGAACAATCTGCAGAAAAATTCAGATATGTGGGACTGAAATCTCCAAGCTTGCTTGAAGTGGGAAAGGGCCTCCACCCCCCCATCTCCCAAGTTTACCAGCAGTTTAGCAGTCACACCCACAAACTGCCCCTGGCATCATATAATCTCATCAATGACCATGATCCAGAGACTCAGAAATAAAGCTCCCAGAGAGCAACATAGGCCTCACCCATGAGCGAATCCGCTCTATAATCATATTCTAAATTTCAGAATTCCTGGAGAGTGGCTGCATTTGTGGCCTTACAACCTCTCATACTCCACACCACTGTTGTACGAAAAGTAGCACACAACATTTGATTGGCTTTAATAAACATGCGAGTAATCTCTTATATATAATAGCTCCACAATGAAATACAACAATATTCACACACTCTTCTCTAAGGAAACATCAATGGACCATTTTTAGCAGACAATGAAAAATTAATGGTTTTGGTTCTGCTTTGGGGGGCACATTTTGGAATTTGGGGAGTAAACATTTGAAAATTGGTGGTGGGAAGGTGCAATGGTGGTGGGATTGGTGTTTGAATATTAAATGTAATTAATTATTGTAAAAAAGTTATAAAAATAAAATAAAATAAATATTAGAGGAAAACACCCAGCAGTACTTAAAGGGTACTCCTGACACTGTGCTTGGGCTGGGGTATCACTTCCTACTGTGATCAAGGGGCCATGCATTTTGCAGGCGCTCAGCCCATTTAGCTATTTCTCTAGCTTCCTCAGTTTTTCTTAAAATTTTTACAAAAAATACTTCTTGGCAGATTCACTTTAGTTTGTCATTTGTCACTTGTCATCCTGTTGCTTATCAATTTGCTGGAGGGGGGCCAGTAACATCTCCATTCATCCCTATCATGTGCTAGTGTACCCCAATGGTGTCTGCTCGCTCCAGGAACACAGAGCCTCAAATCGTCCATTCAGGGTCTTGGCAAAGAAGTCTGACGATCTCGTAGGTGGGAGGCCAGGCATTCTTTTGACATCCAGTAGAATCCCCTCAATGGTTTACCACTTCATTGTGGCGAGGGGGTGGCAACGATGCCAACCAGGGAAGAGCGAACCAACAGGTGCTGTCCAGAGATGCAGGAAGGTGCAGGGCTGGAATCCTTGCATCAACTGTGTCAATCTGACCGGTACTTTCTGTACGTGAGCATCTCGTCCATGCACAAGGTGTGTGGTGTGTTTGTCAGTGTGCAGATGATTACAACATGCCACCCACATGGCAGAGCCTGGCAAGCTACCCATGGGGTATTCAATCTGCCAAAAACAGTAACAAAAATGGGCCTCATTTCCCTGATCCTGGAAGAGCACCCTATATAGCAGCATTGAGAAGGATGAGCAAGGAGAGGCTGCTAAAATCTTAGGGCCGAACTAGGCTGACAAAATGAAGGACTACAATGACTGTCTGCATTTTTAACGCAGGTACGCTGGCTTCAGAAGCATCCGTCAAGGACCTGATGTTGTAAGTGCAGAAGATCAAGTATGACGTCATTGGATTGACCAAGACAAGAAGGCATCAATCACATTACACCATTTTTGACATTGGAGAAGAACTGTTCCTTGGAAAATGTGACAGTAGAGGCATTGATGGTATCCGTGTCCTCATCACATGAACTTGTCCATAAGCATTGATTTGTTTAAATGCCTAACAACTCAAATAGGACGCTTATGTATGAATAGATGTGGCTCGTTGCTGGCAGTTTCTATCTTCGTCATCTACGCACCAACATCCAACTACGACGAAGAAGAAATTGCAAAGTTTTACCTGGATCTGGAGAAGTTCTATAAAGAAGACCACACCTTCTACAAGGTCATTGTTGGTGATTTTAATGCCAAGATAGGACCGAGAAGGTCGCCTGAAGAACTCCACATCAGGTCCCATGGCCTAGAATGGAATGAAGAAGGTGAGAGACTGTCTGAGTTCATCATGTCAACCAAGACCATCCATGGTAACTCACAGTTCCAGAAGACCAAATCTAAACTTTGAACATGGATGTCTCCCGGTGGACATTCCACAATGAAATTGACCACATCATATTCAATCGATGGGTTTGCCTGACCAATGTCGCTGTTGTCCCAAAATTCCAAACAAGATCAGACCACCATTTCCACGTGAAATTCTACTTTACGGAGTGGGGAGAAAGGGCTACAAAATTTAAGAAGAGAACTCCCAAAATGACCACCAACTGGTAGCTCTTTAGCACTATTGCGGCAATATGGGAAGATGCTATCTTTGACAACATCGAGGAATACTGATCAACTGGTTCAGCATCTCCATGATTGTGCGAAGAATGACAAGAGAGAAAAAGCCACAAAAAGACAACTGTCTTCGGAAACTCTCGAGCTCATTCGCCAATGTGGTTTGGTGTGAGCTTCAGGTAATCACAAGCTAGCCTCTGAGCTCTCAAAGCTGTGCAGAGAAGCGATGAAGGAAGACCTCAAAGAGAGAAGAGCAGCAATGTTGGCTGATGCGGCAGACGCCAGGAAAAGTATTCTCAACGCTCGCCTGTCCTTTGCCAACTATAAGACCATGATGAATGCCCTCCAACGTCCTGTTGGATCTATCACATCTACCAGAAGGGCAATGGAACAGGTTATCCATGACTTCTACTCTGATCTCTTCCATAGGCACGTCCACCTGCCAACACACCAAATTCCACAGGATGAATATGTCATTCCCAGAGTTTTCCCTTCTGAAATCTGACATGCCATTTTGTCTATAAAGAAGTGTATAGCACCCTGTCCAGACAAGGTCAGACTTGAACACCTGAAGAGTCTGCCGCCAGTACTCGTCAGTACACTGGCTCAGCGCTTCACATGCTACCTGTCTGAATGCAAGGTTCTATCCTAATAGAAAACCAGCAGGACCATTCTGTTGTACAAGAAGGGAGACATTCACAAGATCAGCAACTATTGCCTGATCTGTTTGTTGTCCATTGTCTACATGTTATTCACTCGAGTCATCCTGAATAGGATTGGCAGAACACTAGATGAAGGACAATCATGCAAGCAAGCTGGGTTCCGAAAAGTATTCAGCAGGATCGACCATATCCACACAGTGACCAATCTCATTGAGGTTTCACGAGAATTCAAGATGCCGCTCTGTCTAACGTTCATTGATTTAAAGAAGGCCTTTGATTCTGTTGAGACTGAAGTGGTCATCAAATCCCTAGCCAAACAAGGCGTTCAAACTCAGGATCCTCTGTGAGTTGTATTATGGATCCTCTGTGAGTTGTATTATGGATTCACCACCAGGATCTCACTGTTCTACAAGGAAGTGATCATACACATAAAGAGAGGGGTTCGGCAAGTTGATACCATTTCACTGAAACTCTTCAGTGCCACCCTTAAGAACGTCATGCGATGACTGGAATGGGAAGGAATAGGAGTGAAGATAGACAGTCAGCAACTATACCACCTCCGCTTCGCTGATGACATCATTCTAATAACACCAAACATTTACCAAGCGGCATGAATGCTGACCGACTTCGACCATGAGTGTGGAAAGGTCAGACTGCAGCTGAATCTCATGAAGACAATGTTCATGAGAAATGGACTAGTTCCTGATGTTCCATTTGCTCTTAATGGAACAAATGGACATCTCCAAATGCAGCAATTATGTGAATCTAGGTCGAGAACTCAACATGACGAACCACCTAACACCTGCCTGCACAGGAGGAGGAGAGTGGTGTGGAACGCCTTCAAGAGTGTTTAAGAAGTCGTTAAGGGGATGAAGAACCTATTGCTCTGGGCACATTTATTCTACTACACCTTTCTTCCTGCACTAACATAAGCCTCAGAGTCCTGGACCCTATGAAAACAGCATAAGAATCCTATTTGGGTCTCCCAAAGACGAATCGAAACAGTTATGCTTGGAATATCACGTTTCACTCAAGTGAGAGGAGGAATCTGGAGTTCCGACCTCCATTGACGATCAAGAATCAGGGACGCTGTCTCATTTGCCAAGGCATCGAAAATCAGAAGGACCTGGCATGTAATGCAATTTGGAGATGATCGCTGGACCAGAGCTGTTACCAACCAGATTCCACTTTAGTATAGGGTTGATTTATTTTTCCCAGTAATTTGAGCAAAAATAACTATACTTGCCTATCTGTCATTGGTTACCATGAAGGAAATTCTCTGTGACATCAATAAATCTTCCAAGTGAAAGGGAATAAAACAGGGATACAGACAACTTAAAAGGCACTTGGGCAATCGTTAACTCAGGGAACATCCTGTGCAAGAATATAAACCAAAAACCTGTTACTCATGTCAACATAATTTGTGTGTATATTTTGAAGCCCTTCCTTTTTATTGTGTTTATATGGTCAGTTTATTTTTATTTATTTAAACACTATGGTTTATAAAGTTGTTCATAATATAGTTGTTACAGGCATTCAATATTCCTACACAATACCACTATCATTGTGACCTTCTCTCTACCACTGTCCCCAGTTTCCCAATCACCCTGAAAGCCCCCTTAGTAGGCACACAATATTTTATATTGCTTCTTACAACTAAATGGCTAATGGAATTATTTAAAAGTACTTCAGTAAAAGAATTTTTCTGAAAATAGTTTTATCTCATGATGGGATCATTAAGTCCTCATATGAGAATTTACTGAACTGTTTGTTGCTAGTTGAGCTTTCTGTGTTATTATTTTTGTTTATTGAGCTTAGTTGGCCTCTATATTACTATCCCATATAATTTGGTGTGCTCTTACGTATAATGTGGAATTTGGAGGTATCACACTCCAGGATTTCCAGAACTCAGCCCATGGGTTTACATGACTATGGTATGTGGTTGTGGCTGCTAGGGCATTGGGAAGTATGGGGATAAGAGAAGCTACTTGTTCCCACTCCAAGAAAACCCCAGAGTTTTCAACCTGAAAACTGACTCTGTATCCAATTTAATATGTATCCTTTATAGGACATATGTAGTAGATGCTATATCAAGGATTGATCCCAATATATGAAAAGCATGCATGCACTCGAATTCTTTGAGCTATCTTCCTGGTCTAAGAAGAATATCAAAAAATATTTTAGCCACCATGAATTATAATTTTACCATGTCGTCAATGTAGAGTTTCATGCATATGACATACCAACACCACACCTACCTGATTCCTTCCTTCCATCATTTTCTCAGGCTCTTCCAACCCCAAAACAACCCTCCTACCTCATGCCCCACTTCCATGGTAAGCTTCATTATGTAGGTCAGTTTCCAGATTATGTTGCTTTTGGAATTTGTTGTCCTTTAATATGGGCTTTTATAACCACATGTGCAAGAAGTCATTTTGTATCTATCCCACTCCTTCAAACTAACTTTACCCCACACACTACTTCCAGATCTATCCACAGAGTTGCAAATTATCTTATTATTATTTTTTCTAATCAAGTAATATTCCATTGTGTACACATACAAGGGTTTCTTTATCCAGTTATCTGTTCCTGTACATTGAGTTGTTTCCAGAGTTTAGCTATTGTGAATAGTACTGTAACGAACAGAGAAACACAAATGTCTTTTCTGAATATTTTGCGGGCCCTTAGGTAGATTCCCAAGGTAGGATTTCTGGGTCATAGAAAACTCAATTCTTAGATTTCATGGTAAGTGCCTAAATTGTTTTCCAAAAATAGTTAAGCTGCTCAATATTTCCATCAGCAGTATATGAGAGTTTCTTTACCCCACATCCACACCAATACTGACTGTTTTCATTCTTAATGGAACTCATTTTGGAAAAATAGAATTGAGAAAAGACTGCTATCAACTCAACATGCAATAGTTACTAGTGATAATAAGTAATCCCAAGTGTATAAAGATTTGTTAGGAGAAACATGAATGTTTTCCAATAGTAATTATATATTTTTCTGGACACTATTAAGGAAGTATTTTTTAATTTATTTTTTTTTATTATTTTATTGAATCACCATGTGGAAAGTTACAATGATTTCAGGTTTAAGTTCCAGTTATACAATGCTCGAACACCCATTCCTTCACCAGTGCACATATTCCACCACCAAGAATCACAGTATACGTCCCCCCAGCCCTCACCCCGCCTGTGTAACTGATAAATTTCACTTTTGAAGGAAGTATGTTGAAGAACATTTGATCCACATGATTCTCAAGCGCTTAAATTGCATTAAGTTGCACCAAGGTTTGTGCCCTGGAATATGTCCATTATTAGCATCTCTTCAATATCTGTGGCTCAGAGAGGGAAATATGGGACACAAGCTAGCAAAAAAGATCTTTTATCCTTTTTTATTATTGTTACTGTAACCACAGTTATTACAGCAAGGAAGCCACATTTAAAATTAGTTTCCTTGATAGATTTTGTACTTTTATATCTTAGGAAATCTTTCATAAATTTAAAGGTACTAATGTATGTCCAGTTTTTCTTTAGTTTTTTTTCCATTTTTTTAAATGAATCACCGTGAGATAGTTACAGGCTTTCATTTCTCCTTAGATTTTTAAGAAATTCATATTTTATCCACTTGAAAGGACTTTGTGGGCAAGAAATAATTCCAAGTTAATCTTTATATGTCATTTGGCTATTTTTTTATTAGTGAATCACCGTGAGGTACAGTTACAGACTTACAAACTTTCGTGCTTGTGTTTCAGTCATATTATGCTCGAGAACCCATCCCTCCACCAGTGCTCATTCTCCACCCCCGATGATCCCAGTATCCCTCCCACTCCCCAACCCCATCCCCCTACCTCACCCCACCTGTGTGGCAGGGCATTCCCTTTTGTTCTCTCTCTCCTTTTGGGTGTTGTGGTTTTCAATAGATGTATTGAGTGACTATCATATTTGGTCTATAGTTTAATTTCAGCGCGCATCTCCCATCCCAAGTGGGTCCTCCAACCACACTTTACCTGGTGTTCCCTTCTCTATCTGAACTGCATTTGGCTAATTTTATATAGATACATAATTACATTTTCTGGGACCATTATTTCATAGACACAGATGTCATTTATTTCTACGTAACTTTTTTTTTAAATTTATTTATTTTTAATTAGAGAATCACCGTGAGGGTACAGTTACAGATTTATACACTTTTGTGCTTATACTTCCCTCATACAAAGTTTGGGAACCCATCCCTTCACCAGTGCCCATTCTCCACCGCCCATAAACCCAGTGTCCCTCCCACCCTCCCCAATCCCATCTCCCCCCCACCCCACCCTGCCACTGTGGCAAGGCATTCCCTTCTGTTTTCTCTCTCTAATTAGCTGTTGTGGTTTGCAATAAAGGTGTTGAGTGGCCGCTGTGCTCAGTCTCTAGCCCTCATTCAGCCCGCAACTCCCTTCCCCCACATGGCCTTCGACTACAATGTAGTTGGTGATCGCTTCTCTGAGTTGCCCTTTCCCCGGAACGTGAGGCCAGCCTCGAAGCCATGGAGTCAACCTCCTGGTACTTATTTCTACAGTTCTTGGGTGTTAGTCTCCCACTCTGTTATTCTATATACCATAGATGAGTGCAATCTTTCTATGTCTGTCTCTCTCTTTCTGACTCATTTCACTCAGCATGAAACTTTTCATGCCCATCCACTTAACTACAAAATTCTTGACCTCCTTTTTTCTAACAGCTGCATAGTATTCCATTGTATAGATGTACCAAAGTTTCCTCAACCAGTCATCCGTTCTGGGGCATTCGGGTTTTTTCCAGATTCTGGCTATTGTAAACAGTGCTGCGATGAACATACATGTGCAGATGTTGTTTCGATTGTACTTTTTTGCCTCTCTGGGATATATTCCCAGCAGTGGTATTGCTGGGTCAAATGGGAATTCAATATCTAATTTTTTGAGAGTCGTCCAAATTGTTTTCCAGAAGGGCTGAACCAGTCGGCATTCCCACCAGCAGTGAAGAAGGGTCCCTTTCTCCCCACATCCTCTCCAACAGCGGTTGCTTTTGTTCTTTTGGATGTGTGCTAGTCTCTGTGGTGTGAGGTGGTATCTCAAAGTTGTTTTGATCTGCATCTCTCTGATGATTAGTGATGCAGAGCACTTTTTCATGTGCCTTTTGGCCATTCGTATTTCTTCCTTGGTAAAGTTTCTGTTCATTTCTTCGCCCCATTTTTTGATGGGGTTGGATGTTTTCTTCTTGTAGAGTTCAACCAGTGCTTTATATACCATTGATATCAACCCCTTATCTGATGGGTATTGTGTAAATATCCTTTCCCATTCTGTGGATAGTCTTTGTATTCTGGTCACTGTATCTCTTGCGGTGCAGAAGCTTTTTAGTTTAATGTAGTCCCATTTGTTGATCTCTGTTTTTACTAGATTGCTTAGTTCCGTGTCACCTTTGAAGATACCTTTATCTTCAATATCGTGGAGGGTTTCGCCGACCTTGTCTTCAATGTACCTTATGGTTTGTGGTCTAATGTTGAGGTCTTTAATCCATTTTGATCTGACTTTTGTGCATGGTGTCAGGTCAAGGTCTAAACCCATTTTTTTGCATGTGGTTGTCCAGTTGTGCCAGCACCATTTGTTAAAGAGGCTTTCCTTGCTCCACTTCACATCTCTTGCTCCCTTATCAAAGATTAGATGGTCATACATTTGGGGTTGTGTGTAGGGATATTCCACCCTGTTCCATTGGTCTACGGCTCTGCCTTTGTTCCAGTACCATGCTGTTTTAATTGTTACTGCTTTGTAGTAAAGTTTGAGGTTGGGGATGGTGATGCCTCCCATCATCTTTTTCCCAAGAATTGTTTTAGCTATCCTTGGACGTTTGTTATTCCATATGAATTTTAGGATTGCTTGATCCATTTCTTTGAAGAATGTCATGGGTATACTTATAGGGATCGCATTGAATCTGTATAATGCTTTAGGGAGTATTGCCATTTTGACAACATTGATTCTCCCTATCCACGAGCAGGCTATATGTTTCCATTTCCTCATGTCCTCTTTGATTTCATGGAGTAGCGTTATGTAGTTTTCTTTGTAAAGGTCTTTTACTTCCTTGGTTAAGCTGATTCCGAGGTACCTGATTTTCTGGGGCACGATTGTGAATGGGATTGCTTTTTTCATGTCCCTTTCTTCTCCCTCATTGTTTGCATATATGAAGGCCATGGATTTTTGGGTATTGATTTTGTAGCCTGCAACTTTACTGTATAAGTCTATTGTTTCTAAGAGTTTCTTAGTAGAGGTTTTAGGCTTCTCTAGATATAGTATCATGTCGTCTGCAAATAGTGAGAGTTTGATTTCTTCCCTTCCTATCTGGATGCCCTTAATCTCTTTTTCTTGTCTAATAGCTATCGCAAGTACTTCCAGTACTATATTGAAGAGGAGTGGTGAGAGTGGGCATCCTTGTCTTGTGCCTGATCTCAGAGGAAAGGCCCTTAGTTTTTCCCCGTTGAGGATAATGCTTGCCGTAGGCTTGTGATAGATGGCTTCGACTATCTTGAGGAAAGTTCCTCCAAATCCCATTTTGGCGAGGGTTTTCATCATGAAAGGATGTTGGATCTTGTCAAATGCTTTGTCTGCATCTATTGATATGATCATATGGTTTTTATCTTTACTTTTGTTGATATGCTGGATTATGTTGATTGATTTCCGAATGTTAAACCATCCTTGCATCCCTGGGATGAATCCCACTTGGTCGTGATGTATGATCTTTTTGATGAGTTGTTGGATCCTATTTGCTAGTATTTTGTTGAGGATCTTCGCATCGGTGTTCATCAGGGAAATTGGTCTGTAATTTTCTTTCTTAGTGGTGTCTTTGTTTGCTTTTGGTATTAGGGAGATATGTGCTTCATAGAAACTGTTTGGGAGAGTTCCTGTTTTTTCAATTTCCTGGAAAAGTTTGAGGAAAACAGGCAATAGGTCTTCTTTAAATGTTTGGAAGAATTCGCCAGTGAAACCATCTGGGCCTGGGCTTTTGTTTTTGGGGAGGTTTTTGATTACCGTTTCAATTTCCTTAACATTGATGGGTCTATTCAGGTATTCCAGGTCTTCTTTCTTCAGTGTTGGGAGATTATAGGAATCAAGGAATCCATCCATTTCTTTTAGGTTCTCCTTTTTTGTGGCGTAAAGACTTTCAAAGTAGTCTCTAATGATCTTTTGAATCTCACTGGTTTCTGTTATGATGTCCCCCTTTTCATTTATGATTCGATTTATTAGAGTTTTCTCTCTTTCTTTCTTTGTGAGACTTGCTAGCGGTTTATCAATCTTATTTATTTTCTCAAAGAACCAACTCTTTGTTTCATTGATCTTTCGGATTGTTTTTTTGGTTTCGATGTCATTAATTTCTGCTCTAATTTTTATTACTTCTTTCCTTCGGTCTGGTTTGGGGTCCTTTCTCTGGTCCTTTTCTAGGGTCTTGAGTCGTGAAGTCAAGCTATCTATGTGGGTCCTTTCTTCCTTCCTGAGGAATGCTTGGAGAGCTATAAATTTTCCCCTTAACACGGCTTTAGCTGCGTCCCATAGGTTTTGGTAGCTCGTGTCTTCATTCTCATTTGTTTCTAAGTATCTTTTGATTTCTTCCTTGATTTCCTTCTTGACCCACTCATTGTTCAACATGGAATTGTTTAATTTCCAGGTGTTTGATTTGATTTTCCGTATTTGTGGGTGGTTAGCTTCTATCTTCAGCGCATCGTGGTCTGAAAAGATGGTTGATACAATTTCTATTTTTCTGATTCTATTGAGGTATGTTCTGGGGCCCAGTACATGGTCTATTTTTGAAAATGTTCCATGTGCACTGGAAAAGAATGTGTATTCTTTCTTTTTGGGGTGTAAGGCCCTGTATAGGTCTATTAGGCCTCTCTCTTCAATTTCTTCATTCAGAGTCAGTGTTTCCTTGTTGAGTTTTGTTCTTGTGGATCTATCTAGAGGTGATAAGGCCATATTGAAGTCTCCGACTACAATTGTGCTGTTAGTGATGTCCTCTTTGAAGTCTGTTAGGAGTCGTTTTAAATATTTAGCTGGTCGTTTGTTAGGAGCATATACGTTTAAGAATGTGATTTCTTCCTGTTGTACATATCCCTTGAAAAACAGAAAATGACCTTCGCTGTCCCTTTTGATCTTTTTCATCCTGAAATCTATGTTGTCGGATACCAGGATGGCCACTCCAGCTTTTTTAAGGGGGTTGTTTGCTTGGAGGATTGTTTTCCATCCTTTGACTTTGAGTCTATGTTTACTCTGTTTGTTCAGGTGTGTTTCTTGCAGGCAACAGAATGTTGGGTTTAATTTCCGGATCCATTTAGCCACTCTGTGTCTTTTGATAGGTGCATTTAGGCCATTGACATTGAGAGAGATTATTGTGATGTGGTTTTGTGTCATCTTTCTGTGGGATTTGTTGTTCTTATGGGGCTCCTCCTTGTCTTACAGTAGCCCCTTTAGACCTTCTTTCAAGATTGGTTTTGAGTCTATGAAGTTCCTGAGCTGTTGTTTATCCGAGAAATAGTGTATGGTTCCTTCGAGTTTGAGTGAGAGTTTAGCTGGATAAAGTATTCTTGGTGAGGCATTCATTTCGTTGAGTTTTTTCACTATGTTCCACCATTGTCTTCGGGCTCGGAGGGTTTCTTCTGACAGATCGGCCGTAAATCTGAGGGGTGCTCCTTTGTATGTGATTTCCCTCTTTGACCTTGCTACTTGTAGAATTGTGTCTCTATCTACAGCATCCGCCATTCTGACTATGATATGCCTTGGAGTCTTTTTATTTGGGTCTCTTTTTGCTGGCACTCTTCGGACTCCTTGTATCTGGACGCCTGCCTTCTCCAGCTCTGGGAATTTCTTAGCAATGATATCTTTGACTATGTTTTTTTCATTGGGGTTACTTCCCTGTGGTTCTGGTACTCCAATGATTCTTATGTTGTTCCTCTTGAAGTCATCCCCCAGGGCTCTGATTCGCTCTATAGCCATTTTGAGGTCTTTGGCCATTATTTGTTGCTGTCTGTAAGCTTTCTGCAGCTCATCCTCAAGCTCGCTGATTCTGTCTTCGGCTGTAGTCATTCTGCTGTTGAGGGCATCTAGTGAGATTTTTATTTCATCTACCGATTGCTTTATTTGTGAGACTTCCGTTCGAAGGTTTGAAATTTCTGCTCTCATTTCTGTTCTCATTTCTTCCTGTATTTTCTTGGTAGACCGTTCCAGCGCTTGATTCATCTCCTCCCTTAATTTATTGGATGTCTGTTCCATAGTTGCTTGGAGTAGGTCGAGTCTCCTCCAGATTTCCTCTCTGAATTGTTTATCTGAGAGGTCGTAGATGTTGGGAGACTCTTTTGAGGTTTCTAGTATCTTTTCTTCTCCCTCTCTTCGTGGAGGGGATTTTCGCTGTTTCTTCATATTGTCACGGAAGTGCAGAGTTGGCACCTTGTAGTTATTTATTCCTCTTCCTTTTTGTGGGAAGAAGGGGCTCCGATTGTGCTAAACTTCCCTTATTCACTGATAGCTTTTATACTGTCAGCCTAAGCTAATGGCTATTTTGCGTAAATGTTTGAGATCGCAAAAGTGAGTTTTCAAAGGAATACACAGTACGGATTGAGCTGAGGTAGCAAAGAATAACTGCGGCCGCGTTACCGTTGGCCGCTCTGAGAGGAGGCCACGCCCACTTTAGACCACGCCCACTAAGACACAGGCCACGCCCCCAGTGTCTTCCTGATGGGCGTGCGCAGTTACAAGCCAGTTTGGGAGATGGGGTGCGCCGGGCGAGCAGGGAGTGACTTCAGAAACTCGGGAGACAAAGACGGCAGCGGGAAGTGGGGGAAAGGGAGGGCCTCAGGGAGTTCTTTGAAGGAATGAATTCTATCAATTGTGGCCAAAGGAGAAGGCATGGAATGGTAAAAAAAAAATAACTGCGGCCGGAAAGAGGCCACGCCCACTTTTTAGGCCACGCCCCCTGAGATGAGGACACGCCCCTAAGCAGCAGAGTGGGGATTGGTCAGGATCAGACGGCGGCGGCGGAAAGGTGCCAGGCAGGGGCTTCAGGAGAAGCCCCGAGCCGCGGCGGGCAGGGGGCGGGGAGGGGGCTTCTCCGCGCTGAGGCAGGCTCTCCAAGGGATTGCCTGTTTACCTGCAGGATGGAGATTGGTCAGGATCCCACGGCGGCGGCGGAAAGGTGCCAGGCAGGGGCTTCAGGAGAAGCCCCGAGCCGCGGCGGGCAGGGGGCGGGGAGCTCTACGTAACTTTTTGTCCTTTGTATAATACTGTCTGCAATTTGATTCCTTTTCCTAAATCTTTTCCTTATTCAAAATGAGCTTTGTAGTATGTCATGATTTTTTAAAAGCACAAATTCCTGTCATTGTATTCTTATTTTTATTTATTTTTTTAAAAAATTATTCATTTATTTTTTGCTTTTTGGTTCACACCCAGCGATGCTCAGGGGTTACTCCTGGCTCTGCACTCAGGACTTACTCCTGGTGGTGCTTGAGGGACTGTATGGGATTCTGGAAATCAAACCCAGGTCGGCTGCATGCAAGGCTGTGCTATTGCTCCAACCCCGTCATTGTATTTTTAATACTAAGTTTTTGCTTAAATATCAAGCCACCATGATTTACACAGTTACTCATAATTGAGTTTTAGGTGTACAGTGCTTCAATATCAATCCCACCACCAGTGTCGACTTCTCTCCACCAAT
The DNA here is from genome assembly GCF_027595985.1 of Sorex araneus. NCBI lineage: Eukaryota > Metazoa > Chordata > Mammalia > Eulipotyphla > Soricidae > Sorex > Sorex araneus. The sequence goes on from NC_073313.1 coordinate 37,821,179, forward strand.
GTCCCCAGGTCCCAACCCATTCCCCAGTCTGCCCCCTTGAAAGTTTGGTTTGTAAGTTTTGTTGCTATAGTTCAGAGTTTATGTTTGCAGTAGTGTTTGCTATGTAGTTTGTATCTATCTATCTATACATATGTACCCCGTCTCTACACTATTGATGTGCTTGAGGTCCCTAACCTCTTACCTCCTGTCCATCTCTTCTTATTGCCTCCACCCTCCAAGTTTCTTTCCTTCCCTATCTGTAGTATGACATTACTTTGTCCATTTCCCCCTTGCCACAAGGAGCTTATCCCGGTTTATTTTGGAGTTTAGGCTCATCCTGGTCACAGCTATCAAGGTGCTCCCGAGTCACTCCCATTTCTTGGTTTGTCTGTAACTACTTCTCTACGCTGTCTTCCCCAAATAGTTAATTAGGTTTTTCCCCTAATCAGACTCTGTTAATTTGTAAGGTCAGTCCTTTCTAGGACACTGAACTTATTATAAATTAATATTGCCTTTCTCCTCTCCTTATGTCTTTTGAATAATTTACTTTAAAGCAATGTCCTTTTTGTATAGACACAAGAAAACAATATTATGTGTAACTTGGGATTAAATTGGCTTCAAATATTATTCACTCCCGGACATCTGCTTTCTCCACTTAAGTCTCAGTTGCCCTCAGTTCCTAGCACCCCAAAATCAAGGTCCCGACGAGGGACAGGATGGATCCAGGGCAAGCGGTGAGTTATGAGCTACCCTGGCATAGATATGGGCCTGGCCAAAGTGCCTAATTCTTATATAAAAGTTAAGAGCTTAATCATGGACAAATTCTGTCATGATCCAAAAGTAATGATGAGACTAGGACTCTGCTAGGGATAGGAAAGACTAATCTGGCCTGAGTACTGTAGTCTGAGCTGGAGATGGCCCCAGGAGAGCAATTCTATAAGCTTAATGCATTTATTATTGTGTCCATACAAAATGATTAATATTATGAATGCTTATATGTTTGCTGGACAAGTAGAGGAGAAACACCCTCATGGGACTCCACCCTTGGGTGGATGGTCTTGCTGAAGGAGAATCTGTCCTAGAAGCATAATCCCCTGAGGGAAAGAACTTTACCCCTATTGATTGTGACCACACCTATGTGTAAACCCCAACCCCTTCATGCTTGGAGGATTTAACTAGGCTGTAAGAATGGGTTGGAAGGCCAGATTCGGGGGGCGAGATCCAGAGAGAGATCCAGAGCCAGGAGAGAAGCAGAGAGAGAGAATGAAATAAACTGATTGAGCAACCAGTTTGGCCTACTTCCTTCCGTCGCCTGCCCTTGACCAACATCCACACACAGCGGTTCCAGAGCACCAAACATGGGTGGTGAGACAGAGCCCCTCGGAGAGCCAGCGAGTGCACATGCCCGTCGGCGTGCATTTGTTTTTTACACCTATCGTTATCACTTCTATGATAAATGATAGTCCTTATTATTTCTATGATCAAGGGTAATCTAGAATCCTTCCTTTTTTACCTTACATTCCCTTTACAGGATATTCTTTTATATATGACAGAGAAGTGAGAACACCTGATATTTGTTTTTCTGACTTACTTCACTTAATATGATACCCTCCAGTTCTATTCAAGTTGCAGCAAATTGCATGATTTCATCATTCCTTGAAGCTGCGTAGTATTCTATTTTGTATATATACCATATCTTCATTATCCAGTCATCTTGTTGTGCACCTACATTGATTCTATAGTCTTACTATTAATCTGAGTGCTGAGATAAATATGTATGCATCCTTTTGAATAACATGTGCATGACATGTATATGTCTCATATGACATATACATGTCTTTTTGAATGATACGTCTTTTTGAAGGACATGCATATGTCCTTTTGAATGAATATATTTATGTCCTGGGAGTAGATACCAAGCAATTGAATTGCTGGAGCATATAGTAGCTCTATTTTAATTTTTGTGAGAAACCTCCATACTTTTTTCAAATAGGCAACATTCCTACCAGAAGCAGATGAGAGTTCATATTATACCACATATCTGCCAGCATAGATAATTCACTGGATTTTTTTTGGTGTGTGCCATTCTTATTGGTGTCAACTGATATATTATTGTTCTTTTGATTTGGATTTTCCTGATAATAAGTAGTGATAAATATTTTTTATGTATCTATTGGGCTTTCATCTG